>NC_059157.1:76824989-77431113 GCF_019923935.1 Bubalus bubalis | reverse complement strand
TCACAATGATTTATTTGCATATACTGAAGAATTCTTGCATAAATGGAATAAAGCCAACTTGATCATGGTGTATGAGCTTTTTAATGTGTTGTTGAATTCTGTTTGCTAGAACTTTGTTGAGGATTTTTGCACATATGTTCATAAGTGATATTGGCCTGTAATTTTCTTTTTTTGTGTTGTCTTTGTCTGCTTTTGGTATCAGGGTGATGGTGGCCTCATAGAATAGGTTTGGAAATGTTTCTTCCTCTGCAATTTTTTTAAAGAGTTTTAAAAGGATAGGCATTAGCTAGTCTGTAAATTGTAGAATTCACCTGTGAAGCCACCTGCCTCTGGGCTTTTCTTTTTTGGGAGATTTTTGATCATAGTTTTGATTTCAGTGCTTGTAATTGGGTTGCTTATAATTTCTATTTACTCCTGGTCAGTCTTAGAAGATTGAACTTTTCTAAGAATCTGTTAATTTATTCCAGGTTATCCATTTTATTGCCATATACTTGTCCATAATAGTCTCTTATAATCCTTTGTATTTCTGCATTGTCTGTTGTAAACTTTACTTTTTCCATTCTAATTTTTTTGATTTGATTAATCTCTCTTTTTTTCTTGATGAGTTGTTAAAAGTTTGTCTATTCTGTCCAGTTTCTCAAAGAACCAGCTTTCAGTTGTATTAATCTTTAAAATTGTTTCTTTCATTTCTTTTTCATTTATTTTTGCTCTGATCTTTATGTTTTCTTTCCTTCTGCTAACTTTGGGGTTTCTTTGATCTTCTTTTTCCAGCTGTTTTAGGTGTAAAGTTAGGTTGTCTATTCAATGTTATTTTTGTTTCTTGAGGTATGATTGTATTGCTATGAACTTACCTCTTATAACTGCTTTTTCCTGCATCCCATAGGTTTTGAGTTATTGTGTTTTCATTTTCATTTATTTCTAGAAATTTTTGGATACCCTTTTGATTTCTTCAGTAACCTGTTCATAATTTAAAAACATGTTGTTTAATCTCCATGTGTTTGTGATTTTTACAGGTTTTTTTTGTTTTTCCCCTTGTAATTGATATCTGGTCTCATAGCATTGTGGTCAGAAAGGATGATTGATACAATTTCAGTTTTCTTAAATTTACTGATTTGAATTGTGACCCAAGATGTGGTCTATCTTGGAGAATATTCTATGGGCACTTAGAAGATGTATTCTTCTGCATTTGGATGGAATGTCTTAATGATATCAATGAGATCCATCTGGCCTAATATGTCATTTAAAACTTGAGTTTCCTTATTAATTTTCTGTTTTGATGATCTCTCCAATGGCATAAGTGGGGTCTTTAAGTCTCCTACTATTATTGTGTTACTGTCAATTTCTCCTTTTTTTTTCTGTTAGTGTTTGTCTTCTGTATTGAGGTGCTCCTACTTTGGCTCCATTTAGTTCAGTTCAGTTCAGTCGATCAGTCGTATCCAACTCTTTGCAACCCCATGAATTGCAGCATGCCAGGCCTCCCTATCCATCACCAACTCACAGAGTTTACCCAAACTCATGTCCATCGAGTCGGTTATGCTGTCCAGCCATCTCATCCTCTGTCATCCCCTTCTCCTCCTGCCCTCAATCCCTCCCAGCATCAGAGTCTTTTCCAGAGAGTCATCTCTTCGCATGAGGTGGCCAAAGTATTGGAGTTTCAGCTTCAGGATCAGTCCTTCCAATGGACAGCCAGGACAGATCTCCTTTAGGATGGACTGCTTGGGTCTCCTCACAGTCCAAGGGACCTCTCAAGAGTCTTCTCCAACACCACAGTTCAAAAGCATCAACCCTTCGGTGCTCAGCTTTCTTTAAAGTCCAACTCTCACATCCATACATGAGCACTGGAAAAACCATAGCCTTGACTAGACAGACCTTTGTTGGCAAGATAATGTCTCTGCTTTTTAATATGCTATCTAGGTTGGTCATAACTTTCCTTCCAAGGAGTAAGCATCCTTTAATTCCATGGCTGCAGTCACCATCTGCAGTGATATTGGAGTCCAAGAAATAAAGTCAGCCACTGTTGCCCATCTATTTCCCATGAAGTGATGGGACCAGATGCCATGATCTTCGTTTTCTGAATGTTGAGCTTTAAGCAAACTTTTTCACTCTCCTCTTTCACTTTCACCAAGAAGCTTTTTAGTTCCTCTTCAATTTCTGCCATAAGGGTGGTGTCATCTGCATATCTGAGGTTATTGATATTTCTCCCAGCAAACTTGATTCCAGCTTGTGCTTCTTCCAGCCCAACATTTCTCATGATGTACTCTGCATATAAGTTAAATAAGCAGGGTGACAATACACAGCCTTGATGTACTCCTTTTCCTATTTGGAACCAGTCTGTTGTTCCATGTCCAATTCTGTTGCTTCCTGACCTGCATATAGGTTTCTCAAGAGGCAGATCAGGTGGTCTGGTAGTCCCATCTCTTTCAGAATTTTCCAGTTTATTGTGATCCACACAATCAAAGGTTTTGGCATAGTCAATAAAGCAGAAATAGATGTTTTTCTGGAACTCTCTTGCTTTTTTGATTATCCAATGGATGTTGGCAATTTGATCTCTGATTCCTCTGCCTTTTCTAAAACCAGCTTGAACATCTGGAAGTTCATGGTTCACATATTGCTGAAGCCTGGCTTGGAGATTTTTGAGCATTACTTTACTAGTGTGTGAGATGAGTGCAATTGTGCGGTAGTTTGAGCATTCTTTGGCATTGCCTTTCTTTGGGATTGGAATGAAAACTGACCTTTTCCAGTCCTGGGGCCACTGCTGAGTTTTCCAAATTTGCTGGCATATTGAATGCAGCACTTTCACAGCATCATCTTTCAGAATTTGAAATAGCTCAACTGGAGTTCCATCACCTCCACTAGCTTTGTTCGTAGTGATGCTTTCTAAGGGCCACTTGACTTCACATTCCAGGATGTCTGGCTCTAGGTCAGTGATCATACCATTGTGATTATCTGGGTCATGAAGATATTTTTTGTACAGTTCTTCTGTGTATTCTTGCTACCTCTTCTTAATATCTTCTGCTTCTTTTAGGTCCCTACCATTTCTGTCTTTTATTGAGCCCATCTTTGCATGAAATGTTCCTTTGGTATCTCTGATTTTCTTGAAGAGATCTCTAGTCTTTCCCATTCTGTTGTTTTCCTCTATTTCTTTGATTGATCACTGAGAAGGCTTTCTTATCTCTCCTTGGTATTCTTGGGAACTCTGCATTCAGATGCTTATATTTTTCCTTTTCTCCTTTGCTTTTCACTTCTCTCCTTCTCACAGCTATTTGTACGGCCTCCCCAGACAGCCATTTTGCTTTTTTGCATTTCTTTTCCCTGGGGATGGTCTTGATCCCTGTCTCCTGTACAATGTCACGAACCTCCATCCATATTTCATCAGGCACTCTTTCTATCAGATCTTGTCCCTTAAATCTATTTCTCACTTCCACTGTATAATCATAAAGGATTTAATTTAGTTCATACCTGAATGGTCTAGTGGTTTTTCCTACTTTCTTCAATTTAAGTCTGAATTTGGCAATAAGGAGTTCATGATCTGAGCCACAGTCAGCTCCCAGTCTTGTTTTTGCTGACTGTGTAGAGCTTCTCCATTTTCGCTGCCAAAAATATAATCAATGTGATTTTGGTGTTAACCATTTAGTGATGGTCATGTGTAGAGTCTTCTCTTTTGTTGTTGGCAGATTGCTATGACTAGTGCATTCTCTTGGCAGAACTCTATTAGCCTTTTCCGTGCTTCAATCTGTACCCAAAGGCCAAATTTGCCTGTTATCCCAGGTGTTTCTTGACTTCCTACTTTTGCATTCCAGTCCCCTATAATGAAAAGGACATCTTTTGGGGGTGTTAATTCTAAAGGTCTTGTAGGTCTTCATAGAACCATTCAACTTCAGCTTCTTCAGCATTACTGGTTGGGGCATAGGCTTGAATCACCATGATATTGAATAGTTTGCCTGGGAAATGAACAGCGATCATTCTGTTGTTTTGAGATTGCATCCAAGCACTGAATTTTGGACTCTTTTGTTGATCTGATGGCTACTCCATTTCTTCTAAGGGATTCCTACCCACAGTAGTAGATATAATGGTCATCTGAGTTAAATTCACCCATTCCAGTCCATTTTAGTTTGCTGATTCCTAGAATGTCGACGTTCACTCTTTCCATCTCTCGTTTTGGTTACATAGATTTTTACAAATGTTATGTCTTCATCTTTGATTGATTCCTTGATCATTATGCTGTGTCCTTACTTCTATCTTGTAATATTCATTAATTTAAGGACTGTTTCTTCTGATATGAGGATTGATACTCCAGATTTCTTTTGAATTCCATATGCATTAAATATATTTTTCCATCATCTCACTTTCAGTCTGTATGTGTCTTTAGGACTGAAGTGTGTTTCTTGTAGACAGCATATATATATATGGATCTTTTTTGTGTGTGTCCATTCAGCCAGTCTGTATCTTTTGGATGGAGCATTAAATCATTTCATTTAAAGTAGTTATTGATATATATGAATTCCTATTGCCATTTTCTTAAGTGTTTGGGGTTCGTTTTTGTATATCTTTTTCTACTTTTGTATTTCCTGACTATGTAAGTCCCTTAAACATTTTTTGTAAAGTAGTTTTGTGGTAATTAATTCTTTTAACCTGCTTGTATGCAAAATTTTTTATTTCTCCATCAATTTTGAATGAGATCCTTGCCAGGTAGAGTAATTTTTGTTGTAGATTTTTTTTTTCCCTGTCAGTACTTTATTTATTTTTTTTATTATTTTATTTTTTAACTTTACAATATTGTATTGGTTTTGCCATGTATCAACATGAATCTGCCACAGGTATACATGTGTTCCCCATCCTGAACCCTCCTCCCTCCTCCCTCCTCGTACCACCCCTCTGGGTCATCCCAGTGCACCAGCCCCAAGCATCCAGTATTGTGCATCGAACCTTGAAGGGTGATTAGTTTCATATATGATATTATACATGTTTCAGTGCCATTCTTCCAAATCATCCCACCTTCTCCCTCTCCCACAGAGTCCAAAAGACTCTTCTATACATTAGTGTCTCTTTCCCTGTCAGTACTTTAAATGTATCCTTCCATTCTCTTCTGGCCTTCAGAGTTTCTGCTGAAAGGTCTGTTAAACATATGGGGTTTCCCTTGTATATTACTTGTTGCTTTGACCTTACTGATTTTAATATTATTTCTTTATGGTTAATCTTTGCTGGTTTGATTAGTTGTGTCTTGATGTATTTCTCCTTGGTTTTATCCTGTATGGGACTCTTTGTGCTTTTTGAAATTGATTGCCTATTTTCTTAACCATGTTGGAGAAATTTTCAACTATAATATTTTCAAAAATTTACTTACACCCTCTATTTTTCTCCTGTTCTTTTGGGACCCCTAGAATTCGAATGTTGGTGCATTAATATTGTCCCAATTGTCTGAGACTATCCTCACTTCTTTTCATTCTTTTTACTTTATTCTGCTCTTCAGCAGTTTTTTCTCCCATCTATCTTCCAGTTCACGAATCCTTTCTTCTGCTTCATATATTCTGCTATTGATTCCTTCTAGATATTTTTAATTTCAGTAATTGTGTTGTTTGTCTCTGTATGGTTATTCTTTACTTTTTCTAGGTCTTTGTTAATTGATTTTTGTGTTTCTCCATTATATTTTCAAGATTTTGGATAATCTTTACTATCAATATTCTGTATTCTTTTTCAGGCAATTTCCCTATTTCCTCTTCATTTCTTTGGACTTGTATCTTTGTCTAGGATTTTCCTTCATTTGTGCAGTACTCTTCTACCTTTTATTTTATTAAAAAAAAAAGAAAAAAAGAAAAGAAAAAACATCTGAGGTCTCCTTTTCCCAGGCTTCATGGTTGAATTCTTTATTTCATTTAATTCCTGTCCTCATTAGGTTGATTCAGTTGTTTGTGTAAGCTTCAGGTAAGGAGGGATAAAGTGAGTTTTTGTTTGTTTGTTTGTTTTTCCCTCTGATGGTCAGGGCTGAGTGAAGTGGTAATCCTGTCTGCTAATGATTGGGTTTGTATTTTTGTGTTGCTTGATGTTTGGATGAAGCATCCTGCACAGGATGCTACTGGCAGTTGGGTGATGCCAGGTCTTGTATTCAAGTGGTTGCCTTTGTGGGAGTTCTCATTATTTGATACTCCCTAGGGTTAGGAGTTCCCTGGTAGTCTAGGGTCTTGGAATCTCTACTCCCACTCCAAAGACTCAGGCAGGGCTTGATCTCTGATGGAGTGGAGATTCCACAGGTGGTTTATTATGGCACTAAATGGTATTAAAACAAATATATAAAAAAAGAGAGAAACAAAAGATGCACCCCAGACAAATGGCAATTACAAAATCAGGAAGATAGCTAAAATAATGGAATATACACACATATATATACCCATAAGCAAAATGAAAACAATCCAAACAAATTAAAGTACAATAGATTTACCTGGTAAATAAAGGAAATAAAAAATGATATGCACCAGTTAGGAACAAAAATAACTAAAGCACTAACTGGAAAACAAAACTGATGCAAGGTACCAACTGGAGAATAAACTAACAAAAACAAAGCAAACAAACATGGTGAGGTAAAGAAAGAAATAATAGAAATGCAAAGTTAAATAGAGGTAGATTAATATATATATATTAAACAGTAGGAAAAGTAAACAAAGGAACAAATGTATAGAAGATAATAAATTTTAAAAATTTGAAAATTGAAATTTAATAAAAGAGAAAAAGAAATAAAAGAAAAGGAAAAACAACAACAACAACACAGGACAGCAAAAGGCCAAAGTAGAGGCAGAAGTATATAACAGAATGGACAAGAAAGTTGTGTTACATATACCCAATGGAATATTACTCAGGTATTAAAAGGAATGCATTTGAGTCAGTTCTAATAAGGTGGATGAAACTGGAGCCTATTATACAGAGTGAAGCGTCAGAAAGAAAAACACTAATACAGTATATCAATGCATATATATGCAATTTAGAAAGATGGAACAACAACCGTATATGCAAGACAGCAAAAGAGACACAGATAAAAAGAATAGACTTTTTAACTCTGTGAGAGAAAGCAAGGGTGGGATGATTTGGGAGAATAACATTGAAAAACATGTATATTACCATATGTGAAATAGTGCTAGTCCAAGTTCAATGCATGAAACAGGGCGCTCAAAGCTGGTGCACTGTGATAACCCAGAGAGATGGAATGGGGAGGGAGTGGAAATGAGCTTTAGGATGGGGGACACATGTACACCTGTGACTGATTCATATCTGTGTTATGACAAAAAACCACCACAATATTATAAAATAATTAGCCTCCAATTAAAATAAATATTTTTTTAAAAGGAGTGATATGAGCAAGTGGGAAATCGTGGCAAACTAGAGAATATGGTTACGATATTTTTGAAAAGAAAAAAAAGGAGGGGGGGGGGCGGGCAGACAGAGCTCCTATTCAGCTCCACTAGATCTTTAGTATGTAGCAACAATGCCAACTCTTCTGATTTGTAAAAAGCTGCCCCAAATCTAGATTTCCACTTGAAATTCTTCAACTTTTAAGTCTGATATCTAATTCATATATGTTAAAACATGTGGAGATTAAACATGAAGGTCCCCAGTTTGAGGCCTCTCAATTACAGTAAGTCCCCTTCATATGAACCTTCAAGATGCAAACTTTCAAAGATGTGAGTGCATGTTCCATAAACATCATGCAAGAGTGAAATTGCAGCTTACTCTCCATCTCCTACTGGTGACAATCCTTCAGCTCTACCATCTCCCACTTTCTCTCCCTTCTCCTGTCAGTAACTCTTCTTGCCTGATATTCCAGCCCCTGCATGCCAGCTGCTGTACTATACTACTGTACTTTTCAAAGTAGTGTACTATGAGATTAAAAAAAAAAAAAGTTTTCTGTAAAAAAAAGAAAAAGAAATAAAAAATGTGATTAAAAAAATCTCCAAAGCTTAAATAGATTTAATAGTACTTCATTAAAATATTTTAATAAAATTGACAACTACAGCAACAGTGGGGGAGAAAAAGAGAAAGAAAAAAAATCCAGAAGAAACTACAGAGCAAGTCAAAATATAAGAATAATAAATATTTTTCTTAAGTGTCTGCTGTCAGTGTCATTTCCCTCACTGGGAATCACAGTCCACCATGCCCTTCAACATTATGCTGGTCTCTAGACCTGCTGTGGGGGCAGCTCAGACTCTAATTTGTTTCTACTCTTATGTGTTCTTGCCTCCAATATCCACAGCTGTCAGACCAGTGTGTTTTCTTTTGTGAGAATTATCAATGTCCTTTTATATATTCCATAGACACAGATTCTGCTTAGTTAATCCTGTGGATTTAATCTACAGTTTTTATAGCTGTTGGAAAGGTTTTGGGTCCTCTTCCTTAGTCACACTGCCCCTGGGTTTCAATTTTGGTTTTATCTCCACCTTTGCATGTAGGTCGTCCACTGGGTTTGCTTCTGAGACTGCCCTAGAGAACTTGGGTCTGGCCCAGTGAGTGCCAGGTGTGGAGGTGGTGTAGCTGCTTGGGTTGCAGGGGTTCTGGTACCATCAGGTACTCAGGGGAGTTGGTGGCTAGGGCAGCAAGAAATATGGTGCTCTAGAAGGGTATGGCAACCCACTCCAGTATTCTTGCCTGGTGAATCCACCGGACAGAGAAGCATGGTAGACCACAGTCCACAGCGTCACAAACAGTAGGATACCTTTTTCTAGCCTATGGCAGCTCTACCCCAGTGAGGATTGAGCATGAAGGTGGCACAGCTGCTTGGATTGCAGGGACCCTGGCAGCACCAAGTATCCAGGGACATGGACTGTCTCTGCTACAGGAGCTATGGCCCTATCAGAGTCTTTTTTTAGCCTCTGGCAGCTGGCAATCAAAAGGCCTTTTCGCCTAGTCCTTCTCCCTTGCTCTGCCCATTCAGGCACTTAGAGGGCTCCCCTGCCTGGGGTCCTTCTCTGTTTCTCAGCACATCAGGCACATGAAGGGGTCCCCCTGGCTGGGGACCAACTCTGGTGTTTGGCACCTCAGATGCTTGTAGGGCCAGCCTCTCTATTGTTCAGGTGTCAGCGCTGGAGAGTGGGGAAGGAGAGGCTATGATGATGGCTCCACCCACTATGCATGACTCAGCAGCATCGCCTGGCTTCCATGGCTGCCTGGGTTTCCTGCATGGGCATTTCCCATCACAATCTCCCCCTCATGTCTCCTTGGCTGTCTCCCCACAGCAATAGCAGACCTGCCCCTGGGATTGCTCTGCAAGATCCAGCTCCCAGCCTCTGTCCCTTTTAGGGGACCAGCGTCCTTGTCCAGGGCATGTATGGTGGGAGCAAAGATTGTATGATTCTCATTCCATTTAGGCTGTCTCAGATCAGCTGCTTCACTTTCAGCCTCAGAAGTTTCTCCTCTGACCCCAGCTATTGCCCCGATGTGGGGATTGGAGCCCTGCTTCAGTTTCCCCACCTGCTGAGGGCCAGTCCTGTCCTACTAACTCTCCTATTTTTCTCCCTAGTTCCAACATCCTACCGAGTTTTGCATGATACTATGTATTCTTTTCCAAACGGTCAGGTACTCCTGCCCACTCTTGGCTGGTGTTCTGCAAGCACCTCTGTGTCTGAAGGTGGATTTCTAATGTATCTGTGGAGAGAGATGTACTCCATATCTGCCTGCATCTCCACCATGTTCCTCCATGATCCATCATTTCTTGAAGCATTTTAGGAAATACCTGAGCAGCTACCACATCTGCACTTGCTACCTTGTCACTTTTACATCTTCAAGGTTGACTCTAGCTATGAACTGATGAAACCAGCTGTGGCTGGCATTAAAAGATGCACCCTCTGATTCTTCATTGTTTCTTCTTCAAGTTTTCATAAAGGATTTTAGCTTTCTCTCGAATCAGCATTATGCTGGGTGGGACTTGACCCTGACGCTGATCCTGCATCCACACATTGAGAAGTTCTCCATCTCCTCCATTACTTTTCCACACTTCATCAACATCGTTTTTGACATCTTTGGCACACAGCAGGTTTCGTGTGTTCCATGATCTTGTCCTTCTTTTTTAGAATCATGCAAATAGTTGGATGATTCATGTTATAAGAATAAGTGATGTCTACCATTTTTATTCCTTGCTCCACTCTCTCAATAACTTTCATTTTTGCTTTCATTGTTATTGGTTGATACTTCTGAGCAGTACCAGCTGCATCACTGCTGCTTTTATGCTTGCTTCTGGACATCCTAGGCTTGAAATACAGATTCTATAGTCTATACAGAACTGTACAGTAAGAACACAGAAGCGCAACCACTTTTAGAGGATGCAGGCACATGACAATATACACCAGACCTGTGAACTAATTTACATGATTAGACACCCAAATACAAGTTTGTATCTTTGAAAGTTCATAACTTGAAAGTTCATATGTAGGAGACTTAGTGTATAGATGAAGAAATGGTGATAAGGAGAAATAAAATGATAACTTTTCCTGTCTAGTTAGTAAATTACCAAGAAAATGTTTTCAAGGACAACGTTAGATAAATTCTTCACATAAAGTAATATTACACCTGATATTTTTAACAATGCAAAATTCATAAAATCAAATAACATCTTTGCCATTCACAGATAATATACTATAATGCCTTTTTGGTTCATTCTTTGGAACATCTTTGGAGTTCAACTGTCTCTTTACCAAATTTTCTTCCAAAACTTTTTCAGTCATTTTTTTTTTTAAGCTCTCTTGGATTCTGCTTTTTTGAGAGAATGGAAAAATGATTAGGTCATACTGTCTGTAAGAAATCAGAAATGCTTTTGTTATTAATGAATAATTTATAGAAAGTATGAATTGTATTCTTGTCACTTAAAACATCAGATGCATATTATTTAAAAAATATGAGAATATTGAAGATACTCATAGCAATAGTATGGGAGTCAAATTATTTCATAAATATTTGCTATAGTCTTCTACTATGCCCCAAATAAATGGGTTTTGAAAATTATAGTTGAAGTGAGGCTAAGGCATTTAATCATTCTGAAAACCTATTTATTGTGTACATATCACATAACAGTAGAAATGATTTCTATTATAACACAAACCAACACACAATTAAAAACAAATAGTTTTCTTCCCTGTAAGTCTGAAATCCTTGCTACCCTTTCATTTCTTGAATCATCTTCTCATGCAGGCGGTGAATTTTGCAGGGCTTCTGTATGAGAAAAATTACTGGGATCCCCTGCAGCCTGCAATTCAAGCAATCTCATACCCTTGAAAAGACAGTGAAAATGAATTCCGTGATAAAACCTATTCCTGGGAATTGGAGGTGACAATTGTAGGCTACAAAAATGTTTTCTGCTTTCTTTGGAGAATCAGGGTGGGAGGTATTCTGCGTGCCTTCAATGAGAGTTAACCTGCATGTCTCGATTTTGTAATGCAAAGTAATACCTGGATAAACAGGATCTTAAAGTAAAGAATGGATATAATTTCTATGTAAATTGGATATCCCCAATGGATATCCATCTCATGTCATTTGGTATGTATAACTAAGAGATGTATTATGTATACATACCAATATACATATTGGTATGTATAACTAAGAGATAAAGATTATGTATTGGGCAATAATGAAGGGATGATCAATAAAGATAGATGTCCTGTGCTTTATCTGAAACTTGTCTATAAATAGATATAAGATGAATAGGAAGTTCTCATCAAACACTGATGACTACTATAAAAGCAATGCATATCCTGCTACACACATGAAAAAGTGAACATTTTGAAGGTTTGCTGCATTGAAGACATTGTGGATCTCATTTAAAAATATCCCTAAATGATTTCAAGGTTCAACAAAAGCAAAATCAGCAGATAACTCACACACAAAGTTTTCTTAAAGATTCCACTTGTGCCTTGTGATTGGTGGAATTCAAAATATGTATAAGGATTTCTTCATTCCTCAAAAAGCTTTTAGATTTGGCAGAAATTAATTTGTAATTTAAATTAGAGATAAAGTTTCATGACTCACAAAATTCCGAATGTTCTTCTTATCAGCATACTTGATAGTGAATCAAAATCTAGGTATATTTTTCCTTTAAAATCTTATGCTGTCAGTCCTTTCCTTTTATGTAAGACACGTCCTTCACACCTTTTGTCAAATTTGGGTTGACATTTTAAAAAATGACTCTATAATGAAATTACAATTGTAAATATCTTAATTTTTAGTATCATATGTAGCAATTTAAAAATACACAGTTGGAATACAGATTCCTATTTTGATATATACTGAACTAATTTCCCACCAGGGATCCCCAGGTGGCACAGTGGTAAAGAATCTGCCTGTTAATGCAGGAGACATAAATGATGTGGGTTTGATCCCTGATTTCAAGAAGATCCTCTGGAGTAGGAAATGGCAATGCACTCAAATATTCTTGCTTGGAAAATTCCATGGATAGAGGAATCTGGTGAGCTACAGTCAATGGGGTTGCAGAGTTGAATATGACTGAGCAACTGAGCACTCATGCACCAAACTCATTTCTATAGTTTTTCCATATATGATCCTGTTAGGTCTGGTGAGTCTAATAATGAACATTTGAGAAAACATTGAATAAACCCAGATCTCACTCCATTTGCCCACAACTTCTTCACTATTTGCTTGCATGCTAGTTGTTTATTTGTTCTGTCTCTCAGTCATGTCTAACTATTTGCAACCCCATGAACTGCAGCATACCAGGCTTACCTATCCTCCACTATCTCCCTGAGTTTGCTCACATTCATGTCCATTGAGTCCATGATCCCATTCAACCTTCTCATCCTCTGTCTCCCCCTTCTTCTACTTCGGTGATCAGCCTTCTTTCTGGTCCAACTCTCACATCCATACATGACTACTGAAAAAACATAGCTTGAACTATACAGACTTTAGTCAGCAAACTGATGCATATTAGGATACTATCCAAATCTCTCCTCACTCCAAGTTCACAGTAAATCTCCAGTATGGGTAAGCAGATTTACAGAGGCAGAATATCATAACAACATATCAGTACATATCAATAACATGTATTAAAATATTATTCCATTAATTAAATTCAGTTTATTATGAACTCATTCTATTCCAATGTCTACTAAATACCTCTAAACTTTATACTCCACTCTATGGTTTGTCATCTATTTTCTGAACTATTGCCCCTGAATTATTAGGGGAAAGAACTAATAGCTCTTCTGAACTATTGCCAAGTTAGGACTTCTTCCTAACTATGATTTTGATCACATCATCCCAAACCTAAATAATTTTCAAAAAGCAGTGTAATGCTCAAAATTCTCCAAGCGAGGCTTCAACAGTACATGAACCAAGAACTTCAAGGTGTTCAAGCTGGATTTAGAAAAGGCAGAGGAACCAGAGACCAAATTGCCAGCATCTATTGGCTCATAGAAAAAGCAAGAGAGTTCAAGAAAAACATCAACTTCTGCTTTTTTGACTATGCCAAAGCATTTGGCTGTCTGGATCACAACAAACTGTGGAAAATTCTTAAAGAGATGGGAATAACAGACCACCTTGCCTGCCTCCTAAGAAATTTGTATGCAGGTCAAGAGGCAACAGTTAGAATTGGACATGGAACAACAGACTGGCTCCAAATGGGGAAAAGAATATGTTAAGGCTGTATATCATCACGTTGCTTATTTAACTTTTATGCAGAATACATCATGTGAAATACCAGGCCAGAGGAAGCACAAGTTGGAATCAAGACTGCCAGAAGAAATACCAATAACCTTAGATATGCCAATAACACCACCCTTATGGCAGAAGGGGGAGAGGAACTAAAAAGCCTCTTGATGAAAGTGAAAGCAAAGAGTTAAAAAGCTGGCTTTAAATTAAACATTCGTTTAACTAGGATCATGGCATCTGGCCCCATCATTTCATGGCAAATAGATGGGTAAATAATGGAAACTGTGAGAGACTTTTATTTTCTCGGGCTCCAAAATGCACATCCAGAATGACTGCTGCTGCTGCTGCTAAGTTGCTTCAGTCGTGTCTGACTCTGTGCGACCCCATAGACGGCAGCCCACCAGGCTCCTCCATCCCTGGGATTCTCCAGGCAAGAACACTGGAGTGGATTGCCATTTCCTTCTCCAATGCATGAAAGTGAAAAGTGAAAGTGAAGTCGCTCAGTCGTGTCCAACTCTTAGTGACCACATGGACTGTGGCCCACCAGGCTCCTCCGTCCATGGGCTTTTCCAGGCAAGAGTGCTGGAGTGGGGTGCCATTGCCTTCTCTATGACCAATCTAGACAGCATATAAAAAGCAGAGATTTTACTTTGCCAACAAAGGTCAGTATATTCAAAGTTATGGTTTTTCGAGTAGTTATGTATGGATGTGAGTGTTGGACCATAAATAAAGCTGAGTGCCAGAAAATTGATGCTTTTGAACTGTGGTGTTGGAGAAGACTCTTAAGAGTCCCTTGGACTGCAAGGTGATCCAACCAGTCAATACTAAAGGAAATCAGTCCAGAATTTTCATTGGAAGGACTGATACTGAGGCTGAAGCTCCAATACCTTGGCCACATGATGTGAAGAACTGACTCATTGGAAAAGACCCTGTTGCTGAGAAAATTGAAGGCAGGAGAATGGGACAACAGAAGATGAGATGGTTTGATGGCATCACCGACTTGATTTACGTGAGTTTGAGCAAACTCGGGGAGTTGGTGATGGACAGGGAAGACTGGCACACTGCTGTCCATGTGGTCTCAAAGAGTGGGACACGGCCAAGAGACTGGACTCAACTGAACATGCTGGTGCTCTTTTCTTCTAGAATCCTCCATATGCCGAGGTTTTGTTTTTTTGTTTTTGTTTTTTTTTTTTTTTTTGCTTTTTTTTTCCTGATCTATCCAAGAGTACTAAGAATGTTCCCTTTGCCTTCTAACATTACACATTTTCAGATGTGACCAAAAGTCAATGCATTTTCCAGAATCATGTAAAACCCTTCTGGAAAATGCTTCCTCAGCTTTATCTTCCATTAGGTTTAAAGAGTTATAAGATGGTTGAAACTGGGAAACCTCTGCTGTTTCCTTATTAGCTGCAGACTCTTTCATTGTCTCGGACTGACTACATAGAGCCTTATGCCAACCTGCTTTTTAAAACTGACTGTTGCTATGAGTAATCTTTCACCTCATCAGATATTTTTGTCACTGCAGCACAGGTTAGGGTAAAGTTGGAATCCCTAATATATAAAACTGGCATTGGCACCTTCGTTTTCTATTACTATTATGTATGTCAAGGTTGAATAATGATAATAATTCTTATTTAGAATTAGAAGTTATATTCTAACATGACAGAAATAGTCATAATATCTAAAATATTTCTCTTAAAATAATAATTTGCATTAAATATATAGATATTTTTATAATATTGTAACAGTGTTATTAAATTATATATATATGTATATATGCATGTATATATACATACACACACACATAGACAGTCAAAGAGACAGAGAAACAGAAAGACAGAGACAGAGAAAGAAATAGGGAATATCTGATTTGAATCACTCTCTGCCATTAAAGGAAGTTTGAAGTTTACGAAGTGTGGTAGTTTTGTTACCTAAACTTTAATAAAAGTAGAAATTTAATTGCAGGTTTTATGTCATATACAGCCCTAATAGTTGTATTTCAGACATTCTAAGTTTCACAGATATGAATTAATTGTCTTCTCATTTGTGTCTTTTTGTGTTCGATTTTTCTAAAATAGAATATATCTGTGGGGGAAATTTGGCAAAACGACTGCAATACAATCTAACAAATGAGGTTATGATGTTAACGAAATATTTTATGCAGTAGCTGGCAGTTTCATTATGCATTTCGAGTTCATACAGGGTAACTCATCCAAACAATAGATAGAGCTATTACAAATATTTTACAACTAAATAGCAATCCAAATAAATCTCTCATATAAAGTCATGCTGTTGAGATACTGGTGAAGTCCAATGTTGTTTTAAAATCAGGCACATGTTTATAAAAATGCAACAGGCTAAAATGCTTAACAAAAGTCTTCACAGTCTGTTGGTACATGCTTAAGAAGTAAATGCTTTTTTGATTTATCAGTTTTCTTAATTTTCTTTCCTTATAGAATATTCTACATGCCACTGCCATAGTTTTGCTAAGAGTCAGACTTATGAATAATTCTGATTCACTTTTTTTCTTATGTGGTTCGGTTTACTTAAAGGAAGAAACATATAATTTGATAAAAATAAAAAAGAAGAATGTTGGAATTCTAATGCTGTTTTATAATGTTGAGACAACTTTTCTATTATTGAATCCCTTCTTTAAGAAGGAAATTGTACATTTTACTTTGTGTATGAATAATACTACGAAAAATTAGAAGGAACAGTCACCCCTAACATCACTCTACACATCTTAGGGAAACACAGATTGTGACTAGATAGATATTCACTTATATGCTCATGTAATTTTATATTTCACTCTTTTTGTTCATACACAGCTTATTGTTTTATTTTTGAGAGTCTATTTTTGGAACTGGGATTATTAGAATAAGAAACGTTAATTTAAATTTCATATGCATTCTCACCCATCAATTCCTCTAATACATTTTTCCATAACACACACACGTTACAAAGAAAGAAACAAGGTCCTAAAATCATATACCAAGCCTGAACTTAGAGTTCTTTCTATTTTCCCACCTGTACCTCACAGAAAATGTCTCAAAATAGTGAATCTGTTTGTACTTCTTCTTTTATATAGGCCTAATCACTGGCTGTGTCTAAGAAAATCACTTTCTGGGGGTACAAAGCTCATGTTTTATTACAAATTCAGAAATTCATATTTTGAGGTAATTTTATATTATCAGTATAGTATTTTAATGTCTAAATATTAATCATTTTTATAAAAGATGTATTTGGATCATTTTTTAATACTTTTAATAAGTTTCAGTAGCCACCAACCAGTGAATTATGTTTATCTGTTGTACATCTTTGTTAGAAGACATGGTATATAAAACGTTTTAGTCGAAATTAAATAATGATTTTGGGGAAACTTGACTTGATTAAAAAAAATGTTATTGCATTATTCTACTCAATAACCCTGTATGCGAGACAGCAAAAGAGACACAGATGTATAGAACAGTCTTTTGGATTCTGTGGGAGAGGGCAAGGGTGGGATGACTTGGGAGGATGGCATTGAAACATGTATAATATCATATGTGAAATGAATCGCCAGTCCAGGTTCGATGCATGATACAGAATGCTCGGGGCTGGTGCACTGGGATGACCCAGAGGGATGATATAGGGAGTGAGGTCGGAGCGGGGTTCAGGATGGGGAACACATGTACACCCGTGGCGAATTCATGTTGATATATGGCAAAACCAATACAATATTGTAAAGTAATTAGCCTCCAATTAAAATAAATAAATTTATATTAAAAAATAAAATCTGAAAAAGAAAAAAAAATGTTATTGCAACTCTTCATATTCATATTACTTCTTTTCTTTGTCTCTTCTGCCTTTGCTCCTTGTAGGATTTTAAGTTTTCTTTTCTTTTTTTTTTTTTTTTTTATTGAGAACACATGAGTATTTTTCTTTGCTAGGTACATTCAAAATTCCCCCATAGATTGCCATAAACACCAACATAAAGAGCTTTGGAAAAGACAAGCAATATGTACTGTTCATTCCACCTACTTCCTTATCCTCTTGAGACTCTTTACCTTTTTCATTAGGCTGCCCTGATTTTTTTTGGACCCTAAACACACAGTTCAGTGCTGATTTTCATGGCTGGGCTGATTCACATATTTCAATATAATTAACACCAATGAAAAGCAGTTTTGAATAAAAAAGAAAAATCCTTATCAGTAAAACGTGTCATTGGCATAGTTAATGAAATTTTTTTTTCTCTAAAATCTTATCTAACCGTAAACTTATTTAGTGATACTTTTGAGAAGGTTTTATAGCCTAGGGTGAAGTGATTATTCTTTACTTACTGTATAATGCATACTTGTTTCTAACCCATAGGAAAGTCACTTTTGTCAAAATATTTTTTAGTAATTTTACATTAAATATTAGAATTAAAATGTTAGTTTCATTTTTTTTCCATTCCAGAGCACAGTAGACAAGGTATGAAAGGAATTGATAGTCCAAAAGTCTTTCCATTATTATTTGAAGACAAGAATACTGTGCTATATTAAGCAATGTATCACACACACTAAAATATTAACCTACATGAATTTTTTACATCTGCTAGTGAAAGTCTTTACATAGCTAAAATGTGGAAATTAGTAATATTGGAGACAAAGCCATGAAAAATTAGAAATAAAAAGTGTTATTAGATGAGCAATCTCTACTCTATTTAGAGTTCATAGTCATTACCTACATTTTCTAGGCCAGTTGTAAGCTCTTTAAAACTTGATAGTTCCTTAAGAAGCTATCCCAGGATAGAAAGAAAGGAGGAAAGAAATAAAGAGTGAAAGAGGGAGAGAAAGAAAGACATTTCCATGAGCTGTCAGGTTTTTCTGTATATAAAAAAAAAAGTATGAATGTAAATTTATAAGGAATTGCTGCACTTCATACCTTAAAATTGGCAGTCCATTACCCTGTTACTGTATTGGCAAAGCTGAAAGATTTTTCACAAAATTGCATGTTTTGTTGAGAGCGTCCAGGTCTGCTAAGTAAATGCCTACTAGTAAAACATATCGTCTGCACACATACATAGTATTTTGCAAAAAAGCATTTCTCCTGTTTAAATGAGACAGCTCTCTCTGAATTTACTTAAGCCATATCATGTAGAATACAACTTCTACACTATGGTGAATGAAGTTGGGTTAGCTGGTTAGAGGTATTACTTAGTAGACCTGCCTGAAGAATTCCATGGACAGAGGAGCCTAGTGAGCTATAGTCCATGGGGTCATAAAGAGTCAAACAAGACTGAGTGACTAATGCTTTCAATTTCATTACATTTTAAACCAGATGTTTGTGTTCTTACTTTTTATTTTCTTTACCAAGCTATTTTAAAATTCTATTATTGTTTAGACTGAATTTGTTAATTAAAGTCATATCTACATTTCTCCTTCTCCTTTGGGGGGAAAAATGGATTAATTACAGGATAAAGAACTCTTGAAGTTTAGTAAAAGTAATTGTAATCCTAATGTCTTTGGACAGTTGTAAAGGAGACTACATCTAAATAAACAACAACAACAAAAAAAACACCCACAAATCATATTTTAATAATTCCTGAAAATTCCTCACCTCTATTGAACCACGGATATAAATTCAATATTTATTCAAAAGAAATAGAACTAATGTATGATATTGGATTTTATTCACGATTTTACACAGAGTTCACAAACTTAGCAAACTAAATTTGTTAACATTTTGCCATTTAATACCTTAATTTGTTTCTATCCTGTAGACCTCATTGTAATACCTTTCTATTTTTAGCAAATCCTAACTTAGCAAAACTTAATATTTAAAATGATGTCCTATTTATTTTTCTTATTTCATTCATGAAGAAGCTAGAAAATTCAGCTTAGACCATATTCCCAGGGTAACTCATTAGAAAGCTAGATATGATTAAAAAAAAAAAAAAAAAGAGTATCATTTATTTTTACGGTTCAATCATATACCTTCAAAATATCTGTAGCTATTTTAACCTTTAAAAGATTTACATGTGGTAATTATATGTAGAATTATCATAAATTTAAAATATTTGACCATTAATTTTAAGGCAAATATACCATGAATTTGTATTTACACATTTATTATTCTATAGATATTTTCCTCTCTCTTTCTAGATAGCAATTTGTTACATATCTATGAAAAAAATAACTGAAATATTTTGTATAAATTTCCTACAATTTCAGATGTTTTGTTTGCCTGGTTTGTGTGCCTGCTTTAAAATAATATGAAGCTGAAAGCCTGAGTTAACACTTTAAAATAATTTTATATCTCATAGATATATTTTATATATCTGTATATATATACATATATATATATAATTTTATATCTCTTACAATTCTTTGTTTGGTGATTCTCTTTTTTTTCTAATATAATTGTTAAAACCACTTCTATCATTTTGAATGAAATAACTGACACAGCCTACTATTCTTGTCTTTATCTTTTTCCTGCATGCCTTAATTGGTTCTTTATAATTTAACTCCCTTCTCTTATGTACTTCCATGATAACCATTTTATTTTTTAACATCAGATCAGATCAGTCACTCAGTCATGTCCGACTCTTTGTGACCCCATGAATCGCAGCACTGCCAGGCCTCCCTGTCCATCACCAACTCCCGGAGTTCACTCAGACTCAACGTCCATTGAGTCAGTGATGCCATCCAGCCATCTCATCCTCTGTCGTCCCCTTCTCCTCTTGCTCCCAGTCCCTCCCAGCATCAGAGTCTTTTCCAATGAGTCAACTCTTCACATGAGGTGGCCAAAATACTGGAGTTTCAGCTTTAGCATCAGTCCTTCCAAAGAAATCCCAGGGCTGATCTCCTTCAGAATTGGACTGGTTGGACCTCCTTGCAGTCCAAGGGACTCTCAACAGTCTTCTCCAACACCACAGTTCAAAAGCATCAATTCTTCGGCGCTCAGCCTTTTTCACAGTCCAACTCTCACATCCATACATGACCACAGGAAAAACCATAGCCTTGACTAGACACACCTTTGTTGGCAAAGTAATGTCTCTGCTTTTGAATATGCTATCTAGGTTGGCCATAAATTTCCTTCCAAGAAGTAAGCGTCTTTTAATTTCATGGCTGCAGTCACCATCTGCAGTGATTTTGGAGCCCAGAAAATACAGTCTGACACTGTTTCCACTGTTTCCCCATCTATTTCCCATGAAGTGATGGGACCGGATGCCATGATCTTCGTTTTCTGAATGTTGAGATTTAAGCCAACTTTTTCACTCTCCTCTTTCACTTTCATTAAAGGTTTTTTTAGTTCCTCTTCACTTTCTGCCATAACGGTGGTGTCATCTGCATATCTGAGGTTATTGATATTTCTCCTGGCAATCTTGATTCCAGCTTGTGTTTCTTCCAGTCTGGTATTTCTCATGATGTACTCTGCATATAAGTTAAATAAGCAGGGTGACAATATACAGCCTTGACGAACTCCTTTTCCTATTTGGAACCAGTCTGTTGTTCCATGTCCAGTTCTAACTGTTGCTTCCTGATCTGCATACAAATTTCTCAAGAGGCAGATCAGGTGGTCTGGTATTCCCGTCTCTTGAAGAATTTTCCACAGTTTATTGTGATCCACACAGTCAAAGGCTTTGGCATAGTCAGTAAAGCAGAAATAGATGGTTTTCTGGAACTCTCTTGCTTTTTCCATGATCCAGTGGATGTTGGCAATTTGATCTCTGGTTCCTCTGCCTTTTCTAAAACCAGCTTGAACATCTGGAAGTTCACGGTTCACGTATTGCTGAAGCCTGGCTTGGAGAATGTTGAGCATTACTTTACTAGTGTGTGAGATGAGTGCAATTGTGCGGTAATTTGAGCATTCTTTGGCATTGCCTTTCTTTGGGATTGGAATGAAAACTGACCTTTTCCAGTCCTGTGGCCTCTGCTGAGTTTTCCAAATTTGCTGGCATATTGAATGCAGCACTTTCACAGCATCATCTTTCAGGATTTGGAATAGCTCAACTGGAATTCCATCACCTCCACTAGCTTTGTTCATAGTGATGCTTTCTAAGGCCCACTTAACTTCACATTCCAGGATATCTGGCTCTAGGTCAGTAATCACACCATCGTGATTATCTGGGTCATGTAGATCTTTTTTGTACAGTTTTTCTGTGTATTCTTGCCATCTCTTCTTAATATCTTCTGCTTCTGTTAGGTCCATACCATTTCTGTCCTTTATCGAGCTCATCTTTGCATGAAATGTTCCTTTGGTATCTCTGATTTTCTTGAAGAGATCCCTAGTCTTTCCCATTCTGTTGTTTTCCTCTATTTCTTTGCATTGATCACTGAAGAAGGCTTTCTTATCTCTTCTTGCTATTCTTTGGAACTCTGCATTCAGATGCTTATATCTTTCCTTTTCTCCTTTGCTTTTCGCTTCCTTCTTTTCACAGCTATTTGTAAGGCCCCCCGAGACAGCCATTTTGCTTTTCTGCATTTCTTTTCCATGGGGATGGTCTTGATCCCTGTATCCTGTACAATGTCTCGAATCTCATTCCATAGCTCATCAGGCACTCTATCTATCAGATCTAGGCCCTTAAATCTATTTCTTACTTACCCTGTATAATCATAAGGGATTTGATTTAGGTCATACCTGAATGGCCTAGTGGTTTTCCCTACTTTCTTCAATTTAAGCTATTGTTCATAAAGTCATTTGTTGCTTGTGTTCTTATAAAACCCATATCCTCTTCCACTTCCATATTATTTGTATTTTATTAAAAAACACAATGATAATTTTAAGATACTTGAAAATACATAACTTAAAACAGACAAATATAAATTAAAATGTATTCTGGAAATTTATTTTCTATTAGCAGTAGTTAAACCTTTAATATTTTGACTTTCACTTTATTTCTTCTGTAAATATAATGTACCCTATTTCTTTAGCGTCTTCTATAAAATACTTGCAGTAGAGTATTATGAATAGATATTAACTGTACTAAGTTTGGCTAAATGACACACATAATTTGTTTGCATGGAAAAGATGACAAATCCAAATGCAATCAGTAATTGTTATGGGAACAATCACTCAAGGGTAATCTTTGATTTGAAAAGTACCTTTATTTTAATGAATTTTTTTGTTTATTATCTCTTGGAATGACAGCAATTATACACAACTACTTGCAGTAAAAGCAAAAAGTCAATTAAAACCAAGGGATTTATTTCTGTGTTTATTTGTTCTGCTTAAAATCATCACTCACAATCTTAAAACCTTTTACCAGACAGAAAAATTTAAATTGTATTCACACTTAAAAGGGGCAAATATTATTAGATACATTTCTTGTCAGCATTATAAAAATTAGTTTTAAAATACAAAATGCATTTGAAAAGTTAGCAGTTAAGAATATTATATTGTATCAAGAATCCATACGCTGAAGAGAATAAAACTGTCACAAAAAGGAGAGTATAATTTTAAACATAGCCATGAATATTTTTTACAATATGGCAATTTATTTTATGTTGTTATGTTTTGTTTGGCAATCAGAGTTATATTTTTAATATTTATATTATAGTTAAAATCAAATTTATTTAAAAAATTTGAGACTAAATTTGAATTGTAGTAGGTCATCATTAATGCTATTTTTAAATTTAGTAATTTTTGGTTCACATTTATAATTTCACTTTCATATGTATAATTAGCTATATAGCTTATTATACACTTTTTGGATAAATATGAGATTTAGACCAATTAATTATGTTGCTTGTTTGCATATGCTGCACATTTTAGACAATATTAGAAATTATGATTGCTTTGTGATGTTGAAATTATCTGAAAAAGAAATACTTTTGAAACAATAGATACTTCTATTTATAGTGACATATTTAGTAGGATGAAATAAACTGTATCAATCTAACACTAGTTTTTCTCAGGTTTTTATTGGATTACAGTTATACTAATATAAAACATTATGACAGAGTCAACCCTTAAACTACTTGATATCACATTTAGTCCAATCAATTATTGAGGAGCAAATACAACTTTAGTGGTGACTTAGATTTAGATATACATTTAAATATGGAACGTTTAGAGGTAGTGTTGTCAGGGTAAGACTTCCCTGATAGCTCAGTTGGTAAAGAATCTGCCTGCAATGCAGAAGACCCTGGTTTAGTTCCTGGGTCAGGAAGATCCGCTAGAAAAGGGACAGTCTACCCACTCCAGAATTCTTGGGCTTCCCTTGTGGCTAAGCTGGTAGAGAATCTGCCTGCAATGCTGGAGACCTGGGTTCGATCCCTGGGTTGGTAATATCCCCTGGAGAATGGAAAGACCACCCACTTCAGTGTTCTGACCTGGAGAATTCCATGGACTGTATAGTCCATGGGGTCACAAAGAGTTGGACATGGCTGAAGGAAAGTTATGACCAACCTAGATAGCATATTCAAAAGCAGAGACATTACTTTGCCAACAAAGGTTCATCTAGTCAAGGCTATGGTTTTTCCTGTGGTCATGTATGGATGTGAGAGTTGGACTATGAAGAAGGCTGAGCGCTGAAAAATTGATGCTTTTGAACTGTGGTGTTGGAGAAGACTCTTGAGAGGTCCCTTGGACTGCAAGGAGATCCAACCAGTCCATTCTGAACGAGATCAGCCCTGGGATTTCTTTGGAAGGAATGATGCTAAAGCTGAAACTCCAGTACTTTGGCCACCTCATGAGAAGAGTTGATTCATTGGAAAAGACTCTGATGCTGGGAGGGACTGGGGGCAAGAGGAGAAGGGGATGACAGAGGATGAGATGGCTGGATGGTATCACTGACTCGATGGACGTGAGTCTGAGTGAACTCCGGGAGTTGGTGATGGACAGGGAGGCCTGGCAGTGCTGCGATTCATGGGGTCACAAAGAGTCGGACACGACTGAGTGACTGATCTGATTTGATCTGATCTGAGCAACTTTCATTTTCATAGTCAGGCAAAATTTAATATATTTGTATTGACTCATTTATTTGCCTTGGTATTATGCTATATTTCAACATATGAAAGAGTAGTCACTTTGTTCCTTCTGATTCATTAAAAAAATATTTAAAGAGTATACTGGACTCCATGTTTATGTTGGTGATTCTATCAAAATTTAATGCAGAATGTTTTATAATGAAAACTAAATAAGTTATGTAAATCAATCAATCAACATTTTAAATAGCCATGGGATTTCAAGGCAAGAAGTACTGGAGTGGGTTGCCATTTCCTTCTCCAGAGAATCTTCCCAACCCAGGGATTGAACCCAGGTCTCTCACATTTTAGACAGATGCTTTACCATCTGAGCCACCAGGGAAGTCCAACATATTCCATTAACTTCATCATAATATATTTAACAAAATCTCTTAAATATTTGGTTTGCTTTCAAGATTTGGCTATTAAAATCAACACAATAAAACTTTTGCACAGAAAAGGAAACTATAAACAAGGTGAAAAGACAACCCTCGGAATGTGAGAGAATGATACCAAATGGTAAAACTGACAGAGGATTAATTTCCAAAATATGCAGGCATCTCATAGTCAATACCAGAAAAAAATAAAAATAAAAAAGTGGGAAAAAGATCTAAACAGACATTTGTCCAAAGAAGACAAAGACATATAGATGGCTAACAAACACATGAAAAGATGCTCAACATTACTCATTATTATACACAAATCAAAACTGCAAGGAGATATTACCTCACACCAGTCAGAATGACCATCATCAAAAAGTCTACAAACAGTAAATGCTGGGGAGGGTGTGGAGAAAAGGAAAAATCTTGCACTGTTGGTGGGGATATAAATTGATACACCCACTGTGGAAGAAAGTATGCAGATTTCTTAAAAAAATTAGGAATAAAACCACCATATGACCCCAGTCCTGTTACTAGGCGTATACCTGGAGGAATCCAAAATTGAAAAAGACACATGTCCCTCAATGTTCATTGCTGCACTACTGACAATACCTAGAATATGAAAGCGTAGATGACCATCAACAGATAACTGGATAAAGAAGCTGTGGTACATATACACAATGGAATATTATTCAGTCATAAAAAGGAACACATTTGAGTCACTTTAAATGAGGTGGATGAACGTAAAGCCTATTATACAGAGTGAAGTAAGTCAGAAGGAGAAAGATAAATATCATATGCTGTGCTGCGCTGTGCTGTGCTTAGTTGCTCAGTCATGTCCAACTCTTTACAACCCACTGGACTGCTGTACACCAGGCTTCCCTGTCCTTCACCATCTCCAGAAGCTTGTTCAAACTCATGTCCATTGAGTCAGTGATGCCATCCAACCATCTTGTCCTCTGTCGTCCCCTTCTCCTCCTGCCTTCAATCTTTCCCAGCATCATGGTCTTTTCTAATGAGTTAGTTCTTCGCATCAGGTGGCCAAAGTATTGGAGCTTCAGCTTCAGCTTCAGCATCAGTCCTTCCAATGAATATTCAGGGTTGATTTCCGTTAGGATCGACTGGTTTGATCTCCTTCCAGTCTAAGGGACTCTCAAGAGTCTTCTCCAACATCACTTTAAAAGCATCAATTCTTTAACACTCAGAGTAGCCATTCCCTTCTCCAGGAGATCTTCTTGACCCAGGGATCAGCCCCATGTGTCCCACATTGTAGGTAGATTCTTTACCATCTGAGCCACCAGGGAAGCCCAGTATGTAGTGCAAAATATAATATTTTGTAGTAGTAGGTAGTACAAGATATAATATTGTGTCCTTTATTTTGAAGGGGTATTTCAGACCACTGGACCCTTATGAATTTCCTGGCATGACATGCCCCTGAAGTTTTGTAAGGTTTACCTTCCATTCTATGGAGAACAGTAACATTATCAAAACATCAAAATCAGCTTTGGACTTTAATTTCTCACAGCTGATTTCATGGTAGTATTAAGGTCATCTATCAATGGGATGTTATTTGGAATTCTGTGTGCTTCCTAAACTTGGATGTGTTTCCAAATTAGGAAAGTTTACAGTCATTTCTTCAAATAAATTATCTACCCTCTTTTCTCTATGTAATTTGAATGTTATTCTACTTGATATTGCCTCATAGATCCCTTAAGCTATTATTCCTTTTTTTTTTTTCCTGCTCTGATTCACTGAGTTCTATGGCCTGGTAGTGCAGGTTGCTGGTCCATTCTGCTGCATCATCATGTATTCTGCTGAAACTTATTAGTTTATTTTTCAGGTCAATTGCTATATTTCTCTTACCTGTGCTTTATATTTGGTACTTTCTTATATATTCTCTGTCTTTGTTGAAGTTATCAGTCCCTGTGGTCATCCATTGCTCTCGAGTTCAATTCAGCATCTTTATGACAATTCCTGTTAAAACTCTTTATCTGGTAGGTTAATTATCTCTATTTCATTAGGTCTTTTCTGATATTTGGTCTTATTACTTTGGAACATATTCCTGCTTTCTCATTTTGCTTGATTTTGTATTTGTTTCTGTGTATTTTGTGGAATATCTAATTCTCCCAATCTTGAAGGAATCAGTTCAGTACAGTTCCGTTGCTCAGTTGTGTCTGACTCTTTGTGGCCCCATGGACTGCTGCACACTAGGCTTCCCTGTCCTTCACCATCACCATAAGCTTGCTCAAACTGATGTCCATTGAGTCAGTGATGCCATCCAACCATCTCATCCTCTGTCATCCCTTTCTCCTCCTGCCCTCAACCTTTCCCAGCATCAGAGTCTTTTCTAATGAGTCAGTTCTTTGCATCCTGCAGCCAAATTATTAGAGTTTCCGCATCAGTCCTTTCAATGAATATTTAGGACTGATTTCCTTTAGGATTGACTGGTTTGATCTCCTTGCAGTCCAAGGGACTTTCAAGAGTCTTCTTCAACACCACAGTTCAAAAGCATCAATTCTCCAGTGCTCAGCTTTCTTTATAGTCCAATTCTCACATCTATATATGACTACTGGAAAAACCATGGGTTTGACTAGATGGACCTTTGCTGGCAAAGTAATGTCTCTGTTTTTTAATATGTTGTCTAGGTTGGTCATAGCTTTTCTTCCAAGGAGCAAATGTCTTTTAATTTCATGGTTGCAACCACCATATGCAATGATTTTTTCCTTATTTAAGAGAAGAATCTTATTTCAACTTTCTTCTAGCTGTTGATTGTCTCTCAACCTTTGTGAATTTCTAAAATAGCCTGACTTATTCTTGACAGGTCCCAGTAGTTGAGGGACAAGACCTGTCAGTGTTCCTATGGAAGAGATCTCAGGCAGTACCTAGTTTCAGGCTGATTGGGAGTCAGCTACTCAGGCAGTAACTTTAAAATATGCAATTACATATAGTCATGTGGAACTGCAACCATAATTCAGTTGACTTCTAGACCAGGAGATCTGGAGGTATCTCCTGGCTAGCAGTTGCAAAAATTGAGGTTTTGGTGTATAAGCTCCTTTCTGGAAGGTACCAGTAAATTGTGGTAAGGCCAGTGAAGAGCATAATAGCGGTGTCTCCTTGTCTACATTTCCTGGGAGTTTCTCTTGACCCTCCAGATGTATGGCAAACCTGAATCCTGTTCTTCAGGTTGATGCTCTAGAGCAAGTAAATTGGCCTTTATCATGGATAGCTTGGTTTTGTGTTTCAGTCTGCTCTCTGTGAAGTTCTCTGGGTGTGGTAGCCTGCCAGAACTGTCTTTCTGATTGTTACAGTCTCATGAACCCCTAGAGTGCAACCTTTCTAGCCACAAGTGCCAAGTTAGCAAGGCACATCTCCTGTTGGTACTTTGCCACTCACCATCTATAGTGAGGCTTTGGGAAAGTACTAAGGGTGGGGCACATTCACAGCCTTAGGAAGGCAAGGAAAGTGCATTGGGGTGGGCATGCTCACAGCTTTAATAGGTCTGTGTCTGTGGAAGCCTACCTGTGTTAGCCAGGTTTAAAGACAGTGCAATGGCAACCCACTCCAGTACTCTTGCCTAGAGAATCTCACGGACGGAGGTGGCTGATGGGCTGTAGTCCATGGGGTCGGCAAAGAGTTGGACATGACTGAGCGACTTGACTTTCACTTTTCACTTTCATGCATTGGAGAAGGAAATGGCAACCCACTCCAGTGTTCTTGCCTGGAGAGTCCCAGGGACGGGGGAGCCTGGTGGGCTGCCGTCTCTGGGGTCACACAGAGTCGGACATGACTGAAGCAACTTAGCAGCAGCAGTAGCAGCAAGGACAGTGCAAAAAATGGTACTCTCCAGGGCCTCTAACCCCAAAGAAACTCCATCCCTGCCCTTCTGGTAGGTGCTTTAGGATTAACAAATAAATCTCCTACACATTTAGTTCAAGCATTTCTCTAACTGTGGCATTTGCCCTGGGTCCCAGGACAAATGATATTGTGCATGATCTCCTCCAAATGAGTATCCCCTATGCCCATAGCCCCCCACCAGGTCTGCTAGATATAAGCCCCATTAGTTTACAAAACTGGACGCTTTGGGGCCCTCATCTCTCCAGTGCACCCAAGTATTGAAATGTTTGGTGTGGAACATAAACCCCTCGCTTCCCAGGGAATAGCTCTGGACCCTTGAGATTTCTCTTTATTGTGGTCATCATGCTGAGGGTGAGGTTTTTGGTAAGAACACATGTTGCCTCTCATACCCATCTCTATGTAGCCCTTTCACACCCTTTTGTTTAGAACCTGTTCAGCTAATTTTCTGTTCTTTTTCTGCAGTAATTTTCCTTTGTATACCTGTAAATTTGGCGTGTCCATGGAAGAATGTGAGTACAAGATATTCCAGTGCCACCATCTTGGACCACATCCAACTCATTCATGTGATAGATTGTTGGTGGTTTTCACTTTGGGATTAGTATGAATAATGCTGTTATGAATATCTGGTATGTCCTAAGAATAGGATTTCTGCATTATAGTAATTCTACAGGTAAATT
The DNA here is from genome assembly GCF_019923935.1 of Bubalus bubalis. Classification (NCBI taxonomy): domain Eukaryota; kingdom Metazoa; phylum Chordata; class Mammalia; order Artiodactyla; family Bovidae; genus Bubalus; species Bubalus bubalis. The sequence goes on along the minus strand of NC_059157.1, from coordinate 77,401,635 downwards.
TCAAGGGACAGTCATATTGGTTCCACAGCAGGGCACCATGTTACAATGCAGTTTATGAGGATTCTAATTTATGAGGATTTATGAGGAAGCAGCATATTCAAAAGCAGAGACATTACTTTGTCAACAAAGGTCCGTCTAGGCAAGGCTATGGTTTTTCCAGTGGTCATGTATGGATGTGAGAGTTGGACTGTGAAGAAGGCTGAGTGCTGAAGAATTGATGCTTTTGAACTGTGGTGTTGGAGAAGACTCTTTCAAGTCCCCTGGACTGCAAGGAGATCCAACCAGTCCATTCTGAAGGAGATCAGCCCTGGGATTTCTTTGGAAGGAATGATGCTAAAGCTGAAACTCCAGTACTTTGGCCACCTCATGTGAAGAGTTGACTCATTGGAAAAGACTCTGATGCTGGGAGGGATTGGGGGCAGGAGGAGAAGGGGACAACAGAGGATGAGATGGCTGGATAGCATCACTGACTCGATGGACGTGAGTCTGAGTGAACTCCAGGAGTTGGTGATGGACAGGGAGGCCTGGCGTGCTGTGATTCATGGGATTGCAAAGAGTCAGACACGACTGAGTGAACTGAACTGAACTGAACTGATGAGGAAGCAATTTATGGTGATTCCAACTTCTCCACACCGTTGCCTACATTTATTATTTTTCCTCCTCCCCTTTCTACTATTTCTTCTTCCTCTTCTGTTTCCTTATCCTTTCATCCTCTTCTTTCTTTTCCTCTTTTTTTCTTATTCTCTTTCTACTATCCTGATGACCATGAAGTACTTTTAAATTTCCATTTCTTAATGACTATGATGTTAATTATCATTTACTGTGATTTTTTGTTGTTGTTGTTTGTAAATCTTTTGGAGAGATAGCTAAAGCATTTGCCTAGTTTAAATTCCTAAGTTCTTTACCGTTGGTGAGTTATGAGAGTTCATGATATATTCTGGATAGTAAACCTGTATCAGATGTATGATTTGGAATTTCTCTCATTTTGTGTATGTGTGTGTGTGTGTGTGTCTGTGTGTGTGTGTTTCAGTTTGCTCATAGTATGTTTTGAGGTAAAAAGTTTTCATTTTGATGAAGTAAAATTTATCTATTTTTGTTGATTTGTGTGTGCCTGTATTACATTAAACAAACACTGTCTAATCCAAGGTGACAAAACTTGCATAGTATGTTTTCTCTATGAGTTTTGTAGTTTAAACTGTTAACGTTTACATCTTTCATCCATTTTGATTTAGTTTCTATATAAGATATGAGGTAAGTGTACAGATTCATTTCTTTGCTTGAGCATTTTCAATTTTCTGAGAAGCATTTGCTGAAGACTGTTCTTTTCCTCATTGACTATCTTGGAATTCTTGTTAAAAATCAATTGACCATAGCGGTATGGGTTTAATTTTGGACTCTTAGTTCTATTCCATTAATCTAAATGTCTGTATGTTCTTATGCCAATACCACACTGTTCTGATTATTATAATTTTGAAATAAGTTTGCCATTGGGAAGTCTGAGTTCCCTAACTTTGTTCATCTATTTCAAGATTTTTTTTTAACTTTTCTGGATCTTGCAATTCCATACGCATTTTAAGATCATAGCTTTTATTTATTCAAAAGAGGAAACTAATGTTTTGAAAGTATTACATTAACCCTATAGATCTGATAAGACAAGATTTTTTTAGTGATATTGTCTTCCAATCGATGAACATGTGGTATATGCTATTTATTTAGGTTATTATTATTTAGTTCAGCATGTTTTTCATTGCAAGTCTTATACTTTTATATTTTTCATTGCAAGTGTTTTATATTTTTCATTGTAAGTCTCATACTTTCTGCTATAATTTCTTCCAAAGTTTTTCTTCTTTTTGAAACTATTGTAAAGGAATCATTTTCTTAGTTTCATCTTTCTGTTGTTCATTGCAAGTTACAGAAATGAAACTAATTGTTGCATTTTGGTCTTCCATTTTGCAACTTTGCTGAAATAACTTTTTACCTCTAACACCTCTAACTTTTTTGTGAATTCTTTAGGAGATCTATGGCTATATCCAAGATATAGATATATTTGCACAGGAATAATTTTTCCTCTTTTTGTCCAATTTGGGTGCCTTATTGCCTTTTCCAGCCAAATAGAAGAGGCTAGAACTTCCAGTATATTACTGAATAGAAGAAGTAAGAATAGACTTTCTTGTCTTGTTCCAGGAATTAGGAGAAAAGCTTTATCTATCTTTACTGAGTGTTTTTTTTTTCCTTTTTAGCATGAAATATTGTGAATTTTGTCAAAGTTTTTTTTTTCTATGTCTGTTGATATAATCATGAGTTTTCTTTATGGAAAAACATTCTTATTAATATGGTGTATTATATTGATGATTTTCATAATCACATCATCTTTGTATTTCTAGAATAAATTCCACTTTGGTTTTGGTGAAGAATACTTTTAATAGGCTCTTGTATTCAATTTACAGTATTTTGTTGAGGATTTTTTGCAACCATAGTCATAAAATATACTGGTCTGAAGTTTCCTTGTATCTTCTTTATTGGGCTTTGACATCAGGATAAAGCTTGCCTCTGGCTTTCCTGGTTGCTCAGTGGTAAATATCAGCTCACCAATTCAGGAATCATAGGTTTGATCCTTGGGTCAGAAGGATGCCCTGGAAAAAGAAATGAAAACACACTCCAGTATTCTTGCCTGGGGAATCTCATGGACAGAGGAACCTGGCAGGCTACAGTTTATGAGGTCTTGAAAGAGTTGGACAGGACATAGTGACTAAACTGCGTTTGCCTCATGGAAGGGATTGCAAAGTGTTCTCACTTTGACTAAATCATGGGATGCCTAGATACTTAGTTAAACATTTTGTATGTGTCTGTAGCATGTTTCTGGATAAAAATTGTATAAAAATTTGTTTACTCAGTAAAGCAGTTGTCCTCCTGAGTGTTGGTGTGCTTTATTCCACCTCTTGACAACCTGAAAAGAACAAAAATGTAGAGGAAAGAAGAAATTGCCTCTTTCTGTTTGGTTGTTCGAACTGGTCCATCAACCTCTTCCTACACTCAGTGTTCCTGTTTCTCAGGCACTCAAATTCAGTTTGGAATCTACATCTTTGGCTACCCTAGTTCTCAGACTTTCTAATTCACTGTGCATTACACTACTGTCTTTTGGGTGTCTCTACTTTGCAGACAGCAAATCATGGGATTTCATAACCTTCATAGTTGCATTAATCAATTCCCGAAAGTAAATACATTCCAGTATACATCTTTCTAGTCTGTTTCGCTAGAGAAACCTGACTAAAAATCACATTGTATGGTTTTGTAATTAGTAAGAATATATTACATGCTAGATAAACATTCATTTAGTTTTGCCTTTGAATGGCTAAAATCAACCAAAAATGTTTCAAAACTAGTGGATTCATTTTGGGTTCTCCAAATGTAGGTCTTGAGAAAGGATTGGTTATAAGTAAATTGTTTTGGAAGGTGATGCCAGAAGAAATTTTGAGGGAATGGGCAAGGCAAGAAAGGGGGAAAGCCAAGGAAGTGTATATGTATAAGCCAACTGGTGTTTAATCCCACTAGATATCTTTTGAGAACCTTGTGGAACATATCTAGAATTACAGTGATGGGTGAGGCTATTGGGGTATTTACCCACTATCCCTCATTGCACATTTTTATTATTGTCCCTGGTGCATTAATTCCTTGGCATAGCTGAGCTACTTGGTGATCAGGCAGAGCATACTCAAAGACCAAATGCATTCTCAGAGTAACTGGATATTGTCAGCCTAAATGGGAATAGCCTGTGATAAAATAAAGGGAAATGGAGAGGGGGTGCTAATGACATTTTTGAAGCTTTGGTATTGTAAGAATAGGAATATTCAATATTACAAATAAGAAATGATACTTTTCTTTTGAAGAATTTTCCCTCAGTGGCATCTAAATAGTTATCTATAAACTTGATATATCAAGGAAATTAAAATTATAAGAGACCTTGACAATATAATTAAAGTTAATTTGCTTCTGGTTATAAAACTAGTTCAGTAGGTTCTTGCTAGATCAATGTTAAAGTTCACCATGTGAGAAGAGTGAATGCAATTAAAATGATATTGACACTTCAGTTTAATTACATAACACAAATGCTTCCATCAGATAACACAAAGCTTTCTAGTGATGTACAAATAGTTCTAACATTTCTATTTCATAAAGAAAGCTTCAAATTGCTATTACCAAAGTTGAAAGAGCTTTAATTGCAATATTTAAAAATTGATATTTTGTTGTATGGTTAACACAAAAATATTTATTTTTGCCACTGGAATAAGAATTATAACCACTGTTGTACTGAAAGATTTAAGAAAAAATAACACATCTTTTTAACAGAGATATTAAGTAAACATGATGGCAAATAATCACCTTCAAGAGATAATTCACCCCACAAAGTTTAATATTCCATTTTTAAAAGGCTATGTATTTTATCCCTCTTTTTTCTCTGTATGTTTGATTCTCATGAGAGTATTTTTCAGACATTTACATGGAAATCACCTTAATATTTCAACTCAGCTCAGAAATTTGAAATATATGACTTTGAGGGGAGTGTAATAATTTTATTAAAAGATATCAGAAAATATCTGAATGAGACTTACAGTGACTCTATACTATCAATTCAGTGCTATGTCAAAAATATACTTTCAAGTTAACTTTCCTTCATTCTAATTAAGTATAGTTAATTTATAATATTATATTAGTTTCACATGTATAGCAGAGTAATTTAATATTTGTATAAATTACACTCCATACAAAGTTATAAAATAATGACTATATTTCATGTGTTATATGTTATATCCTTGTAATTTGCTTATTTTATACCTAGTAGTTTGTACATCTTTACTCCCTTCACTTATTTTGCTCCTCCCCTCACCCTTCCCTCCTCTGGTAATCACTAGTTTGTTCTCTGTATGTGGATTCTGTTTCTGTTTTGATATAATGGTTTGCTTTATATATTTTATATTTGTGTTATATATACATATTTAAATGTACTTTATATATTCATGCATATTTATATTTAAACATTTTTTTCAGATTCCACATATACAGTGTTTGTCTTCATCTTAATAGTTTTATTTAACATCAAAATGTTACTAACAATGATAATTCTCTCCATATTGATGTCTATATTTATTGCAATACTATTCCAACCCCAACAGGCAATTTGTTTAAAAAGACAAGCATATTCTAAAATCCATTTGTAAATGCAAAGGACCTAGTATACCCAAAATTATTTCCAAATAATTTTATTTTATTTTATTTATTTTTTTAACATTTTTTTTAAAATTTTATTTTATTTTTAGACTTTACATAACTGTATTAGTTTTGCCAAATATCAAAATGAATCTGCCACAGGTATACATGTGTTCCCCATCCTGAACCCTCCTCCCTCCTCCCTCCCCATTCCATCCCTCTGGGTCGTCCCAGTGCACCAGCCCCACGCATCCTGTATCGTGCATCGAACCTGGACTGGCACTCGTTTCATACATGATATTTTACATGTTTCAATGCCATTCTCCCAAATCTTCCCACCCTCTCCCTCTCTCCAGAGCCCATAAGACTGTTCTTTCCTGATTTTAAGAATTACTATAAAAATGTAGTAATCAAGACAGTGTGACATTGATATGAAAAGAGAAAAAAGAACAGTAGAGTCTAAAGCCAAAGGTATGTCAATTGATTTTCAATAAAGATACAAAGCAATACAATGTATAAAAGGAAAATATTTTCAACAAAAGGAGATTAAGTTACTGGATGAGCAAATGGAAAAAAAAATAAATGTGTGTATATGTCAACCACTGTCTCATTTCAAACACAGAAGTTAATTACAGATAGATTGTAGCCACAAACTTAAAAATTAAACTCCATAAGCCCTTGTAGAAAGCTTATAAAATTATCATGATCTTTGTGTAGGTTGCAAAGATATCTTGGACTGGAACAGAAATCATCATTCTTTAAAAAAATATGTATAATTTTCATAAAAATTTGAAACTTTTCAAGAGAAACTTTTAATAGTGATTTATAAAGCAACACTTTGAAAAGTTGTTTGTAACATGTATCTCTGACAAATCAATCCTTTTATTCAGAAAATATAAAGAAATAATATATAACTCAATTGTAAAATATGAAAAAATAAACACATATAGATAAATGAGTTGAATATACACTTTACAATATCCACATGAAATTTTTTCAACATTATACTCATTAGAGACATGATACTTAAAACCTCAGGAAGATACAGTTATATACACTCTTTGCAATGCCAAGTGTTTAAAAAGTCATTGACAATACAAAATATTGGCAAGAGTGGGAAGCAAATTAAACTCATATATTACTGTAGAAATAAATAATGGTTAATTAACATTGTAAAACTAAGGTAACATTTTTATCCATGATACAACAATTGCACTGCTAGGTTTTGATTTAATATACATGAAAATATATGTATACAAAAAGGTATGTGTATGAATGTTGCTGTTTCCCATAACAGCAACAAACTAGAAATGACCTAATATTCATTATCAGAAGAATGGATGAACAAATTGTAGTATATTTAGTCAATGGAATATCTTCATAAATAAAATGAGCAAATTATTAACACATGATACGAGTGAATTTTTGCAACATTACTAAATGAAAGGCAGGCAGGCATAAAATAGTAAATGTTATAGTGTTCCATTAATCTGTATTTTCGAATAGGCAGAGTATGTTGGTAGAAACCAGAACAGCAGTTGTCTTCAACGAGGCAGAAATTAATTGGCAAGGGACATGAGGAAAACTGAGAGTAATTGATGTGTTCAACGGTTTTAGAAAAGGCAGAGGAACCAGAGAGCAAATTGCCAACATCTGCTGGATCATGGAAAAAGCAAAAGAGTTTCAGACAAACATCTATTTCTGCTTTATTGACTATGCCAAAGCTTTTGACGGTGTGGATCACAATAAACTGTGGAAAATTCTGAAAGAGATGGGAATACCAGACCACCTGACCTGCCTCTTCAGAAATCTGTATGCAGGTCAGGAAGCAATAGTTAGAACCGGACATGGAACAACAGACTGGGTCCAAATAGGAAAAGGAGTACGTCAAGTCTGTATATTGACATCCAGCTTATTTAATTTATATGCAGAGTACATCATGAGAAACGCTGGATTGGAAGAAACACAAGCTGAAATCAAGATTGCTGGGGTAAATATCAATAACCTCAGATGTGCAGATAACACCACCCTTTTGGCAGAAAGTGAAGAGGAACTAAAAAGCCTCTTGATGAAAGTAAAATAGGAGAGTGAAAACTTTGGTTTAAAGATCAGCATTCAGAAAGCGAAGATCATGGCATCCGGTCCCATCATTTCATGGGAAATAGATGGAGAAACAGTGGAAACAGTGTCAGACTTTATTCTTTTGGGCTCCAAAATCACTGCAGATGGTGACTGTAGCCATGAAATTAAAAGACGCTTACTCCTTGGAAGGAAAGTTATGACCAACCTAGATAGCATATTCAAAAGCAGAGACATTACTTTGCCAACAAAGGTTCGTCTAGTCAAGGCTATGGTTTTTCCTGTGGTCATGTATGGATGTGAGAGTTGGACTGTGAAGAAGGCTGAAAGCCAAAGAATTGGTGCTTTTGAACTGTGGTGTTGGAGAAGACTCCTGAGAGTCCCCTGGACTGCATGGAGATCCAACCAGTCCATTCTGAAGGGGATCAGCCATGGGTTTTCTTTGGAAGGAATGATGCTAAAGCTGAAACTCCAGTACTTTGGCCACCTCATGCGAAGTGTTGACTCACTGGAAAAGACTCTGATGCTTGGAGGGATTGGGGGCAGGAGGAGAAGGGGACAACAGAGGATGACCTGGCTGGATGGCATCACCAACTGGATGGTTGTGAGTCTGAGTGAATTCGGGGAGTTGGTGATGGACAGGGAGGCCTGGCGTGCTGCGATTCATGGGGTCACAAAGAGTCGGACACGACTGAGCGACTGAACTGAACGTGTTCAACATTTTGATTGGGGTATGGATTACTCCATTTATCAAAAGTCATCAGGAGGTGCACTTAAAAATATAGCTAACCTTATTGTAATTTGCCTAAAATTCTATTATACCAAGACTATGTTTTTCTGAGAAAATCCTAGAAAAAGCAATGGAAATACATTTGAGTGTCACAGAATTCAGTGAAACTGCTAAATACAAAATATAAAACATGATCAATACATATTAGAATTAATTCTTATAGAATTCTTCCTTTTGAATGGGCTTCCATTTTGGTTCAGCTGGTAAAGAATCCACCTGCAATGCAGGAAACCTGGGTTTGATCCCTGGATTGGGAAGATCCCCTACAGAAGGGAAAGGCTACCAACTCCAGTATTCTGACCCAGAAAATTCCATGGACTGTATAGCCTATGGGGTCGCAAAGAGTCAGATATGACCGCGTGACTTTAACAATGATGTAAATATAATTTATTGTACTTGAAAGTTAACTCGAGGTATCTATGTTTAATTCTAAACTGGTACAAAGTATGCTGTTGTTGTTATTCAGTCACTAAGTCTTGTCTGACTCTTTGCAACCCCGTGAACTGCAGCATGCCGTGCTTCCTGTGCTTCACTATCTCCTGGAGTTTGCCCAAATTCATGTCCATTGTGATGAAGATGCCATCCAACCATTTCATTCTCTGTCACCCCTTCTCTTCCTACCCTCAATCTCCCCCAGAATCAGTCTTTTCGGATGAGTCCACCTTTGCATCAAGTGGTCAGAGTATTGGAGCTCACTTTCAGCATCAGTCCTTCCAATGAATATTCCAATTAGATTTCCTTTAAAATTGCCTGGCTTGATTTTTTTGCAGTCAAAGGGAGTCGCAGAGTCCTCTCCAGCACCACAACTTGAAAGCATCAATTTTCGGTGCTCAGCCTTCTTTATGGTCCAACTCTCACATCTATACATGACTGCTGGAAAAACCATAGCTTTGACTCTATGAACCTTTGTCAAATAAGTGATGTCTCTGCTTTTTAATATGTGTCTAGGTTTGTCACTGCTTTTCTTCCAAGGGGCAAGCATCTTTTAATTTCATGGGTGCAGTCACTGTCCACAGTGATTTTGGAGTCCAAGAAAATAAAATTTGTCACTGTTTCCATTTTTCCCCATTTGTAAAATATGCTAAGAATCAGCCTTAAACCATTAGCTTTAAGGCTGTTTATATAAGTACATATACATATACACACAGTACTATATATATTAAAATATGTAAAATATAGCATAAAATATGAGTTTGGATAAATTTTAACCTGTTAATTACAGGGGAAAAATAGAAGTAAAGCAGAAATATACATATTCTATCAATGATATATTATCACAATGGTTTAAGCCTAGAGTCCATCTTCAGTTGGTATAAGAATTTTTATTTGCATCCTATGCTATCAATTTTAGAAAGTTTTCCACTATGAATTATTTTGCAGTTACTCTAAGACTACAACCACCCCAATTAATCAAACAGTATTTGGTGGGAAAATATTCAACTGTGCTTGCTTAGAACTGTCACCTATAAATATTTTCTGAAACCAGATTTTCTTATGTCTACAGGCATTCACAAACTAATGTTTTTCATTTAATCTTATTTACCCATAATATTTTCTTCACATCAATAAAGCATCATTATGTACTTATTTGTACATAAATTGATTATATTTTTGACATTTGTACTTGTGTCCCATAGATATGAAAATAGACTCCACAAAAATCATTTATAATCTCTTTACAAACTTTGAAAAAATCTTGTAAAAAAAAAAAGAAATAATCCTTTATTTTTGTTATATAGCTTTTCACTGCTCTTATAAGAAAAATAAGAAAGGCTATATAATGTCAAATGGATTAAAATATAAATAGTAAGGAAATAGTTATCAATATAGAACAGTAAAGTTGCATTTATGATTCAATCTAGCTTTGTCAGATGCAGTTTTCCTTTTCATTTAGAATGTTTTAAAATAGAAATACAGAAATTTCACAGTTTTAGGTACTTCCTTTATTCAGTTTATTGGCATTTAAAGGCATTTAAATACATTCAACACAAACAGGTATGTGATGGGGTAGATGTGCTATTAATGCATGAACATGGCAATTAATCTAGATGAGCTCTAGGGAAAGACTTCCTTGTGGAAACAGCTTACCAGATTTAACAAATAAGATACAGAATGAATGACATTTTAGCATAAGAATGCTGCAAATATTACATGGTATATATTGTAATGAAATAGTATTTATATAAAGTACAAATTTCATGGGGAGTCCTGCATTTTTTTCTGGAAACCTACTGGTGAGATAAGTCAGAAGTTGAGTTTTGAGAAATAAGTTAAAGATATGGGGCTGAAGAATAGGGGCCCACACATTTCCTAATGAGATTAAAACAGGATTTCCACAATTGGAATTTTTCAGAGTAGACTGCAAAATGTAGGGATAGCGAATACCAAATGATGATAATGGACACCAAATCAAATAAAGACTCTGTATGCCATAGAAAGAGGTCTGGACATTTTATTGAAGGTATGTGGCTAAGAAATCAGGGGACAGATGGTGGCATTTGGAAGATTATTCCAGCCACAATGAGAACAAGGATATTAAAAGGATATGATTGAAAATAGTGCAGTTATTTACCAGTCTGGAATATTTGAAAAAAAATTTCACACAAAAATGATGAGAGGTAGATTTAAGGGACTAGATCAGATAGATAGAGTGCCAGATGAACTATGGACAAAAGTTCGTGACATTGCACAGGAGACAGGGATCAAGACCATCCCCGTGGAAAAGAAATGCAAAAAAGCAAAATGGCTGTTTATGGGGGTCTTATAAATAGCTGTGAAAAGAAGAGAAGCAAAAAGCAAAGGAGAAAAGGAAAGATATTCCCATCTGAATGCAGAGTTCCAAAGAATAGCAAGGAGAGAAAAGATAGCCTTCCTCAGTGATCAATGTAAAGAAAGAGAGGAAAACAACAGAATGGGAAAGACTAGAGATCTCTTCAAGAAAATCAGAGATACCAAGGGAACATTTCATGCAAAGATGGGCTTGATAAAGGACAGAAATGGTATGGACCTAACAGAAGCAGAAGATATTAAGAAGAGGTGGCAAGAATACACAGAAGAACTGTACAAAAAAAGAGCTTCACGACCCAGATAATCACAATGGTGTGATCACTGACCTAGAGCCAGACATCCTGGAATGTGAAGTCAAGTGGGCCTTAGAAAGCATCACTACAAACAAAGCTAGTGGAGGTGATGGAATTCCAGTTGCGCTATTTCAAATCCTGAAAGATGATGCTGTGAAAGCACTGCACTCAATAGGCCAGCAAATTTGGAAAACTCAGCAGAGGCCCCAGGACTGGAAAAGGTCAGTTTTCATTCCAATCCCAAAGAAAGGCAATGCCAAAGAATGCTCAAACTATTACACAATTGCATTCATCTCACACGCTAGTAAAGCAATGCTCAAAATTCTCCAAGCCAGGCTTCAGCAATACGTGAACCGTGAACTTCTAGATGTTCAAGCTGCTTTTAGAAAAGGCAGAGGAACCAGAGATCAAATTGCCAACATCTGCTGGATCATAGAAAAAGCAAAAGAGTTCCAGAAAAACATCTATTTCTGCTTTACTGACCATGCCAAATCCTTTGACTGTGTGGATCACAATAAACTGTGGAACATTCTGAAAGAGATGGGAATCCCAGACCACCTGACCTGCCTCTTGAGAAACCTATATGCGAATCAGGAAGCAAGAGTTAGAATTGGACATGGAACAACAAACTGGTTCCAAATAGGAAAAGGAGTACATCAAGGCTGTATATTGTCACCCTGCTTATTTAACTTATATGCAGAGTACATCATGAGAAACGCTGGGCTGGAAGAAGCACAAGCTGGAATCAAGATTGCCAGGAGAAATATCAATAACCTCAGATATGCAGATGACACCACCCTTATGGCAGAAATTGAAGAGGAACTAAAAAGCTTCTTGATGAAAGTGAAAGTGGAGAGTGAAAAAGTTGGCTTAAAGCTCAACATTCAGAAAACGAAGATCATGGCATCTGGTCCCATCACTTCATGGGAAATGGGGAAACAGTGTCAGACTTTTTTTGGGGGGGCTCCACAATCACTGCAGATGGTGACTGCAGCCATGAAATTAAAAGATGCTTAGTCCTTGGAAGAAAAGTTATGACCAACCTAGATAGCATATTGAAAAGCAAAAGCATTACTTTGCCAACAAAGTTGCGTCTATTCAAGGTTATGGTTTTTCCAGTGGTCATATATGGATGTGAGAGTTGGACTGTGAAGAAAGCTGAGTGCTGAAGAATTGATTCTTTCTAACTGTGGTGTTGGAGAAGACTCTTGAGAGTCTCTTGGACTACAAGGAGATCCAACCAGTTCATTCTTAAGGAGATCAGCCATGGGTTTTCTTTGGAAGGACTGATGCTAAAGCTGAAATTCCAGTACTTTGGCCACCCATGCGAAGAGTTGACTCATTGGAAAAGACTCTGATGCTCGGAGGGATTGGGGGCAGGAAGAAAAGGGGACAACAGAGGATGACCTGGATGGATGGCATCACTGACTCCATGGACTTGAGCTTGAGTGAATTTCGGGAGATGGTGATGGACAGGGAGGCCTGGCGTGCTGCGATTCATGGGGTCGCAAAGAGTCCGACATGAGTGAGCGACTAAATGAACTGAACTGAACTGAGTTCATAAGAGCGTTGGAAAGAAAGAAATAATCATTTATTATAGAAATGTAAATTAACCAGCTTCGTTTATTAATACCAACTAGATATAGAGCTGGAGAAGGCAATGGCACCCCACTCTAGTTCTCTTGCCTGGAAAATCCCATGGACAGAGGAGCCTGGTAGGCTGCAGACCATGGGGTGGTGAAGAGTTGGACACGACTGAGCGACTTCACTTTCACTTTTCCCTTTCATACATTGGAGAAGGAAATGGCAAGCCACTCCAGTGTTCTTGCCTGGAGAATCCCAGGGACGGGGGAGCCTGGTGGGCCGCCATCTATGGGGTCGCACAGAGTCGGACACGACTGAAGTGACGCAGCAGCAGCAGCAGCAGCAGCAGCAGCAGCAGATATAGAGCAATAATAGTGAGGGAATAATGAAGAATTTCTTCTGGTTTCTAATTTGGGTAACAAAGGAAGTCATGATGCCATTTATGAGCTCTGGAATGTAGGCTGAGGGTAGTGTTGAGAGGGAGATGGTGAGTTTAACTTCAAAATTTTGAATTTGAGACAGCTGTACAATACTCAGAACTTTGGAGTATGGAATCATATTTATGGTCTTGGAATTTAGTTCAGTTCAGTTCAGTTGCACAGTTGTGTCTGACTATTTGCGACCTCATGGACTGCAGCACACCAGGCCTCCATGTCCATCACCAAATCCCTAAGCTGGATCAAACTCATGTCCATTGTGTCAGTGATGCCATCCAACCATCTTATCCTCTATCATCCCCTCCTCCACCTGCCTTCAGGGGCCCATGAGTCAGTTCTTAGCATCAGGTGGCCAAAGTATTGGAATTTATTAATAGGAAATATTTGCTGAAGATAAAAGTATTGAATTATTGACATAGAAACAGTAGTTTAATTCATGGGAGAAGATGCTATGATTCAGCATTTATATATATATATATTATATATATATTATATATATATATATAGTATGAAAAGATTATTTCATCAACTCTAAAAGGTAACAATTTTCCAAACTTCATTTACCTCATTTAAGAGTTTAAAATTTTAAAAATGAAGATACTGTATTTTTAAATAACTTAACCTTCTTTTAAGCAATCATACAGGGTAGATGTTATAATCCCCATTTTCCAAAGGAAGAAACTCAAATTAGTTGAGGTTAGACAATTTGATCAAGGTTATGTATGTAGTAAGAAAACACAAGGTTAGTGATATTGTCAGATGACTCCAAAGATTAGAATGTCTTGATTCAATAAATTTTACTTTCATCTCCATAAACACGATTACTGCTGCTGCTGCTGCTGAGTTGCTTCAGTTGGGTCTGACACAGTGCGACCCCATAGATGGCAGCCCAGCAGGCTCCCTCGTCCCTGTGATTCTCCAGGAAAGAACACTGGAATGGGTTGCCATTTCCTTCTCCAATTTATGAAAGTGAAAAGCAAAAGTGAAGTCGCTCAGTCGTGTCCAACTCTTAGTGATCCCATGGACTGCGGCCTATCAGGCTCCTCTGCCCGTGGGATTCTCCAGGCAAGAGTACTGAGTGGGTTGCCATGCCTTCTCCAAACACTATTGGTCAGTTCAGTTCAGTTCAGTTCAGTCGCTCAGTCGTGTCCAACTCGTTGCTATTCTTTGCTACCACATGAATCGCAGCACGACAATCCTCCCTGTCCATCACATCTCCCGGAGTTCACTCAAACTCACATTCATTGAGTCGGTGATGCCATCCAGCCATCTCATCCTAGTCGTCCCCTTCTCCTCCTGCCTCCAATCCCTCCCAGCATCAGAGTCTTTTCCAATGAGTCAACTCTTTGCATGGGTGGCCAAAGTACTGGAGTTTCAGCTTTAGCATCAGTCCTTCCAATGAACACCCAGGACTGATCTCCTTTAGAATGGACTGGTTGGATCTCCTTGCAGTCCAAGGGACTTGAAACAGTCTTTTCCAACACCACAGTTCAAGAGCATCAATTCTTCGGCACTCAGCCTTCTTCACAGTCCAACTCTCACATCCATACATAACCACTGGAAAAACCATAGCCTTGACTAGATGGACCTTTGTTGGTAAAGTAATGTCTCTGCTTTTGAATATGCTGTCCTGGTTGTTCATAACTTTCCTTGCAAGGAGTAAGCGTCTTTTAATTTCATGGGCTGCAATCACCATCTGCAGTGATTGTGGAGCCCCCCAAAATAAAGTCTGACATTGTTTCCCTATCTATTCCCCTGAAGTGATGGGACCAGATGCCATGATCTTCGTTTTCTGAATGTTGAGCTTTAAGCCAACTTTTTCACTCTCCACTTTCACTTTCATCAAGAGGCTTTGTAGTTCCTCTTCACTATCTGCCATAAGGGTGGTGTCATCTGCATATCTGAGGTTATTGATATTTCTCCCAGAAATCTTGATTCCAGCTTGTGTTTCTTCCAGTCCAGCATTTCTCATGATGTACTCTGCATATAAGTTAAATAAGCAGGGTGACAATATACAGCCTTGATGTACTCCTTTTCCTATTTGGAACCAGTCTGTTGTTCCATATCCAGTTCTAACTCTTGCTTCTTGACCTGCATATAGGTTTCTCAAGAGGCAGGTCAGGTGGTCTGGGATTCCCATCTCTTTCAGAATGTTCCACAGTTTATTGTGATCCACACGGTCAAAGGATTTGGCATGGTCAGTAAAGCAGAAAAGATGTTTTTTTTGAAACTCTCTTGCTTTTTTCATGATCCAGCGGATGTTGGCAATTTGATCTCTGGTTCCTCTGCCTTTTCTAAAAGCAGCTTGAACATCTAGAAGTTCACGGTTCATGTATTGCTGAAGCCTGGCTTGGAGAATTTTGAGCATAATTTTTCTAGTGTGTGAGATGAGTGCAATTGTGTGGTAGTTTGAGCATTCTTTGGCATGGCCTTTTTTTTGGGATTGGAATGAAAACTGACCTTTTCCAGTCCTGGGGCCACTGCTGAGTTTTCCAAATTTGCTGGCATATTGAGTGCAGTGCTTTCACAGCATCATCTTTCAGGATTTGAAATAGCGCAACTGGAATTCCATCACCTCCATTAGCTTTGTTCATAGTGATGCTTTCTAAGGCCCACTTGACTTCACATTCCAGGATGTCTGGCTCTAGGTCAGTGATCACACCATCGTGATTATCTGGGTCGTGAAGGTCTTTTTTGTACAGTTCTTCTATGTATTCTTGCCATCTCTTCTTAATATCTTCTGCTTCTGTTAGGTCCATACCATTTCTGTCCTTTATTGAGCCCATCTTTGCATGAAATATTCCCTTGGTATCTCTAATTTTCTTGAAGAGATGTCTAGTCTTTCCCATTCTGTTGTTTTCCTCTCTTTCTTTGCATTGATCGCTGAGAAGGCTTTCTTATCTCTCCTTGGTATTCTTGGGAACTCTGCATTCAGATGCTTATATCTTTCCTTTTCTCCTTTGCTTTTCGCATCTCTTCTTTTCACAGCTATTTGTAAGACCCCCATAGACAGCCATTTTGCTTTTTTGCATTTCTTTTCCAAGAGGATGGTCTTGATCCCTGTCTCCTGTGCAATGTCACGAACCTTCGTCCATAGTTCTTGAGGCACTCTGTCTATCAGATCCTGTCCCTTAAATTTATTTCTCACTTCCACTGTATAATCATAAGGGATTTGATTTAGGTCATACCTTAATGGTCTAGTGGTTTTCCCTAACACTATTATTAAGTAGATGTTATTCAAAAAATAATGGCCTATTTACATTTTTTGAAAGTAACAGTTTGTATGTAATACATACAAAGGTTAACAATAAGATATGCCTACATTTAGTAACAATTTTAAAATTTGCAAGTTGCCAAATTTTAGGTTAAAATAATATGCCATGACATAAAATATAAGAAGAATGTCAAATATGTCACGACTCTTTTTACCATGTCCGCCAATGGAGTCAGGTGATAAGACTTTTAATTATGGTGTCCATGGGTCCTAATTTGCATGGTGCCCTCCTAGGTTATGTCTATTTTTCTAGTTTAATTGTTTACATCATGCCCTTTCCTTCCAATCTTTTGCCTGCTAAGCAATACGTTCTGTGGTTTCCATACCTATCAGATGTGGTGATATGCCAGGGTTATGATAAGGAGGAATCATTGGGTATGGTCATAGAGAAATATTAGAATCCAATTTCTTCACTCTACATTTTCTATCTAGGTACTTCTCTGTGTATATTTATCCTCTCCTATGTTGTATCATAATATTTTAGCATCAGGAACTATGTGCTGCTTATAATCTATGTTAACTGTCAAATTGTCTACACTATTTCTTTTAATTCTCATGGCAAATAGATTTTAGTTTCATTTTCAATTAAATGATAGGAGAATTGACTCTCAAAGTCATTTAATCTCTAATCTAAAGTCTTAAGCAGAAAAATAGGGATTTAAACCTAGGTCCTCAATATATATCAGGCAACACCATGTCCCCACAAGAAGCTCAAGCAAACTGATTGCCTTTATCTCATTTCTAGTGAGAACAAAATCTGAAGAGGGGATTCCTTGTAAACTCTTTAACAAATAAACTAATTCAGAGTAAGCATGCCCAGTCCTAAAAGAGAGAGAGGAAGAGACTTGACTGTAATTTCATATATGAAAACAAGAAGTAAGATCAGTGGTTAGCAATTCCTCCATTCTCTGTATAACTAAACAGACATTCTGGTGTAATGCTTGACTGTGGGATATTGGTGCTTGGAAGCATTAAGCAAATGCATCAGTGCTCTTTCTTCAGTCATGTCTGACTCTGCAATCCTATGAACTGCACCCTGACAGACTCCTCTGTCCATGGAGATTCTGCAGGCAAGAATATTGGAGTGGGTTGCCATTTCCTTCTCTAGGGAATCTTCTTGACCCAGGGATAGGACACACTTCACTTGTGTCTCCTTTGTTGGCAGGCAGATTCTTTTACCACTACCATCACCTGCGAAACCCCTAAAAAAATATAGGGAACATTTTTATTTTTCACAGTGATTGAAGGATACTGGTATTTAATGGGTTGGCAAAGAATGCAGTCTGCAACCATTGTCATGCATGGGGAATTGCTCCTTGCTTCATATGTGATTTTAATGTCCAGCAGTCATAGAGATGAAAAACATGTTTATGATAAACCGGATGTAGAATTTAAATTTCTTTACATATGAATACATTTTTTTTTCAGTTTTAAGATACAAGTTTCCAGGGAATACAAATGTTAGTAGTGAGAAAAAAGATTTTAATTTGTTTTGTTCAGGAATTTAGAGTTGTCCTTAATTTTAGGTACTAGACTATTGATAGTAATCCCTCTACTGGTATTTGATTTTCCAATGCAGGACACCATAAAGCTGTGTTTGTTGTAGTCAACTTACAGTGCATGTAGCTGACTACATAATTTCTTCTGATTTTGTCACACCTGAATATTTACATATTAAAATTCATGTTATTTTTATTATAAATGAATTTTTTCTTATTTCTCCTTATAGTTGTATCATATTCATCCTTTGAAATTATATTTACAGATGGCCTATATTATCTATGGATTTCATTTCAAAGTAATAAAAAAGGCATTAAGATTATTATTATTTTTTAATGAAAAGGTGTGTTGTGTCTATGAAAACTACTTCCTCAAAGGAATAGAGGAATCTCTCTAGAAGGACACTGGAGAGTTCTGACTCATAAACTTTATAAATTCTGAGGAATTTATACCATAGCCAAACTTAAAATAGAAATTAGCTTGTCATATCATACCTCACTGATGGAGTTGGTTATTTTGTTAAAAGAGCTTTGAACACCCCAGTCATTACTGCTCACACCCTGAATATTCAAGGAGATAGATGGATCTCTTTGAAAAACTGGAATACCTCAAGTATTGTCTGTATCAGGACACTGTGCTGCAACTTACAGATCCCTTCTTGAGTTCTGAGGATCTTATCCAAACTGATGAGAAGGTTCTTGTCTGCCGGTCCAAGGTATTAGTTCTCTTGAGGAATTTCCTCAGCTAGAAATTACTTTTCTTAAAGACATGTCCCCTGCCCTGGCAGTTTGTATTTGTTGTCTTCTAAACAAAGAGTATATAGTCCTGGCTCTCTTGCTTTGAGTTAGAATCTCTTTGAAGAGCCACCTTTGGCACTCCCTGTGGGGTCCACTGATTTCTTATGTCTGTTCCTTAAGTCCCACTCTTTGTTTAATCTTGCTACACTCCCTTCTCCCCATGAATATTGATCCCAGGAGCACTAAACACTATGTCAGCCTTAGCTTTCTAGGGAAGCCAGCTTGTGACACTCAGATCCTATATATACAGGCATATTTAGAGTAGGGATTACAGGTGTATATGGATAGATATTTAGAAAAAGATGTAGTAATTGGTAGATAGGTAGATGGACAGATTGACAGATCATCTTTGTTAAATTGGTCTAGTAGCCATATAATATAATTACTTCACACTGGAAATGAGGAAACGGTTCTCTAGTCTTGTTACTCATTTGAAGCCAAATGAGTGGCAGTGCATGGCAGAAATCCAAGTGTCCAAGGAAAGCAGAGCTTTCTGCCACAACATATGGCTGTGAAATTTAAATCAACAATTTATTCTTTTGATCAATTAC
The DNA here is from genome assembly GCF_019923935.1 of Bubalus bubalis. Taxonomy (NCBI): domain Eukaryota; kingdom Metazoa; phylum Chordata; class Mammalia; order Artiodactyla; family Bovidae; genus Bubalus; species Bubalus bubalis. The sequence goes on along the minus strand of NC_059157.1, from coordinate 77,382,338 downwards.
ATTTACTCTTTCTCAGCTTTAATCACTAGTCTATTGTCTCTGCATCCACTATATGTTAATTTGCAGATCTTTTGCATGTAATGTTGAATAATTTCATCATGTCTTGTTTTTGTTTACTCTATCATTTATTATCTATTTATTATTATTTATGAAGATCAATAATTTAGTAATAAATAATATGTATTCTTAGTATATAAGCATATTAACAATTTATTATTATTATTTAGAGGTTATTTTTATTCCTTAAAGGTGAACATATTAAAATCTATGTATGCCTAGGTTCATTTTCATCTTCTTTCCCACAAAGATATTCTACTTCATTGTAAGCACAAACTCTAATTGTGTGCTATATGACATACAATAATGTAATAATATATACTTCATAAATTTATGCAACTCCACTATTTCAGTTATATGTGGCTTCAATTTTTTATTTTGATTTTAGAGTCTAAATAATGCATTTTTCTCTGTCCCTAAACTTTTTTTGCATGTGCTCTTTTGTCTTCATCTCTGTTTTTCTCTTTCTTTACATCTTTTTTATTTCCATTGTCATCAAATGAACTTCCTTGGTGGCTCATGTGATAAAGAATCTGCCTGCAATGCAGGAGAGCCAGGTTTGATTCCTGGGTCAGGAAGATCCCCTGGAGAAGGGAATGGCTACCCACTCCAGTATTCTTGCCTGGAGAATTCCATAGACCAAAGACTCAGGCAGGCTACAGTACTATAAAATATGAAATTTTATATAAGAGAAATACATTGGAAATAATAGACTTAAGCATAATCCCTACTAAATTGATAGCATAAGAAGTCATGCTATCATATTATTATTAATTTGTCATTGCTAAAATTTGTAAATTGCCCAGGGGTTGGAAAAATAAGAATAGGAAAACAAAGGCAATTATGATAAAATGTAAATTAATTGGCATTTGTGGAGAGTCAATATAAACGAGTGTTAGTTGTTGACCTTATACAAATTAATATCAAGGGAATTGAAAAAAAAATAATGAAGCAACTTAATCATTAAGTTTAATCATTAAATATGTGAGAAAATATATATTTATACAGTATAAAATTAAGTACAAATGTCTACATTGTATTTATATTTTGAAATATATGAGAAAATAACTGCATTATGTATTCATATTTAATCTAAGCCTTTTCTTGTTGGTAAGCATTTTCATTTATTTGGTATCTGTATTCAACAGACTGCTTGATAGCAAAATTATTTTATAGTACAGAGTTAATATTTTTGTAGCATTTTCACATAACTGTACCCTCTGAACTTGGGATGAAATGAATTAAATCAGGAAAAAGAAAAAACACTACTTCCTATATACGTATTTCAGGAAGAATTTCACCCAAAATTAATAGCTCAGAATTATCATCATTAACAGCTTTATTTAACATTTTTGAATGGTATTTTTCTTAAAACAACTAGATATTTAGTTTCTGTGACAGAATATATTTTTTAAAAATCACTTAAACTTAATATGAGAAACTCAATGGTCCGTCTCCAATGACCCACTAAATCAAAATAATCTTCCATGACAACAAAAATAAGTTTTCCATATTTCCATGCTTAAAAGTTAATATTAAAGGAGAATTGAAGAACAACAACAAAAAGAATCAATACAGACTTTTAGAGTAGCTTGAAGTTTTACTTGCTCAGTCAATGTCCAATATATTACATATATATTACATATATATATATAACACACACATATATAACATATTATATATATATATATACATGTATAGTACATGTATATATGTAATATTCACTTCTATTAGTGTATGAAGATAGTTACCACCCATATTTTCAGTGCAATTCTCAGGCTTGGACAGGTTAACATGCCCAAGGTTATATAGTTCATATAGAGAAAAGATGAGCCTCAGATACTGAAGACTCAAGAAAATCCTATCATGTTTCCAATAGGATTTCTCACTCAATGTTTAAAAAATTACCCCCTTTCTTAATAACACATACTGATTCAATATAACTATTGAATTTGTGAAGAAATTTATATTCCCTGTACTGCAAATTGTATTATGATCCTTAATTTTGCATGTCATCACAAAGGTTATATTGTATGTATAAAAATCTCTATCCACTGATAATAGAATAGTTATTAGTATTATTTTTATATTATTCAAATTTGATAATAATGTTTAATTAATTTTAGACAAAATTTTTGTATTGTTATTGATAATTTTGAACTGATGTTATGGTTTTAAGCTATTTCTTTAAAGTACTATATGCAGAAGCAACAGATATTATTTTTTTTAATACATTTTTTTACTATTTGTAGCATTTCCTCACTAGATTAATTTTATATCTATCATCAAATGCACATTTTTGATTAGCTTATTTTTTGTTGATCAGGGATAATATATGATTATTCAAATCCCTATTTCTATGCGTGACCAGCAGCTGGCAGCCTGTTGCTTCTCTGTGTATTATTCAATTTTAGTGTAATTTGGTGACTGATGTCCATTTTAAAAGGTACACTTTGCTTGGTAAAATATTTGATGATATGTAAAGTATTTGCCAAGGCCTGATGATTGAGGAAAGTGCAAATATTGTTGTACTAGGCCTGACCTGCCTCTTGAGAAATTTGTATGCAGGTCAGGAAGCAACAGTTAGAACTGGACATGGAACAACAGACTGGTTCCAAATAGGAAAAGGAGTACATCAAGGCTGTATATTGTCACCCTGCTTATTTAACTTATATGCAGAGTACATCATGAGAAACTCTGGGCTGGAAGAAGCACAAGCTGGAATCAAGATTGCTGAGAGAAATATCAATAACCTCAGATATGCAGATGACACCACCCTTATGGCAGAAAGTGAAGAGGAACTACAAAGCCTCTTGATGAAAGTGAAAGAGGAGAGTGAAAAAGTTGGCTTAAAGCTCAACATTCAGAAAACGAAGATCATGGCATCTGGTCCCATCACTTCATGGGAAATAGATGGGGAAACAGTGAAAACAGTGTCAGACTTTTTTTGGGGGGGCTCCAAAGTCACTGCAGATGGTGACTGCAGCCATGAAATTAAAAGATGCTTACTCCTTGGAAGGAAAGTTATGACCAACCTAGATAGCATATTCAAAAGCAGAGACATTACTTTGCCAACAAAGGTCTGTCTAGTCAAGGGTATGGTTTTTCCAGTGGTCATGTATGGATGTGAGAATTGGACTGTGAAGAAGGCTGAGCACCAAATAATTGATGCTTTTGAACTGTGGTGTTGGAGAAGACTCTTGAGAGTCCCCTGGACTGCAAGGAGATCCAACCAGTCCATTCTAAAGGAGATCAGTCTTGGGTGTTCATTGGAAGGACTGATGCTAAAGCCGAAACTCCAGTGCTTTGGCCACCTCATGTGAAGAGTTGACTCATTGGAAAAGACTCTGATGCTGGGAGGGATTGGGGGCAGGAGGAGAAGGGGACGACAGAGGATGAGATGGCTGGATGGCATCATGTGAGTCTGAGTGAACTGCGGGAGATGGTGATGGACAAGGTGGCCTGGCGTGTTGTGATTCATGGGGTCACAAAGAGTTGGACAGGACTGAGCGACTAAACTGAACTGAGGCATTCTTCGAAGATGTCTACAGTATAGTTTGAGATGGAATGGAGATGTGTAATCACTGTCACTAATGTCATTTTTTTTTTCTTATAATGAAAGACTACAATGAATATATTATGAGATATGCGCTGTGTTCAGTCACTCAGTCATGTCCAGCTCTTTGTGACCCCATGGACTATAGCCCACCAGGCTCCTCTGCTCATGTAATTTTCCAGGGAAAGATACTAGAGTGAGTAGCCATTTCCTTCTCCAATTATAAGGTATAGTAGTTAAAAATTTTGTTCTGCATCTGTTGACAAGTTATTTCTTATAAATGGCTGCAACAGCAATCCTGGAAATTGAAAGTTTCTAAACTTTAATTACTTTAGGGGAAAAAGGTATCTGGTGAGAAGCCAGTAAAGAAATCAGAAGAGGGTGAAATTACTTAACCTTTAATTAAAATTATAGTAATTTATATTCTTTCAAGATTCACTTAAACTGTGTTACTTGGATTGAGCACTGTTAATCTCAGTATCTGGATACATTTTTAAAAATTAAGAGAAAACCCTGATAATGGTTAGATTGGTAACCAGGAAAACTTAATTTCTGTAGAATATATGTTTACACGGAACAATTCATTTAAAACTGGTATAGAGAAGCCTATATGCAGAAGCTGGATTAGAGTTCTATCTATTTCATTAGCATATATAGTTTACAAAATAGTTTTAATATGTTTTACATTATTTTATCTTGTGTTACTGTCTAGCCTTGATCATATTAGTTAGTATGTTTGAGCCTTTGTTTACTCATCAGTAAATGGTAGCAATATGTTCTCAACACAAACCCCAACGTGTAGAAGAATCAAATGAAATGGAGGAGATAAAGCAAGTGAAAGTATTTTATAAATTTTGTAGCCATACAAAGACTGCTGCTATTATGCTAATTATGTAAATACAGGTGTATTATGTAAATACAGGGGCTTCTCTGGTGGCTCAGAGGTTAAAGTGTCTGCCTCCAATGCGGGAGACCTGGGCTCCATCCCTGGGTCAGGAAGATACCCTGGAGAAGGAAATGGTAACCCACTCCAGTATTCTTTCCTGGAGAATCCCATGAACAGAGAAGCCTGGTAGGCTACAGTCCATGGGGTCACAAAGAGTCGGACACGACTGAGGGACTACACTTCACTTCACTTCATTTCATGTTAATACCATGTTTCCTGAACTAGTAAATCAACAGTATTTAACTTAAAGAACTTAATATTTAATATTTAGTATCATAAAGTTAATTGCATTCATCTCACATGCTAGCAAAGTAATGCTCAAAATTCTCCAAGCCAGATTTCAACAGTATGTGAACCGTGAACTACCAGATGTTCAAGCTGGATTTAGAAAAGTCAGAGGAACCAGAGATCAAATTGCCAACATATGATGGATCATAGAAAAAGCAAGAGAATTCCAGAAAAACATATACTTTTGCTTTATTGATTACACCAAAGCTTTTGACTGTGTAGATCACAGTCTGTGGAAAATTCTTCAAGAGATAGAAATACCAGACCACCTTACCTGCCTTCTGAGAAATCTGTATTCAGGTCAAGAAGCAACAGTTAGAAATGGACATGGAACAATAGACTGGTTCCAAATTGGGAAAGGAGTATGTCAAGGCTGTATATTGTCACCCTGCTTATTTAACTTATATGCAAAGTGCATCAGGTGAACTGCCTGGCTGGATGAAGCACAAGCTGGAATCAAGGTTTCTGGGAGAAATATCAATAACCTCAGATATGCAGATGACACCATCCTTATGGCTGAAAGTGAAGAGGAACTAAAGAGCCTCTTGATGAAAGTGAAAGAGGAGAGTAAAAAGTTGGCTTAAAGCTCAACAATCAGAAAATAAAAATCATGGCATCTGGTCCCATCATTTCATGGCAAATAGATGGAGAAACAATGGAAACAGTGACGGACTTTATTTTCTTGGTCTTCAAAATCACTGCAGATGGTGATTGCAGTCATGAAATTAAAATACACTTGCTCCTTGGAAGAGAAACTATGACCAACCTAAGTAGCATATTAAAAATCAGAGATGCTACTTTGCCAACAAAGGTCCATCTAGTCAAAGCTATGATTTTTCCAGTAGTCACTTATGGATGTGAGAGTTGGACCATAAAGAAAGCTCAGCACCAAAGAATTGATGCTTTTGAACCATGGTGTTGGAGAAGACTCTTGAAAGCCCCTTGGACTGCAAGGAAATCAACCAGTCCACCCTAAAGGAAATCAGTCCTGAATATTCATTGGAAGGACTGAAGCTGAAGCTTCAATACTTTGCCCACCTGATGCAAAGAACTGACTCATTGGAAAAGACCCCAATGCTGGGAAAGATTGAGGGCAGGAGGAAAAGGGGATGGCAGAAGATGAGATGTTTGTGTGGCATCACCAACTTGATGGACATGAGTTTGAGTATACTCTGAGAGTTGGTGATGGACAGGGAAGCCTGGCATGCTGCAGTCTATGGTGTCGGAAAGAGTGAGACATGACTGAGCAACTAAACTGACCATAAAGTCCCAGAAAAGCCTTCAAATATACTTTCTTTCAGAACTTCCTTGTAGCTCACATGGTAAAGGATCTGCTTGTAACCCTGGAGCCCACGTTTGATCCCTGGGTCAGGAAGATGCCCTGGAGAACTAAATGGCAACCCACTCCAGTATTCTTCCCTGGAGAATCCCATGGAGCCTGGCAGGCTACAGTCACAAAAATGCAGGCACAACTGAGCAACTAACACTACTATTACTGTACTTTCTTTCAGTGTATTTGACTCAAGAAATACTCACTCCATTGTAGCTACAACAGCAATAATGGAGATATTCACTTATGGGGAGTTTAAAACTTCAATCTTATCTTTGACATCTGCTTCTGCTGCTGCTGCTAAGTCGCTTCAGTCATGTCTGACTCTGTGCGACCCCATAGATGGCAGCCCACCAGGCTCCCCCTTCCCTGGAATTCTCCAGGCAAGAACACTGCAGTGGGTTGCCATTTCCTTCTCCAATGCATAAAAGTGAAAAGTGAAAGTGAAGTCGCTCAGTCTTGTCCGACTCTAGCGACCCCATGGACTGCAGCCTACCAGGCTCCTCCATCCATGAGATTTTCTAGGCAAGATACTGGAGTGGGGTGCCATTGCCTTCTCCGATCTTTGACATCTAGAACTGTCATAATTAATCACTTTTATGTACTAAATGCTATAGTACTAAGTATCAGAGTAGATTTATATCAGAGAAAGAGGTCATGTACGTACCAAACACTACTTCACTGAGATCCACCTTCCTCCTTCACCAAATCCTCATGCAAAAGTCTAATAAGGCAAATAGGAGAAACAGTGGAATGGTCGAAAGAATGCAAACTTTAACAATCACTGTATAAATTAGGAAATATGCCTCCACAAATGTAAATGATGGCAAATTGTTTCCACAAGCCAACAAATAGTATGGTCCATTTATTGAGTGATCTCCTATAAAAGCAAAATATTTTTTCAAATTAAACCAACGCTTCCTATTCCTAATTCCCTGATCCCTAATGAATGAGAAAATAGGGTTCAAACATTTTACCTAGAAGGTAAATATTTACCTTGAAGGTAATCTTTTTGGGTATCTTAGTCAACTATATGTGTACTAGGTCACTCAGTCGTGTCTGACTCTTTTCAACCCCATGGACTTTAACCCACCAGGCTCCTTTGTCCATGGATATTCTCTAGGCAAGAATACTGGAGTGAGTTGCCAGGCCTTCATCCAGGGGATCTTCCCGACCCAGGGACTGAAGCCACTTCTCTTATGTCTCCTGAATTGGCAGGTGGGTTCTTTACCACTGAGGCACTTGGGAAACCCTCTTAGTCAACTACTTGGAGGAAATAAATAATATTACAGCCACACTCTACTCACTAGATTTATAAAATGTTCGACCTAGCAAGGCAACTCAGGAATATACTATGGTTCACTAATGCCATAATGAGTGAATTAAGGAAAGTTTTTGGCAATAACCCAGAACGTTGATCAAGACCCTGCTTCTTTGCCTCTGCTTCCTCTTTGAGACAGATAAGTAAAAAATGGTCAACACTGAAATCAGATTGATTATATTCTTTGCAGCCAAAGATGAAGAAGCTCTATACAGTCAGCAAAAACAAGACCAGGAGCTGACTGTGGCTCAGATCATGAACTCCTTATTGCCAAATTCAGACTTAAATTGAAGAAAGTAGGGAAAACCACTAGACCATTCAGGTATGACCTAAACCAAATCCCTTATCATTATACAGTGGAAGTAAGAAATAGATTTAAGGGCCTAGATCTGATAGATAGAGTGCCTGATGAACTATGGAATGAGGTTCGTGATATTGTACAGGAGACAGGGATCAAGACCATCCCCATGGAAAAGAAATGCAAAAAAGCAAAATGGCTGTCTGGGGAGGCCTTACAAATAGCTGTGAAAAGAAGAGAAGCAAAAAGCAAAGGAGAAAAGGAAAGATATAAGCATCTGAATGCAGAGTTCCAAAGAACAGCAAAAAGAGATAAGAAAGCCTTCTTCAGTAATCAATGCAAAGAAATAGAGGAAAACAACAGAATGGGAAAGACTAGAGATCTCTTCAAGAAAATGAGAGATACCAAGGGGACATTTCATGCAAAGATGGGCTTGATAAAGGACAGAAATGGTATGGACCTAACAGAAGCAGAAGATATTAAGAAAAGATGTGGCAAGAATAGACAGAAGAACTGTATAAAAAAGATCTTCACAACCTAGATAATCACGATGGTGTGATCACTGACCTAGAGCCAGACATCCTGGAATGTGAAGTCAAGTGGGCCTTAGAAAGCATCACTATGAACAAAGCTAGTGGAGGTGATGGAATTCCAGTTGCACTATTTCAAATCCTGAAAGATGATGCTGTGAAAGCGCTGCACTCAATATGCCAGCAAATTTGGAAACTCAGCAGTGGCCACAGGACTGGAAAAGGTCAGTTTCATTCCAATCCCAAAGAAAGGCAATGCCAAAGAATGCTCAAACTACTTCACAGTTGCACTCATCTCACACGCTAGTAAAGTAATGCTCAAAATTCTTCAAGCTAGGCTTTGGCAATACATGAACCGTGAACTTCCAGATGTTCAAGCTGGTTTTAGAAAAGGCAGAGGAACCAGAGATCAAAATGCCAACATCTGCTGGATCACAGAAAAAGTAAGAGAGTTCCAGAAAAACATCTATTTCTGCTTTATTGACTATGCCAAAGTCTTTGACTGTGTGGATCACAATAAACTGTGGAAAATTCTGAAAGAGATGAGAATACCAGACCACCTGATCTGCCTCTTGAGAAATTTGTATGCAGGTCAGGAAGCAACAGTTAGAACCGGACATGGAACAACAGACTGGTTCTAAATAGGAAAAGAAGTTCGCCAAGACTGTATATTGTCACCCTGTTTATTTAACTTATATGCTGAGTACATCATGAGAAACACTGGACTGGAAGAAACACAAGCTGGAATCAAGATTGCTGAGAGGAATATCAATAACCTCAAATATGTAGATGACACCACCCTTATTGCAGAAAGTAAAGAGGAACTACAAAGCCTCTTGATGAAAGTGAAAGTGGAGAGTGAAAAAGTTTGCTTAAAGCTCAACATTCAGAAAATGAAGATCATGGCATCTGGTCCCATCACTTCATGGGAAATAGATGGGGAAACAGTGGAAACAGTGTCAGACTTTATTTTTTGGGCTCCAAAATCACTACAGATGGTGACTGCAGCATAAAATTAAAAGACACTTAGTCCTTGGAAGGAAAGTTATGACGAACCTAGATAGCATATTCAAAAGCAGAGACATTACTTTGCCAACAAAGGTCTGTCTAGTCAAGGCTATGGTTTTTCCAGTGGTCATGTATGGATGTGAGAGTTGGACTGTGAAGAAGGCTGAGCGCCAAAGAATTGATGCTTTTGAACTGTGGTGTTGGATAAGACTCTTGAGAGTCCCTTGGACTGCAAGGAGATCCAACCAGTCCATTCTGAAGGAGATCAGCCCTGGGATTTCTTTGGAAGGAATGATGCTAAAGCTGAAACTCCAGTACTTTGGCCACCTCATGAGAAGTGTTGATTCATTGGAAAAGACTCTGATGCTGGGAGGGATTGGGGGCAGGAGGAGAAGGGGACGACAGAGGATGAGATGGCTGGATAGCATCACTGACTCGATGGATGTGAGTCTGGGTGAACTCCAGGAGTTGGTGATAGACAGGGAGGCCTGCTGTGCTGTGATTCATGGGGTCGCAAAGAGTCAGACATGACTGAGCGACTGAACTGAACTTAAGTAAGAAAGATTTTCCCGGATGTCAGTGCTTCACTCTTTGTCAAGAGTTTAGAACAATACTTCATTCCTGAGCTATAAATGAAGTGAAATGGCATAAAATGGGGATACTGGGAAATGATCATGGTACAACTAACAATAAAGGCAGTGTGTCCTTAGGTTAGCAGCAAAATACAATATTAAAGTGTTAAGAGTTGCTGAGAGCCCATACTTGATTGAGGTATCCCAGATCCTAAGCTAAAGTGTAAAGTAGCAGGAATGTACTGGCTGGTTCCTAAGTCTTGCTGGTGTCAATAAGTCCATGATGTATTTCTTGATTTTTTCCAGACTATATCATATGAATGGCTAATAAACTAGTTCTACAGATTGGATTATTCAATAAATAAATCTTCAGATGGCTGAGAAAGGAAAATGGAGATAAAATGAAGACAAGAATCATAGTTGTTTTGTTTGTTTTTTTTTTTTCCAGGTAATTTTGGATCAAATCTTGTTGTGAGAAATGTTTACAAGCACTACAATGCAAAATAAACAATACATAATGGTCATTGCTTCAGCCTAAGTAATGCTCTCTCAGAAATGCATTTGGTGTAGATACTGAGAGTTCAGGACTTCCCAGGTGGTGCTAGTGCTAAAGCATCCACCTGTCAATGCAGGAGATGTAAGAGATGCAGGTTCGATTCCTGCGCCAGAATATCCCATGGAGGAGAGCATGGCAACCCACTCCAGTACTCTTGCCTGGAAAATTCCCATGGAAAGAGGAGCCTGCCGGGCTACAGCCCATAGGGTCACAAAGAGTCAGACACGACTGAAGCAACTTAGTTTATATGCACTGAGAGTTCAAGAATATCAAGGGCATTAAAATCAAAGGGACCAGCATAGCAATATTCTAACTTGTACCTACAATATTCCATCAAATAATTATGTATTGTTTTTCCCCAAAATGTTTGTTTCTCTTTATTCAAATTTTTACATATTAATTTTTTTCTTTATAGAATATAATTTATTACTCCCTTTCTAAATAAATAGACTACAGAATTCCATGCTTCTTTTAAGGTTGCTCTGAATTTTGCACTATTTTTTCTCTTCTGTGAAATCTTTCACAGTCTAGCAGTTCCTGTCTATTCTTTATTACCTCCTAATTAAAATTTTACTAAGGTTAATAGTTAACTCTTTTGTATTGATTAGTGTTTATTTATGGTTAGTGGAATCATACTAAGGTTAAAAATATTGCTGTAGGTTTTAATTTTCCTCTCTTTTCCCCTTTTATATGCTGGCACTTACTGGGCATATAGACAAACAATACAGGTTGAATTAGTATAATTATCATTAAAACATTATTATATTAATTTTTATATTTGAAAAGGAGAATTTCAAAAAAGTTCTAGTGCTAGCATTTTCCTGCTATAAAAGGAGATAATGAGATGATGAAATAAACATTCAAAGTATGATTTAGATTGACCATTTCTGTCTTTTAATTTTTCACTTTAGTGGCCATTGCAGTTTCAATAAAAATATTTTTTAAGTGTTTTTGACTGTATCAATTTTTAAAGTTGAGTGACCTAAAAAGACATATTTTGCTGCTATAAAGTGGAAAATAGAACACTAAAACATGCCTCTTAGATTTTGATATGTTACATATACTACTTGGTATATGTTGACATATACCAACCACTCTGCTGATTAATGTGATTGCCACAAAGCAGTCAAGTTCCCCTCATCATCTCAGCAGACGTCTGCTACAATAGTCAATGGTCAGCTGACCTACAGACATGTGGGCAAGTGCTGTTTATAACAGCAGACTCATATATCCAACAATCCAAGATTCATGATCAATGGATGCCATTGTTGTATGTCATTAAAAATTTATTATAGAATATTATCATGGCAATAAATATTTAATACAATGGTATGAATTATAGATTAAACTTTGTGGAAGAGTCTGAAAATACAGGTTCCTGTGAAGACTGAAACAGAAAATATAATCCTGCACTTAATAGTCTCTCATAGTTGTTTATCATCTCCTTATCATTCCCAAGGAATTTCTTTAATTCAAGATAGTTATGTCTGAAGGCAAATAAGAGAGTTAGATAGTTAAGCCAATCATAAAGAGCTGTGTTTGTATGAGATAATCATTTCCACAAACTCACATGTGGCCCATGGACATAATAAGACACATCTGTATCACCAATTTTCCAATTTTTGAGGATACATTTTCCTTCAGTTTAGATAGAATTTCACAAACTTTTGTTCTATACAGTCCAAGCAGTTACATACTGCACCTTTATATTTCTAAGAGACCTAAGAGGAAACAGGGCTGAATGAATAAAATTTTTCCTGTTTGCTTCATTCAGCCTCCTGCTTTTCTGACCCTGATGATCTACTGCAATCTGGTTTTAGTAATCCCTGTTCATGGTTGTCATCTTCTCTTGCTTCTTACTTCCTTCTTCATGTTGTGGATATATCTCTTTCCTTCATCCCCTCATAGTGTCCTTGAATGTATAAAACATATTGAATGATTCTGGATGGCCGAATATAATTACAATGCAAGACATACCACAACTTTAAATTCTTCCATTTCTAGAAACATGTCTGTATTTTCACATCACAAAAATTATCTTTCCTATTCCTCTGTTATCTTACTCTCTCATTTTCTTTTCTCCCTTTATCCTCATAAATTTCCTCATCTACCAGATGTGTCATCTTCAAAACCACACACCCAAATCTTCAGCTATTATGATCAATTCCCCAAGATGGCTGGTTACTTTTTATACAAAACAATTTGCTATTCTCTTTGTTTTTTCCTTTCCTTTCAGACTTTGTCCTGGAGTAAGAGTGGTTTGGTGAGTAATTCAGTTCACTTGCCCATCAGAATATTTCTAGGACAACAGCCATAACAAAAGTGTCCCTTATTTTTCCTAAAATTGTGACTATTTAAACAATTTATGCAGCTGATATATGTATATAGTATCAAAATTTATACATAATATCATATGTATATATGGTATCAACTCTTACAGTACATAGTGACTAAGTTTAAAGTGCTGATAAAATATTTAAGAACATATAGATAAGCAAAACAGTCTTCCATGGTACTATTTAGATATATCTGGCTGCCATAATCACATTGTGTTTTTGTTGACTTTTATCTCCATTTCACTCTGTATAGAATTTTTTATTTCTTTGTATATGCTTTAAACTTCAAATGCCATAATGTGCCACATCTATTACTTTATTCTTTCAATTTCAGATGAAGAATGTAATGCAACCTATACTTATTCTAGGAGCAAATGATGACTCCATCATAAGACTTAGCTTAAGACTTTTATTTTTAAAAAGTTGATAAATGAGAATTAGAGAAAATGGTTTGAATTATAATAGACCAATGACATATTAGAACATATCTAAACTTAATTTTGATTTTCAGTTACTTATAAAAGATAAAATCTGGTGTATTGGACATTGTACATTTTAAATTTTGCTGTCCTTCCTTTGACTTCATTTTTAATTTTGTGAATTTCCAATCCAAATTGCTATTGGGAAAAAAGATCTCCCTTCCCAATACAAAAGCTCAAAATAATAATTTATTATAATATTTCCTTTCGGTTTTCTCTATATGTCAGTGTCTGGCTATATATTACAATTTATTCTAGAGTGACAGAAACCTATTCAAGATGTCATAAGGTAGAATTTTCTAGGTAAGATAGTTGATGATGAGGCTCCTAGTACTTGAAGAATAAAAAGCAATTAAGAAGGTTTGTGAATAAGTGGATGGGCCACTTAAAATCATTTTGATTTCTGAGTATTAAAGAAGCTGGTTTTGTGAAAGAACACTTAATATCCACATGAAGATAAAAGATCCACTCTGTGAGTATCCATGGTTTTCAGTCCATTCAGCTTTCTCTAACAAAATATCATAGACTGGATAGCTTATAAACAATAGAAATTCACTTTAAACACAGTTCTCGAGGTAAAATCAGAGTGCCAGCAGGGTTGGGTTCTGGTGAATGCCCTCTTTTGGGTTACAGATGGTCAGTTTATTAGTGTGTTTTCACATAGTGAAAGGGAATCTCTGTATGATCTCCTTTATAAAAGCACTAATTCCTTCTGTGAGGGTTTTCCCTTCTTGAACTAAGCACTTCCCAAAGCCTCCCCCCCAAAATCTATCACTTTGGGCTTTAGGATTTCACCATGAGAATTTGACTGGGTAGGGGACACAAATTTTCAGACAGTAGAATATAACCATTCTCTTTCTCAAAGCAGTCTTGGTTCCAGAGATCCAGAATTGATATATATTCAATACATTTGGCTTTACCAGGTCAACTCTGGCTGCTGCTATGACTGCTGCTGCTAAGTCACTTCAGTCGTGTCTGACACTGTGTGACCCCATAGACGGCAGCCCACTAGGCTCCTCTGTCCCCGGGATTCTCCAGGCAAGAATACTGGAGTGGATTGCCATTTCCTTCTCCAATGCATAACAGTGAAAAGTGAAAGTGAAGTCACTCAGTCATGTCAGACTCTTAGCGACCCCATGGACTGCAGCCTACCAGGCTCCTCCATCCATGGGATTTTCCAGGCAAGAGTACTGGAGTGGGGTGCCATTGTCTTCTGCTATGACTAAGGGCCCAATATGCCAGCATCTGCATTCATGTCCTTAGTAAAGGACCATGTCTTGTAGGAACCAACCAGCCACCTAGTGTCAGGTTGGCTATACCTCACTGGAAAGGCAATTAGTTTGGATTTTGGTTTTATTTTCTTTCTGCCTTGCTTCTGATTACATCGGTATTGTGGATTCCTTTAGCTTTTTTTTTTTTTTACTTTTATGTTGTACTTTAACATTGATTTTTCAGTCTCAAATATGGTGTCACCTGAAAGACAACACACTCTGAGTTTGAGGTACTCTCTGCAGAATGAGGTACATGCTGTGAAAATATTTTACCTTCTGACATAGCAGGTGGATCCCCAATCCATGGGACAGAAGAGCAAACATCAATTCTTCTTATTACCTGTGAAAATGCACTTCAGTCTCATGGTTCTTGAGCCTTAAATTTACATATTTTAAGAATGAATGGTTCTCTAAGCTCTTCACAATAATCATTCTACAGGATTATTTTAGTTATAGTCATTTCACCATTTCATAATTCTCATAACACTGAGTGAATGAAAAAAACATATTGCAGTTGTTGATATTATCTAGTAAAGTTTTTCTCAACTACCAAGGGGGTTCTGGGCAATGGCTTGACAGTGTAGCCTGTGAGAAGCATGAATAAGACCAGAGGATGTGGATGAGAAGAAGAATGTTATCTCAGTGCCCTGTCCAGTGAAAACAATAGAAGGAACATTATGATTGATAATTTGGATAAATTACCTTTAAATGTATTCAGTATGATAAACTCTGAGCCATAATCTGGTAGAAAGCAAGAAAACGTTCACATTAATGATATCTTGTCACACTGAAAAACCATGGCTTACTGCAAATAAGGCCAGCAATACATAGGAAAAACAATATGCCTCAGTTGGAAGATTTTCAATATACTGCATGAAGACTCCAGTCAAAGCAGTGAATGTCAATGACTTCTCATAGTAAGGCAGTGCTTGAAACAAAACATCATTTGGTTTGTGAGGCAGTACCCTTACTCCCTTTCCAAAGACAGGGCAAAACCAAATGATCTCTGAAAGTTAATTCTAGTTGCATGATGGTCAAACTTTATCTCTGCCCCCTTTTGTTTTTCAAGATAACTTTTATCTTACTTTTCCTTTCTGTTTGTATTTTTTTAAACTTTGGTTAAAGTTGCAATATTCCTTCTGAACAAATTCCTATCCCAAATAATAATACAGTATGGCAAGACATAGATAATGTATCCTACATAGATGTATAATATCTAGATTGCAAGAGACATCGGATTCCTTTGCAGAGAACCAATTTGCAAAGTATTTTATAAACCAGTGTGCTGCATTCTCAATTTTACATATCAATCAATATTTTTTCCTCAGGAGACTAAATTTTTTTCTTTCCATTCTATTTAAGGAGTCTTATACATGGGTTCATTCCCACATTTTTAGGATAAATTTCCTTATTAAAGGACAAGGCATTCCTTGATTTGTTCAAATTCCTTAAATGCTTCCATTCAGTGATTTTACTTTAAAAATAAAGAGAGGTTAAAAAAAAAGAAAAAATTAAAACAAACATGTACAAACACATTTCTGTATCATAAAGATTATGAAATAGCTTCATTAAAAAAGCAAGAAAAACTTCAGTATCATGTCTGCTCATGAAAAATATTTTAGGTTTATTATGAGATTTATAAAAATCTGTAAGACTTGTACAAGTAAATAAGAAATATGTCTTAAGAGAATGACATTTGTCCATTAATGGTTGTTCCCAAGGAAAGAACATTTCTTCACAGCCTCTACTGGTCATGGGTGAACTCTGCTGTTAATGGTCTGTGAATAACATCATGGATACTCTCCTGGGGACAGGCCTGGTTGCTAATAATTCCTACCATGCAAATATGCTCATTAACCTACAATGGGGATAAAAGTGCTGCCTTCTGGAGCTGTTTGCAGCAGCTAAAGTCATTGCCCAGGGTGGATAATTTCTACCATTAGAACAAAAAGAGTGACTAATGCTTAGCTCCATCTTTGTCTCACATCCTGTTGGATTCTTGATGCCTTCTCACATCTTGCTGCCTTTCTCCTGAAACCCCATGTCAAGTGACTTCTTCTAGTGAGGGTTTCCAACAGTATCAATGTGTCTGCATTGTCACATATATGAAATAAGGCAGTTCAGAACATAGTAAAACTATGAGGAGTATGAGGTATGGGGAGTATGAGATATCTTTACTGTACATTAATCCCTGTGTTTTGATGTACTTTCACTAGAACCTACAGGTGTGTAGGTGGAAAAGACAGCCAAATACAGCTGTATAAGGGCTGTAAGTTGGAAAAGAGCCAGGGAAAAAATAAGAGAAACTTTTTTACCCTCACTACATGAACTTATTCCTCCTTGAGGGATACTAATTTACAAATGATAATTATGTATCTGGTTTTGAATGTTTGATAGAGTGATAATAGACTCCTCAAACTCCAACCCCACAATGGAGAATGAAGAAAAATGTCACCAATTCTACCACAGTAACTAAAAAGCATGAGACAGAAGGGTATATATTTTCTAATTCCTGTTTTCTCTTCAATCAGAAGAGACTGGCACAAATAGCCTCAAGTGTATTTGTTTCAACTATATCATTTAACTGCCAGAAATAGCACCTTTTTAAAAAAGATTTTTTAACAGTTTTTACTAACAGGGATCAATATGTAATTTTAGAGTAGAAAACAAAAATAAGCTTCACTGTCTGAAAAAACTCTCTCTACCTGAAACCTATGACAGTTATGTTTCTTTGAGTGACTGGGCAAGATATCAGCATATTTTATTTTTAAGTGTATTCGTTGATAACTTTTTCTCTTTGTGAAATGGTGCATTTAAATAAAGAACAATTGTTAGAATAGGGATTCAGTTCAGTTCAGTCACTAAGTTGCTTTGCGACCCCATGAACTGCAGCACACCAGGCCTCCCTGTCCATCACCACCTCCTGGAGTTTGCTCAAACTCATGTTCATCAAGTTGGAGATGCCATCCAACCATCTCATCCTCTGTCATCCCCTTCTCCTCCCACCTTCAATCTTTCCCAGCATTGGGGTCTTTTCAAATGAGTCAATTAGTTACATCACGTGGCGAAAGTATTGGCATTTCAGCTTCAGCATCAGTCCTTTCAATGAACATTTAGGACTGATTTCCTTTAGGATTGAATGGTTGGATCTCCTTGAAGACCAAGGAAGTCTCAAGAGTATTCTCCAACACCACAGTTCAAAAGCATCAGTTCGTCTGCACTTAGCTTTCTTTATAGTCCAACTCTCACATCCATACATGACTACTGGAAAAACCATAGTCTTGACAAGATGGACCTTTGTTGGCAAAGTAATCTCTCTGCTTTTTAATATGCTATTTACATTGGTCATAGCTCTTCTTCCCATGATCAAGTGTCTTTTAATTTCATGGCTTCAGTCACCATCTGGAGTGATTTTGGAGCCCCCCCCCCAAAAAAAAAATAAAGTCTCTCACTGTTTCCATTGTTGATAGGAATTAATAGTCTTTAAATTTTGCAATAAATGAAAATCTGATGTCTCCAGAACCTAAACACAAACACAACTATGTCAAAGAAAAAAAAAAAAAACAAAGAAGAGCCTTGAGTAGTCATTAAATATAAGCCTGAATTTTAGTTAAAATTCCTAATTTTCTCTAAGAAAAACCAAAGAACATTTCCAGAGTTTCAGTTTGGAAAAGCTTTTTGTTTTTGTTTTTCTTTTTAACTAGCAACATCATTGATATTTGAGAGGGTGAAGTTCAATAGCTCTCAATAAACAATATGAAGCAATATTTTGCATGCATATTTAAAGAATATGTTGTTCATGAATTCCCTAGAGAAACCACATTGTATTCTTAAGACAGATGATTGTTTTCACATTTTATATTTTTATCTATTTCTCATCACAATCCAGCATATTTTATGTTTATTGTATTTATTGTTTTCCTGTCATTCTAAAATGCAACATTCATGAAGGCTTGGATTTTGCTAAATTGTCAAATTCTATATCCAGGAACCAAGACCAATGCCTGGCACCTGATGAGTGCTTAATATACACTTTCATGGAGAATGAATTAGTCAATGGTATTCTTTCAGATCTCAGGTAGCTTTTTATTTTACACCACAGACAAGAAGGCTTCCCTGGTGGCTCATATGGTAAAATACCTGCCTGCAATGTGGGAGACCTGGGTTTGATCCCTGGGTCAGGAAGATCACCTGAAGAAGGGAATGGTTACCCACTCTAGTATTCTTGCATGGAGAATTCCATGGGCAGAGGAACCTGGCTGGCTATAGTCCATGGGATCACAGAGAGCCAGTCACGACTGAGTGACTGACACTTTCAGAGACACTATGGGTCTTATAAAATAACTTCTTTCCTTTTTTGACTATCAGGAGACTCAAGATCAAATAGTTGATATATATGTAGCTATTAAAGAATACCAGTTTAATGTCTTTTGTGTTTGATATAGTGTTGTTGATATTACTTTCTTTTTGTTTTAATTCTCACCTTTGTATTTTGTTATTTGTGAATATTATATAAAATACTGTTTTATAAGTCTGGAAAGTAAGCAAAAAAAGATTAAAGAAGGAAGGTGGAATACTAAGACCATAGAAGTGAAAAAAAAGAAAGATACATAAACAAGAAGAAAAGGAAGGGAGGAAAGAAGGGAGGGAGAGAAGGAGGGTTATGCAAAAAGGAAACACGTTAGAATAGAAATATTAAAACAATTCAATGTGAGGAGTGGTTAAAGAGAAGGAAATGGAGAGGAAATGACCTTGGTAGTGAGGAAGAAAGGACTTGGAAAAACAAAATGAAAAGACTGAAACTACTGAATGGATTATAAATATTTCTTGCTTAAACATATATTCTGGTTAAATACAAACCATGGGTAACTGTACTTTGCTTAAAATTTGGAAGACTTGTGAGAGTTTTGAGCTCTCATTCAATCAACCAACCAATGAGATGAGATGAAATAAAAATTTTGCATTTAGGTGATGAAGCTGACCTAATGTAGTAATTGTTTCAAATTCTGAGTAATTGTAGAAATAATTTAGTTGTTTCATAAATAAATTTAGAGGGGATAAAGTTAGGCAAAATGCAGGCTGCTTCTACAGTTAAGAACTGAGTGATAACTCATATACTCTGAGAGCAATGAACACACAGTGAATAGCCAAGTATTGGGCTGATAAGAAGAGAGAAATTTGCTTGCCAAATATATCCATCAGTATCTTACAAGAAGAATAATTCATGATATGTTTGGAGATAGAAAACACAACTGGACAATAAGCTACTCCAAAGCACTGGAGTTAGTTTTCCCTCAGCAATTAGGTCACTGAGCAATACCAGCATTTGATGAAATATGGTTACAGGTTAACACACTAACACAGGCACCACATTCAACTCTTTCCTCTCAAACCTTCCTTCAGAATTATTTAGAGAAAGTAAGAACTTTTTCTTATCATTCAGTCCCTCACAGAAAGTCTCCTCTTTCTGAAATCTACTAAAGATAAGTGTTTTAATGAGAACTGAACAGTTACTGAACTCATATACTGCTGGCTTTCTGTATCTGTGAGTTCTGTATATCCATGAATAACAGAAAGTGTGCCGTGCTATACCATTTTATATAAGGAACTTGAGCACCTGCAAATTTTGATATCCCTAGAGGTCCTGGAACCAATCCCCCACAGGTATCGAAGGATGGCTGTACTCTTGCATGTGAGTATGTCATGTACTCATATACTCTTGCATATGAGTATGTCAACACTATACCATCCCATTCCTTTTCCCAGT
The DNA here is from genome assembly GCF_019923935.1 of Bubalus bubalis. NCBI lineage: Eukaryota > Metazoa > Chordata > Mammalia > Artiodactyla > Bovidae > Bubalus > Bubalus bubalis. The sequence continues at coordinate 77,362,023 of NC_059157.1, read as the reverse complement.
TGGCCTTGTCTGGACTACCTTGCATCACAATACATACTGGTGTTGGACTGAAAAATATCTAGTTAACCTTCCTGCCCTCCTCTGCCCTGCTCTGTGCTTTGGGAGACTGACTATTTTGGACTGCATTGATTAAGTGTCCTTGCCTTCTGGCTTCGAGTTGGATTTGACCAAAAAGAATAGATGACAGGAGTTTAGAGAGTAGAGGGAGAACAGAGCCAGGTTGTTTATTTACTCACTTCTAGTTTGAGTTTTTGGAGAAGGAAATGGCAAGCCACTGCAGTGTTCTTGCCTGGAGAATCCCAGGGACAGGGGAGCCTGGTGGGCTGCTGTCCATGGGGTCACACAGAGTCAGACACAACTGAAGCGACTTAGCAGCAGCAGTTTGAGTTTTAAAGGGATGTCTTCTATTGAGTAGTCTTCCTTCCTATAACCAGCTGTCACTGGGCTCTAGTTAACATCTCTTTTTCTCTTTGCTCCTTCAGGGTTAGGGAGATAATGATTTTCTGCAGTTGATAGAGCCTGTGTGCATTAACATCCCTTATTGGTTACTGTACCCAGATCACATCATACTAAAAAGGGCCTATTAATGTGCCTTCAAATGATCAGCTTCTGTATCTTTCCACAACACAATGACACTGTGTGTCAAAAAATCCATTCTAACCTTGCTATCTCAGTGTCATGGACAGCTTAACAAGCTGGGATTGGAAATAAATACAGGAAACAATAACCATATCTTCAGTTCCATAACATCATTAACAAAAGAAAGTGATACTATTAGTTTTTGTAATTTTGAAATGACTTATGCACCATGGCTTTCTACCCAACTGAAAACTGAGACTCCAAACTTGATTATTTGCCTCCTAAATATGGTGATGCAAATTCAAAGAGACACTTTAGAACTACGTAATATGTACAAGAGTATATGATTTCAAAATTTATATAAATAAATTTATAATAAAAAAAGTGTTGCTTCCTTTAAAGTCATTTTATTTTGGCTTCATCACATGATATTTACCTACTTTCTAAAATATTTGAATATTGGCTGATTTCTGTTTACTTGGCAGAACATATCAGAGAATATTAGACTCTTTCTCTTTCTCTTCCTTCCCCACCCCACCTCCTCCTTTAAGTATTACATGAAATCCTTTAGAAAGATCTAAAGATCTTATAAAGAATGTATCTCAGCTCATAGCAACACTACTGAGAAATTATGTGCCACTACGTGCCCAGGAATTCCTCATTTGGCTTTTCTCCTGTTCACAACAACCTCAAACCTGTCCTCCCCATGACTCTGGTAGTTTAGAGATTTAAGCCTTATGCCCTAAGCTTGGGATCTGATGGTAACATTAACAAATTTGTGGTGTTCAGCTATTTATTTCATGTTTCTGAACTTTGCTTTCATTAGTTATAAGGGAATGATAATAATAATCAGGTACTGCATTTTTTAAAAGGAAGAAAATCTAGATGAAAATAATTATCACCTAGAAAGTATTATATAATTATTAGCTATTGTGTTTATTATATTCCCATAAGGATAAACTATATAACACAGTAGATAGAATGTCTGAATTGTTAGAGATCTATTTTTTCTTTCTTTCTTTCTTTTTTTTTTTTTAAGAGAATCAGGCTTTAAATATGGCTTTGAGTCCAATAACTTCAGTTTACATTTCTAATAGCATTTTCAAAATGACTGCCATGGTTTATCTATACCTATTGGCTCAGAATCTCTTTCACTTTTTTAATACATCTAAGTACTTTAAAATTATTTAAGCAAATAATTTATATTATGATATTATGATAGAAATCATCTTTTAATATATAAGGAATAGAGAAATATTTTGAACTTTTTTATGTCTTTTGATGTTTATTTTTCTTAATTTAGTAAAAAATAATTTTTCTGTCAAAATTCTCTCTCATAATTAAAAGTTATATATCTTCCTGTTAATTCACTTAACAAATATTGAAACCAGTTTGAGTGCTGATTAAGAAGATATTTATTTCCCTGCTGATTTATTGAATTTTTTTTTTCTTGAAGAAACTTTTAATAAAAATAAAATATAAATATGTTAGTCAATTGAAGGGATTCAATAGAAGTAAAAAAATATGTGCAGTCTGGTTGTTTTCATTTTATAAAATCATTAAATATTTATTAAGCCTCTTAATTTTACTTTGAGAGTTAGCAACAATTATGGGTAATAAAATCAATGACATGTCATTTGAAGGTGAGGTTTTGTGTGGAATAAAAGCCTTACTGGGTATTGAAAGATAGCCAGATCTAGTTATGATGCAAAACTTTCAAGTAAAAGAAGGAATAATGTTTCAAAAGAGAAGGCTGAGGATTTAAAAGATCGCCTTTGAATTTTGCAGAATAATGACTTTTCCTGAGAAACATTCTTATGTTACCTTGTTGGAAGATTAGAATAAACAGAAGCAAGTAAGACAGAATGTTTAGAAGAAGTGATTTAGGAAGAAACAAACAACAAACCAAAAATACTTTACTTAATGTATGACACACATTTCTATTTTAGAATGCGGATAAGTGTAATTTCAGTATACTGTGAAAGGTGATTTTAAAATGATGCACAAAACTAACTTCTATTGAATTGGCAGACTATATTTTAATCCAGAAAAATTTTTTCACCCACATAAGACATCATAAGATGAGTTAGATTTCTTCTGGGATTTTTACCAGCAAAACTTTCCTTGTGCCCCTTTGTAACTCGTATCTCTCAGACCACTTTATTCCATTCCCGCAGGTAAAGACAACCCTAGTCTGCTTTCTGTATTTGTAGATAAGTTTCAGGGATCCAGAATTTCATACTTCAAATCATAATCAATATAATGGTTTATTTCCAGATTTCTTCATGAAGCATAATTGTTTTAAGATTATTTCATCTTGTTCCTTGTATCATTATTTCATTTTGTATTAAGTTGATAAGTAGTGTTTTACTAAAAGAATATGTTATAATTTGTTTATTTGTTAACCTTCTGATAGACGTTGGGTTGTCTTCAGTTTAACTGCCATAAACTTTCTTAAGATTTTATATGGATATAAAAGTTAATTTCTCTTGTGTAAATATCAAGGAGTAGAATCACTGGGTCATTTTTAAGAAACTGACACTTTTTCTTCAAAAAGTTGTTGTCCCACTTTACATTTCCATCATCACTGCTTGAGAGCTGGGTCTGAAGAAAGCCTTTAGCCTTGGGTTATTTTTGCCCCACTACTGAGGGAAAATCCACCTGAGCACAATCAATTATGAGTTTTTCTATTCTGCCTGATGGGAAATGGAACTATTCTTAGCTCTTGTGAATGCTCGTAGTTGTTTTCTCTTATTCTTTTGGGTTATTTCCCCCCCTAGACTCAGCTCCTTTCCTAATATGCACGAGTGGTCAATACTTAGCTGAAGACTTGAGGTCCTTTGGCAGACAGCCAGTTCTTTCTCTCTGTGTAGCTCTTTCTTCTCCAGTACTCTGTCCTATACACTACACTACAAGCTCCATCACCTAAACCCAGAGAGATCTGTGAACTCTGTTGATTTCCTCTCCTTTGGCAGGGCATACAAACTCTCTTCAGGCAAAAACTTATGGCAGTTGTTAGCTCCTATCTTTTGGTTTCAGCAAAAAGGAAATTTCTGTCTTACTTGGCTAGAAGTAGAAGTCTACACATTTTTTTATCTTTTTAAAATTAGCTTTTATTTATGTTACTGTTGTAGGAGATAGTGTGGTCTGTGCTGAGATAAGAGCCTTCAGAGTCAGAAAAATCAGAGAGACCATATTCTCTTCAAGTCCTCACCTTTTAGGTAACTCCAACATTTCTATTAATATGCAAATTAATAAATGCTCTATGCAAGTCTCTATGAAAGATAAAAAGATACTACTTTTCCTAGTAATTCAAGTTCTTTAATTCTCATAGTAACATGTCTACTTCAGTGGATCATACTCTGACTGTATGCTGTAAACACCAGATTGAGTTTTCAAACCTCTTTCAGTTTACCCTCACCCTTGAAATTAAATAGGAATCTCTGGGATTATGCCTGCAGTGGAGAATACCTGGATTCACTCCCAGGGTCTGGAAGATCACCTGGAGAAGGGAATGGCTACCTACTCCAGTATTCTTGGCTAGAGAATTCCATGGACAGAGGAGCCTGGAGGTCTACAGTCCATGGGGTCACAAAGAGTCGGACATGACTGAGCGACTACTTAAAGAGCTCCCAAGGTGATTTTAATGTATTTGAGAACTGCAGTCGTGGACTAATTTATCTTGAAAAGATCTGTGTGTGTGTGTGTGTGTGTACACACATGCACATGTGTATTTGTTAATCAAGTCAAACAAAAAATGCTGTCAAATACAAGCAACATTTTAGAAATCCTGTAAACTTATAGTAACACAGAAAATAGAAAAATCACTCTTACTGAGTAAAGATACATTTATTTAGATGATTTTTAGGAGTTTGTGGTTTTCCTCTAAGGTAAATAAAAGGAAAATAACTATATCTTGAGGGAGTATATGATCAAATGCAATAGAATCAAAATCTAGGGAGCATAAAATATGAAAGTCTATTTTATGAAAAAAATTAAGATTTTAGAAAAAATAGTGTATATGTGTGTGTGTTGTATTCTATATTTATGTATAAAAGAAGTAAAAGAAGGCAGACATAAAGAATGACATGGTTTGCCAGTCCAAATGGTAGATTGTATTGTTTTATGTTCAAGGGTTACACTTTATGTTGATAAAAGGGAATAATCTATACAAGAATTAGTTCACATAAATATAGATCAATGCCTTGGATGTGGTATATTATGAGGTCTGGTAAATATGAATACAGTTTGGATCCATTTCCTATTTTATTTAGGGTCTTAAGATAGTGCCATAGATTGTCTAGAGCTCATGTGAATATGTTCAGCTAGATAACAGAAGCTTGAAAGTCAGAGCAAGCTACACTTATTCTTCATGTATTTAATTTAATAATTCATGTATCCAAATGACATTGAGCTAAGAGCTACATAATGCACATTTTCCTTTATTATATAATAAACTATTAAATAATTTGAGAAAATATCACGTAGTCCAGTTGCTGTCACTAACTGCTCTTTACTCACGCTGCTATTCTTTCTTATGACCTGAACAAAAAATTAAACAATGAACAGATAAAGTTATAAATAAGGATGAAGAATTTTTTTTCTGTTAAATATATAATGTGCTAGTGTTATGGGAACAAAATTTTCAGTTAGAATTGTTCTTGGATGACTTTATCAGTCTGATTATTAATTTGTGATCTATTTTTCAGTTGAAAAATGTGAAGAAATAAAGAGTAATATTTAGTGACATGTATTTGTGAGCAACATATGTTATATCTAATAGCATACGATGGGATTAGTATCCTCTCCATTGAGGTTGCAGAAGAATCAGTCTAAACACTGAAAGGTGGAATCTATCCAGGAACAAAAATTTAAAAGTCAAAGAATTGGCTAATTAGGCTTAATTGTGACAATATTAGGTGGCTGAATAGCACATTCTCTGTTAAATATGGAGAGTGGTAGGCAATTCTGAATACCTTCTTAAAAACCTAAGAGAAGAGAGTGGCAAAGAAACACACTCACATACACTGTCTAATATGCAAATCATCTACAAGACATGACTGAGTTACACAAGCAGAATTATTTAAGATAAAAATATAAAATTGGAATTTTAACTTACAGAAAACTGTACTATTAACCAATAAATCTATGGTGAAAGCTTAAACCAAGAATTATATAGCCCAATGTACTAAGAAAGAGTCATTAGGAAGAACTGTGTAGCTTCACTTCTAGATGTTTTAGATTATGTTTTAGATTATGTTTTAGATTATGTAAGCATATAATGAAAAGCCCTGGTGGTTCAGCTGATAAAAAACCTGCCTGCCAATGCAGGAGGCATATGAGACTTGGGTTCGATCTCTGGGTCGGAAAGATCCCCTGGAGAAAGAAATGGCAACCCAAACCCACTTTGGTTTTCTTGCCTCGAAAATCCCATGGACAGAAGAGCCTGGCAGGCTACAGTCCATGGAGTCTCAAAGAGTTGAACATGACTGAACACACATGCATGCAAACACATAATGAAACTACAATTTTATGAAATAAATTTTACCTTAAATTATTCTGAGCATTTGCTCATGTTTTGTTTTTCTAAACTAAGCTAATGGTAGACTTTAGAGATAAAATCTCAAATTCCTCTTTTTCATGATAGAATGGAACTAAGAGGGGGGTATCAGTCTTATAAGCAATATGAAGAAATCCATGTCTGAAAATGTTTCATTCTGCTTCTTTGAAGAAATAGTAACTAAGTCTTGTGACTCACAACACAACTCTCTGAAAGAGCATTATTTTTTTTGAAACAATGTGAGAAAGTAAAAGTGAAAGTTGCTCAGTCATGTCTGACTCTTTGAGACCACTATATAGTTCATGGAATTCTCCCGGCCAGAATACTGGAGTGGGCAGCTTTTTCTTTCTCCAGAGGATCTTCCCAAGCCAGGGATCAAACCCAGGTCTCCCACATTGCAGGTGGATTCTTTACCAGCTGAGCCACAAGGGAAGCCCAACAATGTGACAATATACCTTTAAATAATTATATATTATCTATGGTCAAGTAGGGCTTCCTTGGTGTCTCAGGAATAAAGAATCCACCTGCAATGCAGGAAGGCAGGAGACTCGGGTTCGATCCCGGGATCAGGAAGATCCCCTGGAGGAGGGCATGGCAACCCACTCCAGTATTCTTGCCTGGAGAATCCCAGGGACAGAGGAGCCAGGTAGGCTACAGTCCATAGGTTGCAAGGAGTCAGACATGATTGAAGCAACTTAGCACACATGGTAGATGTCTCAAGACTTCTTTTACATATGTGGATTGTATTTTTGATTGTCTTGTTTTGTTTGGTTAACTTAATTTTGGCTCATCATTGATTTTGTCTGCATTCCATAAGATTTGCTTTAAGATATGAGGAGAAATGGGACATGTGTTTAACTTTGTGACTCCCATAACTCTGGTTCAGATTCTAGCATAGGGAATGGAAAATTAAATGTCTAATTGAGTTTGGAAATGATTCATAACCTTCTTTTTTGTATATTGTTGTTGTTTCTTAGTCACTAAGTTATACCCAACTCTTTCTGACCCCATGGAATGTAGCCCGCCAGGCTCATCCATCCATGGAATTTCTCAGGCAAGAATACTGGAATGGGTTGCCATTTCCCTCTCCAGGGGATCTTCCCAACCCAGGGACTGAACCCAGATCTGCATTGGTAAGCAGATTCTTTTCCACTGAGCCACCAGGGAAACACTTCCTTGTGTGTGTGTGTCCATGTGTGTGTGTGTGTGAGTGTGTGTGTGTGTGTGTATCACACTTGCTAAAATGCTTGCTGATGAAAGTTTTCTCAAGTTTTTGTACTTCTTCATTTACAAACCTAAAAATGACATTTAGGATTCCTAATCCTAAATGCATACTTCAGTCAAACTACATTTCCATAAACTACATAAAAAGTGTGATTTTACCCCAGCAATGGGAAGAAAATTTTTAAATAATAATAATAAGCTTATACATACTTATAATGATGTTTGAGTACTATTCTAGAAAAATCAATAAACTCAGATATGCAGATGACACCACCCTTATTGCAGGAAGCAAAGAGGAACTAAAGAACCTCTTGAGGAAGGTGAAAGAGGAGAGTGTAAAAGCTAGCTTAAAATTCAACATTCAAAAAATGAAGATCATGGCATGTGGACCCATTACTTTATGGCAAATATAGGGGAAAGAATGGAAACAGTAACAGATTTTATTTTCTTGGGCTCCAAAATCACTGCCGATGGTAACTGCAGCCATGAAATTAAAAGACACTTGCTCCTTGGAAGAAAAGCTATGACCAACCTGCTACTGCTGCTGCTGCTAAGTCACACAGCATATTAAAAAGCAAAGACATTGCCAACAAAGATTCATATATTCAAACGTATTGTTTTTCCAGTAGTCTTGTATGGATATGAGAGTTGGGCCATAATGAAGGCTGAGTGCTGAAGAACTGATGCTTTTGAATTGTGATATTGGAGAAGACTCTTAAGACTCCCTTGGACTGCAAGGAGATCCAACCAGTCCATCCTAAAGGAAATCAATCCTTAATAGTCATTGGAAAGACTGATGCTGAAGCTGAAGCTCCAGTACTTTGGCTACCTGGTGCAAAGAGCTGACTCATTAGAAAAGACCCTAATGCTGGGAAAGATTGGAGGCAGGAGAAGGGACAGCTGAGGACGAGCTGGTTGGGTGGCATCACTAATTTGATGGGCATGAATTTGACCAAGTTCTGGGTGATAGACAGGGAAGCTTGGTGTGCTCGAGTCCATAGGGTCACAAAGAGTTGGAAACGACTGAGAGACTGAACAACAACATCTTCTAGTATAAGATAAAAAGCTATTATTATATTGTTATTTTCTTTCAGAATATTTGAAATACTTTTATGAATACAAATACATAAAAGTACATAAAACACAAAAATAAATCTTGATCTTCATTCATGTTTTAGATGATAGCAAAGACAAATAGAGAATTGATATTTAATTTTTAATAGTCTGAATTATTTTCATAATTTTGATTTTTAAGAATTAAAAATAGTACATTTTAATAATACTTTGTTATAAATGATAATTTTAGTTTCTTTTTTTTTTTTCTTAGCTAGAAGTATTCTTTTTTGTTATTGTTTCATTAAGTTGTGTCTGACTTTGTGACCTCATGGACTGTAGCCTGCCAGACTCCTCTGTCCAAGGGATTTCCCAAACAAGAATATTGGTGTGCGTCGACATTTCCTCCTACAGTAAATATTCCCAACCCATGGATAGAACCTGTGACTCTTGTGTCTCCTACATGAGCAGGCAGATTCTTTACCACTAAACCACCTGGGAATCCCTAGAAGTATTATTAAGATATACTATTTATAATTCTTAAAATGTCTCTTAATATGAGAGATTAAAAATGTGTTCTATGATTTGAATTAAAAATATATTCATGTAGTTAATTAGCAAAGATAAAAACAGATAAAAATATACCAAAGCACCTCACTCATAAACAGAGGCAAAAAAATTGCATAAAACACTAATAAGAATCTATCATTGTATTTCAAAAATGATAAAACTAGACCAGAATAGTTCAATGCAGGAATGCAAAGGTAATGAAATATTAGGAAATCTAGCTATATAGTAACCAACTGAATAGTAAATAAAATTTAATCTTTATAGATATTAAAAATGTGTGATAAATTTTAGAATCCACTTCTGATTATCAATAATGGAATAGGAGTAAGAATATATTTATTTTTTATTAATATTAAAATAAAAAAGAGAATCATAATAATTGATGATGTAAGATGAATTAATGTTATTGTCTGGAACAATATAATCTTTTTGTCAATGTTTTTAAATGTTGTTGAAAAATAGTATACAAAGCAATTACATATAAATATTAAATATATAATGGGAGGCATATATTGTTTAGATATCATGCAGTTCTGTGCCTAGAAATCCCTAAAAAAGTACCTGAAAAATTTCAAAAACTGTAGGAGAATTCAAGAAGATAGCAGGATTCAATAAACAATGACTCACCTGTTTATGATCAATGTCCAATATGAAAATATGAGTGCTTTTTAGTGATATTGGACAAAGTAAGTCAAATCTATCCCTCGCTGAGAAACATTATTAAGTTCTCAAAATAATAGGATCTATATGATTGGACGGAGAAGGCAATGGCACCCTACTCCAGTACTCTTGCCTGGAAAATCCCATGGACGGAGGAGCCTGGAAGGCTGCAGTCCATGGGGTCGCTGAGGGTCGGACACGACTGAGTGACTTCACTTTCACTTTTCACTTTCCGGCATTGGAGAAGGAAATGGTAACCCACTCCAGTGTTCTTGCCTGGAGAATCCCAGGGACGGGGAGCCTGTTGGGCTGCCATCTTTGGGGTCTTACAGAAACAGACACGACTGAAGCGACTTAGCAGCAGCAGCAGCATATGATTGGAGGCAGCAGAGAATTAACAAAGTAGTGAAGAATTATGGACTTTGGTTCAGCAGAATGAAATCCAGCTCAGATAAACTGAGCATCTGGGGTTTTGGGGGGGACCCTTTTATTATTTTTTTTAATAGCAGTCTGATATAATTTTTGGCTTCTTTTGACAAGTGTATTTTAAAGCACAAGTAAAGTTTGATTATTAAAGGATATATCTCACATTACAATGTGTTCTCAAACAATTTTAAAATTGTGATGAATGAAAAATATGTTTAATATATTTAAAAATATAATAACACTGCAATAAAATCTATCTTAATTCCCAAATTTCAGGCTGGATAGAAACAAAACAAGGAAACAACAACAACAATAAAACACAATAAAAGGATGGAAAAACTATTACTGTAAACACTAACCAATAGAGAAATTATGCAATATGTTGATAGCAGATAAAGTAGATTTAAAGAGTAACAGTGATATTATTGAAAAAAGGAACATTTCATTATGATAAAAAGGTGGTTTTACCAGGAAGATAGAGTAAACTCTTAATAACTTAACTTCAAATGTATAAAGAAAAAAAAAACAGCAGACAGAATTAAAAGGAAAGTAAATGAAACCCATTATGAGATTGGAACATTTGTACACAAATTTCTTAGTAAGTTATATAAAAAGCAGGAAGGAAAAGACACAAATTTAAGTTTTTTCAATGAGCGAAAATTTTGAGCAGAAACTTCAAATCTAAGGACATATAATGATCAATAAAATATGAAAGCATATTCATTAGTATAGTTCAGTTCAGTCACTCAGTCGTGTCTGACTCTTTGCCACTTCATGAACCGCAGCACACCAGGCCTCCCTGTCCATCACCAACTCCTAGAGTCCACCCAGACCAATATCCATTGAGTCAGTGATGCCATCCAACCATCTGATCCTCTGTTATCCCCTTCTTCTCATGCCCTTAATCTTTCCCAGCATCTGGGTCTTTTCAAATGAGTCAGCTCTTCGCATCAGGTGGCCGCAGTATTGCAGTTTCAGCTTCAAAATCAGTCTTACCAATGAACACCCAGAACTGATATACTTTAGGATGGACTGTTTGGATCTCCTTTCAGTCCAAGGGACTCTCAAGAGTCTTCTCCAACACCACAGTTCAAAAACATCAATTCTTCAGGGCTCAGCTTCCCTGACAGTCCAACTCTCACATCTATACATGACTACTGGAAAAACCATAACCTTGACTTGATGGACCTTTGTTGGCAAAGTAATGCCTCTGCTTTTTAATATGCTGTCTAGCTTGGTCATAACTTGCCTTCCAAGGAGTAAGCGTCTTTTAATTTCATGGCTGCAGTCACCATCTGCAGTGATTTTGGAGCCCCCCAAAATAAAGTCTGCCACTGTTTCCACTGTTTCACCATCTATTTGCCATGAAGTGAGGGGACCGGATGCCATGATCTTAGTTTCCTGAATGGTGAGCTTTAAGTCAACTTTTTCGCTCTCCTCTTTCACTTGCATCAAGAGGCTCTTTAGTTCTTCTTCACTTTCTGCCATAAGGGTAGTATCATTTTCATACCTGAGGTTATTGATATTTCTCCTGACAATCTTGATTCCAGCTTGTGCTTCCTCCAGCCCAGCATTTCTCATGATGTACTCTGCATATAAGTTAAACAAGCAGGGTGACAATATACAGCCTTGACATACTCCTTTTCTTTTTGGCACCAGTCTGTTATTCCATGTCCAGTTCTAACTGTTGCTTCCTGACCTGCATACAGCTGTGAAAAGAAGGAAAGCAAAAAGCAAAGGAGAAAAGAAAAGATATACTCATTTGAATGCAGAGTTCCAAAGAATAGCAAGGAGAGATAAGAAAGCCTTCCTCAGCGATCAATGCCAAGAAATAGAGGAAGACAATAGAGTAGGAAAGACTAGAGATCTCTTCAAGAAAACTAGAGATACCAAGGGAACATTTCATGCAAAGATGGGCTCGATAAAGGACAGGAATGGTATGGACCTAACAGAAGCAGACGATATTAAGAAGAGGTGTCAAGAAAACACAGAAGTACTGCACAAAAAAGATCTTCACGACCCAGATAATCACGATGGTGTGATCACTCACTGGGAGCCAGACATCCTGGAATGTGAAGTCAAGTGGGCCTTAGGAAGCATCACTATGAACAAAGCTAGTGGAGATGATGGAATTCCAGTTGAGCTATTTCAAATCCTGAAAGATGATGCTGTGAAAGTGCTGCACTCAATCATTAGTATAAGAAAAATCTAAAATGTTACCCTGTATAGTGTGACTTTACACCCATCAAAAATGATGAAACTGTAAAGATTGGATAATCCCAAGTGCTATTGAAGATATGAAATACTAGAATTTATTTAACTACCTGTGGTAGTATAAAGAAAGGCAAAGAAAGTCAAGTCACACAGTTGTGTCAACTCTTTGCGACCCCACGGACTATAGACCACCAGGCTTCTCCATCCATGGAATTTTCCAGGCAAGGGTACTAGAGTGGATTGCCATTTCCTTCTCCAGGGGGTCTTCTTGACCCAGGGATCGAACCCGGGTTTCCTGCTTTGCAGGCAGTTGCTTTACATTCTGAGCCACCAGCAAAGCACTGTGGTAGTATAAATTGTTGCAATTACATTAGGAAACAATTTTACAGTGTATAGTAACTGTTAAAGTGTAGATGTTCCTTGAACCAGGATTTCTATTCTGAGTATGAACCAAACAAAAATATGTACAAATGTACACTAAAACATCTGTATACAATTTTAAAGATGTTATTATATTACAGTTCCAAACTGCAATTAATCTTTATATACAACAGAAATAGGAAGTTATGAATGAATCTCTGCCCTGTCCTGGTGGGTTCCACAATCTGTTCTTTCAAATGTAAAGAAACAGAAAGAAAACAAAAATGCTCTTTCCTCCACACTAAAAAAAAAAAAATATATATATATATATATATACTGTTTTCCAGGTGAATGAGTGGTACAGAATCTGCTTACCAATGCAGAAGCCACAGGAGATGCCTGTTCAATCTCTAGGTCGGGAAGACCCCTTGGGAGGACATGGCAACCCACACCACTATTCTTCCCTAGGAAATGTCATGAGCAAAGGAGCCTGGCAGGCTACAGTACATGGATTTGCAGAGTTAGGCATGACTGATTGACTGAGAACACATGCAAGAGTGAACCTCACATATAAATGTTGCACAAAAATAGCTAAACACAAAAGGTTAAGAATTCATATTCTTATTTATTCAAAATTAAATAACAGAAAAATAATCTATGATATTAAAAATCATAGCAGTGGGTGTTTTGAGGAAAGATTGAATATTTTGTTATATGTTTATTTTCTATTCATAGATCTTTACATGTGAAATTATTTAAAATAATGTAAACTTACCTTAGCCAGAGAGCTATTATATATTGACAAATTATTTTTTTGTGTTTATTTCAAGTTACAGAAAGAAATTTCATTTCTTGGGATATCATATGGTGACTGTCCACCTTCACAATGTACACACAATTATCAAGTATTTGCTGTATGTAAAGTCTAGTTCTAGCACTGATAATGATTATTTTTCCAGTGAGCAATTTTCAGAGAAACTATTTAAAATGTCGATTTGTGCTTGCACTGTGTGATACAGTATTTTCCTTGACTAACTAACTATGGGCTCTTGGCTCTTTTGCCTTCATTGATTATATAGCATCCTTGAACAAAGACTAATGATCAAACAAGAACAGCAAAATGGACAAACATGGAGAGACCTAGGTAAAGGAAAAGCCTCCATGTCTTATATCAGAATTACTCTTCTCAGTTTAGTTCTGGACAGTGTCTATGAAGGCTGCATAAGCATAATTGTCAGCATGTGCTGATTTAGTTGTGTCCCTGATTATAAGACTGAAAGCATACAGATTAGAAAGGTTATGCCCTAGAGATTCCTTTAAAAGATTGGCTATTCCTTGCCCTAGTTTTAGAGACTTGCAACTGAACATGAAACTTCAGTAAATAGAAAATATACAAAATAAAATTTTATAACAGGTAAAATACACTATATGTATTGTAATATTATTAAATGCAATTCACTTTATCAGTGATAGTAAACAAAATTTCATCTGAATATGCTTCATGGGGAAATAGTTTGTAAATGACTGTAAGTCCCATGTAAAAAATTATTTTGTCTAAAATTTCATCTCAGTGTAAATATTCTCTAGAAGGAAATGCCTAGCATGGTTTTAACTGAAATACTATGTTTAATCAAACCTTATTTTCTAATATAAGATAACCCCTACAAGATGCTAAAACTGTTATTTTCTAACATATGATAACCCCTACAAGATCCTAAGGAGAAGGAAATGGCAACCCACTCCAGTACTCTTGCCTGGAGAATCCCATGGACGGAGGAGCCTGGTGGGCTACAGTCCATGGGGTCACAAAGAGTCAGACACAACTGAGCGAATCCTTAGTAAAAGATCCTAAAGCTGTCATCTGCTATAATTTCAAAATTGTTTTTGGAAATAATGGGATACTGATATATATATATATATATATATATATATATATATATATATACACACACATATATATATATATACACACACACACACACATATATATATATATATCAGATCAATTGCTCAGTCGTGTCCTTGTCATGGGGACAGTCATGGGGTTGCTCTTTGCGACCCCATGAATCACAGCACACCAGGCCTCCCTGTCCATCACCACCTCCCGGAGTTAACTGAGACTCACGTCCATCAAGTCAGTGATGCCATCCAGCCATCTCATCCTCTGTTGTCCCCTACACCTCCTGCCCCCAATCCCTCCCAACATCAGAGTCTTTTCCAATGAATCAACTCTTCCCATGAGGTGGCCAAAGTACTGGAGTTTCAGCTTTAGCATCATTCCTTCCAAAGAAATCCCAGGGCTGATCTCCTTCAGAATGGACTGGTTGAATCTCCTTGCAGTCCAAGGGACTCTCAAGAGTCTTCTCCAACACCATAGTTCAAAAGCATCAATTCTTCGGTGCTCAGCCTTCTTCACAGTCCAACTCTCACATCCATACATGACCACAGGAAAAACCATAGCCTTGACTAGATGAACCTTTGTTGGCAAAGTAATGTCTCTGCTTTTGAATATGCTATCTAGGTTGGTCATAACTTTCCTTTCAAGGAGTAAGTGTCTTTTATTTTTTTATTTTTTTAAATTTTATTTTATTTTTAAACTTTACATAATTGTTTTAGTTTTGCCAAATATCAAAATGAATCCGCCACAGGTATACATGTGTTCTCCATCCTGAACCCTCCTCCCTCCTCCCTCCCCATTCCATCCCTCTGGGTCATCCCAGTGCACCAGCCCCAAGCATCCAGTATCGTGCATCGAACCTGGACTGGCAACTCGTTTCATACATGATATTTTACATGTTTCAATGCCATTCTCCCAAATCTTCCCACCCTTTCCCTCTCTCTCAGAGTCCATAAGACTGTTCTATACATCAGTGTCTCTTTTGCTGTCTCGTACACAGGGTTATTGTTAACATCTTTCTAAATTCCATATATATGCGTTAGTATACTGTATTGGTGTTTTTCTTTCTGGCTTACTTCACTCTGTATAATAGGCTCCAGTTTCATCCACCTCATTAGAACTGATTCAAATGTATTCTTTTTAATGGCCGAGTAATACTCCATTGTGTATACGTACCACTGCTTTCTTATCCATTCATCTGCTGATGGACATCTAGGTTGCTTCCATGTCCTGGCTATTATAAACAGTGCTGCGATGAACATTGGGGTACATGTGTCTCTTTCCCTTCTGGTTTCCTCAGTGTGTATGCCCAGCAGTGGGATTGCTGGCTCATAAGGCAGTTCTATTTCCAGTTTTTTAAGGAATCTCCACACTGTTCTCCATAGTGGCTGTACTAGTTTGCATTCCCACCAACAGTGTGAAGTGTCTTTTAATTTCATGGCTGCAACCACCATCTGTAGTGATTTTGGAGCCCAGAAAAATAAAGTCTGACACTGTTTCCACTGTTTCCCCATCTATTTCCCATGAAGTGATGGGACCGGATGCCATGATCTTAGTTTTCTGAATGTTGAGCTTTAAGCCAACTTTTTCAGTCTCCATTTTCACTTTCATCAGGAGGCTTTTTAGTTCCTCTTCACTTTCTGTTATAAGGGTGGTTGTCATCTGCATATCTGAGGTTATTGATATTTCTCCCAGCAATCTTGATTCCAGCTTGTGTTTCTTCCAGTCCAGCATTTCTCATGATGTACTCTGCATATAATATACAAGTTTAAAAACATATAACTTTCACATTAATTGATATCCTCATTTTTTTGTGTGCTTAATTGTTCAGTTATGTCCAACTCTTTGCAACCCCATGGACTCTAGCCAAGGAGGCTCTTCTGTCCATTGGATTTCCTAGGCAGGAATACTGGAGTAGGTTACCATTTCCTTCTCTCATTTGTTTATCCACTAGCTATTTAATAAATTCCTACTATGTATTGAAAAAAGCTAATATTCTATTTTAGTGATGGTCTTATAACCGATATTGTTAAAATATTGATTAAAAGTGTAGATTAGATATATTAGTTTTATATACATATATTAATATAGTAATCTTTGATATCAACACCAGGTAGTTCACTTTTTAAAGGTCACAAAATAGCTAAAATATAACTATGTGACATATGCATTTATATGTGTATGTTTGTATATGTGTGTATACAAAATATATGTATTATCAGTAATTGATTTCTAAATAAATTTTTATTTTGCTCTGCTTCGGTTAGTTCCACCATTCTTTATCTTTCAGCTCACTTATCCATTCTTCTGCCTTGGTTATTCTGCTGTTGGTTCTCTCTAGTGTATGTTTTTTTTTAATCTCAGTTATTGTGTCATTCATTGGTGATTGTCTATTCTTTATCTCTTCTAGGTTTTTGTTAAACATTTCCTGTATCTTCTCAATCAGTCCATGTATCCATTCTATTTATCTGTGTCTCCATTTTATTTCCAAGATTTTGGATCATCTTTGTTACTCTGAATTGTATTTCAGGTAGATTTCCCATTTCCTCTTCTTCTGTTTGGTCTTATGGGTTTTTACCATGCTACTTCATCTGCTGCATGCTTCTCTGTCTTTTAATTTTGTTTGATTTACTGTATTTGGGATATTCTTTCTGCAGGATGCAAGGTTGTAGCTCCTCTCATTGTGTGGAGTCTGCCCTCAGTGGGTGGGGATGGGTCAGTATCTTGTGCAGGTTTCCTGATTGAGGGGACTGTTGCCTGTGTTCTGGTGGGTGGAGCTTGATCTTGTGCCCCTGAAGGGCAGTGCCACATCTAGAGGTGTGTTTTGGTGTGTCTGTGAGCTTGGTATGGATTTGGGTAGCATGTCTGTTGATGGGCAGGATTGTGTTCCTAGTTTACTGATGATTTGGTATAAGAAATCTTGCACTGGAAATTTCTGGCCTTTGGGTGGGGCCTGGTCTTAGTGCTGAGCTGGAGGCATTTGGGAGAGCTTTCACCAATTAATGTTCCATGGGATCAGGAGTTCTCTGGTGGTCCAACGTCCTGGACTTGGGTCTCCCACCTCAGAGTTCCAGGCCTGATTCCTTACTGTAATTCAAAGACTCCCAAAGTCACACAGAACAGAGTAAAAGACAAAGGGATAGAGGAAAATAGAAGTCAATCAAATATAGAAACAAACAAAGGACAGCAAAAGCCCAAGCAAATGGTGAAAGCAGTACTCAACAGACAAGAACACCCGAAAACTGACACACTCACAAAGAGAGGAAAAAGGGGGGGTAATGATAAAAACAGGAACCCAAAAAGAAGCGATCAATCAAGGCAATAAATAAACACACATATGAGAATGAATACTAAAAACTATACTAGCAAAAAACTAAAATCAAAAACATGGGAAAATGCAATATAACTGAGTACTGTAAAAATAGGAAAATAGAATACAATGTATTAAAAAATAAAAGCTTTTAGAAAAGGAAAAAGCAAGGTGAGAAATAAAAATTAAATAATAAAAAAGAACAAAAATAGAACAATACACACAAAAAAGACATAGATACATAGATATGTAGTAAGAAGAATGTCCTCCTGTGTCCTCATCACACAGTGAGCTCCAGCCCATTGGCCTACTCAGAAAGTCCTTCAATATTTCTTGGAAGGTCTCTATACTTGCTGTGGGTACTGTGGGTTCATCTCAGACTCAGATCTGGCCTTACTCCAGCTTGTACTTGCTTCCAAAGTCCACAATCACCCCCAAGATCCACAGACTGAAGCTAATTATGGAGATTTAATCTATGGCACCTGTTGCTGCAGGAGTGCATTTCCTTCCTTTTCTTTGGTCACACAGCCCCTGGAGCTCAGCTTTGGTTATGGACCAGCCTCTGCTTGTAGAGGCTGCCCTCTGATGTCTGTTCCTTGTCCAGAAAGAAGAGGACGAACATAGCAGCTTATTACAGTTCACTTGCTCAGTTGGGCTGGGGAGAGACGGGGGTATGGCAGACATAGTTTGGCTATGTGAGGAGTGTCTGCTGTGGTCTGGACCTGTGGGAAGTTGTCACAATCTGAGGACAGTCATGCACTCCCCCAGGGATATTGGCCTTGGCCCCTCTGCAGAACTAAGCTGCACAGGCTCCCAGGAGAGTATGGGTAGCAACCCGTGACTCTCAAAGCTTGGTGGCAGCTGTGCCCCTGATGTTGAGACCACAGCAGCCTCCTGTCCTCAACCTCTGTCACCCATGCCAGCACTAGGTGGTCCCTCTGGGATAACAAACTGTAGTTGTGGGTAGTCTGCCTCTGGCACTAGTGCCAGGTTTGGCTTATATACCTCTGGAGTAAGCAGTTCACAGCCAAGACTTGTCCCATGTATTGACACTCATGAAGTTGGGGTCCTACAATAGGCAAGCATGTGGAGTTAGAGGGTCTTGGCAACAACTATCCCTTGCCTCTCTGGGAGGCCCAAGCCTTTCCCTGGATCCCTCAGCTGTATCTTCAGAGGATCTTCACAGCAGTCAATGCTGGTCCTTTTCCTGGGGTCCAATCTTGGAAGCCTGAGCCTCAGAACCCAGGGCCCATTCGCCCCAAGAGGTGTGCAAACAGCTTCTCAGCTGGGAAGGGTTGGTCGGAAATGATCTCTGTGGTGATGTCTCTCTATTTTGCCTTCTGAGAACCTGTTGCTGTGTTCCCTTATGAGGGTACAAAGCTCCCCCATCCGGCCCCCGTCACAGCTTGTGAGGGGGTTTCCAAGCATGTAGAAACTTTTCCTCCTTCAAGACTCTCTTCGAAGTGAGGGTCCCCATACCAAGACCTTTGTCTCTTTATTTTCCTGTATCTTTTGTCCTACATCATTCTGCAGAGGTTAGCTTGCCTTTTTGGAAGTCTGGGGTCCTCTGCCAGTGTTCAGAAGGTATTTTGTGAGAATTGTTCCACAAGCAGATATATTTTTGATGTAATTGTAGGGGAAAAGCTGATCTCTCTGTCTTACTCCTCTGCCATCTTGAAAGTTCTCCCTAAAAAAGTTTTAATGCAAATAATATTCTATAAGATCACTTAAAGCAATCCAGTTTCATAATACTTGATATCACTATCTGTGATTCAGAGATTGCAGATTTGATTTTTTCTTTTTAGGAAGCCTTTAATTCCTACCTGGTAAATCAGGAATTTATTGACAATTATTGAAATTTACTGTACATTCTTAATTTAACAAAATGATGATATCAACAGATTTTATGGGTACACAGAGATAAAAGATTCAGTGCTAATGCAAAGAAGGATAGAAGAGATTTAGAATTCTTATGTTATAGATTGAAATTGTGTAAGAATTTTGAGCTTCCCAAAGCATGATGAAGTAAAGAAGAAAAAGAGAACTGAGTCTACATTAAAGACGTATCTAGAGATAAGTAAATCCTTTAGCTTATAATCATTTGTTAAAAGAGCATAATGTGTGACATCATATAAATTTTCTTCCTCTGCTTATTAGTAAGCTATGTGTTCCCATCTGCTCCAAGGATTGAATAAAATATACAGTATCTGGGAAAAGGAAGTAGATGAGTCATTTATATTTTAAGGATCATTTTCTTTATTTTGTAACTATAAGTGAGTATTATATCAAATTGGATCCAATTTGTTCCCTAATATATATAAACTATCATACATCATAATTATATCATTCAAAACAATATAGTTTTATGGATATTTGTATTCTAGTTCTTAGAGTATCAATAATTGACTTGCTTACATGTGATATACACTTTTATCCTTCCACAAGCTGTTCCCTGTCTAAGAATTTCATTTCTCCTATGTGTTGTTAGTATGCATGAATTCTTGAGCCAAGGTACCTGGATTCAAGATCTGGCTCTACCATCTATTAGCTGAACAAGCTCTGAAAAGCTTTTTTAAAATATTTTTTAGCATAAATATTTATTTATTTATTTATTTTAATTGGAGTCTACTTATTTTACAATATTGTAGTGGTTTTGCCATACATTGACATGAAAAGCTTCTTGCACTCTCTGTGCCTCAGTAGCATTATCTATAACCAGAAGCCAACATTCATATCAATTTAATGCAATCAATATGAAAATTAAAAGAAAAATGTATATGTATATATCTTAAGTTCTTTAGAACAGTGCCAGCATATTATATACAGTTAATAAATGTCAGCTTGGTTATTTACCACCGATAATGTCACTTCTTTTATTATTTGATTTAATTTTGTAAAAAGATTTACTGAAATTCAAAAAAGTTTCTTTTTTTAAATCAACTTATTTTTTATTGAAGAATAATTGCTTTACAGAATTTTGCTGTTTTCTGTCAAACCTCAACGTGAATCAGCCTTTTGAAACTACTTCCCATCTTCCTTCCCAATCCCACCCCTCTAAGTTGATACAGAGCCCCTGTTTGAGTTTCCTGAGCCGTACAGCAAATTCCCATTGGCTATCTGTTTTACATATGGTAAAGTTTCCATGTTACTCTTTTCATACATCTCACCCTCTACTTAGAAACTTTTATAGTTTCTATAATATTTTATAGAATAATTTTCTATAGACAATTTTTATAGTTCCTCTGATTAGAAATTTCTCATCAGTAAAAGTGAGACATGAAGTAAATTTCATTTTTTTGAATCTTGTCAAGAACCCCAATTTATAAAGGGGTGTTACTTGAACAGGATCCAAATATATTAATTCATCACTTAAAGTTATATCTGGACCATTTTTACATTCAAAGAATTGCAACATGATTTGCTTTTGGATCATGCTCCATCTGATGTCCAGTCTTCATTAAATGGTTTTCCACTGAATTAAAAAACATGAAATATTATGATTATAAGTTAACAATGGTAAAAATTTCTCAAAGGAAATATTTAATAGGTTTCCTACTGAACTAAAAGACTAAGCAAAGGAAGTAATAGACCACTGTAAAATTTTATTTAAGCTTTTTAAACTTATTCTCTCCATCAAGAAATATTCATTTGAGCTTTCATTACTTCCAGTATGTAATATTTACATAATTTTGTTATGAAACCAAAATATTTTAATGCTATTCCCCACAAACCCCTGCACACACAAGAAAAGAATAGATAACAGAATAAAGAAGTCCATAGGGAAAAAGCATTAAGATGCTTTTCTTTAAGTAATTTAATTTCAACTCTTTGTATAGTATAGGAAATATAATATGTATTATTACAAAAATATGAAATCCCCATTGGCATTTCAATATAAGTTTAATTAGAAGAATTATATTTATAAATATAACTTTACATTTAAATATAGATTATCTGAATACTTTTTGATATCTGATATTATGAGCATATAAATAGTTTGATGATATAATAGAGACAAGGTGATATTAGTTATTTTCTCATTAACAATTTTGATTGCTTTAGGAACATAAATCAAAGTATCATTTAAAGGAGATAAATATTCAACTATTAAATTTTCAACAACTGTATATAACAATGACATATCAATTACCAATCATTACTCAAAGTATGATGTCATTTTTTTCTATAAGCTGTAAATTTGTATCACATCTTTTTGAAAGAAAAATTCCCAGAATCTATAACTAAGTTGTCCAGAAATTTTTATTTCATTTATAACCATCTTTTTCAAACTATTCAGTATATTAATAGGTTTTTAAATTTTACTTAATTGATTTTTTATTTTTTTCTTTAATTGACATGTACAAAAAAATCAGATAAATCTGATTTCTGTACCAGTACATGTTCATATACACCTCATTTTGCAAGATAAATCTGCAGAAATTCACTTTAAACTTTGTAAGAAAGGCTTATAGGAAACATACCAGCCTCATGGTATCTGTCACAAATGTACAAACAAATTAGCAAATCAATTCCCTGAATATGGAATAAAGAATATGGTAGTTTCCCTCTCATTCATATCTGACTACTGACAAATTAAAATCCTGGAGCTATGACCTTAGTCTGTAATCTATTAGCTATAACCACTAAGTCGGACACGACTGAACGACTTCAGTTTCACTTTTCTCTTTGATGCATGAGAAGGAACTGGCAACTCACTCCAGTATTCTTGCCTGGGGAATCCCAGGGACTGCGGAGCTTGGTGGGCTGCCGTCTATGGGGTCGCACAGAGTCAGACACGACTGAAGCAACTTAGCATAGCATAGCATAGCATAACCACTAAATGCTCTGCTTTACAACTAGTGTTTTATTTTATACTAATTTTATCATTTCATCTAGAACTTTATCCTAAAATCTTTTTTAAAAAATATAAATTTATTTAATTGGAGGTTGATTACTTTACAATATTGTATTGGTTTGCATTTGATTTTAAAATTGCTTAAAAGTGAATTTGAATCTTCAAGTATATACACACTAGGATTTATATTGATTATTTCAAAAAGTAAAATGAAACAAATAGCTTCTCAGGTGTACATATTTATGTGTGTGCATATACAATGACTAGACTGTGATTCCTCTGAATAATCAGCCTCTTAAAATATAGCAGATCAATTAAAATTATGCCTATTCACATGTTATTATATAATTCAAATTTCAACTTTCTATAAGTAAACATGCATGTATTACTATAATGGTTTTAAAAACCTATTTGGTATGGGAGGGGGAGAGTAATGTGTGTTTTATAGAAAAATTCCAGTAGAGATTCTTGAGTAAGTCTTTTTTATCTAAGGAAGTACTTATATCATGTTGTATGTGATGAAATACTTCTAGCCATGAGAGGGGGTGGGTCAACAGTGGCTAAAAATTCACTGGTAAGGACTGTAATAAATAGTATTGGTGGTTTTGATTGAAAAATACTGATGAGGAATTATTTTCATACATAGACTAGGAAGCCTTGATAGAACATTGTTAGTACTAATAATTTGTATTGCTATATTTTAGTTAAGCATATCCCTTCCCATTTCTTTTAATAGGGACACATACTCTTGTAATGCCCATGTAACTCAAATCTGAGTCCTAGTCTATCCCAACCCCTGGCATTTATGTTTGTCTTTCTGACTGTTTACACTATACTATAAATGCTGACCTTTAGCACAAATCCATCTTCTGGTCCCAGTGGATTTCTCTGCCTACTGATTCTTTGTCTCAGAAGACTCAGCATTGACATCCATAAAAGGCATTCTGCCCTTCATCTGGCAGCAAGCCACTTGTGTGTCAGTATTTGCTTGTTTCTGAGTCTAAGGCAAATATGAATTATAGTATCAAGGTTCAAAAAAAAATAGATGACCAAAAAATGAAAATATTTTACATGTAACTAGTGAAGGAAAGAGAGAATAGATTTCTAGAAACATGAGTTTTTATAAAATATTGTTTTCATTCCTCATTATTTTAAAAATATATTTTGAAATTTCAGAGCAGAGTGGTTAATATTCAGGTTCTAAAACCACAAATTCCTGAGTTCCAATCCTACTTCTAAGTCCTTGGATTGTTACTCTCTTGAGTGAGTCACTTAATCTGAGTGTACTTCAGATATCAGCTATAAAATGGGTAACTTAGAGGTATTTAATAACTATATTACTATAGTTACTATGCTATTTAATAATTATACTAATGACTAAATTATTTAGAAAATAGAAAAACAAAAGTATTTAATCATTTATATAATTGGGATTATGGTCAATAATGAAATCAGATTGATTATATTTTTTGCAGCCAAACATGGAAAAGCTCTATACAATCAGCAAAGACAAGACTGGGAGCTGACTGTGGCTCAGATCATGAACTCCTTACTGCAAAATTAAGACTTAAAATGAAGAAAGTAGGGAAAAGCACTAGACCATTCAGGTATGATCTAAATCAAATCCCTTACGATTATACAGTGTAAATGATGAATAGATTCAAGGGATTAGATCTGATAGACAGAGTGCCTGAAGATCTATGGATGGAGGTTTGTGACATTGTACAGGAGGCAGGGATCAAGACCATCCCCAAGAAAAATAAATTAAAAAAAAAAGGCAAAATGATTTTCTGAGAAGGCCTTACAAATAGCTGTGAAAATAAAAGACATGAAAAGCAAAGGAGAAAAGGAAAGATATACCCATTTGAATGCAGAGCTCCAAAGAATAGCAGGGAGAGATAAAAAAGCCTTCCTCAGGGATCAAGGCAAAGAAATAGAGGAAAGCAATAGAATGGGAAAGACTAGAGATCTCTTCAAGAAAATTAGAGATACCAAGGGAATACTTCATGCAAAGATGGCCACAATAAAGGACAGAAATGGCATGGACCTAACAGAAGCAGAAGATATTAAGAAGAAGTGGCAAGAATACACAGAAGAACTATACAAAAAAAGATCTTCATGACCCAGGCAATCAGAATTGTGTGATCCTTCACCTAGAGTCAGACATCCTGGAATGTGAAATTAAGTGGGCCTTAGGAAGCATGACTATAAACAAATCTGGTGGAGGTGATGGAATTCAAGTTGAGCTATTTCAAATCCTTAAAAAAATGATGCTGTGAAAGTGCTACACTCAATATGCCAGCACATTTGGAAAACTCAGCAGTGGTCACAGGACTGGAAAAGGTCAGTTTTCATTCCAATCCCAAAGAAAGGCAATGCCAAAGAAGTCTGAAACTACCACACAATTGACTCATCTCACATGCTAGTAAAGTAATACTCAAAATTCTCCAAGCCAGGCTTCAACAGTACATGATCAGTAAACTTGCAGATGTTCAAGCTGGGTTTAGAACAGGCAGAGGAACCAGGGATTAAATTGACAACATCCATTGGATCATCAAAAAACCAAGAGACTTCCAGAAAAACATCTATTTCTGCTTTATTGACTACCCCAAAACCTTTGACTGCATGGATAACAACAAACTGTGGAAAATTCTTCAAGAAATGGGAATACCTGACTATCTTACTTGCCTCCTGAGAAATCTGTATGGAGGTCAAGAAGCAACAGTTAGAACTGGACATGGAACAACAGACTGGTTCCAAATAGGAAAAGGAGTACGTCAAGGCTGTATATTGTCACCCTGCTTATTTAACTTACATGAAGAGTACAGTATGAGAAATGCTGGACTGGATGAAACACAGGCTGGAAACAAGATTGCTGGGAGAAATAGCAATAACCTCAGATATGCAGATGATACCACCCTTATGGCAGAAAGCAAAGAAGAACTAAAGAACTTCTTGATGAAAATGAAAGAGGAGGGTGAAAAAGTTGATTTAAAACTCAAAATTTAACATTCAGAAAACTAAGATCATGGCATCTGGTCCCATCACTTCATGAAAAATAGATGGGGAAACAATAAAAACAGTGAAAGACTTTATTTTGGCAGGCTCAAAAATCTCTGCAGATGGTGACTGCAGCATGAAATTAAAAGATGCTTGCTCCCTGGAAGAAAAGTTTTGACCAACCTAGACAGTATTTTAAAAAGCAGAGACATTTCTTTGCTAACAAATGTTCATCTTTGCTAACAAATGTTCATCTACTCAAATGTATGGTTTTTCTAGTAGTCATGTATGGATGTGAAATATTGAACATAAAGAAGTCTGAGTGCCTGAAGAATTGATGCTTTTGACTGTGCTGTTGGAGAAGACTCTTGAGAATCCCTTGGACAGCAAGGAGATTTAACCAGTCCATCCTAAAGGAAATAGTCCTGAATATTAATTGCAACAACTGATGTTGAAGCTGAAACTCCAATACTTTGGCCACCAGATGCAAAGAACTGACTCCTTTGAAAAGGCCCTGATGCTGGGAAAGATTGAAGATGGGAGGAGAACAGGATGGCAGAGGATGAGATAGTTGGGTTAAATCACTGATTCAATGAACATGAGTTTGAGCAATTCCGGGATTTGACATGGACAGGGAGGCCTGGTGTGCTGCAGCTGGAGTTGCAAAGAGTTAGACGTGACTGAGTGACCGAACTGAACTGAATTCTTGATTTATATATTAATGCATATATTAGTGAGAAAGAAATTTTATGTCTGGTAAGACATTGACTGCAAACGTGGTGTATTTCTAAGCTTCTATAATCTAAATCCAACTTTGAAAATGAGATTTATTTATGCTTCTCATTTAATAAAAGGTGATAATAATCAATTAAAGAAGTGTTAAAATAATGAGAAGTTTAGCAAAAAGAAATGAGAGAAAATGTAGTAGTAGAGATATGATTTTTAAAACTTGCTTGTAACAAACAATTAATTCTATTAAAAAGGCGAGAAGAAGCAGTGCAAAGACAAGCAATTTACAAATTGGTATAAGGAAGCTAATGAGATGATATTGAATGTGAGCCGCAAGAGAAAAGTGTAGAAATAAGCCAAGTTCATATTTTTGTCTCTTTGACCATTAAGAATTTAATTGGATAACACAATTTGGAATAAAAATTTCTACTAAAATGCCTTCAAATATTCAAAACTGATAGCCCTTTAAAACTCTGAGGCAATTCTGACTTTTTTTTAATGTTTATTAAGGGTATCTTAATAATAGTGCTTTCCTCATATATTATTTTGATTTGAAAAATATAACATGTAAATGATGGATCTTTTCAAATGATTATATTTGGAAAGATCTTTTTGCACAGTTCTTCTGTGTATTCTTGCCATCTCTTCTTAATATCTTCTGCTTCTGTTAGGTCCATACCATTTCTGTCCTTTTTCAAGCCCATCTTTGCATGAAATGTTCCCTTGGTATCTCTAATTTTCTTGAAGAGATTTCTAGTCTTTCACATTCTGTTGTTTTCCTCTATTTCTTTGCATTGATCACTGAGGAAGGTTTTCTTATCTCTTATTGCTATTCTTTGGAACTCTACATTCGGATGCTTATATCTTTCCTTTTCTCCTTTGCTTTTCGCTTCTCTTATTTTCACAGCTATGTGTAAGGCCTCACCAGACAGCCATTTTGCTTTTTTGCATTTCTTTTCCATGAGGATGGTCTTGATCCCTGTCTCCTGTACAATGTCACAAACCTCCGTCCATAGTTCATCCTGGAATGTGAAGTCAAGTGGGCCTTAGAAAGCATCACTACGAACAAAGCTAGTGGAGGTGATGGAATTCCAGTTGAGCTATTTCAAATCCTGAAAGATGATGCTTGGAAAGTGCTGTGCTAAATATGCCAACAAATTTGAAAAACTCAGCAGTGGCCCCAGGACTGGAAAAGGTCAGTTTTCATTCCAATCCCAAAGAAAGGCAATGCCAAAGAAGGCTCAAATTGCACTCATCTCACACGTTAGTAAGTAAAGTAATGCTCAAAATTCTCCAAGCCTGGCTTCAGCAATAAACGAACCATGAACTTCCAGATGTTCAAGCTGGTTTTAGAAAAGGCAGAGGAACCAGAGATCAAATTGCCAACATTGGCTGGATCATCGAAAAAGCAAGAGAGTTCCAGAAAAACATTCTATTTCTGCTTTCTTGACTATACCAAAGCCTTTGACTGTGTGGATCACAATAAACTGTGGAAAATTCTGAAAGAGATGGGAATATCAGACCACCTGACCAGTCTCTTGAGAAACCTACATGCAGGTCAGGAAGCACCAGTTAGAACTGGACATGGAACAACAGACTGGTTCCAAATAGGAAAAGGAGTACGTCTAGGCTGTATATTGTCACTCTGCTTATTTTACTTACATGCAGAGTACATCATGAGAAATGCTGGGCTGCAAGAAGCACAAACTGGAATCAAGATTGCTGGTAGAAATATCAATAACCTCAGATATGCAGATGACACCACTCTTATGGCAGAAAGTGAAGAGGAACTAAAAAGCCTCTTGAATAAAGTGAAAGCAGAGAGTGAAAAAGTTTGCTTAAAGTTCAACATTCAGAAAACGAAGATCATGGCGTTAGGTCCCATCACTTCTTGGAAAATAGATGGGGAAACAGTGTCAGACTTTATTTTTTTGGGCTCCAAAATCACTGCAGATGGTGACTGCAGCCATGAAATTAAAAGACACTCCTTGGAAGGAAAGTTATGAACAACCTGGGCAGCATATTCAAAAGCAAAGACATTACTTTGCCAACAAAGGTCTGTCTAGTCAAGACTATGGTTTTTCCAGTAGTCATGTATGGATGTGAAAATTGGACTGTGAAGAAAGCTGAGCAATGAAGAATTGATGCTTTTGAACTGTGGTGTTGGAGAAGACTCTTGAGAGTCCCTTGGACTACAAGGAGATCCAACCAGTCCATCCTAAAGGAGATCAGTCCTGGGTGTTCTTTGGCAGGAATAATGCTAAAGCTGAAACTCCAGTACTTTGGCCACCTTTGCGAAGAGTTGCCTCATTGGAAAAGACTCTGATGCTGGGAGGGATTGGGAGCAGGAGGAGAAGGGGACAACAGAGGATGAGATGGATGGATGGCATCACCGACTCAATGGACATGAGTTTGAGTGAACTCCATGAGTTGATGATGGACAGGGAGGCCTGGCATGCTGCAATTCATGGGGTCTCAAAGAGTCAGACACGACTGAGTGACTGAACTGAACTGAACTGATATTTGGAAAATAAGCAATAGGATTTCAGTAGCACTCTTCTTAGTATTGAGTGAACTTGGTTAGTAGAATATGTTGAAAAGTATGATTTGTAAAAAAATAATAATAATAATTAACATTTCTATGCATTATCAATTTGCTCCAAATTCATGACTCTATCATCATATTACACTGATGTTAGTGTCCTTCCATTAGTGTCAGTGCAAGAAGGCTGATGAACTGATTGATTAACTGGATAAGGTGTCTATATTTCCTCTCAGGACTTTCACCTCTATTATCAAGATCATCAGATGGTGAAATTTGTTGATATATCCCCACAACCTCCTAAATCTCCCCATTCTACTGTCTTACTAGTTTTACCAATGCCCTGATGGAATACATTTCTTTTAACTGCAGTATGGTACCACATTTCAAGCATTTCCTCTTCAGTAATATTTCACATGACTACATTCAAGAAGCTTAGGAAATGGCTTCTTGGACATGATTATATTACCATATTTATAATAGTTATGTATATTGACAACAGAGTCTAGAAAATTTTATCATCTTTGTGTAAAAGCACCTATATTTGTGAGTGTGTATAAATCAATGAGGTAATTAATGATAAGATGAGGAACTACCAAACAATTGGACTCATCTCACATGCTAGCAAAGTAATGCTTAAAATTCTCCAAACCAGGCTTCAGTGTTATGTGAACTGCAAACTTCCAGATTTTCAAGCTGGATTTAGAAAAGGCAGAGAAACCAGAAATGAAATTGCTGCTATTCATTGGATCATAGAAAAAGCAAGAGTGTTCCAGAAAAACATCTACTTCTGCTTTATTGACTACACCAAAGCCATGTTGTGGAAAATTCTTCAAGATAAGGGAATAAAATACCCCCTTACCTGCCTCCTGAGAAATATGTATAGCAGTAAAAAGCAACAGATAGAACTGGACATGGAACAACAGACTGGTTCCAAATTTGGAAAGGAGTACATCAAAGATGTATATTGTCACCCTGATTATTTAACTTCTATACAGAGAACACGATGTGAAATGTCAGACTGGATGAAGCACAAGATGCAATCAAGATTGCAGGAGAAATATTAATAACCTCAGATATGCAGACAACATGACCCTTATGG
This sequence comes from Bubalus bubalis, assembly GCF_019923935.1. Taxonomy (NCBI): domain Eukaryota; kingdom Metazoa; phylum Chordata; class Mammalia; order Artiodactyla; family Bovidae; genus Bubalus; species Bubalus bubalis. The sequence continues at coordinate 77,331,942 of NC_059157.1, read as the reverse complement.
CAGAAAGTGAAGAGGAACTAAAGAGCCTCTTGATGAAAGTGAAAGGGGAGAGTGAAATGCTGGCTCAAAACAACATTCAAAAAAAGAAGATCATGGCATCTGGTCCCATCACTTCATGGCAAAAGATGGGGAAAGATTGGAAACAGTGACAGACTTTATTTTCTTGATCTCCAAAATCACTGTAGATGGTGACTGCTGCCATGAAATTTAAAGAAATTGCTCTTTGGAAGAAAAGATATTACCAACCTAGACAGCATATTCAAAAACAGAGACATTACTTTGCCAACAAAGGTCTGTCTAGTCAAAGCTGTGGTTTTTCCAGTAGTCATTTATGGATGTGAAAGTTGGACTATAAAGAAGGCTGAGTGCCAAAGAATTGATGCTTTTAAACTGTGGTATTGGAGAAGACTGTTGAGAGTCTCTTGAACTACAAGCAAATCAACCAGTCCACTCTAAAGGAAATCAGTCCTGAGTATTCATTTGAAGGACTGAAGCTGAAACTCCAATACTGTGGCCACCTGACATGAAGACCTGAATCATTGGGGAGAACCTGATGCTGGGAAAGATTGAAGGCAGGAGGAGAAGGGGACAACAGATGTTGAGATGGTTGGATGGCATCACTGACACCATGGACATGAATTTGAGCAAGCTCTGGGAGTTGGTGATGGACAGGGAAGCCTGGCATGCTGCTAAGAGTTGGACATGACTGAGTGAACTGAGGTATCACACTTACATTGCTCTAAGCCGTATTAATATTGTGGAACATAAGGCCAAAAAAGTTCTCTTTACATAAAAGTTAAGGTCCATGTTTTTTTTTGTCTCTAACTTCAAAACCCAATTACTTCTATATAATTATGAGCATTTTGTTCTCTCTTGTTGCAGAATTTTTACCTCCTCATTGAATCATTGATTGATTTTATATTTGTTCTCTTTAACCTTGAAAACACACACACACTGAGTCAAACATTCAGTTATATCATTAGAAATTTGTCACTTTTTTATTTGTTTGGAGTTAATATCTAAGATAATATAAGATAGCTGGAACATCAGAAAAATAACAAAACTTTTCCCTTAACCTAAAATTTAGATGTCACTTATTATTTTTTAATTAACTTTCAATTTTATTTTTTTAATTTATTTTTTAAATTTTATTTTACTTTTAAACTTTACAATATTGTATTGGTTTTGCCAAATATTGAAATGAATCCGCCACAGGTATACATGTGTTCCCCATCCTGAACCCTCCTCCCTCCTCCCTCCCCATACCATCCCTCTAGGTCGTCTCAGTGCACCAGCCCCAAGCATCCAGTATCGTGCATCAAACCTGGACTGGTGACTCGTTCCATATATTATATTGTATGTATTTCAATGCCATTCTCCCAAATCATCCCACCCTCTCCCTCTCCCACAGAGTCCATAAGACTGTTCTATACATCAGTGTCTCTTTTGCTGTCTCGTATACAGGGTTATTGTTACCATCTTTCTAAATTCCATATATATGCGTTAGTATACTGTATTGGTGTTTTTATTTCTGGCTTACTTCACTCTGTATAATAGGCTCCAGTTTCATCCACCTCATTAGGACTGATTCAAGTGTATTCTTTTTAATGGCTGAGTAATACTCCATTGTGTATATGTACCACTGCTTTCTTATCCATTCATCTGCTGATGGACATCTAGGTTGCTTTCACGTCCTGGCTATTATAAACAGTGCTGTGATGAACATTGGGGTACACATGTCTCTTTCCCTTCTGGTTTCCTCAGTGTGTATGCCCAGCAGTGGGATTGCTGGCTCATAAGGCAGGTCTATTTCCAGTTTTTTAAGGAATCTGCACACTGTCCTCCATAGTGGCTGTACTAGTTTGCATTCCCACCAACAGTGCAAGAGGGTTCCCTTTTCTCCACACCCTCTCCAGCATGTATTGCTTGTAGACTTTTGGATCGCAGCCATTCTGACTGGCGTGAAATGGTACCTCATAGTGGTTTTGATTTGCATTTCTCTGATAATGAGTGATGTTGAGCATCTTTTCATGTGTTTGTTAGCCATCTGTATGTCTCTTTGGAGAAATGTCTATTTAGTTCTTTGGCCCATTTTTTGATTGGGTCATTTATTTTTCTGGAGTTGAGCTGTAGGAGTTGCTTGTATATTTTTGAGATTAGTTGTTTGGCAGTTGCTTCATTTGCTATTATTTTCTCCCATTCTGAAGGCTGCCTTTTCACCTTGCTAATAGTTTCCTTTGTTGTGCAGAAGCTTTTGAGTTTAATTAGGTCCCATTTGTTTATTTTTGCTTTTATTTCCAATATTCTGGGAGGTGGGTCATAGAGGATCCTGCTGTGATGTATGTCGGAGAGTGTTTTGCCTATGTTCTCCTCTAGGAGTTTTATAGTTTCTGGTCTTATGTTGAGATCTTTAATCCATTTCGAGTTTATTTTTGTGTATGGTGTTAGAAAGTGTTCTAGTTTCATTCTTTTACAAGTGGTTGACCAGTTTTCCCAGCACCACTTGTTAAAGAGATTGTCTTTAATCCATTGTATATTCTTGCCTCCTTTGTCAAAGATAAGGTGTCCATATGTGCGTGGATTTATCTTTGGGCTTTCTATTTTGTTCCATTGATCAATATTTCTGTCTTTGTGCCAGTACCATACTGTCTTGATAACTGTGGCTTTATTTTGGAAGTTTGCGGAGTTCTCTTTATTGTGGCATTTCCTCACTGTGTGTGGGTTTGTCTAGGAGATTTGTCAAGGTTTCTTGGTTAGGGAAGCTTGTGTCAGGGTTCTGGTGGGTGGAGCTGGATTTCTTCTCTCTGGAGTGCAATGAAGTGTCCAGTAGTGAGTTATGAGATGTATATGGTTTTGGGGTGACTTTGGGCAGCCTGTGTCTTGGAGCTCAGGGCTGTGTTCCTGTGTTGCTGGAGAATTTGCTTGGTATGTCTTGCCCTGGAACTTGTTGGCTCTTGTGTGGTGCTTGGTTTCAATGTATGTATGGAGGCGTTTGATGAGCTCCTGTCAATTAACAATCCCTGGAGTTAGAGTTCCCTGGAGTCAGGGTTTGGACTTAAGCCTCCTGCTTCCAGTTATCAGTCTTATTTTTACAGTAGTTTCAAAACTTCTCCTTCTATACAGCACCATTTATAAAACATCTGCGTTAAAGATGAAAAGTTTCTCCACCAGGAGGGTCACCCAGAGAGGTTCACAGCATTACATGGAGAAGAGAAGAGCGAGGAGGGAGTTAGAGGTGACCTGAATGAGATGAGGTGGAATCAATAGAGGAGAGAGTGGGCTAGCCAGTAATCACTTCCTTATGTGCACTCCACAACTGGACCGCTCAGAGATTTTCACGGAGTTACACAGAGAGCAGAAGGAAGAGGAAGGAGACAGAGGTGGCCAGGAGGATAAAAGGGGGAAATGAAAAGGAGGGAGACAGATCCAGCCAGTAATCAGTTCCCTAAGTGTTCTCCACCATCTGGAACACACAGAAATTCACAGAGTTGGGTAGAGTAGAGAGGGGTTAGGGAGGAGACACAGGCGACCTTGTGGAGAAAAAGGAGAGTCCAAAGGGAGAGAGAGCAGTCAAACCAGTAATCTTGCTCCCTAGTGAAAAATGGGTACTGAAGATTGGGTTCTTAAAGGTACAAAATTGGTAACAAATACATAAAAGCAAAATTTAAAAATCTAAAGTAGAGTTTGGAATTTCAAAAATACAATATTAAAGAAAAGAAGAAGGAAAAGAAAGAGAGAAAAAAACAAACAAAAACAAAGTAGCAAAAATTATAAAGAAAATATAGGTACAAAATTGATAACAAATACCAAAAAGCAAAAGTTAAACATCTAGAGTCGAGTTTGGAATTTCAAAAATACAATGTTAAAAAAAAGAAGAAGAAAAAGAAAGAGAGAAAAAGAAACAAACAAAAACAAAGTTGAAAAATTATAAAGCAAATATAGGTGCAAAATTGATAACAAATACCAAAAAGCTAAAATTAAAAATCTAGAGTAGAGATTGGAATTTCAAAAATACAATGTTAAAGAAAAGAAGAAAAGAAAAAAAAAAAAGAAAAAGAAAACAAGGTCACAAAAATTATAAAAAATATATATATATGAAGTTTGGTTTAAAAAAAATAGGGTCTTTTTTTTTTTGCAAAGTAATAGTAGGTTATAAAAGTGAAAATTAAACGAATAATAGAGGACTTAAATTTTTTAAAATTAAAAAAAAGGAGAAAGAAAGAATGATCATAAAAATAGTAAAAATACATCTAGGACTTTCTCTGGTTTTGTTGTGAGTATTGTGGGGTTCAGTACATTTTCAGCTAGTTCCTTGGTCTGACTTATATTTCTCAAGATCTATAGGCCCCTTCCTATGTGGTCGGTACTAACCACAGGGTTTAATCTATTGCCTGTAGCTTCCAAGGCGGTTCCCTCTGTTATAGCTTCTTCTGTTTGCTGGTCTCTTCAGTGTCTGGTTTCCGCCTTGTCACAAAGGGGATGGTGGTGGACACTTTTTTTTTTTTTAGGCTCACTTGTTCAGTCACACTGTGGGGAGGGAGGGATGCTGCAAACAAATAACACTGGCATGTGCTCGCAATGCCTCAGCCACACTGGATCTGCACCTGCTCATGGTGCGTGTAGCCTCCCTGCCCACACTGCTCAGGCTCTACATTGCTCCACCGGGAACCATCTGTGGCCGGCCCTGGGCTGCTTGCACCTCCCGGGTCCAAGCAGCTAACGTTCAGGCACTCAGGTAGTCCTCAGAGGTGCAGACTCGGTTGGGCCTGCGTTTTGTGCCCTTTCCAGGTCCAAGCAGCTCAGGTGATGAGGTGTTTGGCGGGCGCCAATGCTGCGACTTATCACCTCCCCGCCTCTCGGTTATCTAGGTGTACAACAGGCGCACCTTCTCAGGCAGATGTTGACCGTCCAGACCCCCAAGAAGTTTTAGTTAGCAAAGAAGCCTGCTTACAGTTTTATAGATAATGTCTCTCTGGGGCTGCAATTGCCCCCTTCAGGCTCTGGCTGCCTATCACCGGAGGGGGATGGTCTGCCGCTGGCTATTTCTGTTCAGTCCTTTGTTCCGTGCGCGGGCCTGGCGGTGTCTTAGGTTAAGGCTGGCTTTTCGCGTGGTAGATATCCCACAGTCTGGTTTGCTAGCCCAAATTATTTCGCTCAGATAGCGCTCAGGGTATTCAGGCCAGATCCTTACTCTAAGCGATGCAGCCCGCGCCGCGCCTCCCTGCCCAGCCCCCGCTTGCTAGTGGCCTGTGCAGGTGTCTGCGCTGCTTCTCCGCTGGGAGAGTTACTGTAGGGCTCGCAATCTGCAGGTTTTAATTGTTTATTTATTTTTCCTCCCTGTTATGTTGCCCTCTGTGCTTCCAAGGCTCGGCACAGATTCGGCAGTGAGAAGGTTTCCTGGTGTTTGGAAACTTCTCTCTTTTTAAGACTCCCTTCCCGAGATGGAACTCCGTCCCTCCCTCTTTTGTCTCTTTTTTTGTCTTTTATATTTTTTCCTACCTCCTTTCGAATATTTGGGTTGCTTTTCTGGGTGTCTGATGTCCTCTGCCGGCATTCAGAAGTTGTTTTGTGGAATTTACTTGGAGTTTAAATGTCCTTTTGATGAATTTGTGGGGGAGAAAGTGTTCTCCCCGTCCTAGTCCTCCACCATCTTAGCTTCTCCCCCCTCAATTTTATTTTTATTCTCTGCCTGCTAATACTCCCACTGTATTTTTTCACTGATATCCATAAAAGATTTAGCCTCTTCATTGTGTAAGCAGTTTTGAGTTTTAAATGCAATATATATGAAGCATTTCTTAAAAATCACCTTAAGTTCATTGATTACTTTAAATGTCAAAAGCCTTGTGCCTGGAAGAGCAATACCTATCTCCTCAATCAGGATAAAACTTGACAGAAATAGAAGAAAAGTTTTAATGTTGATCTGTTTCTAGAAGGATAGGGATGGCATATTGGAATATCTCGTTTTAAATTGTTCAAGTCTTGCATTTGAATTGAAAGATGCATTAAAGCAAAAATATGGTTTTTAAATGAGAACTATGGTAGCATAAGCATAATTTTATCATTTTTACATTTCTGATAGTTGTTTAAACTTATAAATCAAGGGTAGAAATTAGCATGGGCTATAAGATAAGTTAACACTGTGGTGCTTCAAAATAATTTTACATCATATTTCTGGAATTCCAGGATCCTTCATTTTTTTTAAATTCATAGAATTACACACAGTTACTAAAAAATGTTAGAATAAAAAATGGACATGAATATTAAAGAATACCTCAAATCCTCTGAAGTAGCAAAGGTACTAATCATTCATAATCATGTATTATAGTTAAAAGCAAGTGTTTTTATTTTTCACTAAGTACCAGGAGACAGGTACTGTTAGCTACCTGGGTTTCAGAGCTTTGTGTCCTTGGTGTGAAGGGGCTTTCAGATACTTATTCATTCCAGTCAGTGGGATTCCAACAGATGTGAAGAATGGTAGGTAGAGGGTAGAGTGTTTACTTGTGAGCTTCAAATAAAATATGCCCTAAAATGTTCATATTTTAATACTTATAGGAATTTCAAAATTCAGAAAATGTATTTCAAATAATCTAGTAGATCCCTTTACTGTAAGAGCTTGCAACTTGAATTCACATTGGGAAATCTTATTCTAGGAAAACAAAACAACATACAAACACAAAAACAATTGTATGCCATTTCATAATCCTCTTTACTATCCTCCTACTATTTACTCTAACCAACTGTGTATTGACTAGTTTCATATAAGCTTTGCTCAGTTTAGTGCGAGTAAAATCAGACTGCACCTTACTTCAACCAGGCCACTTTCCCTTTTGGGCTGCTCTCATATAAGAAGAGGAACTCTGGCCTACACACTTGTATTCAGTCATAGCCAGAAAAGGTGTGTGTGTTAGTTGCAATCAGTCATATCCAATTCTTTGTGACCCTATGGACTGTAGCCCACCAGATTCTTGAGTCCATGGAATTCTCCAAATGAAGATACTGAAGTGGATTGCCATTTCCTTCTCCAGGGGATTTTCCTGACCCAGGGATCAAACCCTGGTCTCCTGCATTCCAAGCAAACTCTTTACCATTTGAACCACCAGAGCCAGAAAGGGAAGAGTAGTTAACTTCTGTGGAAGTGTTAAAACCCTTGATGAATGGCAGATGAGGATAAATGCTTTCTTATTTTCTTCCAGGAAAGGGATTGAGGTGAACAGTTGTGAAATACAGTTTATAAAACTGCTTATGAGATTTTGGCAAGTGGAAAACCATGCAAACTCAATATTACCATTTTTTACTGACTTTCTCTCCATCTCTGTTTTCTTCCTTTTCACTGCATCTGTGTTGCCTGGGTTAATATTCCTAAATAAACTACTGCTGATAAGTGTTTTCCTAACTTTCTGGGAACTCCGACTAACAAAACAACCTCATTAATGAAAATTTTAGTTATATATAAATAAAGAGAATATTTCCTGCTGGGGAAAAAAAAAAAAAGGCCCCAAGAAAGTAATTGATTCATTTGGACACTCTGGGTTACTTTGGGAGAAAAATATTACATAGGTGAAAATGTTGATAGTGGACAAATCAGGGCACATAACTACTATCTGCCTGGGACTCAGCAGGCCTGTGTCTTCAGATGGCTTATAAATTAATACATTTATTTATGCAATTTTAATAATTTTCATTGGAAGATAAGGGCCATAATGTCACGAAATATTTTATTTATTTATTTATTTTTAATTTATTTATTTTAATTGGAGGTTAATTACTTTACAATATTGTATTGGTTTTGCCATATATCAACATGAATATGTCATGGGTGTACATGTGTTCCCCATCCTGAAACCCCCTCCCACCTAATTGATAAAAGTGAGCAACATCTTTTAGATATATACCAATTAAGACAAAAAAGGTACTTGCCTCATCATTATCATGTCCTCACTTTTAACACTTATATTTTAAATATGATATTTGAACATGTGTATTTTTTAAATAAAAGCTAATAAAAGTTTTCATTTATTAACTTGTCAGAAAAACACTAAGGTGCAAAACAAAATAATTTCAAATATCAGTTCAGTTCAGTTCAGTCTCTCAGTCATGTCCGACTCTTTGCGACCCCATGAATTGCAGCATGCCAGGCCTCCCTGTCCATCACCAACTCCCTGAGTTCACTCAAACTCAAGTCCATCGTATTGGTGATGCCATCCATCCATCTAATCCTCTGTTATCCACTTCTCCTCCTGCCCCCAATCCCTCCTGGCATCAGAGTCTTTTCCAATGAGTCAATTCTTCGCATGAGGTGGCCAAAGTACTGGAGTTTCAGCTTTAGCATCATTCCTTTCAAAGAACACTCAGGGCTGATCTCCTTCAGAATGGACTGGTTGGATCTCCTTGCAGTCCAAGGGACTCTCAAGAGTCTTCTCCAACACCACAGTTCAAAAGCATCAATTCTTCGGTGCTCAGCCTTCTTCACAGTCCAAATCTCACATCCATACATGACCACAGGAAAAACCATAGCCTTGACTAGACAAACCTTTGTTGGCAAAGTAATGTCTCTGCTTTTCAATATGCTATCTAGGTTGGTCATAACTTTCCTTCCAAGGAGTAAGCATCTTTTAATTTCATATCTGCAATCACCATCTGCCCTGATTTTGGAGCCCCCCAAAATAAAATTTGACACTGTTTCCACTGTTTCCCCATCTATTTCCCATGAAGTGATGGGACCAGATGCCATGATCTTCGTTTTCTGAATGTTGAGCTTTAGGCCAACTTTTTCACTCTCCTCTTTCACTTTCATCAAGAGGCTTTTGAGTTCCTCTCCACTTTCTGCCATAAGAGTGGTGTCGTCTGCATATCTGAGGTTATTGATATTTCTCCCAGCTATCTTGATTCCGGCTTAAGCTTCTTCCAACCCAGCGTTTCTCATGATATACTCTGCATATAAGTTAAATAAGTGGGGCGAGGAGAATACATTTTTCAAGGTTACATAGAAGGTGCTTAATAATTACTTTGAAATATATTTTAATATATTCCATTCTTGTGTATGTTGATTAGATTTATAAAATATGAGATCAAAGTTTAATTATATTAATTACAGTTTAATTTAATTAATTTTCATTGTTTAAGTCACTCTTAATTTTGGTTTTTAATAAATTTAAGAAATATTTTTATATTCCACATATATAAAATATACAGTGATGGTAAAATATATAATAATACATTTTAGAAACAAAAGTCTATAAAGATATCAACAACATAATAATAATTACGGCAAAATAACTTTTTGAACAAAAATGCTGGCTAATGGATACAGAAATCATGGAATTATGAATTAGGAAATGACATCATATGTTAAATATAAAGTATAGAAAGATAAATATTTCCTCTCTCCTTAGTCAACTCTTTTGTCAGTACCAACTCAGGAATCCATCATAACTAACCTTTCTTGAAATGTAAAAGTGTCAGTTGCTCAGTTCTATCTGGACTGGGCTGCCATTCTCTTCTCCAGGGGATCTTCCCAACCCAGGAATTGAACCTGAATGCCCTGCATTGCCGGCAGACTCTTTACCATCTGAGCTACCAGGGATCCTAACTGTTTTTGGCTGATATTTTTTTTTAATATTCCTCACACATTTAGGTTTATATAAGAAAATAGGAATAAAGTATCCTCCCTCCTTTTCACATAAAATATATTATTGTATCCTTAAGACATCACATTAGTACACTGAGAACTTTCTCTATCTTCAACAACAATAAAAATTGTGTTGAGTGGAAAGATTATCACATTTTTAAAATTGCTATATATGAGATTGTCCATTTTCCCATGCCTCACAAATTGATTCCAAACTTTTGACATTTTATCCGATTGAAGGGTAATTTATATTTTTATTATAAATAAGGAAATTTTTGAGAGCAGTGTGAACTTATTTTGAGTGCCAGTAATTTTTCCAGTAAGTCATTAGTTTATGTTTATCTTATCATTGAAAAATTTTAGTCATACATAAATATTTTCCTTTATGGGTTTTGAGTCATAATTAGAAAGGCATTTCCATGTTCAAAGCTAACAAAATATCTGTTCACATATTTTCAACTAGTAGTTTGATGGTTAAAGTTTCATTTATATCATTCATCCATTTGTAATTTATCCATGAATATGAGGTGACATATATCATGGAACAACAGACTGGTTCCAAATAGGGAAAGGAGTAAGTCAAGGCTGTATCATGTCACCCTGCTTATTTAACTTGTATGCAGAATACATCATGAGAAATTCTGGGTTGGATAAAAATCAAGCTGGACTCAAGACTGCTGGCAGAAATATCAGTAACCTCAGATATGCAGATGACACCACCCTTATGGCATAAGGCAAAGAACTAAAGACCTTCTTGATGAAAGTAAAAGAGGAGAGTGAAAAAGTTGGCTTAAAATTCAACACTCAGAAAACTAAGATTATGGAATCTGGTCCCATTACTTTATGGCAAAAGATGGGGAAACAATGGAAACAGAGGCAGACTTTATTTTTTGGGGCTCCAAAATCACTGTAGATGGTGACTGCAGACATGAAATTAAAAGACACTTGCTCCTTGGAAGGAAAGTTATGACCAACCTAGACAGCATATTGAAAAGCAGGGACATTACTTTGTCAAGAAAGGTCTGTGTATTCAAGGCTATGATTTTTCAAGTGGTCATGTATGGATGTGAGAGTTGGACTGTAAAGAAAGCTGAGCACCAAAGAACTGATGCTTTTGAACTGTGGTGTTGGAGAAGACTATTGAGAGTCCCTTGGACTGCAAGCAGATTCAACCAGTCCATCCTAAAGGAGATCATTCCTGGGTGTTCATTGGAAGGACTGATATTTAAGGTGAAACTCAAATACTTTGGCCACCTGATGCGAAGAGCTGACTCATTTGAAAAGACCCTGGTGCTGGGAAAGATTGAAGGCAGGAGGAGAAGGGGAGGACAGAGGATGAGATGGTTGGATGGCATCACTGACTCAATGGACATTAGTTTGAGTAGACTCCCGGAGTTGGTGATGGACAGGGAAGCCTGGCATGCTGCAGTCCATGTGGTCGCACAGAGTTGGATATGACTGAGTGACTGAACTGACTGATATACAGTTTTAATCATTTGTTGCTTTTTTCTTTTTTTCCTTAATGAAGAGCTATCCATATTGATAAATTTAATTTATTTATTTATTTTTAGAATTTATTTAATTTTCCACTATTTTTCTCCAATGATTTTAGTCAATAATTTTTCCTTAGTCTATTTCTGGGATTTATGTTTTATTTTTAATGTATCAAACTATTCATGAGCTTTTGCAACACTGGTTTAATATTTAAAGCTTGATAAAAGATGCTTACTCCTTGGAAGGAAAGTTATGACCAACCTAGATAGCATATTGAAAAACAGAGACATTACTTTGCCAACAAAGGTCCATCTAGTCAAGGCTATGGTTTTTCCAGTGGTCATGTATGGATGTGAGAGTTGGACTGTGAAGAAAGTTGAGCACCGAAGAATTGATGCTTTTAAACTGTGGTGTTGAAGACTCTTGAGATTCCCTTGGACTGTAAGGAGATCCAACCAGTCCATTCTGAAGGAGATCAGTCCTGAGTGTTCTTTGAAAGGAATGATGCTAAAGCTGAAACTCCAGTACTTTGGCCACCTCATGCGAAGAGTTGACTCATTGAAAAAGACTCTGATGCCAGGAGGGATTGGGGGCAGGAGGAGAAGGGGACGACAGAGGATTAGATGGCTGGATGGCATCACCGATTTGATGGATGTGCGTTTGAGTGAACTCAGGAAGTTGGTGATGGACAGGGAGGCATGGTATGCTGCAATTCATGGGGTCACTAAGAGTCGGACACGACTGAGTGACTGAACTGAACTGAACTGAACTTAAAATGTTTTCTCATTTAGTATTGTGTGTCTTCCCTTATTCAATTTCTTTTTCAAAGATTTCCTACAATCTATGTTTAGCTCATTTTTACATATAAATGTTAATAACAAATTGTTCAATTCTAGAGAAATCTATTGGTCTTTTATAGAGATATTAAAAAATTTTAATGAGCTTTGGGAGAGAAAAATAGATACATTGTGTCTTGAATTAACTGCATGATATGGATCTGAATTTTTTGTTGTTGCTCAAAATTTGCATAAGTATGTTTTGAAATTGTTTGTATTCTACATGAATGTCTTAAACTTTTCATTATATAGTTCTTAAATTTATTTGTAAATTATAATTTGTTGCTGCTTTGAGAAATGTATTTTAATCTACTATATTTTGAAATGTATGAAAGCAATAGTTTCATATAATAATCATTTGTCTCATTTAAAATATTATAGTTCCTTCTCTTTATTTCTCAAAGATACAATTATCTTTTTTGAATCTCTGATGATTTATCTTTATTTTTTAATATAAATTTATTTATTTTAATTGGAGGCTAATTACTTTACAATATTGTATTGGTTCTGCCATACATCAACATGAATCCGCCACCGGTATACACGTGTTCCCCATCCTGAACTCCCCTCCCTCCTCCCTCCCCATACCATCCCTCTGGGTCTTCCCAGTGCACCAGCCCCAAGAATCCAGTATCATGCATTGAACTTGGACAGGCGATTCATTTCATATACGATATTATACATGTTTCAATGCCATTCTCCCAAATCATCCCACCCTCTCCCTCTCCCACAGAGTCCAAAAGACTGTTCTATACATCTGTGTCTCTTTTGCTGTCTCACATACAGGGTTATCGTTACCATCTTTCTTTATTTTTTATAATACCTATGCTGCTGCTGCTGCTAAGTTGCGTCAGTCGTGTCCAACTCTGTGCGACCCCATAGATGGCAGCCCACCAGGCTCCCCCGTCCCTGGGATTCTCCAGGCAAGAACACTGGAGTGGGTTGCCATTTCCTCCTCCAATGCATGAAAGTGAAAAGGGAAAGTGAAGTTGCTCAGTCTTGTCCGACTCTTCGAGACCCCATGCGCTGTAGCCCACCAGGCTTCTCCATCCATGGGATTTTCCTGGCAAGAATACTGGAGTAGGGTGCCATTGCCTTCTCTGAGAATACCTATACTTCTAGTTTATAAAGTGTTGTGAATGTTATCAAATGTCTTTTTAGCATCTGGATAGGAAGTTTCTAATAGTAGGCCTATATATTCTCCCTCTCAGATACAAGAGAGGTATACATTATCTCAATCAGCTATCTCTGTAAAACAGCTAATGATCACTGCTCAAACCTCCTTATTAAACTTTTTAATAAAATGTTTTTAGTAGAACACATCTACCCAGATTTTTACTTGTAAATAATCCAGGCATATATGGATTTAGGGAGCATGGTTGGTTTGAAAATCATGTAACCTGTGCGATTAATAGAATATAAAATGAAGAATTCCATAAATGGAAATGGCTCCTTTGTGTGGTTGATGTCTCCACATACATTGCTTAATAAAATTTTGTCTGTTAAATCTTAAATAAAGATGCATCCTCATGGAAGCAAGAAAAGGGGAAGAGGTGCATTTTATGGAACTGTGTCCAATAATCTCCGATTTCTAGAAAATGGGCATGTTTTAAACTCTTATGTCATAGCATTGCTTGTAACCTTTGAAATATCAGACAACTTGGTATAATTTGTATAGTTCATGTTTTTCAACTCAACACTTTGTGTTTAAAGGCATCTTTGGGAATGATTATATAATTTGTCTCCATTCATCTGCCATAATGATACATTATAATAATACATATCCTAGTTTTGAACCTTGCTTTCATTCCAGGACTAATCCACATATGTCACAATAAATTATAGTTTTAATATGCTACGAGATGTCTTCAGGAATAAAAGCAAAAGTTTATGAAGATTTTTTTCCTTAAAAATACTATGGAAATGCTTTTTTTTTTTTTAATTCTTATATGTTCTTACTAGTTAAATACTATTATGATTATGCAACTAAAAAGGCTATATAGTATCATTCTGTGACTCTGCCTGGGCCTGATGATTTGGGAGGAGTGTATACTCTTTGACAATATTCTTCAATTCTGATACAAATATTCATGTGTTTATCTCTTCTGTCTTCTGTGTGGTGTATTTTGATAAACTATTGCCCTAGATATTCAGGAAGAAGTGCATTTGAAGAGTTGAGAAAAAAGATTTAAAATGTTTTCTCATCTGTGATTTTCCTCCCAAATCATTCTTGTGTTCAAGTGTTCTTGGGCTTACTCCACATTTTTCTTAAGTGTGGGTAATGGATGATCACATTATTATTATATTATTGTATGTTATATATGTGTGTGTAATACTTATGTAAATCTCTTTCACAGGTCAGCTTTTGTTTGCATATAATATTTTTTATAATGTATATTAGTGTTCTTTTTTATTATACTTGTTTAAATTATTATGTTATATATAGTTTTAATCTTATTGAGTTGGATAGTTTCTTATTTGGTTTTGGTCTTTATTTTTGATTTATGTAGATATTTATAGTTATGGCTTTCCATATGTTTCTTGTATTGTTTTTTCTGTCTTATGCTCTATCCAGTTCAAAGTTCATGTTATTGATTTCCTCCTTCCCCTTTAGTGATTGATTCGTATATTTCATCCATGTCTGCATTTATTCTTATTATAATCCTCCCTTCTTTGAATCTGATGTTTCTGTATCATGGTCCTTTGTTACATGAATGAGGGCTTTATTGAGTTTTATTTGGTTTGGTTACTTAATTGTAAATGTTTGATTATTTTCACTTGTTGCTTGGCAACAGGTCTTTAGTAAATACTCTTCATCTAATGTAAGATTTGATACTCCACATTCATGGTTTTACTCAAAGCACTTTTGTTGATTATATCCACATTACATTTTTCCCTTGGACATAATTAAATAAGAATTTTCAGAAGCTAGTGATATTCAAGAGATTTCTTTGTTTATATCTATGTGTGGCTTTGTTTGCTAAATACTTCCTTGCTTGAAGTAGATTTATATTGTCTGATTCTTTGGAAAGGCTCCTGTTTTAGCAGTAAATGAGGTACAAAACTGCTTCTGGCATCAGCCTTCCCCATATTGGTTTTTTACATTCATTATTGCAAATCACAGACCAGTTTTGCACTGTAGAATGAAATCCTCATCTTCAGAAGTTATTAATACTTATTTCTTGGTACTTTGTAAGTTGTTATTCAATTGGGCTCTGTCACTCCTCTCCCTCCTTCTCAATTCTACTTCTTTCCCCAAGACTTGTGGCAGATCTCATTTCTCTTGTGCTTATTTTGGAATCTGAAGGTTTATTTTTTTATGTTTTTTTAAATTGATTTCCCAGAGTGTTTTAATTTTTTTGGTTGTTGTTTTTCTTTTTCCCTTTGTCATTTTTTTGTATTTTCCAGGAGAATAAAGAGAAAGATGCTGAACTAAGCATTCATTTCTACCAGAAAATTTTAAAATAGTTGGAACATATATAAATAATTTAAAAAGTAACCAAATATATAATCTTTTTAGATACATAATCTTTTTCTCTTTTATAAACTTAAAGGTTGAAAAGAATACTCTTCACAGCAGGGGAAAAAAAAAAAAAGTATTATCCTGGATTCTATAATTCTATTAGAAACTAGTAATTAGTAATAAAAATGATCTTAAAAAAAAGTGGACAACTAGTTATAAAAATAGAGAACCACAAAAGAATGATTATACCAGAGTCATTACATGTTACTCTGTTTTTGTGCACTATGGTCATTAAATTCTGAGGAAAATGATTTTAAATTGAGGAATAAATTTTACTTTAGATCAGCATGAGGTGAAACTAAAACTCATTTGATCATTTTTCAGGAATCATGTATTATTGTTTATATTTAAAAATATAATAAGTGGGGAAATGCATGGTTTTGTTTGCAAAGTTTGTTTTTAATGAATTAAATTAAGTCCA
The DNA here is from genome assembly GCF_019923935.1 of Bubalus bubalis. NCBI lineage: Eukaryota > Metazoa > Chordata > Mammalia > Artiodactyla > Bovidae > Bubalus > Bubalus bubalis. The sequence continues at coordinate 77,316,040 of NC_059157.1, read as the reverse complement.
TCCTTGCTAAACATGAGGAACAGTGGCCTTTGACAAATCCCACACTAGATCGTTTATTTTGAGTTTCTGGTATTTTATGTCCTACTTCAGCTCTGTGAGCTAGTGAATATTCCCTGTGTACAACCAGGGTTTCTGTCATAAGTGGAACTATTTACTTATTTACTCACTTACCTATTTGTGTAAATATTTTGGCATAATGGATGGAAAATGGCCCCTCAACTTTTGTGGATTTTATGACATAAATAAATAAATCTTTATGCAGTAATGCTACAGAATGAATCTTTGGATCATAGAAGGAGCAACATATACCACAGTGTAGAAGACAGTATATGACCACATGGCCAATTTGAATTATTTTATATCCATGTTGAAATTTGACTTTTAAAGTAAAAAATCTCATTTTTCCTTTTATTTTAGCAATTGAAACTAAATTAAAGACCTGAATGCAAGATAGGAAAGTTGCTAAGAGCTAGATTTGGCTTGGTTTCTGTTGTAAGTCTGCACGATAAAGATTGTTGGAAAAACAGATTTGTGAATCATATTCACTAAACCTAGTTTAATACATTTGATAGTGTTGTAAAATTTTGTGACCACTTTGAAAGATCTGTTTGCTGAGCAGTGCTCAATCATGAAATTAGGGGCAGCCTTCACATTTTTCCACTATAGAAAGCAGCAGCTGGCCATCAAAATGTGATAGTTTTTGTTTTGGAAAGGATGGCATTCCCTGATGACAATAACAATGATAGTAGTAACAGACAAATCTAAAACCACTGATTTCAGAGGTAAGCAAATTGATAGAGTGATTGTTGACCTAAAACAAATAGGTTGTCAGTTGTTTCTCTAGCAAAGACAAGTTTATTCAGGATCAGCTGAAAATTGCTACTTGCGGTCTGTGGAGAACCACATGCAAGTTCCTGCACAGCATGGGAAGAAGAACACTTACAAAGAGGAAAAGGAATCTGGGAAAAGCAAGAGTAAACTGAGTCCATGTAGAAGAGTTTTCTTCCTTTTGGGTTCTGCTGCTGTCTTCCCAGGGTGTGAGAACACCCCCCTAGTTTTGATCTCCAGACTCTATTTAATTAAAGTTTCTGTTTATTATTTTTCTTTTACATGATAAAGATCATGAAATTTTGTTAGAGCAAAACACACTGGAACTGGGGAGCAAACTCAGGTAGTTTCACTATTTCAGACTGATTTGCTCTGTGTGCATTTCTTTAGAGTAGAAAGTTATCCAAACCATTTATTTAAAAAGGGGCATTGATAAACAAATGGAGAGAAATGGAGGAAGAGGAGGAGGGAAAGGACAGAGAGAGAGAAATCTGGTCTTTTGGGTGATTTACCTTTTTAGAAGAAAGGCCATGCCAAAGAATCCTCAAACTACCGCACAATTGCACTCACCTCACACGCTAGTAAAGTAATGCTCAAAATTCTCCAAGCCAGTCTTCAGCAATATGTGAACTGTGAACTTCTAGATTTTCATGCTGGTTTTAGAAAAGGCAGAAGAACCTGAGATCAAATTGCCAACATCTGCTGGATCATCGAAAAAGCAAGAGAGTTCCAGAAAAACATCTATTTCTGCTTTATTGACTATGCCAATGCCTTTGATTGTATGGATCACAATAAACTGTGGAAAATTCTGAAAGAGATGGGAATACCAAACCACCTGACCTTCCTTTTGAGAAACCTGTATGCAGGTCAGGAAGCAACAGTTAGCACGGGCATGGAACAACAGACTTGTTTCAAATAGGAAAAGGAGTACATCAAGGCTGTATATTGTCACCCTGCTTATTTAACTTATATGCAGAGTACATCATGAGAAATGCTTGGCTGGAGGAAGCACAGGCTGGAAACAGGATTGCTGGGAGAAATATCAATAACCTCAGGTATGCAGATGACACCACTCTTATGGCAGAAAGAGAAGAAGAACTAAAAAGCCTCTTGATGAAAGTGAAGGAGGAGAGTGAAAAATTTGGCTTAAAGCTCAGCATTCAGAAAACGAAGATCATGGCCTCTGGTCCAATCACTTCATGGCAAATAGATTGGTAAATAGTGGAAACAGTAGCTAACTTTATTTTTCTGGGCTCCAAAATCACTGCAGATGGTGATTGCAGCCATAAAATTAAAAGACACTTACTCTTTGGGAGGAAACCATAACGAACCTAGACAGCATATTAAAAAGCAGAGCCATTACTTTGTCAACAAAGGTCTGTCTAGTCAAGGCTATGGTTTTTCCAGTGGTCATGTATGGATGTTAAGAGTTGGACTATAAAGAAAACTGAATGCCGAAGAATTGATGTTTTTCAACTGTGATGTTGGAGAAGACTCTTAAGAGTCCCTTGGACTGGAAGGAGATCCAACCAGTCCATCCTAAAGGAGATCAGTCCTGGGTGTTCACTGGAAATACTGATGTTGAAGCTGAAACTCCAATACTTTGGCCACCTGATGCGAAAAGCTGACTCATTTGAAAAGACCCTGATGCTGGGAAATACTGAGGGTAGGAGGAGAAGGGAACAACAGAGCATGAGATGGTTGGATGGCATCACCAACTCATGGACATGGATTTGGGTGGACTCTAGGAGTTGGTGATGGACAGGGAAGCCTGGCGTGCTGCAGTTCATGGGGTCTCAAAGAGTCGGACACAACTGTGTGATTGAACTGAACTGAACCTTTTTGGAGGTCTAGAAATATTTAAGATCCACTTCACTCAAGGTGAGCTTCTTGGAACAGGATATTTGCTATTAAACTCTTCAGAGTTCAAAAGCATTTTTATTATGAGAATCTTTGGGAAGAATAGATAAAGGAAAACTTTTATGTGTATTTTCCAAGAGAATCAACCTTCGTTTAGAAGTATTCTGAGAGTTCCCTGGATATGAAGAGTTTCAAGAAATTTTAAAAAATAAAAATCAATCAAATATATAAGGGAATTTTTCCTCACAGATGTATACTTTTTGGCTTGGGGTGCTTGAAAGAGGCCAGTTTGGGAGGTAGGAACAAGTTCTCAACTTTGTAGCAAGTTGCCAAATATTATACTGAAGGAAAATAACATATTCAAGTATTTGAGAAATATGCATTTTTCACATGTAATTTACAGTGCTGGAACTGGGATTTTAAGAATTTATAATATGTATCTGAGCTTGTGCTATTTATCTAGGAAGAGACACAAGACTTATATACAAAAAGCACATAAAAATCCACAATAACCTAGGCCATCTTCCAGGCCATCAATTCCCAAGGTCAGACCTCTGATTGATTGTTACTGACATTTTGGTGGGCATTTTATTCTAGACCATTCAATGAAAATAATTGACAACAGCAGCAGCAAAGCAGAGATGATCCTTAGTAGCAGAAGAGTGTATGTGTGTTAAATAGTTTGGTTTTAATAGAGCACAAATTAACATATTATGAAAAAATTTAGAGGGATGAGTTTAAAGGGGGTGTTGCCAAACAAATCCATTCAGTACTGTAGTTGCAGGTAGTTGTGATTGGTGGTTGTGTTGATGGAGGGGAACTTTAATATTAGAAAGCCCCATATTATCTAAGAGAATAGTGACTAAAAGCAACAGGTTCCCTTTGCATGAATATAAAACCTCCCCTACATAAATATTGCACTTGGAAATGGAAGAAAACACTTACTTATAAAAACAAATCTGAATTTATGTAGGGAATACATTAAACCATCTTCATAACCATAGCCAATCTGTAAGATAATTGATGTATCCAATTTTTGAAAATTCACACTGTATATAAGCTATTGTTTCCGGGTAAAAGAACTATGGCTACTTGTAATCCATTTTTTTTTAATTGTATAGGTATTATATATAACAGAAACTACAGTTGCTTCACTTTCCTGTAGAATATGCTGGTTTGTACCTTAAAACTAAGGTGTTATTGTATTTGAAAACTTACTTGGATTTTATTTGGAACCTAGTATTACCTTAGCAAAAGCTGTCACTAATTCTTTCAATGTATTAGCTAATTTATCTCAGTTTTCCTAGATGCTTTAATGTATTGAACATGCTAATAATAAGATGTAGCTGTTATTGTTGATAGCAGTAATACTACTGAACATTATCTTTTTATGTGTCAAAATTCTATGATTTTCAAGAGCTGATGCAAATTTGTCTGTCTAGTTGGAACTTCTCCCATTTCTCTAAGATTTATCTCCTAATATTTTTAATAATTTCAGCATGTTTCTAGGGTTTATTTGATGGTGTTCACGATGTTATCTCTTGTACTTTTTCCAATTTACTTTATTTTAAAAGAATTTTAATGTACAGAAACTTGAAGAAATGGTATAATGAACACTTATACCTTTTACCTAGATTTAGTGTTTGTATTTTGCCTTATCAGTTCCTATACATATTTTCTATTGTTTTGTGCTGAATTTCTAAAAGTAATTTGAGAGTGTCATGGCATTTCCCCTATAAATACTTCTGTATGCAGTGCCCAGAGCAAGAGTAGTCTCCTATAAAATCACAATACAATTATCATATATGCAAATTTTAGCATTAGTATAATAACAAACTAAAACGACTGTATTTAACTAATTCTACCAATAGTGACTTTTCCATCTGCCCTTTCCCTCGACCTCTAAATCAAAAATTATGATCTTATTGTCATGTTTCTTCATTGTTCTTTTTCAAGAGTAGTACCGTCCCATTTTACCTTATCTGACATGTTTATGTTTAAGAATCTAGGTCAATTGCCTTCCTCATTGTAAGATTCAAGTTAGATAATCGTAATACCTGGTTGGTAATGCCATCCCTATTCAATCATCATCACAGAAAATACATAGTATCAGTACACTCCATTTTCAATGATGCAAAATTGGATCATTTGGCTAAATTTTTTCCTTAAGGTCTTTCAAATATATATTGTCTTTTTTTTTTCAATTAATAAGCGATTTGGAAGGTGATATTTTGAGATTATGTGCATATTCTATATTCTAATACTCTTCACTGAATTATTTTTGTGTTCACTGATTATCTTGTTTGAATAAATTATGTTTTTTCATATATGACAATTCTTGTTTTTCACCTTATATCTGCTAAAACTGTGGTTCCAGGAACATGAGTATCAACATCACCAAGGAAGAATGGCTGCGATCCAAAAGTCTACAAATAATAAATGCTGGAGAGGGTGTGGAGAAAAGGGAACCCTCTTACACTGTTGGTGGGAATGCAAACTAGTACAGCCACTATGGAGAACAGTGTGGAGATTCCTTAAAAAACTGGAAATAGAACTGCCTTATGAGCCAGCAATCCCACTGCTGGGCATACACACTCAGGAAACCAGAAGGGAAAGAGACACGTGTACCCCAATGTTCATCGCAGCACTGTTTATAATAGCCAGGTCATGGAAGCAACCTAGATGTCCATCAGCAGATGAATGGATAAGAAAGCAGTGGTACATATACACAATGGAGTAATACTCAGCCATTAAAAAGAATACATTTGAATCAGTTCTAATGAGGTGGATGAAACTGGAGCCTATTATACAGAGTGAAGTAAGCCAGAAAGAAAAACACCAATATAGTATACTAATGCATATATATGGAATTTAGAAAGATGGTAACAATAACCCTGTGTACGAGACAGCAAAAGAGACACTGATGTATAGAACAGTCTTATGGACTCTGTGGGAGAGGGAGAGGGTGGGAAGATTTGGGAGAATGGCATTGAAACATGTAAAATATCATGTATGAAACGAGTTGCCAGTCCAGGTTCAATGCACGATACTGGATGCTTGGGGCTGGTGCACTGGGACGACCCAGAGAGATGGTATGGGGAGGGAGGAGGGAGGAGGGTTCAGGATGGGGAACACATGTATACCTGTGGTGGATTCATTTTGATATTTGGCAAAACTAATATAATTATGTAAAGTTTAAAAATAAAATAAAATTAAAAAATAAATAAAATTAAATTAAAAAAAAAAGAAAAAAAAGAAAAAAGTCAAAATTTCAGGCTCTATAACATATCTTATAAAAAACATAGAGACCAAAAATAGTGTTTTAATAAGTTCTCCTGGTGATTCTGATGTACAATAAAGTTGGAAACCAATGCTATAAAACTACATTTTATTCTAGAAGGTGTCATGGTTATCATCTTTGCTTAAGTATAACTTGACAACACCTTTCATCAGCTGTACCTCATACCTTTAATTTTCTGCTTAGGGTTTAATTATCTCCATGTATATATGCTCACTCTCCCAAACACAAACCTGGAGGAAAATGGAGGTTAACAACTCATGGGACAGCCCCTAAAGAATGAGGGCAGTAATCAGTAGATAAGTAGTCTCCTCGCTAGTGTTTAATGGTACAATTCACAGGTGTATTTTGCAGGATTATTCAGAGGTTCACAACAGGATGAGCCTCTGTTGGCAACAGTGAAGAACAGTTCAATAATGCACCCTAGGGTTAGTTTTCTCTTTTTCCTTCATACTGTTTCTAGATCCTCTCAGCTCTTCTCTGAATTTATATCCACAAATAAACTTCTTTCATAAAAATCATTGTTTCAGGTTCTGCTTTCTAAGGCTAACAAAATATAAAATATTTAGAACCAGATGTGACACTGAAAACCCCACACTGAGTTTGATATGATAGAATTTTATCACTCATCTGTCACATGGGGATGTTAAAGACTATATTGTGCATGTGTGTGCATGCTTAGTCATGTCCGACTCTTTGGGACTCCATGGACTATAGTCCATCAGGCTCCATTGTCCATGGAAATTCCCAGGCAAAAATACTGGACTGGGTTTCCATTTTCTACTCCAGGGGGTCTTCTCAATCCAGGGACTGAACCTGTGTTTCCTTGCATCTGTCTTATTCATTGGCAGGCAGATTGTTTACTACTGCACCACCTGAGAGGCAAGGACTATATTATTAATGACAATTAGGGAAATGAAAACCCTTGGAATGTAGTAGTGTCACAATTAGCAATATTTGGTTTTAGAGGAAGATGTTAGATGTAGTATAGGCTTATGTGGTAGTTGGTTAGTGAAAGGAATGGAAGCAGTGGTTATTACAAGGCTGTGAATTTAGATGGATTTTTTATTGTTGTTAATGGCTTGTAAGCCTTTTAAAAAGCAAAGGATACATTTAGATTATAGCACTTAAAATTCAAGAAATTATGTAAAAATCAAAAGGCTTTCACAGCAATATTTAGAGACATTATATCTTACAGGGTTGACTAAGCGAAAACTTGGGCCAGGAATTAATTGTAATTAATGTAATTAATTAAACAGATGATACTAAACATATAGCATTTACAGGTCTAAGTTTAATTCAACTCCCTGGTAGGATAAGATTAATACTCTGAGACTTGTCTGGGATGAGGAAATTTGAATAATGAACATAAGATTCATGAAACCATAATTTGTTTTGAATCTTTGTGCTCATAGAAGCAGTGTCTCCCTAGTTGAAAGAGGAAACACCTCTTCCCTCACACACATGTCCCTTGTCTAGAAATTTGATAAGGGCTCATAAGTTGTTGCTTGCCCTCTTAAAGATTCTCCTCTACTTCATTGTCACTAGACCAATAACTAAGATCAATTAACAGCACAGCCTGAGGGACAATGAAATTCCATTTCTGGGAGAAAATACTGTATATACACAAAGAATTGTAAGGCTTGCCCAATATGTCCCTGGCAGGAGTGAACATACATGGAAGTTGATTTTGGAGGTATTGACAAGGGAATGCATAATATAAAGCTAAATAGGAGCAAGATTATTGAATCTTTTGTAACTGAGTAAATTATGTTCTGACATGGACCCAGTGCTCATCCTGATATGTTGATAAGATGTCCAGTTTTTATTTATTTTTTTAATTTAAATTTATTTATTTTAATTGGAGGCTAATTACTTTACAAAGCCTGTGTTGAATGATGGCTTACCATAAATAAATTAGGAATGCTAGAATTGCCTTAGCAGTGAATTGCATAAAGGGTCAGAAAGATAAAAGATGTGTATTATTTGAGTTGTTTAAAACTTCCAGAAAATGTCTAGAAGAGTGGAAGGCTGATATCCTTTAAGATAGTAGAAATTAAAATGTTTCAGTTCTTAGACGTATAGTCCATTGACTATGAGAATATGAGCCTCCATAAAAAAAGATTTTACAATGCCACCGTAAGTATATATGAAAATATTTTCCCAATATTTTGTAAATCAACCTGTAGCCAATTACAGACATATTCTACTTTGAGGAAAGAAACATATTCAGACATTTCTAGTGCATAAACTTTGCCAAAGGCCCTTTAAGGCTACTTTAGTCCTCCTCTTAGAGTGAAAGAGAAAATAACCTAGATATTAAATAGAGTTCTGTCCCAGTTTATCATAAAACCATCCCACAGTATTCCCTGACCTACTATATAGTCATATTTGCAGCTACTAGTTCATAATTGATATGGATGTTTAAAGGAATTGAGATAATGCAACAATAAGATGAATGTTAAGAAGAATTCAGAGAAACTCTTGAAACTGCCTACTTCTTTCTCCAGACAAGAGAGCAAATCTAAAATAACATATTAACTTGGGAGAAATGCACCACATTAGACTATAAAGATTTAGAAGTCTCAGACTGAAACTTAACCCCATTCAGTTATTCTCTGACTCCTGCAAAAACCATGGAATATTGAGGATGATGATGAACTACCATAAATATAATAAACTATATTCTCAGTTTAACAATTGTTATCTCAGTTGAGGTATATTTACAAGAACAGATCAACATTACCTCTGGCATTTGCTGTGGTTCTATTGATTTGGTGAATACACTCTTTTCAGTTTCTAAAAGTAAAGAGCATTAAAATCATATACTCTTGAGGGAAAGTCAGTGTAACAAACAGACCCACTTTGCCAAGACTATACTGTGTCTATTCTCAGTTGCCACAGAGGCTTCATGGACATTGATCTTGACATTGCAAATAATATCCTGTTGGTAAACTATTGATAAAACCATGCTAACTGGACAATTTAATAAAGAAATTGGAAGTGTCTTGGATAAGCTATAAGATAAATATGTACCCATAGATCAGTTCAGTTCAGTCATTCAGTCATGTCTGACTCTTTGTGACCCCATGAATCGCAGCATGCCAGGGCTCCCTGTTCATTACGAACTTCTGGAGTCTACCCAAACCCATGTTCATTGAGTCGGTGATGCCATCTAGCTTCTCATCCTCTGTCGTCCCCTTCGCCTCCTGTCCCCAATTCTTCCCATCATTAGGGTCTTTTCCAATGAGTCAGCTCTTCGCATGAGGTGGCCAAAGTATTGGAGTTTCAGCTTTAGCATCAGTCCTTTCAATGAGCACTCAGGACTGATCTCCTTTAGAATGGACTGGTTGGATCTCCTTTCAGTCCAAGGGACTCTCAAGAGTCTTTCCAACACAACAGTTCAAAAGCATCAATTCTTTGGCGCTCAGCTTTCTTCACCATCCAACTCTCACATCCAAACATGACTACTAGAAAAACCATAGCCTTAGCTAGACGGACCTTTGTTGGCAAAGTAATGTATCTGCTTTTAAATACGCTATCTAGGTTGGTCATAACTTTCCTTCCAGGGAGTAAGCATCTTTTAATTTCATGGCTGCAATCATCATCTGCAGTGATTTTGGAGCACCCCAAAATAAACTCTGCCACTGTTTCCACTATTTCCCCATCTATTTCCCATGAAGTGATGGGACCAGATGCCATGATCTTCGTTTTCTGAATGTTGAGCTTTAAACCAACTTTTTCGCTGTCCTCCTTCACTTTCATCAAGAGGCTTTTTAGTTTCTCTTCACTTTCTGCCATAAGAGTGGTGTCGCCTGCATATCTGAGGTTATTGATATTTCCCCTGGCAATCTTGATTCCAGATTGTGCTTCTTCCAGCCCAGTGTTCCTCATGATGTACTCTGCATATAAGTTAAATAAGCAGGGTGACAATATACAGCCCTGATGTACTCCTTTTCCTATTTGGAACCAGTCTGTTGTTCCATGTCCAGTTCTAATTGTTGCTTCCTGACCTGCATACAGGTTTCTCAAGAGACAAGTCAGATGGTCTGGTATTGCCATCTCTTTCAGAATTTTCCACAGTTTATTGTGATCCACACAGTCAAAGGCTTTGGCATAGTCAATAAAGCAGAAATAGATGTTTTTCTGGAACTCTCTTGCTTTTTCTATGATCCAGAAGATGTTGGCAATTTCATCTCAGGTTCCTCTGCCTTTTCTAAAACCAGCTTTAACATCTGGAAGTTCATGGTTCATGTATTGCTGAAGCCTAGCTTGGAGAATTTTGAGCATTACTTTACTAGTGTGTGAGATGAGTGCAATTGTGTGGTAGTGTGAGCATTCTTTGCATTGCCTTTCTTTGGGATTGGAATGAAAACAGAGCTTTTCCAGTCCTGTGGCCACTGCTGAGTTTTCCAAATTTGCTGGCATATTGAGTGCAGTATTTTCACAGCATCATCCTTCAGGATTTGAAATAGCCCAACTAGAATTCCATCACCTCCACTAGCTTTGTTCATAGTGATGCTTTCTAAGGTCCACTTGACTTCACATTCCAGGATGTCTGGCTCTAGGTGAGTGATCACACCATCGTGATTATCTGGGTCATGAACATCTTTTTTGTATAGTTCTTCTGTGTATTCTTGCCACCTCTTCTTAGTATCTTCTGCTTCTGTTAGGTCCATACCATTTCTGTCCTTTATTATGCCCATCTTGACATGAAATATTCCCTTGGTATCTCTAATTTTCCTGAAGAGATCTCTAGTCTTTCCCCTTCTGTTGCTTTCCTTTATTTCTTTGCATTGATCTCTAAAGAAGGCTTTTTTTTTTTTTTTTTTTTTAATCTCTCCTTGCTCTTCTTTGGAACTCTGCATTCAGATGGGAATATCTTTCCTTTTCTCCTTTGCTTTTTGTTTCTCTTCTTTTCACAGCTTTTTTTAAGGCCTCCCCAGACAGCCATTTTAGCTTTTTGCATTTATTTTCCATGGGAATGGTCTTAATCCCTATCTCCTGTACAATGTCATGAACTTCTGTTCATAGTTCATCAGGCACTCTATCTATCAGATCTAGTCCCTTAAATCTATTTCTCACTTCCATTGTATAATCATTAGGGATTTGATTTAGGTCATACCTGAATGATCTAGTGGTTTTCTCCATTTTCTTCAATTTAAGTCTGAATTTGGCAAGAAGGAGTTCATGATCTGAGCCACAGTCATGTTCTGGTCTTGTTTTTGCTGACTGTGGAGAGATTCTCCATCTTTGGCTGCTAAGAATGTAATCAGTCTGATTTTGGTGTTGACCGTCTGGTGATGTCCATGTGTAGAGTCTTCTCTTGTGTTCTTGGGAGTGGGTGTTTGCTATTACCAGTGCATTCTCTTTGCAAAACTCTATTAGCCTTTTCCCTGTTTCATTCTGCACTCCAAGGCCAAATTTGGCTGTTACTCCAGGTGTTTCCTGACTTCTTACTTTTCCATTTCATTCCCCTATAATGAAAAGGACATCTTTTGGGGGTTTTAGTTCTAAAAGGCCTTGTAGGTCTTCATAGAACCGTTCAACTTCGGCTTCTTCAGCATTACTGGTTGGGGCATAGGCCTGGATTATCGTGATATTGAATGGTTTGCCATGGAAATGAACAGAGATTATTCTGTCATTTTTGAGACTGCATCCAAGTACTGCATTTTGGACTCTTTTGTTGACTATGATGGCTACTCCATTTCTTCTAAGGGATTCCTGCCCACAGTAGTAGATATAATGGTCATCTGAGTTAAATTCCCCCTTTCCAGTCCGTTTTAGTTCGCTGATTCCTAGAATGTCAACGTTCACCCTTGCAACCTCCTATTTGACCACTTCTAATTTGCCTTGATTCATGGACCTGACATTTCAGGTTCCTATACAATATTGCTCTTTACAACATCGTACCTTGCTTCTATCACCAGTCACATCCACAGTGGGGTATTGTTTTTGCTTTGGCTCCATCTCTTCATTCTTTCTGAAGTTATTTCTCCACTGATCTCCAGTAGCATATTGGGCACCTACCGACCTGGGGAGTTCATCTTTTAGTGTCCTACCCTTTTGCCTTTGCATACTGTTCATGAGGTTCTCAAGGAAAGAATACTGAAGTGGTTTGCCATTCCCTTCTCCAGTGGACCACATTCTGTCAGACCTCTCCACCATGACCCCTCTGTCTTGGGTGGCCCCACAAGTCATGGGTTAGTTTCATTGAGTTAGAGAAGGCTGTGGTCCATGTGATCAGATTGGCTAGTTTTCTGATTATGGTTTCAGTGTGTCTGCCTTCTGATGCCTTCTCACAATACCTACCATCTTACTTGGGTTTCTCTTACCTTGGATGAATGGTATCTCCTCACAGCCACCCCTCCTGACCTTGAAAGTGGAGTAGCTCTACTTGGCCCTCCTGCACCCACACAGCCACAGCTTCTTTAACATAGGGTAGCTCCTCTCGGCCACTGCCCCTGACCTCAGACGTGGGGTTGCTCCTCTCAGCCTCTCCTGAGCCGCTGCAACCTGGCACTCTCGGTAGCTGCCCCTGACCTTGGGCATGGGGTAGCTCCTCTCAGCCGCACTTCTGCATAGTGTGTCTCAGCCGCCACGCTTCTGCATTCCCTATGTGCCCATAGGGTAGAGATAAATATACACAGATTTAGGATCCTGCCCTACTAGTAAAATTAAAAGATTTTCGGAGTTCCATCATTTGAAGGTTTCTGGAACTTCCCTTTTAATATAAAGGTAGGATATTCTGTTTTACACCCACCATCATTAAGAGTCACTCTGTTTGTTGAGCCATTTTAGATTCTGAAGGCAACATAAACTATTTTCAAATACTGCTTTGACTTTTTTGTTGGGTGCCTCAAAATTTTGTCAATTTTGAGTGGGGTTTAGAGTAAGTCAGAATACTTCAGCATATTAAAGCCATTGTACCAGCTGACCTACTCACTCAGAAGATCTGATGGTTCTAGAGATGTTAGTGGTATGGCATCTCTGACAACACTCATAAGAAATTCTTGGTCAGTGTTAGATGTTTAAGTTTCTAGTGTAGGGTCATATTTTCTGTGGAAACAAATCAGTCAACGTTTGAAAAGCAGCTCCTAGTGTTGGGTTGGCCATAGTAGAGACAGAATGCCTGATTACTCATCAACTACATATATAGCTGAAACTCTTGTCAGAAGTTGGTGTCATTAAATACATCATCATGAAGCTGGCTTATATTAGAATGTTATATTCAGGACTGGACCTGAGCAGATATCAAGGGCACAGATGGTTCTGCAAGATATGCAGACACCAACCAAAAGTAGACATGCCTGAGGGACTACAGCCTCTCTCTGGAACATCCTGAAGAGCAGTGGTACAAAGGAAATCCTCCCAGTAGGCAGAATTTTGGGCAATTCACCTGCCTGTTTACTTTGCTTAGAAGGAGAAATGGCCACATGTGGTGTGATTATATATTGATTCATGGGCTGTGGCCAGTGGTTTGCCTTGATGGTCAGGGACTTGGAAAGAACATAATAGAAAAATTAGTAATAAAAATATTTGGGGAACAAGTATATGGATAGGCCTTTCAGAATGGACAAAACACATGAAAATATTTGTGCTCATGTAAATGTTGTCTTTAGCAAAGGAAGCTTTTAACAATAAGTGGATAGGAAGATATGTTTTGTAGATGCCAGTCAGTTTCTTTCCCCAGTCACCTCTGGGAATAGGGTCATGGCCTAACACCATGGCCATGGTGTTAGGATAAAGATTATGTATGGGCTCAGAAACGTAGGCTTTCTCTTACCAAGGCCAACCTGGCTAGGGCCACTGCTGAGTGTTCAATCTGCCCACAGCAGAGACCAAAACTGAGTCTCCAGTGTGGCATAATTTCCTGGAATAATCATCCAACTAATCTATAGCAGGTTGATTATACTGAACCATCTCCACTGCAGAAGGGGTGGCATTTTTGTTCTCACTGGATTAGATACTTACTTTGGATTTTTTTTTTTTTCTCTCTACACAACACTTCCATCAAAATTAACCATCTGTGAAATGCAGGCTGCCTTATTTAGCATCATGATATTTCATACAGTATTGCTTCCAATCAGGAAACTCACATCATAGCAAAGAAGTGTGGCAGTGGACCCATGCTCATGGAAATCAATGGTCTTACCATGTTCTCCCCATTTTAAAGCAGCTGGCTTGAAAGAAGGATGTAATGACCTTTCAAAAACTCAGTTATAGCACAGGCTAGGTGACAAACCGAGTAATGTTTTCTGGGCACCCTCTATTCCTTGTCAACTTGGCAATCATATGAATTTCCTTAAACCATACTTAATCTCCAGATAATGACAATGGTAAAACCATAACTCTACCTAAAGTGATATAATTCCCCTCCTTACAATGACAAATTTTTCAGGCTAGTGTAAGTTTCTCTCAAAAGCTGTATATGCTCCGAATTAACTTTCAATTTAAGATGCTTTTTTTCTGCCTTACCCAGGATTCCTCAGTCCAGAAATCAAAGGGTAGAAGTGGGCATGGAGCCACTATCTATTAAACCTAGGGACCCACTAGCAAAGGTTTGCTTCCTGTCTCTATGCCTTTATGCTTTTCTGACCTAGAGGTCTTAGTTCCAGAGTGAGGAATGCTTCTGCCAGGAGACACAACAGTAATCCATTTAACTGGAATTTAAGTCTGCCACTCAGCCACTTTTGTCTTCTCATGTTTCTGAATCAACAGACAAAGAAGAGAATTAATGGCACTATGTAGAGTGATTGATCCTGACTACCAAATGGAAATTTCCCTACCAGGAAAAGGTCATAATTATGTATGTAAAAGTGCTGTTGTGAGAAACTGTTAGGAACTTAGAGTGGCAGTTGTCACAAACTAAAAACTCAGTAAATGTGAGGTATTCATAGCTATTATTATTATTATTACAAAGGAGCGTTGCACATTTTTTCTTAAGAATTTTAAAAATGTCAGTTGTCTAAATGCATACTTACAAGGTGAATCTTTGAAACATGATAGTCAATACTCACTTACTGAGTCATTTGGAGAATGACTAGACAATATAAGAAAGGACATTGTAAGCTACAGTATAATATAATAGTTTTATTGTATTATTATCATTATCAAACAAGAATATAGGTAGAATAGCTTATACATTTCATAGATAGTACATTTTTTGCTTCTTTTCTGAAATGCCTTTGGCATTCAGTTAAGACTGACCATATTTCATGAACGTCTTCAGGAGCAAAGGCGAAATGCGGTGTAATTTGTTCTTGATCCTTTGGTCTCTTCAGAGAACTCTCCAAGGAATATGGAGATAAAAGTTGAAATTTTCTTAGATCTACTGCACCCTTGTTTTAATTCTACTGTAAAATGATTCAGAGTATATTTTAAATTCTAGTTTCTATGTAGGCCATGATTAAGTCAAATTTTTGTTATTTTCAATACCAAATATTCATGAGATGTATGTTTTGGACATCAGAGGTATACAGCTTTGCCGGGGTCCAGCCCCAGCTGATCCAGGGTATTCGAAGCAGGGATGGCGTCAGCGACCTATTTATTTATAAATATTTATCAAAGATATAAAGAGTAATAGAATGAGGATAGCTCAGTAGGAAAATTCAGTGGAGAAAAGGGGCTGAGTAGCTTGGTTTACGTGGGAGACCAATACATCTTCAAGACAAAAAGTTTGCACCACTTGCGTAGGCTGCAGGCGTCCTTCCGTTCTCCCGAAGGAGAGGAGACACTGAGGCCTCCCCGGTCGGATCTTAGAAGCCCAGGCATAATTAGCAAGCATGGTGGGTTCTGCGCTCCAGATGGAGACTCAGCCAGAATTTGAGAGAGAGAGTGACATGGGGAGACCAAGTTTCAGTGAACAAGGCCTGCACTTTATTTTCCAAAGTAGTTTTTATACCTAAAGTTGTGCATAGAGGATAATGGGGGAAGGGGTGGAGTCATACAAGGACAGCAGTTCCTGGTCCTAATCAAAGCCAGGCTTTTCAAACTTATCATATGCAAAAGTTCAGGTGAATTACATCATCTTCTGACCAGGAGGCCTGTTAACATTTTAAGAAACTTATATTTCTCTAAAGGTGATTATTCCAAAGTCAGGCACCAGCCTCCAAAAAAGCACTGGACAAAGCTGCATTTTACATGTCTATACACCCATTATATCAATCAATACACTGCCAAGGACACAGTAGGTAAGGAGTATGGAGACTTAGCAGCAAACATTGGCCCAACAAGTGAAAAACCCTTCACCAATACAATTTCTAATTAATCTTTTAACTACTCAAAGGAATCTGTGTTTAGGCAGTTTAGAACATCTCCTGCCTCTCACAGTTGGGAGGCTCTGAACAATCACATGTGGCCGGAAAAACCTATTCAGGCAGGCTAGAGGATTTCCAAAGGAGTTTGTAGGTTAAACACTGTCACACCCAGGAATTATTAACTGGAGCTGTAAGCTAACTCTTTTTTTTCAGAGAGAGGTAGTGGGGGACAGCCCCCATAAAGTCAGAGGTGTAGGTGAGAGCACAAAGCTGAAAGTAGGCAGACTCTGGTTTGGGGGTAGATGCTCAAGAATTTCCAGGGGGACTCCTGAGGCTCGATCCCGCCTTTGCGTATGCCGAGCCTCCTTCCTCATGACCTTTGCCACTGGCGGAGTGCCTCACGCTGGCTCCCGGCAGTGATAGAATTCCAGTTGAGCTATTCCAGATCCTGAAAGATGATGCTGTGGAAAGTGCTGCACTCAATATGCAATATGCTGGCTCCTGGCACAGCTTAACTTTTAGCCATGTTTTATGGGCTCTTAGCTAGGAGCTCTAAGATCTTATTCTGGACACAACTGATATTTGATAAATTATTTATCATCTTGGATTACTAATGTTGAATCAATAACATTAAAATCATAATATTAAGTGGTTGCTGAAGCTGAAATATTTTAAAAAATTTAAGCATAAAGCTACAATTAATAAGCTGACAAACATTAGTCATATATTAAAATTTCTCAAGACACCTCTTTTCTTAGGAGGAAAAAAAGTAATGAGATGATTGTTAACTTCTAGCTTTACACATAATGATATTGTTTCATCCAAAATTGCAACAACCATTAAAAAGAGAAATATATCTTGCTTTGCTTTTATTTTTTTAAACTTAATTACATTTTCTGTTACTTTTTATAAAAGGTTTTATTTGTTTGATTTTTAAAATATGCAGTGATTTTTTAAAATAATATTTTATCTTTTTTCTTAGCATTATAAGAATATCTGTCTCTGGTTCTCATGCCGAGACTCACATACAGTTATCTGTGAGAATCATCAACAATGAGCCATTACGTCGAGATCAACCAGTACTGTTCTTAAAAGGGTGACAGGAAAAAAAAGTACCCATACTACTAAGATGCTCTTATATTAAGGCTCTGCTTTTGAAGATGAGTTACATACTTTTGCCTGTTCTATTTTATCCTTTTGTTTCAGGTGAAAGTCTTGTCTTTACCAAATGAAATCTTCTCTACTATTCTAACTTGCTAGTATATATTTGAGGGAGCAGAGATGACATATACTATGCTCATTTGATCTCATTTTGTTCTCTAGTTATTTTATTTTGCAAAAGGTCAATGCTTATTTGGTTTCTGCTTCTCATGTCCTTGTCATCTGGTGAAAATAGTTACAGGTTCTGGCAGCTGATGAACACAGGCTCCAGTCCCAGTTCGTCTACTTACAAGCTGTGTGCCATTTGGCAAGTCCCTTGAAATCTCTGGCCCTTAATTTACTCTCTTATTAAGTGATTATAGTGATTCAAAAATACCCAGAATTACCATGATGATTTTACTGATACTATATATAAAATTATATATACCCTAGTAGGTACTCCACAAATATTAACACAGAAATTGAAAAAAGGTATCTTTTTTCTCAGTTCCAGATTTTTAACAAATTCTAGTAGTCACCAAAGTCAACCAAGTTGTAGGTCATTAAATTTTTTTTTCAACCTCTTTTATTCTATTCTTTTTTTGTTGTTAAATGTTTAATCTATATCAAATTTAAAAAACATAAATGCAATAGGGCAATAATCTGTGATGAACCATTCATAAAGTTGGTATTTAATTTCTAATTAAATTCTTTGTGTAATTTAGATATTTTAAATCTAAGCAAGCATTTGTTCAGATGAACACAAATCTAACTACAATGCAATTATGCCCCCAAAATGGAATAAAATTTGAATGGTAATTATATTGTGTGAAATATTTTTATTCAAACTAGAAATTTGAATTTCCAATTAAAAAATCTCTCTCTGAAAACTATTTTCTTCTGATACAGATTTTGCTGTTTCACCCTTCAATTAACATAAAAGGACTCACAGTTTCATGAAGCCTAGTTTCACCTTCCCCAACCCCAATACATGCACTGTCATAAACAGCTGTTTTTTCAGTATTAGATTAGTACCATTAGTTCACTTAGTACAGTCACCAAGAACAGTGAGAGTAGCCAATGATTTGATTCCCCAATAGGACTGACCACTGAGAGTTTGTTTGGTATGCTAGTCATGCTACTTATGGTTATGTACATATGACTTTATGTCTCTTTTCTACCTGCTCTAGAGCTCAGAAATTCTCAGAATATTATGTATTTTTAGTTTCCAAAAATTAAATTAATATGATTGGATATTCTCCAGGCTATTATTTTCAGTGCCTCTCAGATATGGTTAGTGTGTTCTATGTGAAAGTGTGTGTCATAGTTACATCATTTAATCATATTAATCAGACAAATATGCAGTAAGTAATGGGACTAGAGATTATCCTGTAATGAAGAGGTAATGTAATTTAAAAATACAAAACTAGGCTGACATCTGGAGTTGTCTGTTGAATTAATCATTTACCTCAGCACAACAGTTTCAGTTTGTATATATGTTTCAGATATATATAACCTATTAGAAATGATCACTTATAAGGTTTGAAAGCTGCATAAAAATCCTCAGGGGAAAATAACTGAAAAGAAAAATAGATTTGTTGAGACTTGGCACCTTCAGGATATGACAAATGTGTCTATAGAAAATTTGTGAAAATTGTATAAGAAAACTTTGTGAAAGTAGATAGATGATAGAAATATACTGAATGCAAAATTGAAAATTATATTTACCTTTCAGGAATAAAATTCTAGATTTCCTAAAATATAAGAAGTAAAGGAATAGCCTATAAAATAAAAGTTTTACCATTGTAAGGTTCATTTTCAGAAACCTCAATAGTTTAATATTATAGAGATGGAAGTCTTCCCTCGTGGATCAGTGGTAAAGAAAGCACCTACAAAGCAAGATACGTAAGTATGATCCCTGGGTTTGAAAGACCCTCTGGAGAATGAAAAGGCAGCCCTCTCCCTTCTTGTTGTCTGGGAAACCCTGTGGACAGAGGAGCCTTGTGGGCTACAGTCCATGGGGTTACAAAAAACTCAGACATGGCTTAGTGACTAAATAGCAACAAATAGAATCACCAATAACATAGTCACCATTATAAATGTTAGCTGCCATTATAAGATCAGAAGAAAAAAAAAAAAGTGGGATTACTCCCAATTGCAAAAGTCTGTATTTTCTAATAAATTCTACTTCAGTTGACTGTGTCTCAGATCATGAAATCCTTATTGCCAAATTCAGACTTAAATTGAAGAAAGTAGGGAAAACCACTAAACCATTCAGATATGACCTAAATCACATCCCTTATGATTATACAGTAGAACTGAGAAATAGATTTAAGGGACAAGATCTGATATATAGAGTGCCTCAAGAACTATGGACGGAGGTTCGTGACATTGTACAGGAGACAAGCATTAAGACCATCTTCTTGGAAAAGAAATGCAAAAAAGCAAAACGGCTGTCTGGGGAAGCCTTACAAATAGCTGTGAAAAGAAGATAAGCAAAAAGCAAAGGAGAAAAGGAAAGATATTCCCATCTGAATGTAGAGTTCCAAAGACTGGCAAGGAGAGATAGAAAGCCTTCCTCAGCAATCAATGCAAAGAAATAGAGGAAAACAACAGAATGGAAAAGACTAGAGATCTCTTCAAGAAAATTAGAGATACCAAGGGAACATTTCATGCAAAGATGGCCTCGATAAAGGACAGAAATGGTATGGACCTAACAGAAGCAGAAGAAATTAAGAAGAGGTCGCAAGAATACATAGAAGAACTTGACAAAAAAGATCTTCATGACCCAGATAATCATGATGGTGTGATCACTCACCTAGAGCCAGACATCCTGGAATGTGAAGTCAAGTGGGCTTTAGAAAGCATCACTATGAACAAAGCTAGTGGAGATGATGGAATTCCAGTTGAGCTATTTCAAATCCTAAAAGATGATGCTATGAAAGTGTTGTGCTCAATATGAAAACAAATTTGGAAAACTCAGCAGTGGCCACAGAACTGGAAAAGGTCAGTTTTCATTCCAATCCCAAAGAAAGGCAATGCCAAAGAATCTTCAAACTACCACACAAGTGCACTCATCTCACATGATAGTAAAGTAATGCTCAAAATTCTCCAAGCCAGGCTTCAGCAATATGTGAACCATGAACTTCCAGATGTTCCAGCTGGTTTTAGAAAAGGCAGAGGAACCTGAGATCAAATTGCCAATATCTGCTGGATCACAGAAAAAGCAAGAGAGTTCCAGAAAAACATCTATTTCTGATTTATTGACTATGTCAAAGCTTTTGACTGTGTGGATCACAATAAACTGGAAAATTCTGAAAGAGATGGGAATACCAGACCACCTGACCTGCCTCTTGAGAAACCTATATGCAGGTCAAGAAGCAAAAGTTAGAACTAGACATGGAACAACAGATTGGTTCCAAATAGGAAAAAGAGTACGTCAAGGCTGTATATTGTCACCCTGCTTATTTAATTTATATGCAGAGTACATCATGAGAAATGCTGGGCTGGAAGAAGCACAAGCTGGAATCAAGATTGCTGAGAGAAATATCAATAACCTTGGATATGCAGATGACACCACCCTTATGGCAGAAAGTGAAGAGGAACTCAAAAGCCTCTTGATGAAAGTGAAAGTGGAGAGTGAAAAAGTTGGCTTAAAGCTCAACATTCAGAAAACGAAGATCATGGCATCTGGTCCCATCACTTCATGGGAAATAGATGGGGAAACAGTGTCAGATTTTATTTGTTTGGGCTCCAAAATCACTGTAGATCGTGATTGCAGCCATGAAATTAAAAGACACTCCTTGGAAGAAAAGTTATGACCAACCTAGATAGCATATTCAAAAGCAGAGACATTACTTTGTCAACAAAGGTCCGTCTAGTCAAGGCTATGGTTTTTCCAGTGGTCATGTATGGATGTGAGAGTTGGACTGTGAAGAAAGCTGAGTGCCAAGTAATTGAAGCTTTTGAACCATGGTGTTGGAGCAGACTCCTGAGAATTCCTTGGACTGCGAGGAGATCCAACCAGTCCGTCCTAAAGGAGATCAGTCCTGAGTGTTCATTGAAAGGACTGATGCTAAAGCTGAAACTCCAGTACTTTGGCCACCTTATGCGAAGAGTTGACTCATTGGAAGAGACTCTGATGCTGGGAGGAATTGGGAGCAGGAGAAGAAGGGGACGACTGTTGGGGGCCAGAGTGAGGTACTCCACCCATGGCAAAGGTCATGGGGAAGGAGGCTCGACATACACAAAGGTGGGATCGAGCCTCAGGAGTCCCCCTGGACATCCTCGAGCATCTACCCCCATAACCAGAGCCTGCCTACTTTACTACTTTGTGCTCTCACCTACACCTCTGACTTTATGAGGGGCTGGCCCCCACCACCTCTTTCAGAGAAGGAGTTAACCTAGAGCTCCAATTAATAAAAACTCCTGGGCGTGACAAGAGTGTTTTAACCTACAAACTCCTCTGAAGGTACTCTAGCCTGCCTGACAGGCTTGTCAGGCCACATGTGATTGCTCACAGCCTCCCAACTGTGAGAGGCACGAGATGCTTTAAACCTTCTAAAAACAGGTTCCTTAGAAAGCTATTAGTATAAGTATAATGGGCTGATTAGAAATTGTATTGGTGAAGGATTTTTTCATTTGTTGAGCCAATGCTTGTTGCTAAGTCTCCATATGCCCTGCCCTTACACACATTAATGAATATATAGAAGAAATAAGTATTAACCTTTGATATTAATCACGTTAGACCTTAGGCTAAGTAAATTCTTTCCTTAACTAAAACCCACTGTACCCTCACCCTATAGGAATGTAACTTTATTTGGGTGGCGTCTGTTTAAGAATAATCACTCCTGGAGAAATAAGTGTCCTGGTTGACTGACCGCTGTCACAAGGAAAGGGTCATAAATTGTCAGCAGGGCCCCTGGCCAGAAGATGATGTAACCCCCCTAAGACTTCTGTATACATTTGTATGAAGCACCTGACTTTGATAAAAGTCAGGACTGCTGACCCCGCGTGACTTTTGCATAACATCTCAGTGTATAAAAGTAGACCATGGAAAATAAAGAATTGGGATCAGTTCCTCAAAAGACTGGTCTCCCCATGTCTCTCTCTCACTCTGGCTGAGTCTCCATCTGGAGCGCGGAACCCACCATGCTTATTAATTATGCCTGGGCTTCTAAGATCCGACCGGGGAGGCCTCAGTGTCTCCTCTCCTTCGGGAGAATGGAAGGACGCCTGCGGCCTACGTAAGTGGTGCAAACTTCTTGTCTTGAAGTTTTATTGGTCTCCCGCGTAAACCAAGCTACTCAGCCTCTTTTCTCCACTGAATTTTCCTACTGAGCTATCCTCATTCTATTACTCTTTATATCCTTAATTAACGTTTAATTAAGCAGTTGTTTCCTGATCCTCGCCTACGCTGTCTCTCCTTCGAATACCCTGGATCAGCCGGGGCTGGACCCCAGCAGACGACAGAGGATGAGATGGCTGGATGGCATCACTGACTCGATGGACATGAGTTTGAGTGAAATCCGGGAATTGGTGATGGACAGGGAGGCCTGGAGTGCTGCAATTCATGCGGTTGCAAAGAGTCGGACACAACTGAGCAACTGAACTGAACTGAACTGAAACATATTAAAAATAGAAAAGCTAGAAAAAAATGAGGCATATATGTGAAAATAACAAGTATTTACTTGAACATTGAAAACATCCAAGTGCCCTTGTACACTGTACATGGACCTTAAAAGGATGTGAAATTCAAAATAATCCTTTCCATGTAAAAAGTTTTAAAATACTTTTTTACATTATGCCGTGTCAATTGGAAACT
Source organism: Bubalus bubalis (assembly GCF_019923935.1). Classification (NCBI taxonomy): domain Eukaryota; kingdom Metazoa; phylum Chordata; class Mammalia; order Artiodactyla; family Bovidae; genus Bubalus; species Bubalus bubalis. Next base: position 77,292,831 of record NC_059157.1, on the reverse strand, counting down.
CAAATAAATTTGAGAACTCTAGAGAAATATAAAATTACTATGGTAACTCAATATTTTAGAATGATATCTTTAACAAGCAAGTCTTCTCCCCCCCCCCAAAGACTATTTCCCCAAGGTTTAATAATATTTATGCCATTGCCTTTAACTCTCATAGTAGGATGTAAGTGCAGATAGTGCCTAATCATTGCTTATTTCATGCCAAGGTCTCAAGTGATGGAAAATGATTAAGTGCACTGTCCTGCCAAGTAAATCACCTTGGGATGATGACAAGAAGAATATTTTTAGCTTCAAAATCATCCTTATAATTCAGAGCTTACGATCTATGAGAAAGTACCAAACTTGACTTTCAAAAGGGAAAAAAAAAAATGTTGCGTTGGATGCAACCCATCCAAAATCCTTCAATGCATTTTTATTTTCTTCTTCAGGTGTCTGTGCTAATTTCTGATAACTTTACTCCCTCTATAACTCCTTCTACTCTTCTTTTTCCTATCCTTCCTTCCCCTTTTTTTCTCCTTTATAATCTGTGATATCTGAAGTCTCTTAGCAAACAAGTTTCCTATAGCTATAGTTTATCTGCTGCTCCTTATGGGCTCATAGATAAAACAAACATAGTAGTCAGCTTTGATATTCCTATGAAATGACATATTCCTAAAGTGTGTTCTTTCAGGTTCCCCCTCTCCTTTTTTTTTTTTTTTTTTAATTTTACCTCTGGCATCATTTTCTATCAAAGTTACTTCATTTTCCAGACAGAAAAATTAACCAAGTGTTAGAATGATCTTTGTTAGTTGTCACCAACTACAGCCTTTCATTTATTTATTTATTTTTGGTATTTAAATTGTCTTCATATTTCTTTCAGATCAAACTCTGGATTTCTGAAAGTTAAATGATAGTGAAAGTGTTAGTCGCTCAGTCCTGTCTGACTCTCTGCAACCCCATGGACTGTAGCATGCCAGGCTCCTCTGCCCATGGGATTCTTCAGGCAGAAAAGGATATATGGTTGCCACTTCTTTCTCCAGGGGATCTTCCTGGTCAAGGGATCAAACCTCAATCTGCCAAATAACAGATGGATTCTTCATCATCTGAGCCATCAGGGAAGCCCAATATATGATAGTACCACTCATGATTCTTAAAGATTACATATATATGGAATATATACATTCCAGTTATTAGAATGATGAAAATAATAACTAGTGTGCATAAAATACTTTTTTGTTGTTGTTTTGTTTTGGTACCTACAAAACACGATCAGTTATTGTAAGTTCAATTCGGTTGAGTCATACAGGCATGTCTAACTCTTTGTGACCCAGTGGACTGCAGTATGCCAGGCTTCCCTATCCATCACCAATTCCCAAAGTTTATGCAAACTCATGTCCATTGAGTCGGTGATGCCATCAAACCATCATATCCTCTGTTGTTGCCTTCTTTTCCTGCCTTCAATCTTTCCCAGCATCGGGGTCTTTTAAAAAGGGGTCAGCTCTTTGCATCAGGTGGCCAAAGTATTGTACTTTCAGGTTCAACATCAGTCCTTCCAATGAACATTCGGGTCTGATCTCCTTTAGGATGGACTGGTTAGATCTCCTTGCAGTCCAAGGGACTCTCAAGAGTCTTCTCTAACACCACTGTTCAAAAGCATCAATTCTTTGGCACTCAGATTTCTTTATGGTCCAACTCTCACATTCATACAGACTACTGGAAAAATCATAGCCTTGACTAGAAGACCTTTGTTGGCAAAGTAACATCTCTGCTTTTTACTGTGAAAAGAAAAGTCATAACTTTTCTTACAAACAGTAACCATCTTTATTTCTGCAGTCACCATCTGCAGTGATTTTGGAGCCCCCCCAAAATAAAGTCAGCCACTGTATCCACTGTTTCCCCATCTATTTTCCATGAAGTGATGGGACCAGATGCCATGATCTTCGTTTTCTGAATGTTGAGCTTTAAGCCAACATTTTCACACTACTCTTTCACTTTCATCAAGAGACTCTATAGTTCTTCACTTTATGCCATAAGTCTGGTGTCATCTGCATATCTGAGGTTATTTATATTTCTCCCAGCAATCTTGATTCCAGCTTGTGCTTCATCCTGCTGGCGTTTCTCATGATGTACTCTGCATATAAGTTAAATAAACAGGGTGACAATATACAGCCTTGACGTACTCCTTTTGCTATTTGGAACCAGTCTGTTCTTCCACGTCCAGTTCTAACTGTTGCTTCCTGAAATGCATACAGATGTCTCAAGAGGCAGGACAGGTGGTCTGATATTCCCAATTCTTTAAGGATTTTCCACAGTTGGTTGTAATCCACTCAGTTAAAAGCTTTGGCATAGTCAAGAAAACAAAAATAGATGTTTTTCTGGAATTGTCTTGCTTTTTTCATGATCCAGCAGATATTGGCAATTTGATCTCAGTTCCTCTGCCTTTTCTAAAACCAGCTCGAACATCTGCAAGTTCACGGTTCACATATTGCTGAAGCCTGGCTTGGAGAATTTTGAGCATTACTTTAATAGTGTGTGAGATGAGTGCAATTGTGTGGTAGTTTGAGGATTCTTTGGCATTGCCTTTCTTTGGTATTGGAATGAAAACTGACCTTTTCTAGTTCTGTGGCCACTGCTGAGTTTTCCAAATTTGTTTTCATATTGAGCGCAACACTTTCATAGCATCATCTTTTAGGATTTGAAATAGCTCAACTGGAATTCCATCACCTCCACTAGCTGTGTTTGTAGTGAAGCATCCTAAGGCCCAATAAACTTCTCCTTACAGGATGTCTGGCTCTAGGTGAGTGATCATACCATCATGATTATCTGGGTCGTGAAGATATTTTTTGTACAGATCTTCTTTGTATTCTTGCCACGTCTTCTTATATCTTTTTCTTCTCTTAGGTCCATACCATTTCTGTCCTTTACTAAGCCTATCTTTGCATTAAATGTTCCCTTGGATTCTCTAATTTTCTTGAAGAGATCTCCAGTCTCCCATTCTACTGTTTTCTTTTATTTCTTTGTACTGACCTCTGAGGAAGGCTTTCTTACCTCTCCTTGCTCTTCTCTGGAACTCTGCATTCAAATGGGTATATTTTCCCCTTTCTCCTTTGCTTTTCACATCTCTCTCTCTTTTTTTAACAGCTAATTGTAAGGCCTCCTCAGAGAGCCATTTTGCCTTTTTACATTTCTCTTTCTTGTGGATGATCTTGCTCCCTATCTTCTGTACAATGTTACAAACCTTCATCCATAGTTCATCATGCACTCTATCAGATTTAGTCCCTTAAATCTATTTCTTATTCCACTGTATAACCAAAAAAGATTTGATTTAGGTCATACCTGAATGGTCTGGACATGGAAAAACAGACTGGTTCCAAATAGGAAAAAGAGTAAGTCAAGGCTGTATATTGTCACCCTGCTTATTTAACTTATATGCAGACTACATCATGAGAAATGCTGGGCTGGAGGAAGCACAGGCTGGAATCAAGATTGCCGGGAGAAATATCATTAACCTCAGATATGCAGATGACACCACCCTTATGGCAGAAAGTGAAGAAGAACCAAAGAACCTCTTGATGAAGAGGAAAGAGGAGAGTGAAAAAGTTGGCTTAGAGCTCAACATTCAGAAACCTAAGATCATGGCATCTGGTCGCATCACTTCATGGCAAATAGATGGGGAAAAATTGGAAACAGTGTCAGACTTTATTTTTCTGGGCTCCAAAATCAATGCAGATGTTGACTGCAGCCATGAAATTAAAAGACGCTTACTCCTTGGAAGGAAAGAAATGACCAACATAGACAGCCTATTGAAAAGCAGGGACATTAGTTTGTCATAAAGGTCCCTGTATTGAATCAAGGCTATGGTTTTTCCAGTGGTCATGTATGGATGTGAGAGTTGGACTATAAAGAAAGCCATGTGCCAAAGAATTTATACTTTTGAACTGTGGTGTTGAAGGAGACTCTTGAGATTCTCTTTGAATGCAAGGAGATCCAACCAGTCCATCCTAAAAGCGATCAGTCCTGAATATTCTTTGGAAGGACTGATGCTGAGGCTGAAACTCCAATACTTTGGCCACCTGATGTGAAGAGCTGACTCATTTGAAAAGACTCTGAGGCTGGGAAAGATTGAGGGCAGGAGAAGGAGGGAACAACAGAGGATGAGATGGTTGGATCCATCTCTGACTCAATGGACATGGGTTTGGGTGAACTCCCAGAGTTGGTGATGGACAGGGAGGCCTGGCGTGGTGTGGTTCATGCCGTTGCATGGAGTTGGACACGACTGAATGACTGAACTGAACTGAACTGAATGGTCTAGTGATTTTCCTTACTTTCTTCAATGTAAGTCTAAATTTGGCAATTAGGAGTTCATTATCTGAACCATCATCAGCTCTCAGTCTAATTTTTGCTGACTGTATAGAGCTTCTCCATCTTTGGCTGCAAAGAACATAATCCATCTGATTACAAGATTGACCATCTGGTGATGTCCATGTGTAGAGTCTTCTCTTGTGTTGTTGGAAGAGGATGTTTGCTATGACCAGTGAATTCTCTTGGCAGAACTCTATTAGCCTTTTCCCTGCTTCATTCTGTATTCCAAGGCCAAATTTGCCTGTTACTCCAGGTCTTTCTTGACTTCCTACTTTTGCATTCCAGTCCCCTATAATGAAAAGGACATCTTTGGGGGATGTTAACTCTAGAAGGTCTTGTAGGTCTTCATAGAACCATTCAGCTTCAGCTTCTTCAGCATTACTGGTCAGGGCATAGACTTCTATTACCATGATATTGAATGGCTTACCTTGGAAATGAACAAAGATCATTCTGTCGTTTATGAGACTGCATCCAATTACTGCATTTCATGCTCTTTTGTTGACTATGATGGCTACTCCATTTCTTCTAAGGTATTCTTGGCTACAGTAGTAGATATAATGGTCATCTGAGGTAAATTCCCCCATTCCAGTCTATTTTAGTTCACTGATTCCTAAAATGTCGATGCTCAGTCTTGCCATCTCTTGTTTGATCACTTCCAGTTTGCCTTGATTCATGGAGGTAACATTCCAGGTTCCTATGCAATATTGCTCTTTGCAGCATTGGGCCTTGCTTCCATCACCAATCACATCCACAACTGGGTGTTATTTTTGCTTTGGCTCCATCTCTTCATTCTTTCTGGAGTTATTTCTCAACTGATCTCTAGTAGCATATTGGGCACCTACCCACCTGGCGTGTTCATCTTTCAGTGTCCTATCTTTTTGCCTGTTCATACTGTTCATGGGGTTCTCAAGGCAGGAATACTGAGGGTGTTTGCCATTCTGTTCTCCAGTGGACCACATTTTGTCAGAACTCTCCACCATGACCCATCAATCTTGGGTGGCCCTACACAGCATGGCTTATAGTTTCATTGAGTTAGACAAGGCTGTGGTCCACATGATTAGATTGGTTACTTTCTGTGATGGTGGTTTTCAGTGTATCTGCCCTCTAATGGAGAAGGATAAGAGGCTTATGGAAGCCTCCTGATGGGATAGACTGACTGAGGAGGATAATGGGTCTTGTTCTGATGGTAATGGCCATGCTCAGTAAATCGTTAATTCAATTTTCTGCTGAAGGATGGAGCTGTGTTCCCTCCCTTCTATTTATCTGGGGCCAAACTATGGTGGAACCAGAGATCAAATTGCCAACATTGGCTGGATCATGGAAAAAGCAAGAGAGTTCCAGAAAAATATCTATTTCTGCTTTCTTAACTATGCCAAAGCCTTTGACTGTGCGGATCACAATAAACTGGAAAATTCTTCAAGACATGGGAATACCAGACCACCTGACCTGCCTTTTGAGAAACCTATATGCAGGCCAGGAAGCAACAGTTAGAACTGGACGTGGAACAACAGACTGGTTCCAAATAGGAAAAGGAGTACATCAAGGCTGTATATTGTCACCCTGCTTATTTAACTTATAAGCAGAGTACATCATGAGAAAAGCTGGGCTGGAAGAAGCACAAGCTGGAATCAAGATTGCCAGGAGAAATATCAATAACCTCAGATATGCAGATGACACCACCCTTATGGCAGAAAGTGAAGAGAAACTAAAAAGCCTCTTGATGAAAGTGAAAGAGGAGAGTGAAACAGTGGGCTTAAAGCTCAACATTCAGAAAACGAAGATCATGGCATCTGGTCCCATCACTTCATGGGAAATAGAGGGGAAAACAGTGGAAACAGTGTCAGACTTTATTTTTCTGGGCTCCAAAATCACTGCAGATGGTGACTGTAGCCATGAAATTAAAAGACACTTACTCCTTGGAAGGAAAGTTATGACCAACTTAGATAGCATATTGAAAAGCAGAGACATTAATTTGGCAACAAAGGTCCGTCTAGTCAAGACTATGGTTTTTCCAGTGGTCATGTATGGATGTGAGAGTTGGACTGTGAAGAAAGTTGAGCACCAAAGAATTGGTGCTTTTGAACTGCAGTGTTGGAGAAGACTCTTGAAAGTCCATGGAGGTCATGAAGACATTGGTCACCTACCTCAAATGATCCCATGAATGTACTGCTACAGACCGTTCCCCCAACCCTGCATCAGTGCACCACCGACCCACATATTTCCTGAAGACTCCCGGACACCCACAGGCAAGTCTCCTGTGGGTCACTGTTCTTGCTCCTTGGTTCTAGTGCACAAGGTTATGTTGTGCTCTCCAAGAGTCTATTTCCCAGTCCTATGTAAGTTCTGGCAGCTCTATGGAGGCGTTAATGGTGACCTCCTTCAAGTGGACTTATGCCATACACACACCCAGAACCCCTGTCCCTGAAGCAGACCACTGCCGACCTGTACCTCAAAAGGTGATGCTCAAACACAGTTCTGTCTCAGTCTCTGTAGGGTCCTGGGTCCTGGTGCACACAAAGTTCATTTGAGCCCTCTGAACATCGCTGGTGGGAATGGGGTTTGATTCTAATTGCGAATTCACCCCTCCTACTATCGGGCTGGGGCTTCTCCTTTGCCTTCTGACTTGGGTTATCTCCTCATGGCCGGTCCAGCAAAGCGCAGCCGCTGCTCCTGACCTTGGACATGGGGTATCTATTCACGGCTATTCCAGTGAAGTGCAGGCACTGCTCCTGACCTTGGAGGTGAGGTATCTCCTCCCAGCCACTTGCAGCTTCAGTGCTGTGCATCTGTGCAGTTATTTTACTCACCCCTCAAAAGAATATTTTGTTTAAAGAGAAAGCATCATTAAGGAAACTGTTCTAAAGCCAATAGAATTATGTTAGCATAAATCTTTATATTGTGTCTCAGGTCAGTTTTATTAAGTATAGTGGATACATAGTTAGATAGCTGGATAGATACTGACATGAATAAATTGAAACATAAATTTCTAAATTGAGAAATTTACAAATATGTAGAAATTAAACAAAATAAAATACACAAGAAATCACAAAGAAAACTAGAAGTACTTTGGGATAAATGAAAAGTAAACCAATAATAAAACTTTTAATGGGATATTGCTAAAGCAGTAGTGAGAGGGAAATTTGTACCTGTAAACACTTATTTAAAAAAGAAGACAAAATTGCAAATTATCATCAATGTTCCACTATTAGGCACTGGAAAAAAATGTGAATTAAAAAGAATGCAAAAAAAAAGGCAAGGGAAAATAAAGATTAAAGAGAAGTTAAATGAAATGTAGAATTAGAAAACAATAGAAAACCCAACCAAGCCAAATTTTACTATTTTAAAAAGATCAGTAATTTGGTAGAAAAAAAATCTGCCATAATAACCAAGAAAAATAAAATAGAAGACTAGATTACTAATATCATGAGTGAAAAAGGGGAACCACTATAGATACTACATAAATAAAAATGGATTATAAGGAAGTAATATACACAACTGAGAGAGTCATTTCCTAGATAGGTTAATAAGAAGTCTGGGGTCCCCAAAGAGAAAGGGGTCTGGAATTCTCAAGGAGAAAAAAAGGACAAACTTTTTTTTTTTTTTTCCCTTCTACATTCCTTAGGATTATGTATCCTGCCTGAGGACAGTCTTTGGATTAAACCTTCTGGCTAATTCTGTTATCTTAAAATGTAAATTATGGGAGTAGGTCTGATGAGGTCTTTACAACCTCCAGACATTCTTTGGTTTTATTGGAGAGTATATAACTGCATTGCTAATACTAGTAAGGGGGTACTCTTTCTGCCCCCTTCTGATGTATACGTCAGAGGCTTTAACTATCTCCTTTATACTTTAATAAAACTTTATTACACAAAAGCTCTGAGCGATCAAGCCTAGTCTCTGGCCCCAGATTGAATTATTTTCCTCCAGAGGCCAAGAATCCCAGCATCTTTGCATGATTCAGCAACAACCTTTCACAATTATATGACAGAAAATTAGATAACTTTTATGAAATAGATATATTTCTTTAAAGCCACAAACTACTAAGATTGGGTCAAGAAGAAATAGCAAAGCTGAATATAGTTTCTATAGCAAAGAGACTGAATTATTTATTTAAATACTCCTCAAAAGAACAGACCAGTCCAGATGGCATTTCTGGTAAGTTGCAAGAAGCATTTAAGAATTAGTAACCATTCTCCTCAGCAGTGGCCACAGGATTGGAAAAGGTCAGTTTTCATTCCAATCCCAAAGAAAGGCAATGCCAAAGAATACTCAAACTACCGCACAATTGCACTCATTTCACACACTAGTAAAGTAATGCTTAAGATTCTCCAAGCCAGGCTTCAGCAATATGTGAACCATGAACTTCCAGATATTCAAGCTGGTTTTAGAAAAGGCAGAGGAACCAGAGATAAAATTGCCAGCATCCTCTGGATCATGCTACAAGAGATCAGTGGAGAAATAATTCCAGAAAGAATGAAGAGATGGAGCCAAAGCAAAAACAATACCTAGATGTGGATGTGACTGGTGAAAGAAGTAAGGTCCTATGCTGTAAAGAACTGTAATACACAGAACAACTGTACAAAAAAGAGCTTCTCGACCCAGATAATCATGATGATGTGATCACTCACCTAGAGCCACACATCCTAGAATGTGAAGTCAAGTGGGCCTTAGAAAGCATCACTATGAAAAAAGCTAGTGGAGGTGATGGAATTCCAGTTGAGCTATTTCAAATCCTGAAAGATGATGCTGTGAAAGTGCTGCACTCAGTATGCCAGCAAATTTGGAAAACTCAGCAGTGGCCACAGGACTGGAAAGGGTCAGTTTTCATTCCAATCCCAACGAAGGGCAATGCCAAAGAAGGCTCAAACTACTGCACAATTGCACTCATCTCACACGCTAGTAAAGTAATGCTCAAAGTTCTCCAAGCCAGGCTTCAGCAATATGTGAACCGTGAACTTGCAGATGTTCGAGCTGGTTTTAGAAAAGGTAGAGGAATCAGAGATCAAATTGCCAACATCTGCTGGATCATGGAAAAAGCAAGACAATTCCAGAAAAACATCTATTTCTGCTTTCTTGACTATGCCAAAGACTTTTTGACTGTGTGGATCACAAAAAAATGTGGAAAATACTTCAAGAGATGGGAATACCAGAACACCGGATCTTTTGGTTTTGTTTATGGTTTCCTTTGCTGTGAAAAATTATTTAAGTTTGATTAGGTCACATTTGTTTATTTTTTGCTTCATTTCTATTGTCTTGAGAGACTTACACTGTTAGTGGGAATGTAAATTTGTGCAACCACTATGGAAAATATACACATAATTACTTCAAAATGAATTATAATCCAAATATATAGCTCAAAATATACAATGCTTGGAGGAAATTATTGGAGCAAATCTTCATAAGTTTGAGTTATGTGAAGCATTATATATCACACTGAATCACAAGTGACAGAAGAAATCATATATAAACTAGATAGACATCATCAAAATTCAGCCTTTTTGTAGAGCACCATCAAGAAAGTGAAAAGACAACCTACAGAATAGGACACAATTTTTGGAAGTTATACATCTGTTAAAGTGCTTGTATCTAGAATATATGAAAGAACTCTTACAACTAATAGTTAGAATAACTGAATTTAACTTATTTATTAAACACTAAACATCTGAAGACATCTTTCCAAAAAATGATATAAAGTGGTCAACAAGTATATGAATAAATGCTCAAGATTATTAACCATCAGTGAAATGAAAATCAGTCACAATGAGATACTACTTCACATACACTTAACGACTGTAATTGAAAGACACAGAGTATAAAGATTTGCTGAGGGTGCAGAGAAATGGCAACACCATGTATTCCTGGGATTCCCTGATAGCTCATCTGGTAAGGGCTTCTGTGGTGGCTCAATTCACCTGCAGTGCAAGAAATCTGGGTAAAATCCCTGGATTGGGAAGATCCCCTGGAGAAGGAAACAGCTACCCATTTCAGTATTCTGGCCTGGAGAATTGCATGGACTATGTAGTCCATGAGGTGGCAAAGTGTCGGACACGACTGAGCAACTTTCATTCTTTCACTTTCATATATTGCTGGTTAGAATGTAAAACGTAAAATGATTCAGTTACTTTGGAAAATACTGTGGCAGCTTCCCATTACATTAAACATAGAATAATTAGAAATTACACTTCTAAATTTTAGCTATCTAAAATATATGAAAATGTATAGCCAAACACAAAAATAATACATGCATTAGAATAATACTTAGCAATAAAAAGGAATAAGATACTGAGACACATTACAACAGGGATAAACCTTGAAAATGTGCCAGCCACAAAATACCATTTATTATGTAATTCTACTTTTTAAAATTGTTGAGACCATGAAATCTTCAGTGACAGAAAGTAGATAAATTCCTGCCTATGTCTGGAGGATTGAGAGAGAAATTTAGAGTAATTCTTAATTGGCATGTAGTTTTGTTTTCAGGTGATAAAAGTGTTCAAAAAGTATTTGTGGTGGTGATCATATAAGTGTGAAAAACATCTTAATAAAGATGTATATAATTTTTTTAATTATGAAGTACTCAAGGTGTCAGTTACATTTATTCACTCTCTATTATTTCTTTTATCTCCAGATACCTAGTGCAGCCTGAGAGCTAATTTTTGGAACTGTAATATACATCTTTAATATCTATATTTTTTGTTTAGATTACTTTTCAAATTTACCTTTTCTTATTCTATTGATTTTACATTTTTATATTCATGTTTTTTAAGTTAACACTCTCTTCTTATTATATTGAAATTGTATCTTCTTGAACTTCCTGATGTTCAAGCTGGTTTTAGAAAAGGCAGAGGAACCAGAGATCAAATTGCCAACATCTGCTGGATCATCGAAAAAGCAAGAGAGTTCCAGAAAAACATCTATTTTTGCTTTATTAACTATGCCAAAGTCTTTGACTGTGTGGATCACAATAAACTGTGGAAAATTCTGAAAGAGATGGGAATGCCAGAACACCGGATCTGCCTCTTGAGAAATTTGTATGCAGGTCAGGAAGCAACAGTTGGAACTGGACATGGAACAACAGACTGGTTCCAAATAGGAAAAGGAGTATGTCAAGGCTGTATATTGTCACCCTGCTTATTTAACTTATATGCAGAGTACATCATGAGAAACTCTGGACTGGAAGAAACACAAGCTGGAATCAAGATTGCCGGGAGAAATATCAATAACCTCAGATATGCAGATGACACCACGCTTATGGCAGAAAGTGAAGAGGAACTATAAAGTCTCTTGATGAAAGTGAAAGAGGAGAGTAAAAAAGTTGGCTTAAAGCTCAACATTCAGAAAACGAAGATCATGGCATCCGGTCCCATCACTTCATGGGAAATAGATGGGGAAACAGTGGAAACAGTGTCAGACTTTATTTTTCTGGGCTCCAAAATCACTGCAGGTGGTGACTGCAGCCATGAAATTAAAAGAGGCTTACTCCTTGGAAGGAAAGTTATGACCAACCTAGATAGCATATTCAAAAGCAGAGACATCACTTTGCCAACAAAGGTTCATCTAGTCAAGGCTATGGTTTTTCCTGTGGTTATGTATGGATGTGAGAGTTGGACTGTGAAGAAAGCTGAGCGCTGAAGAATTGATGCTTTTGAACTGTGGTGTTGGATAAGACTCTTGAGAGTCCCTTGGACTGCAAGAAGATCCAACCAGTCTATTCTGAAGGAGATCAGCCCTGGGATTTCTTTGGAAAGAATGATGCTAAAGCTGAAACTCCAGTACTTAGGCCACCTCATGCGAAGAGTTGACTCATTGGAAGAGACTCTGATGCTGGGAGGGATTGGGGTCAGGAGGAGAAGGGGACAACAGAGGATGAGATGGCTGGATGGCATCACTGACTCGATGGACGTGAGTCTCAGTGACCTCTGAGAGTTGGTGATGGACAGGGAGGCCTGGCGTGTTGCGATTCATGGGGTCGCAAAGAGTCAGACACGACTGAGTGACTGATCTGATCTGATCTGAATACTCTCTAGGATTTTGTTTTTATCCAGTTTTTAATTTTCTTTGTTCTTCAAGTTATGTCTTTCTTTTTTTTTTATTGTTTATACATTTGTTGTCTCTGTGTGTGTGTGTTTTCAGTTTGGATATCCTGGGCTTTGTCTTCCATGCTAGAATTTTCTTCAAGTATCAGACAGGCAAAAGGAATTCTGTACCCTTGTCAGCCTTATCACTGGTGGGTTAGTGTTAGGATGATTCTGTGTATATCTGTCTTTTATGCCGCGGTATTTATGCTAAAAGAAATAGGATTTTATTCTGGAATTCAATTCCTACATTATCTCCTCCAGTTCTCTGAAAAGAGTTTATCAATCAATTTCTTCAGAGAAAAATTGTGTGTGTGTGTGTGTGTATACAGTCACTGGTGGAAAATTACATGACACTTTGAATACAGCCATGGGATAAGGATAGTGGAAGACTGCCACATATGCTCATCTTCAAATACACCTCAGCTTTTAGTTTCATTTAATATTCCCAACCAAAGCTGGCTCAATCTGCTCTAAGAACAGTTTCTCTCTAAAGCTGTACAGGGTAGATTGTATTTCTGCTACCTTAAATCCCATCCACACATGATTTGGGAATCATATGCTTTGTTTAAATCCATTAGCATTATTGCATCCTTTGAATCTTCAAAAATGAAGTTCTTTCCTCCTTGATATCTTGTATCATATGTTTTGTTTTTGTGAATTTAAACATTACTGGATTTTCAAAAATGAATTCGGAATATCAGAAAATCATGGACATAGTATGTGCCCCCTATATGTTGTATTAATTTATAGGTTTCTTTTTTTATTATAAAAGAAGTGGTTTGTTATGATAGTATAATAAAATATTTTTTATATGTATACTCTGTGAAACTAAGAATTTTTATGACACTCTGGCTCAAACTAGGAATTGTTAGTGTAAAGTTCAGAGTTATATGTGCCAAAAGAAAGAAATTATTTGGGGGTAAAGAGTTGTATATATAAATTCTGTGTGTATTCCTTGACAAACTAGGAATAAAACTACCATTAGGGTTTCATTAGTGTCTCAGATAGTAACAATCTGCCTATAATTCAGGAGACCCAGTTTCAATCCCTGCGTTGGGATGATTCCTGGAGAAGGGAATGGCTAACTCACTGCAGTTCCTGGACAAACTAGGAATAAAACTACCATATGTCCCAGCAATCCCATACTGGATTATTCTGAGAAATACTGGGAATATTCTGAGAAAACCACAATTCAAAAGGGAACTAAAAAGCCTCTTGATGAAAGTGAAAGAGGAGAGTGAAAAAGTGGGCTTAAAGCTCAACATTCAGAAAAATAAGATCATGGCATCTGGTCCCATCACTTCATGAGAAATAGATGGGGAAACAGTGTCAGACTTTATTTTCTCGGGCTCCAAAATCACTGCAGATGGTGATTGCAGCCATGAAATTAAAAGACATTTATTCCTTGGAAGGAAAGTTATGACCAACCTAGACAGCATATTAAAAAGCAGAGACATTACTTTGCCAACAAAGATCCGTCTAGTCAAGGCTATGGTTTTTCCAGTGGTCATGCATGAATGTGAGAGTTGGACTGTGAAGAAAGCTGAGTGCAGAAGAATTGATGCTTTTGAACTGTGGTGTTGGAGAAGACACTTGGGAGTCCCTTGGCCTGCAAGGAGATCCAACCAGTCCATTCTAAAGAAGATCAGTCCTGGGTGTACATTGGAAAGACTGATGCTAAAGCTGAAACTCCAATACTTTGGCCACCTCATGCGAAGAGTTGACTCATTGGAAAAGACTCTGATGCAGGGAGGTATTGAGGGCAAGAGAAGAAGGGGACGACAGAGGATGAGATGGCTGGATGGCATCACCGCTCGATGGACGTGAGTTTCAGTGAACTCCGGGAGTTGGTGATGGACAGGGAGGCTTGGCGTGATGCAATTCATGGTGTCGCAAAGAATTGGACACGACTGAGCAACTTCACTAAACTGAACTGATATATATGAAATCTAGAAGATGGTGCTGATGAACTTATTTACAGAGAAGAAATGGAGACCAAATGTAGAGAATTAACTTGTGGACACTGTAGGGGAAGGAGAGAGTAGAATAAATTGAGAAAGCAGCACTGACATATATACACTATCATGTGTAAAATAGATAACCAAAGGAAAGCAGCTTTATAACACAGGGAGCTAGCCTGGCACTCTGTTGTGAACCAAACTGGTGGGATGTGAGGGGGGAAGAAGATTATGTGTGTGTGTGTGTGTGTGTGTGTGTGTGTGTGTGTGTATATATATATATAATTATGGCTGATTTGCATTGTTGTTCAGCAGAAACCAACACAACATTGTGAAGTAATTATCCTCTAGTAAATAAATAAAGAATATTAAAAAAAATACTGCTCTGTAGATAGTAATCAGTCAATATGAGTGAAATAGTGATTCAGAAACATGTATTGAGAAAATTTGGCATGACTTGCCCTTAATCGACTCTTTAAAAGTGATATCTGAGCAAGAGAATTATTATACTTGGGTTAGCATTTTTATAATTTAAACTGCCTATTAGAAGAGCATTTCAATAAAGATGAGCCAACTCTTTGTTTCTCCCTTATGGAATTCCTACAGAAAACAAGAACCTTTAACATGGAACAGTTAAGACACTATCTGTTGTGGACTGGAAGAGGATCTGGTGCTTGTTATGTGTATACTGTAATCATAAATGTGCTCAATGAATACTAAATAACAAAAATTTTCACTGAGTAACAGAATCATCAAATAGACCAAATTTTATTCTGAGAAGAGTTCAGAAACAGTTTGTCCAATATCCAGAGGCATCCATGTCATCTGGGATTTGGTAGACATTTGAAAAATGTCTAATAAAGTCTGCAGTGAAATAAAAAAATAGAAAAGATAGCCTATCATTTACTTTGAAACAATTGCACAGTAATATCATGTAAAATAGGGCATTCATTCTGTTGTCTCACTACACTAATGTCTTATAGAACTACATTACTAATTATGGAAATAATTTATTTGACCTCCCTGTAATATAAATATCATAACATTAAAAAAAAATCTTAAGTGTGTGTGTGTGTGTGTTGAGTGACTCAGTCATGTCTGACTCTTTGTGATCCCATGGACTGTAGCCTGCCAGACTCCTCTGTCCATGGGATTTTTCAGGAAAAATGCTGGAGTGGGTTGCCATTTCCTTCTCCACAGTGTGTAGAGAAGATAATTAAAATTTTGGTAGCAACTGAAAAAATATGATATAATTTATAGTCCATAATTCACTATCATAGAGTACATTAGAACTGTTTTCAATAAGAAAATTTGGAGGTAGTGAGAAAATGGCACAAATATTTTGTTTGTTTTTGTAGTCATTTTAAAACTAAATATGCATTTAACATTACTGAACAGAGATTTTTCCAAAGTTATTTGATCATGGAATACTGATAGCTTATGGTGAATGATGTTGGATTCAGAATACCTAAGAAAGAAGATTTAGCTTCTGGATCAGAGACCAGGCTTGATCACAAGAGATTTGGTGTAGCAGAGTTTTAATACAGTATAAAAAGGACACAGAAAGCTTCTGACACAGACATCAGAAGGGGAACGAAGAGTGCCCCACTTGCTAGTCTTAGCAAGGGAGCTATATAATTTTTTAATTGGTTATTACAATAAATTAAAAGAATGTCTCAAGGTTGTAGAGATCTTACTAGACCCACTCCCATAATAAACATTTTAAGATATCTTCATGACCCAGATAATCATGATGGTGTGATCACTCACCTAGAACCACATTCCTAGAATGCAAACTCAAGTGGGCCTTAGGAAGCATCACTACAAACAAAACTCAGGGAGGTGACGGAATTCCAGTGAGCTATTTCAAATCCTAACAGATGATGCTGTGAAAGTGCTGCTCTCAATATGCTAGCAAATTTGGAAAACTCAGCAGTGGCCACAGAACTGGAAAATGTCAGTTTTCATTCCAATCCCAAAGAAAGGCAATGCCAAAGAATCCTCAAACTACTGCACAATTACACTCATCTCACATGCTAGTACAGTAATGCTGAAAATTCTCCGAGCCAGACTTCAACAATATGTGAACCATGAACTTCCAGATGTTCAAGCTGGTTTTAAAAAGGCAGAGGAACAGGAGATCAAAATGCCAACATCCACTGGATCATCGAAAAAGCAAGAGAGTTCCAGAAAAACATCTATTTCTGCTTTATTAACTATGCCAAACCTTTGATTTAGTGGATTACAACAAACTGTGGAAAATTCTGAAAGAGATGGGAATACCAGACCACCTGACCTGCCGCTTGAGAAATATATATGAAGGTCAGGAAGGAATAGTTAGAATTGGACATGGAAAATCAGACAGGTTCTAAATAGGAAAAGGAGTACGTCAAGGCTGTATATTGTCACCCTGCTTATATAACTTATATGCAGAATACATCATGAGAAACACTGGGCTGGATGAAACACAAGCTGCAATCAAGATTTCTGGGAAAAATGTCAATAACCTCAGATATGCAGATGACACCACCCTTATGACAGAAAGTGAAGAAGAACTAAAGAGCCTTTTGATGAAAGTGAAAGAGGTGAGTGAAAATGTTGGCTTAAAACTCAACATTCAGAAAACAAAGATCATGGCATTCGGTCCCATCAGTTCAGTTCAGTTCAGTTCAGTCGCTCAGTCGTGTCCAACTCTTTGCATCCCCATTAACCGCACCACGCCAGGCCTCTCTGTCCATCACCAACTCCCGGAGTCCACCCAAACCCATGTCCATTGTGTCAGTGAACCATCCAACCATCTCCTTCTCTCATCCCCTTCTCCTCCTGCCTTCAATCTTTCCCAGCATCAGAGTCTTTTCAAATGAGTCAGCTCTCTGCATCAGGAGGCCAAAGATGGGAGTTTCAGCTTCAACATCAGTCCCTCCAATGAACACCCAGGATTGATCTCCTTTGGGATGGAGTGGTTGGATATCCTTGTAGTCCAAGGGACTCTTGAGAGTCTTCTCCAACACCACAGTTCAAAAGCATCAATTCTTTGGTGCTCAGCTTTCTTTATAGTCCAACTCTCACATCCATACATGATGACTGGAAAAATCATAGCTTTGACTAGAAGGACCTTTGTTAGCAAAGTAATGTTTCTGCTTTTTAATATGCTGTCTAGGTTGGTCATAACTTTCCTTCCAAGGAATAAGCATCTTTTAATTTCATGGCTGCAATCATCATCTGCAGTGATTTTGGAGCCCAGAAAAATATGGCAAATAGGAGGAGAAACAGTGGAAACAGTGGAAGACTTATTTTTGAAGGGCTCCAAAATCACTGCAGATGTTGACTGCAGCCATGAAATTAAAAGACACTTGCACTTTGGAAGAAAAGCTATGACCAACCTATACAGCAAATTAAAAAGCAGAGACATTACTTTGCCAACAAAGGTCTGTCTAGTCAAGCCTATGGTTTTTCCAGTAGTCTGTATGAATGTGAGAGTTGGACTATAAAGAAAGCTGATCACCAAAGAACTGATGCTTTTAAACTGTGGTGTTGAAGAAGACTCCTGAGAACACTTGGACTGCAAGGAAATCCAACCAGTCCATCCTAAAGGAAATCAGTCCTGAATGTTCATTGGAAGGACTGATGTTGAAGCTGAAACTCCAGTATTTTGGCCACCTGATGTGAAGAGCTGACTTATATTAAAAGACCCTTATGCTGGGAAAGAGGAGAATGTGATGACAGAGGATGAGATGTTTGGATGGCATCATTGAGTCAATGGACATGAGTTTGAATAATCTCCAGGAGTTGGTGAAGGACAGGGAGGCCTGGAGTGCTGCAATTCATGGGGTCACAAAGAGTCAGACACTGAAGGACTGAAATGAAGTGAACTGAGTCCCACTCCCCTAATAAACATTTTAAGATAACAGGATTAGTCAGAATGTTTTCAAGAAGGAGAAACTGTCCTCAAGCAGGATACATTGTTGTTAAATAATCCTTAGCACAGAGTTTAATTTGATTTGTTTGCTGTGTAATCACCAGCTCCATTTTAATGGAAAAAAAAATGTTTTATGTGACTCAAGACTAAGGAATGAAAAAAAAAAGTTTGTCCTTTTCTCCTCTTTGAGAATTCTGGACCTCTATCTCCTCTTCAAAAGCCTCAGACCCCTTGCTCCTCCTTGAGGATCCCAGACTTCTTATCAACCTGCCTAGGAATTGACTCTCTCAATACCTTGTAGAAAGAAGCCACTAAGTGATAATATGAAATGGAATCTCACTTATTATACCAGAAGCAACAATAGTTTGAAAGAATAAGTGCCCCCTTTCACCGTAATGCTTTTTTTTTTTTTTGGTAATTCATTTTTTATTGTGATAAAATACATATAACATTTTCCATTAATAACTACATTCAAAATACTGGTCAACCATTGCCATATCTAGTTCCTGTTGACTTTCATTACTTCAAAAGAAATTCTGCCCCAGTAAGTAGTCAGTCATTCCCCATTCACTTCTCCACCAAGCCTAGGAAATGACTAATCTGTGTTCTGTCTCTGTGGATTTGTCTATTTAAGATCTTTAATATAAAGAGAATCATGCTATATGTGTTTTTTGTTATTCAGTTTTTAAAAATATTATTATATTTGTAATTCTTCTTATGTATTTATATAAATATTTCATTAGTTAAAGGCTTTTGAGAGGCAGAAACTGAGATGAGATTGTATTGCAATAGACATGTCACGCGAGTGTATGTTCCTTGGTTCTTTGTCTCATCACAACAAAGATTTGGAGCAACGGACATTAAAGCCCTTGGCACATCACAGCTCTCGGGTCTTGGACAAACCTTGTTACAGCTCTTAGGCAAATCAGTGTTACAGCTCCATTTTATTTAGAAGATAGCAGGAGAATCCAAGACTCGAAGAGAAGAGAGTGGAGGAGTGTGTGGGGAGGGAGGGGGAGAGAAAGAGAGAGAGAGCGCGCGCGCGCACATGTGCACACACACGCGGGAGATAGAGTCCGAGAGAAAGCACTTTGGCTCCTCCTTTTATATGTTTTTTCCACCACCTGGGCCTACCCTATGCAAATTGGGCTTAGCCAGGAGTGCTGTTTATTCTGTTTGTTCTGCTTGAAGTCTTCACTCTGGTCCTCAGACCTTCCTTGTCTTTTAGCCACTGCCATTTTGGACTCCTTTTCCCTATTCTACCTACCTAACATTCCCCCCTCAAGAGATGGGAGGCCCAATTCTTTGGGAATAGGGGCATCGAGGTCTTTCTGGCTACTTCCTGCTGCACTGGGATGGCAAGGGGTATTGGGCCGCTCCCTCTTGCTAGTCTCAAGCCTCAGAGTCCTTATAGCGGTGTCCAAGGGTGTGTGATATTTTCTGTGGTCAGCTGTAGTTTTATATCTTTATTGAACTGGCATTGCATGTTGTAGCTGGTTGACCTGGGCAGAGACAAAACAGGTTAGACAATTGACAGTACATGGAATAATCATAGGCATCATCAATATAGCATAACGAGGACTAGTAGAGACATTGGTCAGTTTTAAATTCACATGGCCAGGATGGCTCAAGTCCCTCCTTGTTCAGGGATCAGAAGATCTATCTCCTGTCTATTTTGGAGTACAGTCTCTGTCAAGCTGTGTTGGCTCTTTAGAGTTATCCTGAGAAATCTTATCCCCAGAAACCAGATTTTGGGAGTGTTCATTAGAATGGCACTCATTGGTAGTTCTGAATAGGTATCTGAGATCTCCCAGGGGCTCACAGCTGTATTGAGTGTCCTCTTCTGTTTTCTTCCATGGCTTGACTCGTGAGTAGTGAATCCAGGAGTCATGTCCTGGTGCCTTGACTGCTGTGGGGGTAGAAAGTATTATAGTGTAGGGGCCCTTCCATGTGGGCTGGAGTTGAGCCTTTGGGGACCCATCTTTCCAGACTTTATTTAGGACTTGAGTTCCTGGAGCATATAGTGGTGACTCTTTAGAATCTTTTGGGTCCTGGTTCATACCCCACAAGCGTATATCCTGTTGGAATCGCCCAATGGCCATGGTATAAGATTGGAGGATCTGAACCTCTCAATCTAGGAAGAGGTCATTGACATAAGCAAAATGTCTCTCATATAGCATCTCATAAGGACTAAGACCAACCTGTTCCTTAGGGGCAATGCAGGTGTGGAGGAGAGCTATTGGTAAAGCCTCCTTCCATCCCAGGGAGGTCTCCTGGTTTATCTTTTTTTATCTGATTTTAAGAATTGATTGGTTCTTTCTACTTTTCCTGAAGACTGAGGCCTCCAGGCACAATGGAGGTAATAAGTAATGCCCAATGCTTTCAAGACTCCTTGGGTGACCTTAGAAGTAAATGATGTCCCATTGTCACTTTGTAATGACCTGGGCAGACCAAATCTTGGAATGATTTCATGAAGCAGTTTTTTAACTACCTCCTCAGCCTTCTTGGTCCGGGTGGGAAAGCCTTCAATCCATCCTGTGAATGTATCTATCATAACTAATAGGTATTTATACCCTTGAGAAACTGACATCTGGGTGAAGTCCCTCAGCCAGAACTCTCCTGGGTAGGCCCCACGTCGTTGGATGTGCTGGGCCAGCTGGGGTCTTCGAGCTCCTTGGGGGTTGTTTAATTGGCAAGTGGGACAAGGGAGATCACTTGCCTTATAGTCCTTTGGAGGCCTATTCCTCTGAAGGACTTTCTAGTAATCTTTGGAAGGCCTTTTCCCCTAAATGAGTGGTGGCATGTAAGGAGTTAACCAACTTCCATTGGAGGTTCCCAGGCAGAAAAAGGAGTCCCTCCTTTTGGAACCACCCCATATAATCTTCTTGAAAGCCCTCGCTCTTAGCTTTAAGAGTCTCCCCTTCAGTATATGAAGGAGTTTCTGGCAAATTAGTCTGTGGAACTAAGGTGGCAATCCCTATTATGTCATGGTTCTGTAATGCTGCTCTCCTAGTTGCCTGATCAGCTGCTTGGTTCTCTCGTGCCACTTCCGTGTTCCCTTCTTGGTGTCCTTTACAGTGGGAGACTGAAACCTCAGTAGGCAGATGGACTGCCTCCAAGAGTCAAAGAATCTGATCACCATATTTGATTGGGGTGGCCTTGGGTGGTCAAGTGGCCCCTTTCTTTCCAAACAGCCGCATGTGCATGTATACAGCACCAGTAAGGCATACTTGGAGTCAGTGTAAATGGCTATTCTTTTTCCTTTTCCCAGCTCTAAAGCTCGAGTCAGGGCTATGAGCTCAGCTAATTGGGCTGAAGTACCTGGTGGCAGAGGCTTAGCCTCTATGGTCTCAAAACTGGAGACTACTGCAGACACGTCAGAGGAAATTTCTCTGGAAGTGGGAGGAAGGGGCAGGACATAAGGAGAGCAATTGCAATGAGAGGCAGTTCTGAACTTTGTGAAGGAGAGAGAGAACAAAAAAGGATTACATGGGCAGAAGCCAGCCAGACTACAGTCCAGTTTATAGATTAAGTAAATTTAATTATTTTGCTGTTGATATTATTATTTGTTTTCCCCAAATATGAAGTCCTGTATTAATTCCCTTTTTATTATATTTAATCATTTTAAATGCACGTTTATTCACACTTTAGTATATGTGAAATTTAGCAGTGTGTCTAAAGGTATCATATACATGCTATTTTACTTTGGATTTCCCATATTTCCTAGTAGAGTAGGTAAGGGCTGAGTTTCTTAAGATAACAATCATCCCTAAAGGACTTTGAACATTTTACTTTGTTTACTTGAAATATTTGAAGATTTAAACACTTGAAGGTTTATATAGTTACAAAAAGACAAAATGAATTGTATTATATTCTTCTTTTGACAAAAAGTGACCATGTAAATCTTCTCATTTTTAGTAACACTATACATGTATGATTATAGAAATAAAATTATTATTTTGAAATTTTATTTTTATAAAATTCTACATTATACATAATAAAACCATTTTGAATAGTGATTAATTTGTCAAAAGTCATTTTGACTGATATACCTCAATCTGACTATTTGATTTATCAGGTAAGTGGCATAAATCAGAGTGAAAATGAGTGGGTTTGACATATATATCAAATCTTTGTCATGGAAAATGGAAGAGTGATGTCTGCTTTAAGAGAAGCTTCTTCATCATGTGTGTCCTTACCTAACTTGCATCCTCTATCTTTGACTCTGTCAGAAAGTAATTTTAAAGAAATCACTAAACTTTTGAAAATTTTAAAAGCTCATGTTTTTATTTTGTGTTCTTTTATGTGACTGACAGTAAACTCTGACATAATAAATCAATGACAGAGGAAATATCTATTAAATCAAGGATTCTTCTCCAATTTGCAACACTATTACTATATATATACATACGATTGATTTTTGGAGTTTGACTTTTGAAGCTCATTTAGCAACAAGGAAAACTATGTTAACTTGATTGTAAAACTAAGTTTACCAAGGAAAATAGAAGTCATCATTATTTTATTTTTTTATTTCAAAAAGTTTTTTTTTAATTTAAATTTATTTATTTTAACTGGAGGCTAATTACTTTACAATATTGTATTGGTTTTGCCATACATCAACATGCATCTGCCACGGGTGTACACATATTCCCCATCTGAACCCCCCTCCCACCTCCTTCCCCGTACCATCCCTCTGTGTCATCCCAGTACACCAGCCTCAAGCATCCTGTATCCTGCATCGAACCTGGACTGGAGATTTGTTTCTTATGTGCTATTATACATGTTTCAATGCCATTCTCCCAAATCATCCCACCCTCTCCCTTTCCCACAGAGTCCAAAAGACTGTTCTATACATCTGTGTCTCTTTTGCTGTCTCACATAAATTTTATTTTTGTTTCTCCAGAGTTAGTTCTCATTTTAAAAGGTCTCCAATAATTGTTTCTTAAATGAGTTAAAATATTAAATATTTTCATTCAAAAAAAAAAACAAATCAGAGATACTTCATTCTATTTCTCTGAGATACCAATATGGTACCTAGAGAGAATGACGTTAAAAAAAAAAAATAGCTTATTTTTCTAGATTATCACATTTTTAGAGGATTATAAGTGGATAATACAGGTTATCTGAAGAGCATACTACATACATTTCCCTTCCACTTTATTGAGGCATAAATGACATACAATATTATATTTGCTTCAAGTGTACAATATAGAGATTTTTTTATTTGTATATATTGCAAAGTGATCACTGCAGGAAGTCTAGTTAGCATTCATTAACAGATATGGTTATAGGGTTTTTTGTTTTTGCCTTTTTTTTCCCCCTTGTGATGAGAATTTTTAATATATACTCTTCTGGTAACTTTCAAATATTTAATACAGTTTGTTTGTTTGTTTTTAACTATAGTCACCATTCTGTGCCTCTCATTTCTGTGACATTAATAACTGGAAGTGTTCACTTTTGACTTTCTTCTCTCATTTCTCCTACTTAGCACCTACAACATTGCACCTCTGGCAGCCACCAATCTCTCCTCTGAATCTACGAGCTTGTTTTTTGTTGTTGCTTAGACTCCATATATGTGAGACATTTGGTCTTTGTTTTATTTATTTCATTTAGCATAATACTCCCAGTTTCATCCATGTTGTCACAAATGGAAAAATTTTGTTTGTTTTTCTGATTAAATGATATTCCAAGCTTCTGTCTCTGCTGGTGGGCTGCCTACTGCCTTCCTGGAATATCTTTTAGCCATAAAAAAAAGGCAAAATCTTATGCCACATCTTATTTATTGATTCAATCTATCAACTAAGGTTGCTTCCATATTTTGGACATTGTAAGTACTGCTGTAATGAAGACTGGGATGTATATATCTTTTCAAATTAGTGTTTTCATTTCCTTTGGATAAATGCCAAAAGTTGGAATTCAGTTCAGTTTAATCACTCAGTTATGTCTGACTCTTTGGGACCCCATGGACTGCAGCACACCAGGCTTCCCTATCCATCACCAACTCCCAGAGCTTGCTCAAACTCAAGTCCATTGAGTCATTGATGCCATCCAACCATCTCATTCTCTGTCATCCCCTTCTCCTCCTGCCTTCAATCTTTCCCAGCATCAGGGTCTTTTCAAATGAGTCAGTTCTACATATCAAGTTGCCAAAGTATTGGAGCTTGAGCTTGAGCTTGAGTCCTTCCAGTGAACATTCAGGACTGATTTCCTTTAAGATGGACAGGTTGGATCTCCTTGCAGTTCAAGGGACTCTCAAGAGTCTTCTCCAACACCACAGTTCAAAAGCATCAATTCATTGGCACTCAGCTTTTTTATGGTCCACCTCAAATATCCACATGTGACTACTGGAAAAGCCATAGGTTTTACTAGACAGAACTTTGCTGGCAAAGTAATGTCTTTGCTTTTTAATAAGCTGTCTAGTTTAGTCACAGATTTTCTTCCAAGGAGCAAGTGTCTTTTAATTTCATGGCTGCAGTCACCATCTGCAGTGATTCTGGAGCCCAAGAAAATAAAGCTTCTCACTGTTTCCATTGTTTCTGCATCTATTTGCCATGAAGTGATAGGACCAGATGCCATGATCTTAGTTTTCTGAATGTTGAGTTTTAAGCCAACTTTTCCACTCTCCTCATTCACTTTCATCAAGAAGCTCTTCATTTCCTCTTTGCTTTCTGCCATTATGGTGGTGTTATCTGCGTAACTGTGTTATTGATATTTCTCCCAGCAATCTTGATTCCAGCTTGTGCTTTATCCAGGCTGGCATTCACATTTTGTAGTCTTCATATAAGTTAAATAAGCAGGGTGACAATATACAGTCTTGACATACTCCTTTCCCAATTTGGAACCAGTCAGTTGTTCCAAATTGAAATTAATTGATCATATAGTATTGGAATTATTTTATACGTATTTTTAAAAATTGGAATTAATGTGTCATATGGTAATACTATTTTATTTTTGTTTTCAACTCCATATTGTTTGCCATACTGGCTGCACCAATTTATATTCCAACAAATAGAGCACAAGAACTCCCTTTTCTTCACATCTTAGGCAACACTTGTTTTTTTCTTGTCTTTTTTAAAAAATAATAACCATTCTAAAAGGTATGAGATGACATCACATTGTGGAATTAGTTTTCATTTCCTTGATGATTATGAATGTTAAATATCCTTTAATGCACCTGGTTTCCATCTGTGTCTTCCAATGAAGACACAGATGACACCACCCTTATGGCAGAAAGTGAAGAGGAACTCAAAAGCCTCTTGATGAAAGTGAAAGTGGAGAGTAAAAAAGTTGGCTTAAAGCTCAACATTCAGAAAACGAAGATCATGGCATCTGGTTGCATCACTTCATGGGAAATAGAGGGGAAAACAGTGGAAACAGTGTCAGACTTTATTTTTCTGGGCTCCAAAATCACTGCAGATGGTGACTACAGCCATGAACTTAAAAGACACTTACTCCTTGGAAGGAAAGTTATGACCAACCTAGATAGCATATTCAAAAGCAGAGACATTACTTTGCCAATAAAGGTCTGTCTAGTCAAGGCTATGGTTTTTCCAGTGGTCATGTATGGATGTGAGAGTTGGACTGTGAAGAAGGCTGAGCGCCGAAGAGTTGATGCTTTTGAACTGTGGTGTTGGAGAAGACTCTTGACAGTCCCTTGGACTGCAAGGAGATCCAACAAGTCTGTTCTAAAGGAGATCAGCCCTGGGATTTCTTTGGAAGGAACGATGCTAAAGCTGAAACTCCAGTACTTTGGCCACCTCATGCAAAGAATTGATTCATTGGGGAAGCCTCTGAATCTGGGAGGGATTGAGGGCAGGAGGAGAAGGGGACGACAGAGGATGAGATGGCTGGATGGCATCACGGACTCGATGGAAGTGAGTCTGGGTGAACTCCGGGAGTTGGTGATGGACAGGGAGGCCTGGCGTGCTGCAATTCATGGGGTCACAAAGAGCTGGACATGAATGAGTGACTGATCTGATCTGATCTTCATTGGAAAAACGTCTAATCAGATTCTCTGCCTGTTTTAATATCACATTTTTATTTTTTGGTATTGAGTCATATGAATCCTTTATGTATTTTGAATACTGACTCCTTATCAGATGTGTGATTTGAAAACATTTCTTTCATTCTGAAAGTTGTTTTTTTTTTTTTTTTTTTTTTTTTTTCATTTTGTTAACAATGTCCTTTGCTGTGCAAAAACTTTTTGTTTGTGGTAGTCCCACTTTTTGAATTTTGCCTTTTCTTTCCTATACTTTTGGTATCAAATGTAAAATATATATATATATGTATATCACTGAGAACTGTGTCATGGAGTTTACCACCTATGGTTTCTTTTAGTCATTTTATGCTTTCAGATCTTGCAATTAAGTTCTTAATCTATTTTGAGTTAGTCTTTGTGTATGTTGTAGAATAGTGATCCAGTTCATTCTTTTGAATGTTACTGTCCTTTTTTTTTTAAACATTACTGTCCATTTTTCCCAGAACTGTTTATTGAAAAGACTGTCCTTTCGCCACTGTATAGTTTTGGTATCTATATAGTAAATTGAGTAACCATATATACATTGGTTTATTTTTTTGTCTATCTATTTATTCTGTTCCATTGATCTATATATCTGTTTTAATGCCAATATCATACTATTTTGATTTCTATAGCTTTGTAATGTAGTTTGAAATCAGGGAGCATGATGAAATAGATTTGTATATATTGATTTATATCCTGAAATTTTTCTGAATTTCCTTATTAGTTCTAACACTTTTTGGGTGAACTCTTTAATGTTTTCTTTATATAGTATGATGTCTTCTGCAAATATTAAGAGTTTCATTTCTTTATTTCCAATTTGTATGCCTTTTACTTCTTTGTCTTAACTAATTACTCTGGCTAGGATTTCCAGTCCTATGCTGAATAAAAGTGGTGAGAGTGGCATCTTTGTCATGTTATTGGTCTTAGAGGAAAAGCTTTAAGATTTTCACCCTAAGTATTATATTAACTGTGGACTTTTCATATATGGTCTTTATTATGCTGAGGTGCATTTGCTTCTTACCCACTTTGTTCAGTAATGTTATCATGACTGGGTGTTGAATTCTATCTTTTGTTTTTTTTTTTGCATTGTGATTATCTTGATTTGTTTTTTAGTTACTGAATTGTGGGTGTTGAACAATTCTTTCATCTCAGATTAAATCCTAAGTGGCAATGGCATATAATATTTTAATGCATCACTGAATTAAGTTTGCTAATATTTTGTTGAGGATTTTTGTGTCTATGTTCATCAAAGAAAGACCTGTGATTTTTTTTTTTTTTTTTTTCCTCTGTGAAGGCCTTGTCTTGTTTTGGTATCAGGGTAATGCTGACATTGTAAAATGAGTTTGGAAGTTTCCTTCTTTTCTATTTCTGTTGGAAAAGTTTGTGAAGATAGTATTAATTATTCTTTGAATGTTTGGTAGAATTCACCAGTGATGTCATGCTTAATGCCAGGGTGGACAAATCACAGCCTGGAATCAAGATTGCTGGGAGAAATATCAACTACCACAGATTTGCAGATGACACCACTCTAACTGCAGAAAGTGAAGAGGAATTAAAGAGCCTATTGATGAAGGTGAAAAAGGAAAGTGAAAAAATTGGTTTAAAACTCAACATTCAAAAAACTAAGATCATGGCATCTGGTCCCATCACTTCATGGCAAATAGAAGTGGAAAAGTGGAAGCAGTGACAGATTTTCTCTTTTTGGGCTCCAAAATCACTGCTGACAGTGACTACAGCCATGAAATTTAAAGACACTTGCACCTTGGAAGGAAAGCTATGACAGACCTAGACAGCATATTCAAAAGCAGAGATATCAATTTTGCTTATCTTTTTGAAGAATCAGCTCTTGGTTTCATTGATGTTTTCTATTGTCTCTATTTCACTCATTTCTGTTCTGACCTTTGTTAATTTATTTTCTTTTACTAATTTGGGGCTTTATTGATTCTTCTTTTCCTATTTCTTTGAGTTGTACAAATAGGTTTTTATATTTGATATTGTTTTTGTTTCTTGAAGTAGACATTTATTTCTGTGTACTTCTCTTAAAACTATTTTTGCTGTACACATTTTGGTAAGTTATATTTCCATTTTTATTTGTCTCAGTGTATTTTTGTTCTCTTTTAAGTTTTTTTTGACCCATCAGTTGTTCTTTAAATTTGCTGTGTAATTTCCACATATTTGTGAATTTTCTTCTTGTAATTGATTTCTAATTTCATGTCATCATTGTCAAAAATGCTCTATATGTTTTCAGTCTTTTTAAATTTGTTAGGACTAGTTTTGTGACCTAATATATGATGTATCCTGGAAAACGTGCCATGTGTGCTTGAAAAAAAAATTGTATATCCTGGTCTACTGTGTCATTTAAGATGTATATTTTTTAAATGATTTTCTGTCTGGATAATCTATCCATTGATGTAAGTGGAGTATTAAAATTCCTTACTATTGTTTAGCTGCCATCTACTTCTCTATTTAGATTTACGAATATTTGTGCTATGTATTTGGCTGTTCCTGTGTTAGGTGCATAAATATTTTCAAATGTTATATTGGGATGTTTTTCAGTCTGATATTTGTACAGTGCCCTGGGTATGTAGTCTCCTAATAATTGACTCTCTTTTTGTTACCATCCATGGGACCCAGAAATACAAGCCCCCGCTGGAATCCAGTTCCATCAATCAAGGGATGTCTCCTGGGTGGCAGCTGCAAAGACTGAATCACCAGGCATGAAAACTGAGGCACCAAACATGTTTAGAAACCTCTCTCTAAAATAAAGTTGAGCTCTGAATTGTGACAGGAAGTAAACATAAGGTTGGCTCTGCTTAGCTGAAGCAAAGCAGAGATGGAGTACAAAGATGGCACTTGCTAAAAGAAAAAGAAGAAAAGAAGGAAAAAAAGAGAAAGAAGAAAGAAAAACAGAAAAGGGTGTGTGAAAGATGGCATTCACCGGCTTTAGCAAGGCAGCAGGAGAACATGGGAGATGGTACCTACTGGCTGAAGCAGAAAGATGGTCTCCACTGAAAAGAAAACAAAAAAATTACAAGTGTACAGTAGTTTTAGCAAGGCAGGGCAGAAAGATGGCACTCACCAATATCCATTCTCAGAGAGTATCCCAGAAGACCCTTGTCCCTCAGACCAACACTTTAAAATTAAGAAATTAACCTCTTTCATAAAAAGTCTGGGGGTTTTCCAAAGAGCTGCTGTAGTGACCATGGTGTGGAAACCCTTTAAACATGGTTCTTAGTTCATCACAGCTCTGTGGGTCTCCTGGGCACAAGACAGATCTCCAGAGATAGATGTTTGGGGGGCTTGTGTCTCCAGTGCCAATGTTCTGAGTTGAGGTGCCTGACGTGGAGTACAATTTGTTCCTCAGAGAGAATCTCCATGTTTTTAATTTGTTTCTAACTGTGGCTTACCCACCATCACAAGAGTAGAGTTTATGGAAGAATTTTGTCTCAGCCTTTCATATCTGCTTTTATGTGGTTTCCTTCTCATTTGCCCAATGTGAAGGAACTGCTCACAAGTTCTTAGGGCTTTTGTTTTTTACAAAGGAAATCATTCTACAAGTAGCTGTAAATTCACTGAATCTATAGGTGGAGGTAAGTTCAGGATCTTTCTACATCACCATTTTGAACTGGAATTCTATGTACATTTCCTTAATGAGTAATGATAAACCCTGTTCATTTCCCTTGAGCCTTAGAGTAAACAAAGAGATATTGTAAAGCCCTCTGACAACCTGAAAAAGTGAACTAATAAAAGTGGTTACAGTAAAATGAAGCTTCATTATAAGTAAAATGAAAGATTTTAAAATTACAGTAATAGAATTAAAAGTTTATCTTCTACTTCTTAAAAGTTAATTCCAAGTGGACCATTTTCATGGAAATTTATATTCACTTATGATTTTATTACCAAGGCTTTAAATATTTTGTTCCAGAAAAAGATATTTAAATTTGATTAAATAGTGTATCATTAATATTCATTCAATTCTTAGTTTTTTTTTTCTATTGTTCCTGTAAAAAGATGAGGGAGATATTTCATATTAATATACTCAGAAATTATTATAATAATAAGCTATGCCATAGAATAACTTCCCCCTGTTTTCTATTTGTCATTTTTGCATTTGTACAATGATAAGAGAGGTAAGTCATCTGTATGTTTTTGAGGGCATTGAGAAAATTTCTTATAAAACAAAGTTTATTATAAAGCATAAATTCAGATATTTATATTACTGAGTGAAGGTACATATTCTAAAACATGCATTTATTGTCAAAAGCACAAAAGAATCCAGATCCAAAATGTGTTCACTGAAATATATAAAACAAAAAGATTATTTCCCTGCTAAGTTTTCTACTCTGGAATTTTCAACAAAATTATTCAGAAAAAAAGAAATAATCAAAATATAAATAGGAGCTATGTTTCTCAACGATTCCAATGAAGTACACAGGCACATATACGCAAGGGACGCATGATTTTTAATCAAAAGTGATAGGTAAAAGTCGGCATTGCCAAAAGCAAAATGCATTTGAAATCTATGACCATGCTGTGTAAAAGAAAAGAAAGCTAATATTAAACATGAAGCTGTTAGTATAACCTTATCTTCCACTAGGATTTAAGCTCTATTATTTTAACCAAATTTCAATTACAAAAGTAAATAAATCAGTAATTTATAATATGCTGCAAATAGTGGTTTGTAATAAAATATAAATATAAGAGTTCAAGCATCAACAAATGTCTAAAAATGTTACCCATATAAAGGACTAAATTTGCTTTAGTTTGAACATTTATAAAGAAAAGAGATAATATTAGATAGAGTAGAGAATGAAGAGAGAGACAATTGCATAGAATGACTCAGAAGAGAGAGGAAAGGCAGGGGATTGGGGAGAAAGAAGGAGTTGGGGAGAGGGAAAGACTGAAAAAGGAAGAGTATTTGATGAATACTATTTGTGAACATGGAGTCTGAGAAGAATTGTGGTAGTAATGAGATGATTAAAAATCATTGTTTCTCCAACCACAATCTTCCTCTAACAGTCATTTTTAAAGATTAGATAAGGCAAACAGAATATGAGAATTAGTATATATTTGGTAAGCTGGATAAAGAGAACTGTCTGGAAAGACAACTTTATAAATAGCTTAGCATTTTACTAGCTGAGAATTAAGACAGATTGAAATGCAAGATGGAAAACAACCAAACAAAAACAATAATCTGCAAACAAAAAATTGATGAACACTAGACTTGTTTGGGGCCTCCCCAGTGGCTCAGCAGTAAAGAGTCCGCTTGCAATGCAGGACCTGCAGGAGACAGGGTTTGATCCCTGGGTCAGAAAGATCCACTGGAGGAGCGCATGGCAGCCCACTCCAATATTCTTACCTGGAGAATGCTCTGAAGAGAGGATCCTGGCCAGCCACACTCAATAGGTTCGCAGAGTCGCACATGACTGAAGTGACTTAGCATGCATGCATGCAGACTTGTCTGGGGATTTATAAAACATTTTCAATGAAGCAAAATTATTAAAAAATCAACTGATCATCAAATATAAATGTCCTGTAGAAAAGTGACTTCAACCTCAAATTATACTTACAGTTATAAATTCCATAACATCAGAATCATTCACAAATCTGTACCTTATAGTCATCAATATGTATCTCTTGGGGAGGAAGAAATTTTCCTCTACACTTCAAGATTATTCCAGCTGATTTAAGAATTAAATTGACATGATTAACAGTAAAAAATAAAACACAGGCTCAATAACATGTCTACTTGGGATGGACCCAGGACAACTGAATAACTCTCAAAAATGGCAAAATAATTCACTTTAAATACCATCTTGGGCTTCCCAGGTGGCTCAGTGGTAAAGAATCACATGCCAATGCAAGAACCACAGGAGACACAGGTTTAATCCCTGAGTTGGGAAGATCCCCTGGAAGAGAAAATGGCAACCCACTCCAGCATTCTTGCCTGGAAAATCCCATGGGCAGAGGAGCCTGGCAGGCCACAGTCCATGGGTCTGCAAAATGTTGGACATGATGAAGTGACTGAGCATATAATAGCACTCAGTACAAAAGAGGATACTGGTTTGAGATTTCAAAGGAGGTGAAGACAATTGACAAGGAGGTAGCAAAGCAAAAGCTTCATATATAAAAGTTTGTTGGACTACGCAGAGATAATGAGGCTTTCCAGGAGGCACTAGTGGTAAAGAACCCACCTGCCAATGCAGGAGACATAAAAGATGCAGATTTGATCCCTGGGTTGGGATGATCCCCTGGAGGAGCACATGTCAATGCACTCCATATTCTTGCTGGAGAATTCCAAAGGACAGAGGAGACTGGTGGGATACAGTCCATGGGGTCATAATGAGTCAGATGTGGCTAAAGAGACTCAACATGCACACACACACACAAAGATATTAGGGCAAAGAGAGGAATTTTAACAATAGACTTGGTTCCCTCTCTGCTACACCTAGTCCATACTATTGTTATCTATGGTGGTAGCTAGGTGGCTCAATCGGTAAAGGGTCTGCCTGCAATGCGGGAGACCCAGGTTCAATCCCTGGGTCAGGAAGATCGCCTGGAGAAGGAAATGGCAACCCACTTCAGTATTCTTGCCTGGAGAATTCCATCAACAGAGGAGCCTGGCAGGCTACAGTCCATGGGGTCACAATGAATTGGACATGACTGAATGACTATCTCTTCACTTCATTTCCCTTCTCAGAACATGCCCTCTTATCTACAACTTTTAGGCAATCAGGAGGAAGGTCAAATTTTCTTCCACAGTGTTTTGGACCTTGATTATTTTCAGTTAAAAATAATCTGCATGCCAAAGAGACATTAAACTGTTTGTTTTTAATGCTGTCACCATGAAAGTTTATGGTATATATTGGTAGCTATCAGAAGAAGACGAACTAAGAAAAAGTGTTAGTCACTTAGTCTTGTCTAACTCTTTGCAACTCCATGGACTATAGCCCGCCAGGCTCCTATGTCCATGGAATTATCCAGGCAGGAATACTGGAGTGGGTTGCCATTCCCTTCTCCAGAGGATCATCCCAACCCAGAGATCAAACCTGGATCTCCTGCATTGTCAGCAGATTCTTTACCTTCTGAGCCACTCAGAGGCCAACATTAAAACCTTTTTAAATTTTCATATAGTGTTACTCAACATAGTATTACAAATAATTAATTTATTGACTTAACATTCTAATTAACTGTAAATGAACTTCTGAGGATGTATATTTCTTTACAAAAAAGAATTAATAAGTTTATTCTTAAAATGGAAATAAAACCACACAAATCATATCGGGATTCAAACCCAGCCCAACTCCAGATTGGGACTTGAACCCACTGTCCTTTCACTGAGATCACACACCTTGTATCAGGACTTAATGAAGCTGGGGTTCTGTGTGACTCATCACAGAAGGAATTCAATGAGAGTCAAAGTAATGGGTCAGAAGTGGATTTATATAAAGACATACACATTCCATGGACAGAATGTGGCATGTCTCAAAAGGCAAGAAACACACTCCTCAGACAGAGTGGGGGCCATCTCAAAAGGAGAGAGGCCCCCAAAATATGGAGTGGTTAGTTTTTATTGGCTGAATAATTCCATAGGCTAATGAGTGGAAGGATTATTCCAACTTTGAAGAAGGGTCAGAGATTTCCAGGAATTAGGCCACTGCCCAATTTTGGCATTTTATGATCAGCCTCAGAACTATCATGGCAGTGGTGGATAAGTCATTTAGCATGCTACTGCATTACGATTAGAGTTAAATCAGACTCAAGATCTACTGGAAGTTGATTCTTCTGCCATATTGGTTCTAACCAGTTTATGTCATATCCTCAGGGCTATGTCATTCTTTTAGAGGTTATGCCCTGCCCCCTTCCCTCCTATTTCAGAAGGAGGACTAGAAGAGAATGAAGTACACAGTGTTCATTCCCATATTCTGTAGAGAGAATCAGTAGATATTTTTTATAGCTAATACATTAAGAATAGTGGGTGTTTGTAAACATAATTCAGAAGTTTGAATGTAAACTTCAAAGATGCTTCAGCAGGAGGAACAGATGAAAATACTATTCTAAAGAGTGAATCTGAGGCTGAGGAAGAGTAGAAATGAAGTCTGCCACATATCACTAAAGGCATTTTAATATTTAGCTTTAGAAACTGCACATATTTCTTTGTTTAAAAGTATAATTTTATAAAATAAACTGGCAAATGAATTAAAATACAAAAGATATTGCAATACAGTTCTAGGAGATACATAAATAAACATACCTTATATTGCTGTAAACTAAAATTTAGAGAGATTTTAAGTAGAAACCTTGAAATTATCTAATTAAAATATACTCAAAGAATATATGAGTAAATAGTGTATTTTGAATATAGCATAAGGCATCGGTGATGTAAAGATGAAGTTTAATAGAGAAAACAGTACATAGGGGTAGAGAACAGCACATTTAAAATCTGTTACAAATTATGAGAAATACTTTATGAAATAACTTTGGGTTTCAATTTGATTGAAGTAAGAATTACTTAATCAGTGGGGGAAGAGAAAGTTGTGAGGCAAACTTAAGGTGAAGCCTGATTATTAAGACTACATTATGCCAGGACTGCAAGGAGATCCAACCAGTCCATCCTAAAGGAAATCAGTCCTGGGTGTTCATTGGAAGGACTGATGTTGAAGCTGAAACTCCAATACTTTGGCCACCTGATGTGAAGAGCTGACTCATTTGAAAAGACACTGATGTTGAAAAAGATTGAGGGCAGGAGGAGAAGAGGATGACTGACAGAGGATGAGATGGTTAGATGGCATTACAGACTCAATGGACATGGGTTTGGGTGGACTCTGGGAGTTGGTGATGGACAGGGAGGCCTGATGTGCTGCAGTCCATGGGGTCGCAAAGAGTCAGACACGACTGAGAGACTGAACTGAACTGATTCCAAGAAATTCAAGATAAGATAAGAAATTCAAGCTGTTTTTTCTGGTGATGTATAGTCATCGAATGCTTTTAAGATAGATGAGTAAGTGATCAGATTTGAATTATAGAAAGATCACTGTCAATGTTTATGTCAGTGGACTGAATGCAGTCAAGCCAATTAACAAGAAATTGAAATAGATGAAGTGAGATGCAGACTTGTAAACAGTGGTAGCAGAGATGCATCAGGAAGGAAGGATGCAAATAAAGTGAGGAGATAGCAATTGAGAACTTAATAACTGAATAGTTGTGGTAGATGAGAAGAAGAAAGATGTGACCGATGATTTAAAAGCTTCTAGTGTGATAGTTGTGTAAGGCTAGCATCAATTGCTTTATTTGGAAAAATAAAAAAGGAAGAAGCTAAAGACACTTTTCAAATTTCAAATATGAGACTAAATTTTACATAAAATCCAAGTAAGTAAACTCAATATATAAATTATTTTAAATTGAATTGTTTACATAGATGTGAACCTGTCAGTTTATAAGAGAACATTTTATCACTCAAATTTAAAAATAGGCCTCATGGATTATCACTTGAACAATTCTTATCTAAGCTGTCTTCATAGATGATGCCTATGGTAAGTGATTGCAGGACTGTAAAAACTGAATATTAATACAGTCAATCATTATAAAAGAAGATTTGATTCCTTCTAATGCAGATTGATTCACTTTTGTCAAGCAAATTCTCATGAATGAGATACACCATGGCATAAAAAGAATGTGTATTTATTATACATGAAAATGTAACAGAGAGAAAACATTATATATTCAAATGATAAAATTAGATTAGATTTTGCCATATGGTTATACATTTTTTATTATTTAAAGTTTTGTGATGGATAATTTAAAAAGTGTCGTGGCTTATAGCATAAAATGTTTCTTAAATTCAAAGAGATGTAATTATAAGATTCATCAATTACTGACATGAGGCCATTTTTACAGCTTTGGTTGTATTTACATGTTTTGCTATTATTTTTAATGAAAAATTTGTGATTGAATTCAGAATATTTTAACTGATATTTAAGTGTAGGTTTTCATGTGTGCTGTCAGACTTGGCTATTTTTATACATGAAAAATTAAAACCTCATAAGAAACAAATCATAGCTTCCATATTATGGATCACGTTACCAGGCTCTTGAAGGGAAACTGAAGTAATGTTGGCTTGCTTCTCCCAAAGTCAGGAGACATATATATTTGTTTTAGACAAGATTGGGGTAGGAGAAAGGATACTTGACTTAGACATTTTGGAGATGAAGCAGTTATGAAACATGAGAGTGTAAACCTAATGACTAGTGCTAGACATGAACTGGGTCA
The DNA here is from genome assembly GCF_019923935.1 of Bubalus bubalis. NCBI lineage: Eukaryota > Metazoa > Chordata > Mammalia > Artiodactyla > Bovidae > Bubalus > Bubalus bubalis. Next base: position 77,256,249 of record NC_059157.1, on the reverse strand, counting down.
TTTGTTAGCAATGAAGAGGACAAGAAGTATTGGAAATCAAGAAGTCATGGTGTTGGGTGGGCCATTAACACAGACTGGAATCACTCAATTTAGGAAGAGTGGGATTGAAGGAAAGACTGAACTATTGGCAAAAAACAAATGGATGAGAAATAGTTAGAAGTTTAGAAAAGCAGATGACAAATGAATCTATCAGATCTTCATTAGTGAGTAAATAATTATAATTTGGATTTTGCTCTCTTAGTATAAAAATAAATGCCACGATGTATTCTATTATGTATTTTCAATAATGCTCATACAATCAATTTACACAACAAAACATTTTATTAGACTGTAAAAGGGAAATTTTATTTGTCCCTTGTTTAAAGTATATAAACACACATTTTTAAGGCCTGAAATCAAGAAAATTCCTAAGAAAAACGTTTAAGGCTGGAGATAAAGGCTAAGATTTCAAACTTTCAAAACTTTGACAGAGACAAGAGGAGATGGCAGAGACAGCTATTTTATGAATGTGAAGTGTTGTAACCTCAAACTGTTGCAATTATGCTAGGATACTGACTCTGATAACAATGTCCTAACTTCCACAAGCTAGTGTATGTCAAAGGAGATGCTAGAGAATTTTAGATAAATACTTGTATAAGATAAATAAATAAATAAATGCAGATTATAAAATTGTTAAGGGACCTTGAAGGGTGCACTTGATGATGGTAAAGGAGATGACAGCAATTTGGGACTCCCCCAATGAAAACATTGCTCAAATCATTAAGGATTTCTTAGCAAGCAAGTATAAACCCATATAAATGTGTTCTTTTTAAGTGAATAATGATGCAATAATGGAGCTTAGAATATTTTAAATGTAATTTAAACACTAACTTTTAAGTTTGAATTCGTTTATTGAATTCCACTTTAGTTCAGCCATGTCCCAGGGAGAGTTTATGCTAGTTTCATTTTCTCTTTACAAAGAAACTATAAGTATTGCTATTTCCATTTTATAGATAAGGACAATTTAAATGAGACAAAGAGATTTAACGTATTGCCTGAGGTTGCATACCTAGTGAATGGTGGAATCAAGAATCTTTCTTAATGGTACAGCTTACTTTCTGCTTTGATCACAGAACCCAAAATGTGTTTGATGAATCTAGTGAAATTATCTTTTCATTTACAGTTTATAAATTACATAGCAGAAACATTCCTGAAGCAAATATGTTTTCATATATCTCAATAATTTTGTATTTCATCTTAAAACATTTCATTATTATTTTAGCCTAGAGGTGAAAATAATTTATGGAAGAGTGCATGTGTGGACACTTCATCCAGGAAATTAAAAATGTTATCATCAATAGTTTGCATTTTTATGATAATTTTTTTGGTGGTTGTTATTGGCAAAAGCGTACTATAGGGATCTTCTTTTTATTGGTTTTTATTCACTGATAAGAAAGTAAGTAAATATTTTAGATTATTGTAAGTTTGGGGACTTTATATTTGTTTTTGTATGGTATCTTCTAAAACAGAATACGTCAAGGTATATTTTGTCTTCTCTCTAGAAAAGAAGTATACTTATCTCTAAGCCAATTATATGTAGACTCTCTTTATTAAGTTTTGGGACCATGTAGGATTTTAATTTGCTATTATACTGTAGTTAATGTATCTTTGTTAAAATTAATTTACACATATTGTTGAAATACTTAGGTTTTTTCATAACCAATTACTTATATCAGTATAAAATACAGCATTTATATTAAATTTTCATCTTTAGTGTATTTATTTATATAAAATTATCAAGTGGTTGTTTGTGTGACGGGAGCTATGGTAACTGCTGGGAATATAAAGAAAAATAATTTATGTTTCTATCTGCTATTAAGGGCTCACAATCTAGTTGTTGGCAGAAATATACAATACCATATAATGGAGATTTGAATCAAGTGTTCTGGGAGAACCAAAGACAGAAAAGCTAAATTCCTGGAGGGGTAAGGCAAACCACAAAGTGAGTGACTTAAACCTGGGCTTCAAAACAGAGGAGTTTTGCTTTGTAATTCCAAACAGCTTTGGCATAGTCACAGATAATGTGATTTGAAAGACTAAGGTAAATTTGGCTACTATTTGAAGCTTAATGTGACTCTAACACTAAGTAGTATAATTAGGTGTGAGATACATATTAGGTTCAGTAACCACTTATTAGGGTGTATAACTGAATAAGAAGAAGAAAAAAAGAAAAAGAGAGGAAAGAAAGAATTGCAGTATGATTTTTAAAAACTGTATGAACATATTCTAAACTTTTTTTTCAGATACAAATATTTTTTTTCCTAAGATTTTAATGGAATGAGTAGATATACTTTAAATATATAGAAAATATTTTCAATTATTTTTATGAATTAAATGTATAAATTAACTGTAAATTATATTAACCTTAAGATTTTAAAAGCATTTCATGAAAGATGGGCACAATAAAGGACAGAAATGGTATGGACCTAACAGAAGCAGAGGATATTAAGAAGAGGTGGCAAGAATACACAGAAGAACTATACAAAAAAGATCTTCATGACTCAGATAATCACGATGGTGTGATGGCTAACCTAGAGCCAGACATCCTGGAATATGAAGTCAAGTGGGCCTTAGAAAGCATCACTATGAACAAAGCTAGTGGAGGTGATAGAATTCGAATTGAGCTAATTCAAATCCTAAAAGATAATGCTGCGAAAGTGTTGTACTCAATATGCCAGCAAATTTGGAAAATGCAGCAGTGGCCACAGGACTGGAAAAGGTCAGTTTTCATTCCAATCCCAAAGAAAGACAACATCAAAGAACATTCAAACTACAGCACAATTGCACTCATCTCACAAGCTAGCAAAGTAATGCTCAAAATTCTCCAAGCCAGATTCAACAGTATGTGAACCGTGAACTCCCAGATGTTCCAGCTGGATTTAGGACAGGCAGAGGAACCAGAGATCAAGTTACCAACATCTGATGGATCATTGAAAAATCAAGAGAGTTCCAGAAAAACTACTTCTGCTTTATTGACTATGCCAATGCCTTTGACTGTGTGGCTCACAACAAACTGTGGAAAATTCTTCAAGAGATGGGACTACCAGACTATCTGACCTGCCTTCTGAGAAATCTGTATGCAGGTTAGGAAGCAAGAGTTAGACCTGGACATGGAAAAATAGACTAGTTCCAAATTGCAAAAGTAGTACAGCAAGGCTGTATACTGTCACCCTGCTTATTCAACTTATATGCAGGGTACATCATGGGAAATCCTGGCTGGATGAAACACAAGCTGGGATCAAGATTGCTGGAGAAATATTAATAACCTCAAATATGCAGATGACACCAACCTTATAGCAGAAAGTGAAGAAGAACACTAGAGCCTCTTCATGAAGGTGAAAAATGAGAGTGAAAAAGCTGGCTTAAAACTCAACATTCAGAAAACTAAGATTATGGCATCAGGTCCCATCAGTTCAGTTCAGTTCAGTTGCTCAGTCATGTATGAATCTTTTTGACCCCATGAATCACCGCACATCAGGCCTCCCTGTGAAAGTGTTTTTGGAACCCCCAAAAATAAAGTCTGACACGGTCTCCACTGTTTCCCCATCTATTTCCCATGAAGTGATGGGACCAGATGCCATGATCTTTGTTTTCTGAATGTTGAGCTTTAAGCCCACTTTTTCACTCTCTACTTTCACTTTCATCATGGCAAATAGATGGGGGAACAATGGGAACAGTGACAGACTCTTTCTTGGTCTCCAAAATCACTGTGGATGGTAACTGTAGCCATGTAATTAAAAGACGCTTGTTCCTTTGAAGAAAAGCTATGATCAACCTAGACAGCATATTAAAAAGCAGAGATATTACTTTGTCAACAAACGTCATTCTAGTCAAGGCTATGGTTTTTCCAGTAGTCATGTGTGGATGTGAGAGATGGACTTAAAGCTGACCACCAAAGAGTTGATGCTTTTGAACTGTGATGTTGGAGAAGACTCTTGAGAGTCCCTTGGGCTGCAAGGAGTTCCAACCAGTCAATCCTAAAGGAAATCAGTCCTGAGTATTCATTGGAAGGACTGATGCTGAAGCTGAAACTCCAATAATTTAGCCACCTGATGCCAAGAACTGACTCATTTGAAAAGACCTGATGCTGGGAAAGATTGGGTCAGGAAGATCTCCTAGAGAAGGAATTGGCAACCCACTCCAGTATTCTTGCCTGGAATATCCCATGGAAGGAGGAGCCTGGTAGTCTACAGTCCATTAGGTCGCAAAGAGCTGGACATGGCTGAGCGACTTCACTTTTCACTTTTGAACCTGGGAATGATTGAAGGGTGGAGTCGAAGGGGACGACAGAGGATGAAATGGTTAGATGGCATCACTGACTCGATGGACATGAGTTTGAGTACGCTCCACGAGTTGGTGACATCATCTGGAAAGGGGACCCTGGTGGGCTGCTGTCCATGGGATCGCAAAGAATGGGACATGATTGAACGACTGAACGGAAATGAACTGAACTGAACTAAGATTTCAAAGGAGGCGTCCCTATAAATGGAAGTGAAAGCAATATGAAATAGCCTTTCTTGACCTTTATTTAAAAATCTTTTTGTATTATACTAACACCAATAGCTTATTATTATTAATGTACAACATAATGCCTTTTTATGGATATCTAAAAATATTCAGGTACTTGATAATTTCACTAATATGTATTTTTTGTATTTTTTTCTTATATGTGGTTTTGTCTTATGGATACAGCAAGAAGGCATTTTTATTCTTAAATGAATGTTTACCATAGATAATAATGAGAAACAAAGAAAATAGAGTGTTGAAATATGAAATTCACAGATCATTATGTCTATACATTTTTAAAAATTTTACACATGATTAGAATGATTAAAATCAATGTTGAGACTCTGGTTACATAAAAATATATAATTTAAAATTGCTTAAATTCAGACAAGATAAATATGAAAAGTAATTAGAATATTATGACTTTTAGCTAATGTACAAGATTTATAAAAAGTAATGATCCACATTAAACTCCACTTGATTATAAACATCACAAATGACAGTTAAAGCGTACAAGTTTTATCATGTATTATTATATGTTCTGTAAATAAAAGCACAAAATGGGACTTTTAAGACCTATAAGTTTCAGATTACTACAGACTTCAAGGTAAATGAACTACCCTATAAAAGACAAAGATTAATAAAATATAAATATCAGCTTATCTTTATACAGCATGCATTTTAGTACACAGTATTTGATATCAAACAATTACAAGTATGAAGATCAGCAAAATTCTTTGAGCTGTTTAACTGATATTAATCTGTTAATATTTACAGAAATGTTTGTATATTTTATATATAGTAGAAAAATTACATATGTACATATCTAGTAACTATGTACATATGTAATTATTCTACTATATATTTCTGTAAATATTAACAGATTAATATCAGTTAAACAGCTCAAAGAATTTTGCTGATCTTCATACTTGTAATTGTTTGATATCAAATACTGTGTACTAAAATGCATATCAAATACTGTGTACTAAAAGGCATAATGTATAAAGATAAACTAATACTTATATTTTATTAATCTTTGTCTTTTATAGGGTAGTTCATTTACCTTGAAGTCTGTAGTAATCTGAAATTTATAGGTCTTAAGGCAGAGAAACCAGGGATCAAACTGCCAACATCTGCTGGATCATGGAAAAAGCAAGAGAGTTCCAGAAACACATCTATGTCTGCTTTATTGACTATGCCAAAGCCTTTGACTGTGTGGATCACAAGAAACTGTGGAAAACTCTGAAAAGATGGGAATACCAGACCACCTGACTTGCCTTTTGAGAAATTTGTATGCCGGTCAGGAAGCAACAGTATAACTGGACAGGGAACAACAGACTGGTTCCAAATAGGAAAAGGAGTACGTCAAGGCTGCATACTGTCACCCTGTTTATTTAAGTTATATGCAGAGTACATCATGAGAAACGCTGGACTGGAAGAAGCACAAGCTGGAATCAAGATTGCTGGGAGAAATATCAATAGCCTCAGATATGCAGATGACACCACCCTTATGGCAGAAAGTGAAGAGGAACTAAAAAGTCTCTTGATGAAAGTGAAAGTGGAGAGTGAAAAAGTTGGCTTAAAGCTCAACATTCAGAAAACGAAGATCATGGCATCCGGTCCCATCACTTCATGGGAAATAGATGGGGAAACAGTGGAAACAGTGTCAGACTTTATTTTTCTGGGCTCCAAAATCACTGCAGATGGTGACTGCAGCCATGAAATTAAAAGAGGCTTACTCTTTGGAAGGAAAGTTATGACCAACCTAGATAGCATATTCAAAAGCAGAGACATTACTTTGCCAACAAAGGTCTGTCTAGTCAAGGCTGTGGTTTTTCCTGTGGTCATGTATGGGTGTGAGACTTGGACTGTGGAAAGCTGAGCACCGAAGAATTGATGCTTTTGAACTGTGGTGTTGGAGAAGACTCTTGAGAGTCCCTTGGACTGCAAGGAGATCCAACCAGTCCATTCTGAAGGAGATCAGCCCTGGGATTTCTTTGGAAGGAATGATGCTAAAGCTGAAACTCCAGTACTTTGGCCACCTCATGTGAAGAGTTGACTCATTGGAAAAGACTCTGATGCTGGGAGGGATTGGGGGCAAGAGGAGAAGGGGACGACAGAGGATGAGATGGCTGCATGGCATCACTGACTTGATGGATGTGAGTCTGAGTGAACTCCGGGAGTTGGTGAGGGACAGGGAGGCCTGGCATGCTGCGATTCATGGGGTTGCAAAGAGTCGGACACAACTAAGTGACTGATCTGATCTGATCTGATCTGATAGTTACTAGATATTAAATGTGAAAATAATTATTTCAATTTTAACATATTTGTTTTTCAAGTTTTCATCCACTATTAACTTTAAAATATGTATCCCTTTAACAAACAGAGCTGTACAAGGTGCCATGTATTGGGCTAAGAATTTTGTAGACATGATCCATTTAATTCTCATATCTTAGTTCTGCTATGACAAAATCCTGCACACTGAAGGGCCTCTGATCAACAGAAAATTTTCCCCACAGTTTGAGAACCTCGGAATGCCAAAGTTAAGGCATCAGTGACCTTGGTGAAAGACTTGTTCCTTGTTAATAGATGATCTTCCAGCTCTGGCCTCACATGCACACTGGCAAGAGAGCTCTCTGAATATATCTTTTATAAGAGAATTAATCCCACTCAATGGGCGTCCCTGGTGGCTTAGATGGTAAAGAATCTGCCTGCAATGCAGTAGATCAGGATTGATTCCCTGGAGAAAGGAATGGCAACCCACTCCAGTATTCTTGTCTGGAGAATCCTTTGGAGAGAGGAGCTTGGCAGGCTAGAATCAATAGAGTCACAAAGAGTCGAACATGACTGAACAACTAAGCACAAACACTCTCACTCAACAACATTATTCAGGGAGGGGGGGGTCTACTTTTATGACTTAATCATCTTGCTAAGAGCCCACTTTCAATACCATGATATTGTGGATTAGATTTCTATATATGAATTTCAGGAACAAAATCCTTTCAGTCTCATAAAAACACTATAAGGTGTTTTTCATTATTATCTTCATTTAAAGATAGAGAGAACAGATGGATAAATGGCTAGCTCAAGCTAGCATAAAAAAGAATCAGGCTTTGAAACCAGATAGTCTGAATCCAGACCAAGGAGTATCTTCAATCCAGCTTAAGTATATTTTAAAGGTATATCAAATCATTGAGTGTTCACATGTAGCAATAGATAATAATACATATTGTCATCTACAAGTAAAGTAAATATTTGCAACTTACATTTCTTTCTCATCTTCCTTTCTTTCCATCCTTTTCATCCTGTCATGGTGCCCGACATTTAAACATACTTTTCATTTTATAGAAAGAAAAAAAAAAGCAAATGTTCATGTTTAATGTAATAGATTCATTGTAGTGGCTCTGAAAATATGTGATTTCTTTATTAGGGCAAATGAATAGAAAACATGGAATGAGAGGGTAGCTTATCAATGCCCAGTGTATAAGAGAGTATATTAATATAGTATAGAATGTTAAATAAACTTTTACTAATCATTATTTTCAGTTATAGAAATCAATATCTTAATCTCTGCACAGACTCTTCACAGTGTTTTCTATTATTTTAAAATTTCAAATATTTTTTGAGTTGGTCCTAGACTCTTATTTACAAAAATATTTTCAAATTAAATGTCTACAAAAAGCTAGAAAACTTGCTTCTGATTTGCTCTCTCTCTGTGTAGTACTGGGCTTTGTTATTAATACCAACAGCATTGTTCTCTGCTTATCTGTAATTTTCTAACTTTAATTTTTATGTTGTTTCTCTTTCAGATCTTTCTGTTACTACCTTTCTTATTTTTCCCTGCAGTAGTCATTAACTTGATTTACCTTGCCCCACAATGGTGATATCAGCACAGGTTTTCTTTTAGAAAATTGGCTTTTGCAAAGGATTCTCCCATAGGTATTCTACTCAGCAGGAAAATGCTAGGCAACCTGAGTTCTAGAAACCACAGAAGATCAGGAAGTGCCACTGTCCACGATTCAGACTTTAATCTACAACCCTCCTGTTGGTGATACACATCCCTCCTGCATTCATTGGAGTTCTGTGCCACCAAACTGGGTGGTTCTCTCCAATCGTTTGGTTGTGTGGTCCGCAGGATTCTAATTATTCCTTTTATGCTTGTTCTATCCAGCTGACTCATTAATTGTTATTGGATAGGGAGAGTCAAAGAGGACCCTTTCTCATGGGCCTCAGTTCTTGGTGAAGACACAAAGAAGAATCTGAGGTCTTACCCATGGGAAAACCAAGTTTATTGAAGAAAGAAACTAAAGAACACCTCAAGGGATAGATGGGCCAAGCCAAGAGAGGCACTAGTGCCAGAATGATGAGGTACAATGTTTTCAAGAGAGAGCTTTTACATAGACATCTAGGCAGGCATGGACTGAGAGTTTTGATTGACAGTTGCAAGTTACATAACAGCAGGCTCTGTTGCATGTCTTTCCCATAATTCAGTCTGTTATAATCAGATATATGTATGTATAGAATATTTATGAACCCTTAATGGGCTCCCCAGCTGTCTAAGGTCACTGGAGGACACAGCTGTGGCTCAAGGGCACATGTTACAGAGTTGAAGAAGCCCCTATAGTTAGTTCTATCCACTGTGTGCCTAGGGCACATAGTGGAGTTGAAAAAGTCTCTGTGGTTACTTTGTAGCATATCTATAAGCTCTCCTGGGCCATACTGGGGTATGTCTGGAGTGGGGTTTAGAGATCCGCTTGAATCTTTTTTGGCCAGGTCACCCCTCCCCCTTGTTGTTTGTGCCTAATTCCTACATGACATTTATAAAGTGTATTTTTTTAATATAAAGAATGTACATTTTATCTTATGATATTTTAATGTTGATCCAAGTTCTTTTCTCTCAAAAAATTTTTTTTTCTCTCTTTATGATAACTGAAATCTTACAAGGTGAATTGTGAGTCTTCAGGTACTTTTCATTAGTCGTTGTGGATACATTTCTTCTGTTTTATTTTTGGCTAAGAATCACTACCCCAGTGTTCCCCTTCTCCGTAAGTCAGAGAAGCCCATCCTTAACCTTTTATGCAACAACCTCTTTTTAACTCCTTCTCATTGAGAGAAAGCAGAGTAGGCCAAGGCTCTTCTTTGATAAATCTTAGCAAATGGCTTAAGTGTTGGCAAATTTATTTTCAAATATCTATAACCCCTTGTAAAAGAAAGTCAATGCAGACAGTATTTGTCTTTTTTAATTTGTTCAGTGAGAGAACAAGAGTTTTAAGCTCCTAATTTCAGAAAGTACATACAGGATAATTACCTAGCGTGTCATAATCCAATGCCATATAATAAAAAATGTGTCTGTCTGTAGTTCCTACTGATGGGTAACCTTAGAAGCCAAATTTGCATGAAAATTTTCCACTTCTATATCTCATCTGTGAATAACTGGACCAATAGTAGATATCCAGGTAGGGATACCATGCAATAGACTTGCCAGATTACTAGAAGGCACAGTGTGAAATGTTTATTTCCAGTTTGGTTTAAGTCTCACTTTGCAGAACATTATATTACCAAATAATAAGAGAAATGTAATTACTAAATGCTTAGCAGACAGATTAAGAAAATATATTAGATCATAGGATTTGAGTAACCAAAATTTAAACTGATATATGAATTATTTAGAAAATGCTATGGGAGTATACAAGGTACATGAAATAGAAGCAAAGGGAAAAGATTTCAAGAAGGGAAGAAATGAATAGAAGCAAGAACCAAAAAATGGTTAAATTTCATTCATTAAGAAATGCTATTATAATAATCCCCAAACATCTGATTCATGAGAAGTTCAGTTTTCTGCTTTTGTCCCTGAGCTAGACTATAAGATGATTTCAAGTGCTGCTTGTTGTGGCTTGCTGCTGCTGCTGCTGCTAAGTTGCTTCAGTCGTGTCCAACTCTGTGAGACCCCATAGATGGCAGCCCAACAGGCTCCTCCATCCCTGGGATTCTCCAGGCAAGAATACTGGAGTGGGTTGCCATTTCCTTCTCCAATGCATGCATGCATGCTAAGTCGCCTCAGTCGTGTTTGACTCTGTGCGACCCCATGGACAGCAGCCAACCAGGCTCCTCTGTCCACGGAATTCTCTAGGCAAGAACACTGGAATGGGTTGGCTTTTCCTTCTCTGTGTTGTGGCTTACTGAATTGCTTTTGGACTAACCCATCTCACATATATGCATTTAACTAAACTATTCTGAATAAGTTCCTGGCCCTTTGAATTCATTAGGAATGCTATAACAAAACTTATGAATTATTGAACTCAGTAGGACCATCCAGAAAATACATCACACACACACACGCACAGACACATAAACAAAATCCCTGAGATGAATGCATATGTTGGTATACATGAATTCTTTTTCTTAACATTGCATTTTAAAATTCTCTGCCTGACGAGCAATGTAAAACAAAATATAAATTAACAATGCTACAGATCTATGAAATTCTGATAACTTCACACGTGATACTTTTCTCTATTTGGTTTGAAAACACTTTAAAATCTTTAATGAAAAGATCATTAAAAGTGGAAGGGATGGGTATTCATTTTTTTTTTAATTCTACAATTTAGTATCTTCTATAAGACCAACCTAGATAGCATATTCAAAAGCAGAGACATTACTTTGCCAACAAAGATTCATCTAGTCAAGGCTATGGTTTTTCCTGTGGTCATGCATGGGTGTGAGAGTTGGACTGTGAAGAAGGCTGAGCGCCGAAGAATTGATGCTTTTGAACTGTGGTGTTGGAGAAGACTCTTGAGAGTTCCTTGGACTGCAAGGAGATCCACTCAGTCCATTCTGAAGGAGATCAGCCCTGGGATTTCTTTGGAAGGAATGATGCTAAAGCTGAAACTCCAGTACTTTGGCCACCTCATGCAGAGTTGACTCATTGGAAAAGACTCTGATGCTGGGAGGGATTGGGGGCAGGAGGAGAAGGGGACGACAGAGGATGAGATGGCTGGATGGCATCACTGACTTCATGGACGTGAGTCTGAGTGAACTCTGGGAGTTGGTGATGGACAGGGAGGCCTGGCGTGCTGTGATTCATGGGGTCGCAAAGAGTCCGACATGACTGGGTGACTGAACTGAACTGAACTGATAAGACATAAAGTTTATCTCAAATACCTTAAACATGTTTCTTCTCTGGTTATATTGGACTTATGTCTATAGTACCAAAATTTAGATTTCAGGATGATGCCATTAAAAGCACTCTACTTCCCCATTAGGTAGACTAATTTGAACAAGAGCTTTGGAAAGATATCCACTGCATATCTCTTTGACCTTTGAGTCAGATGCTGAATCCTGCCTGTGGCTATATTAGTGCCCTTATGCAGAATTGAATAAGAGAAGACAGAACAGATCAGATCAGTCACTCAGTCATGTCCGACTCTTTGCGACCCCATGAATCGCAGCACACCAGGCCTCCCTGTCCCTCACCAACTCCCGGGGTTCACTCAGACTCAAGTCCATCGAGTCAGTGATGCCATCCAGCCATCTCATCCTCTGTTGTCCCCTTCTCCTCTTGCCCCCAATCCCTCCCAGCATCAGAGTCTTTTCCAATGAGTCAACTCTTCACATGAGGTGGCCAAAGTACTGGAGTTTCAGCTTTAGCATCATTCCTTCCAAAGAAATCCCAGGGCTGATCTCCTTCAGAATGGACTGGTTGGATCTCCTTGCAGTCCAAGGGACTCTCAAGAGTCTTCTCCAACATCACAGTTCAAAAGCATCAATTCTTCAGCACTCAGCCTTCTTCATAGTCCAACTCTCACATCCATACATGATCACAGGGAAAACCATAGCCTTGACTAGACAGACCTTTGTTGGCAAAGTAATGTCTCTGCTTTTGAATATGCTATCTAGGTTGGTCATAACTTTCCTTCCAAGGAGTAAGCCTCTTTTAATTTCATGGCTGCAGTCACCATCTGCAGTGATTTTGGAGCCCAGAAAAATAAAGTCTGACACTGTTTCCACTGTTTCCCCATCTATTTCCCATGAAGTGTTGGGACCGGATGCCATGACCTTCGTTTTCTGAATGTTGAGCTTTAAGCCAACTTTTTCACTCTCCACTTTCACTTTCAAGAGAGGCTTTTGAGTTCCTCTTCACTTTCTGCCATAAGGGTGGTGTCATCTGCATATATGATGTTATTGATATTTCTCCCAACAATCTTGATTCCAGCTTGTGCTTCTTCCAGCCCAGCGTTTCTCATGATGTACTCTGCTGCTGCTGCTGCTGCTAAGTTGCTTCAGTCGTGTATGACTCTGTGCAACCCCATAGACGGCAGCCCACCAGGCTCCCCTGTCCCTGGGATTCTCCAGGCAGGAATATGGAGTGGGTTGCCATTTCTTTCTCCAATGCATGAAGGTGAAAATGAAAGTGAAGTCGCTCAGTCCTGTCCGACTCTGAGTGACCCCATGGACTACAGCCTACCGGGCTCCTCCATCCATGGGATTTTCCAAGCAAGAGTACTGGAGTGGGGTGCCATTGCCTTCAGTTAAATAAACAGGGTGATAATATACAGCCTTGATGTACTCCTTTTCCTATTTGGAACCAGTCTGTTGTTCCATGTCCAGTTCTAACTGTTGCTTCCTGATCTGCATGCAAATTTCTCAAGAGGCAGATCAGGTGGTCTGGTATTCCCATCTCTTGAAGAATTTTCCACAGTTTATTGTGATCCACATAGTCAAAGGCTTTGGCATAGTCAATAAAGCAGAAATAGATGTTTTTCTGGAACTCTCTTGCTTTTTCCATGATCCAGCGGATGTTGGCAATTTGATCTCTGGTTCCTCTGCCTTCTCTAAAACCAGCTTGAACATCAGGAAGTTCACGGTTCACGTATTGCTGAAGCCTGGCTTGGAGAATTTTGAGCATCACTTTACTAGCCTTTGAGATGAGTGCAATTGTGCAGTAGTTTGAACATTCTTTGGCATTTCCTTTCTTTGGGATTGGAATAAAAACTGACCTTTTCCAGTCCTGTGGCCACTGCTGAGTTGTCCAAATTTGCTGGCATATTGAGTGCAGCACTTTCACAGCATCATCTTTCAGGATTTGGAATAGCTCAACTGGAATTCTATCACCTCCATTAGCTTTGTTCGTAGTGATGCTTTTTAAGGCCCACTTGACTTCACATTCCAGGATGTCTGGCTCTAGGTCAGTGATCACACCATCATGATGATCTGGGTCATGAAGATCTTTTTTGTACAGTTATTCTGTGTATTCTTGCCATCTCTACTTAATATCTTCTGCTTCTGTTAGGTCCATACCATTTCTGTCCTTTATCGATGATGCACATTTTAGAATTTAGACTGTTCTTATTAAACAAATTCCTCTCTTCCCCAAACACCAGCTGTACTTATTCTCTAAAACTGTAAATTCTCTGTGAAGAAATCACTTCTGTTTACATGTTCAATTCTTATGAAATGTTTATGTGTGCATGTTAGCCATGCCTCAAATTATCTGCTATTCCATAACGTTGGAAAATCACCTGCTTAAAATTAGAGAAATATAGGAGAAATGGGAAATGAATTTTTAAAGCAGATTGAGTTACACTGGTATAGTAATTTGACAGAAAAACCTTAATTACTAAAGAAAGTACTTTCTCTCTGGAAAAGTTCATAAGCCAATGCTGATCATATATTTTCCCTGTTAAATAATTGTAGGTATCTATAAATAGGTGTATCTTCTCTTATTAATGCTAAATATGCTTTATTTTTATGACACATTCAGATATTTCCCTCATGTCAGCTTCTATTTGATTTTTTCCTTCCCCCAGAACATTTTGTAGAAGTATAAATTAAACTAAAAATATAGACCTACAAATAGAATTTATAGCATAATTTCAAAAATTTATTTGGTTTTATATATTTGGTATTGCAACACTCTGTGTTAGGAATTGACTTTGCAGTTTAAATTACTTTGTGGAACAAGATACAGTATACATTTTTAAAAATAATAAAATTTCAAGTTTTAAAAGAAAACCACATAATCTATTGCATAAACATAGCAAAATACTTAATTTAAAGTGATTTCAAGTGTGATATTTAAATATGTCTAAGTTTGTGACTTCATTGGCTGAAATATAATAAAATGCAACTGTTAATAACATTTCTATTTTTTTAGGTTAAAAATCTTTGCAATGAAGGTAAAACATTTTAAAATTTGAAATTCTCTTGACTATTTCACAAGGATCAAATATATTGTTAGCAATATTTTCCTTACTTCATTATTATAACACAGTCTCTAATGTTTAAATTTTAAAATGCCAACATGACACTTGGATATTTCAGTTACTGTTAACTATATATATAAACAGCATCATTTAATCAAGGTTACCACTCAAGATTAGTTGACACAATGTAGGAAATAATTAGATTGGCAATGAACCCATAACTTTAAGGCAAATAGATGGGGAAACAGTGGCTGACTTTATTTTTTTGGGCTCCAAAATCACCCTAGATGGCGACTGCAACCATGAAACTAAAAGACACTTACTCTTTGGAAGGAAAGTTATGACCAATCTAGACAACACATTAAAAAGCAGAGACATTACTTTGCCACCAAAGGTCCATCTAGTCAAGGCTATGGTTTTTCCAGTAGTCATGTATGGATGTGAAAATTGGACTGTGAAAAAAGCTGAGCACAGAAGAATTGATGCTTTTGAACTGTGGTGTTGGAGATGACTCTTGAGAGTCCCTTGGACTGCAAGCAGATCCAACCATTCCATCCTAAAGGAGATCAGTCCTGGGTGTTCATTAGAAGGATTGATGTTGAAGCTGAAACACCAATAATTTGGCCACCTGATGTGAACAGCCTACTTATTTGAAAAGACCCTGATGCTGGAAAAGATTGAGGGCAGGAGGAGAAGGGGACAACAGAAGATAAGATTGTTGGATGGCATCACCGACTCAATGGACATGAGTTTGGGTGAAGTCAAGGAGTTGGTGATGGACAAGAAGGCCTGGAGTGTTGCAGTTCATGGGGTTACAAAGAGTCAGACACGACTGAGAGACTGAACTGAACTGATCTGAATGAACTGTTCCATTATAGTTGCTACAAAACAGTGTTTTAATTATAGGATGAATGCCTTCATTCCACAAAATGGCTTTAAGCCATTAAATTAGAAAAATTTAGTATCAAAACCTAGCCTTAATTAAATGCATTTTAAATTAATTAATTTTTTTAAATTAAAAAAGTAAAGAAAAACTTATTTGCTATGATTATGATAATTATAAAATAAATACCACCGTGGTTTATATCTTATATTCATCTTGCAATGTATAATACTAGAAGAAACACAAGGTGTGTTGGGATAAAAATAATGCAAAATCCAATCCTAGGCATTTATAAACAAAAAATAGAAATATATGGATGGATTTTATTAACTTTCTTTTAAAAAGTAAATAAATCATAATGAATTTATTTTGCTAGCTCTGCTTTCAGGTGTACAGGAAATAATATCCCCCATCTTTAAGGGGTGTGTGTGTGTGTGTGTGTGTGTGTGTGTGTATATATATATTTCAGTAATGCCATTTCTTGTTAGGGAAAACATTTAGAGAATATTTATTATTTTTTGTGCTCAGAAATAACCTTTTCTACAGTGCTGCTAATAAATGTTCTAGATTTTTTCCTAAAGTTGAATATGATAGAGAGTACAATATGTCATAAAGAGCTTATATATTTTTAAGGATAGTAGAATATTCCACCCCCATATAATATGCTACTGTGGCATTGGATTATTTTGAGCTAAAATCAATTGAGAAGAAATAGATACAAGAAAAATCTCTGCCTTTACCAGTTGCCGAAAAGTAAGACATACATTTGTAATGGTGCCTATCCTCCCCTCCTCAAACAGGAAAAGATTGAAAGAAGTGAAAGTTGCTCAGTCCTGTGAGATTCTTTGTGACCCCATGGCCTATACAGTCCAGGAATTCTCCAGGCCAGAATACTGGAGTGGGTAGCCTTTCCTTTCTCCAGGGGATCTTCCCAATACAAGGATCGAACCCAGGTCTCCTGCAATGAAGGCAGATTCTTTTCCAGCTGAGCCACAAGGGAAACCCTAGAATACTGGAGTGGGTAGCCTATCCCTTCTCCAGCAGATCTTCCTGATCCAGGAATCCAACCGGGCTCTCGCAGGGGGATTCTTTACCCCGAGCTATCAGGGAAGCCCTTCAAACTGGAAGGGCAGAAGTTAATCACCAGAAATACCTCTGGAGTTTCATCAGCTCAGAGACCACACCAGAGGAATCTACATAACAAATTAGCCCTATCTTCCATTAGTATTTGCTTATTAAGTGTGCCCAATATATTTGCTTTGTATTTACCTTTCAACAATTTGCTGACAACTAGATGCTCAAAGTTCTTTCTCTTTTTGTTTCTTTAAAAATGTATTGTATTGTTAAGATGTTAGGTAAGCCCAAGTTCTAACCACCCCTTTGAATAATTACTCATTTCTGAGTGCTCCCATGTGTATGTATGATGCACATGTTAATAAAAGTATTTGTTTTTTCTCTTGTTAATCTATCTTTTGTGAGTCTAATTTATTAAGACCCCAGCTAGAGAACCAAAATGAGTATAGAAAAAAGCTGTTTTACTTCTGAAATTTCATTGTATGTATCTTTCAGGTACCATAAGCAGTGATATTAATATATGAGTATTACCAAACATATCCCTGCCTAAAAACCACTCCTAACTCAAACATGGAGAAACATACTTGTTTGCTTGATCAGCACTTGAGCTGTCCTATTTCTTGGAGAGTAACTAAGAGAAAAGTAAATAAATCCATCTATTTAATGAAGAGATGAAACAAGGGGAAAAACAGCTAGCACTGTCTAGCAAGATGTTGGGAGAGTAAAGACTGGGAATCTCCATGACACTTGGTAGCTGTAAACAAACAGAAATTATGGGAAAGGGAACTTTGATGGTTACTCAGAATTATTCATTTGATCACTTTTAATTTTTTTCAATATGATGAAGAAACACTTTAAATTTTATTTGATGCAAGCTTTTTAAAACAAATTCAGTCCTACACCAAGACTAGAAACATGGCAGTTTTTAAAAATTCACCTTAAATATCCCCTTTAAAGTCAAAATCTACAGCAAAAGTGGATGTCTATCTTTTTGTAATCGTTTTTCAGATATTTAAAATCAGCTTTCATGTCCTTCTACTTCTCCAATGTAGTTTCCTTTCTTCTATTAACATCTCTATTTTCTGAACACTATACACCCTGTTTACTAAGACTTCCATAACTTTTTCACCCCCTTCTGAAAGTAATATGATTAATAACTGGAAGTAATTTTCAAATAGCATCAACTCTTCATAGGCTCATTCCTTGTCTTGATTGGGATACTCTATACTAATATGCTCCAATATACCATCAGCATACTTCAGCACAGAAAATCTAACACTCTTTAAGGTGTTAGGGGTCAATTACAATCCTCACATTTTATACAAACAGCTGTCAAACAAAATGTCCTCCATCCCAATTAATTAAACCTTTGATTTATGTGCAAAGATTACATTAATTCATGTTACATCATTTAACTTGCCAAAATGATATTTTATTACTTAAAACATTTGGAAACAGAGCCATCAATTCCACTCATGTCATCTACCATTTCTATTATATCAGACACGCTTTATTTCTCATAATGGGACAAATTTTCCAATTCTTCTATATTACTCAGTTCATTAAGTGACACCACACTTCATACAATTTTCTGTATTGTATTACCAAAATATGGTTATAGAGTCTATAACCAGGATGCTGCTGCTGCTGCTGCTAAATCGCTTCAGTCCTGTCCGACTCTGTGCGACCCCATAGACGGCAGCCCACTAGACTCCTCTGTCCCTGGGAATCTCCAGGCAAGAATACTGGAGTGGGTTGCCATTTCCTCCTCCAATGCATGAAAGTGAAAAGTAAAAGTGAAAGTGAAGTCACTCAGTAGTTGCCTGACTCTTAGCGACCCCATGGACTGCAGCCTAGCAGGCTCCTCCATCCATGGGATTTTTCCAGGCAAGAGTACTGGAGTGGGGTGCCATTGCCTTTTTCGATGACCAGGATACACTTACTTTAAATCATTTAAAGAGTAAACTGAAATATATAAAATTCTCTAGATGAAAAGAGGTAATATAATATATATTTGATTCCCCCTATACTAACATGAGCATTTAATGCCAATTCTATCACAACCTGAATTTTTTCTTTTTTTTAAACTAGAAGAAAATAAAATTTTGGACTTCCTTGATGGCTTAGGTGGTAAAAAAAATCTGCCTCAATGTGGCAGACCCTGGTTCAATCCCTGGGTTGTAAAGATCCCCTGGAGAAGGAAATGGCAATACATTACAGTATTCTTGCCTGGAAAATCCTATGGACAGAGGAGCCTGGCAGGCTACAATCCACTGGGTCACAAAGGGTCAGACATGACTGAGTGACTTCACTATCAAAGTAAAATTTAAACTTCAAACAAAGGGCAAATACCAAAGAAAATAACTACAAAAGCAGCAATAATGAAAGACTGCCACATATCAGTGCACACTCAAATCCCATAATTTTAGTGTAGCTCAGAGTCAAGAAATAGAGAAACCTGATTAGATTTTCATGTATATAAGCTAATATATGGAAAGCAGTAGTTCAATGTAGTGGGGAAAAAATTTATTTTTAAATAAATATGCTGGAACTGCTGAGTATATGATACAAATTTATATCATCTTATACCATTTTACACTTAAAAATGTATTTTTAAATATATTTTCTCTATATGTACTGAGCATCGTTTTACATGGTACTATTACATTTGTTTCAACCATCAATTATAGTTTTCACCACTGGTGGCTCAGATGGTAAAGAATCTGCCTACAATGTGGGAGACCTGGATTGGACCTCTGGATTGGGAAGATTCCCTGGAGGAGGGCATAGAAACCCACTCCAGTATTCTTGCCTGAAGACTCTCCTAGAACAGGACAGGACTGAGCAACTAAGTACAGCACATGCTCATGAGAAGTGACATAATTTATCACATTCCCCTACTTTTTACTTTTTCTAGTGTTCTCTTTTATGAATTACCAGTCCTCTTCTGTTTTAATTTTCTTTCTTTTTAGAGAAACTTCTTTAGCTAATCTTTAAGAATAACTTTGGTAACACCAAATTCCCTTAGTTTTCTTTCATCTGAGAATGTCTATATTTAGCTTTAATTAATGAAGAGTTCTCCAGGCAAGAACACTGGAGTGGGTTGCCATTTCCTTCTCCAATGCATGAAAGTGAAAAGTGAAAGTGAAGTCGCTCAGTCGTGTCCGACTCTTAGCAACCCCATGGACTGCAGCCCACCAGACTCCTCCATCCACGGGATTCTCCAGGCAAGAGTACTGGAGTGGGGTGCCATTGCCTTCTCCGATGTATATAGATACTGAATTCATGGTTGGCAATTTTTTCTTTCAGCACTGAAAAATGCCATGCTGATTTTTGGCCTCCATGGTTTCAGATGAGAAATTCACTTTATTTAAAATTGCTCTTTCCCTGTAAGTAATATTTCATTTCTCTGTGAGTCCTTTAAATGCTTTATTTATTTTTAGCTTTCAGAAATTTAATTATAGTGTGTCTTGGAGTAGAATTATTTAGTTCTGTCCTTTTTGGAGGTTGCTGAACTTCTTAAAACTGTAGGCTTAGGTGTTTGTCTGTGAATTTTAGCTGTTTAGTTTGGGAAAAAGCTATTGATCTATCCTCAAGTTCAAAGATTTAATATACTGTCATTGCTTCTCTACAATTGAGTCTGTTCAGTGAGGCTTATTATAATTTTTAGGAACATGCTAGTTCATTAGTAAAATATTAAAAGTTTTCATTTGCCAAAAGATGTAGCTCTTTCATATATGTTTGCATAAGATGGAAGTGAGTAAAATCCAAATATTAAAATATAAAATATTATAGTATTTTATATGAAATATAAAATATCTTACATAAGATATATAAAATTCAGTTCTTTATATTCATTAGTTCTTTTTATAACTTCTATTTCTTCCCTGATATTTCCCTTTGTATTTTTATAATCATTCAGTTTGTCATTTAAATTTTTTCATTATGATTTCTCCTAAACCATGAAATATATATCAATATCAGTTTTTGAGCATATGAGTAACTTCATTTCAAGGAAGTAGAGTTTTTTAACTTGTTATTAATTTCTGACTTTATAATTCTCAGACATGATATTTATTACACTGATTTAGAAATATTTCGAAATTTCTTTTTGGCATAATTTATGAAAACTTTATATTATTTCTCTACACATAAGAATATATGGATAAAAAATCCCTTTATATATAAAGGGCAAACTTGTTCATTGTGTTTTTTATTTCAACTACACTGTTGCTAATATTTAATCTATTCATCTATCAATAATCAAGAGATAATTGCAGAAAAATTTACCTTATGAATTTATTGTTTTTTTCTGTATACTAATTATCTTTTCTTTTTATAATTTTATACAAACTCTTACAGTTTAAAATACTTAATATGCCAAGATGCCATATTTTAAGGTAGCCTGTCCAGAATCCCATTAACTCCTATAATAAGAGAAAACCTTGTTTACTTTTGCAGTCCTTGGTTTCCCTCCTTTCCATACCTTACCGTGTTGATAATATTTTGCCTTCCAATTCTGGGTTATAATGGAATCTTTTCTCCTTCTCTCTCTCTTTTTATTTATATCTCAATATCTACCTTTGTCTCTTTTGTTCTAGTTATTTTATAAAGACTAAGACTTGCAACCACATATAGTGATAGCTTTTACTTCAAATATCTTCATGGATTTTTTTTTTCTCTCTCTTATATTGTGACTTTTCCACTCTGAAGGATCTTTTCAGCATGAAATTGTTATATATATATATATATATATATATATATATATATATATATATAATGAGTCAGAGAAGAAGAAATTACACTGAAAAGAAAAGAAATATATAAAGACCAATGGAGATGACTTCCCACAAATTAAAAAAAAAAAAAAGTCTCACTACCACATTGAACCATTGTTGCTGTGTTTTCTGGCACATATCTTTTGCAAAAGAAACACAAGCCCGTTTATCATGAGTGGTATTTCTCAAATGCTTAGCCCCATTACTTAGGCAGCTCTGATTGTAAACTTGGGTTGAATAATAAAGCCATTTGAGCTTTCGTTCCTTTGTGGAGATGTGTTCAACCAGTCCATTCTAAAGGAGATCAGTCCTAGGTGTTCATTGGAAGGACTGATGATAAAGCTGAAAGTCCAGTACTTTGGCCACCTCATGCGAAGAGTTGACTCATTGGAAAAGACTCTGAAGCTGGGAGGGATTGGGGGCAGGAGCAGAAGGGAATGATAGAGGATGAGATGGCTGGATGGCATCACCAACTAGATGGACATGAGTTTGTGTAAACTCTGGGAGTTTGTGATTGACAGGGAGGTCTGGTGTGCTGCAATTCATGGGGACGCAAGGAGTTGGACGTGACTGAGTGACTGAACTGAACTGAACTGATTTCCAAATATTTATTCATTTAGTTGACATTGCTTTGGACTTTGGTTCTGCTTAGTGGTCAGATTCCAATCTCTCACTTATACACCTACATTTTTAGTTCCATTTTAATTCTACACCATTTTTTAGAGATTCATTTTTCTCATTATTATAGGTTCCCTTTTACTCTTATTTCTTTTATTAATATATTGGGTTTTTCTGTCTTGGTTTTCTAATGTTATCTACATATATATTTTCCCCTAACTTTTTTTTAGGTATTTATGATAGAAGATATAGGTTTCACCATGGATTTAGTTCACCATTTTGATATGTAAATCTCTATATTTTTATCTGATAAATTATTTTGTGGACAGAAGACATTGAGGGAATAAAAAAACAAAGCTTTGTGGCAAAAAAAAAAAAAAATGGGCCATTATCAATTAAGGTTATAATTCTTAGTGTTTAAATTTAATGACTTATTCTTGCTTAGGAATTATAATCATTTTTTAGAGTGTTAGAACTATTATTTCCAAAACTCAGAGTCAAGAAATTAAGACACAGAAACTTGGGGAAGGGGGTGCAGTGGAGCAGACAAATCTTTACATCATCTTCAGACAATTCTTCAGCAGACAATTCTTTACATCATATACAATTATCTTTGTACCCAAGAACTAAGAATTTGAATGAATATCAAATCAACAATGACTTTGGAAAATGTACTCAGTGTTACTATTTACAGAGTAAAGAACCAGAGATTTATGCATATTTTACAGTCTTGTTTAGAGGTTTTTGATAATTTTATTAAAAACTTTCTCAGGAAGTGAAAAAGAATGTAAACTAAGTATTTGAGATTTCTACTAGAAAGGTTATTAATAATAGAAATATTTTGACATATAAGATTACATTCTATAAATATTTGTTCAAAGGGGTTTATAAATATTGCAACATGATTCATATTTAGATAGCTAAAATAGCATCTATAAAAAGTCCTACCATGGGAAAACTTTTTTTTTTTTTTTTGGGTTACATATACGGTATGCATTTTCTAGCCACTGTTTTTTCTTGATATTAATAAATGCCATTCAGATTAAGACCAATATACCATGTGGGTCAGTGGTAAAGAATCCAGCTGCCAGTGAAGAAGCCGCAGGAGACACAGGTTCAATCCCTGGGTCAGGAAGACCCCCTGGAAGAGGAAATGGCAACCCACTCCAGTATTCTTGGTAGGATAATCCCATTGATAGAGGAGCCTGGTGGACTATAGTCCATGGGGTTGTAAAGAGTCAGACATGACTGAACAACTGAGCAGCATGAAAAAAAATATGAAATTAAACTTTTTCTCTTGTCTTCTAATTTAGAACAAGTGTTAAGTTCTCTTAGTAAATGATTAGAATTGGAGAAGGTGCTACTTTGCAATTTGTGTGCAGAAAATATTATAGAGTAATGGATTGTTGTTGTTCAGTCACTCAATCATGTCCTACTCTTTGTGAAGAAACCATGGACTGCAGCATGCCAGCTTTCCCTGTCCTTCACCATCTCCTGGAGCTTGCTCAAACTCATGTCCATTGAGTTAGTGATGCCATCCAACCATCTCATCCTCTGTCGTCCCCTTCTCCTCCTGCCTTCAATCTTTCCCAGCATCAGGATCTTTACTAGTGAGTCAGCTCTTCACATCGGGTAGCCAAAGTATTCAAGCTTGAGTTTCAGTATCAAGTCCTTCTAATGAATATTCAGGGTTGATTTCCTTTAGGATTGACTGGTTTGATCTCCTTGCAGTCCAAGGGACTCTCCACAGTTCAGAAGCATCATTTCTTCATGTTCAGCCTTCTTTATGGTACAACTCTCACATCCATACATGAGTAATGGATTACCCATTTGTTATTTGAAATGGAAAGGCTTTATATCAAAATTGGACTTTTTGAGACAAGTCTTTATGAATATGCCAGAAAAGCTAACAGAAGTTGTTTGAATAAGAAAAAAAGATGTGAACATAAACTGAAGAAGAGTTTTGGTACAATAAACAGTTCATTTTTACTGTATCTCATAGTGACCTAAGTTAACTAACAGTGAAATAAGTTTAGACGTAGAGGATATAAACTCACAGGGTAAAATTTCTTTTCTTTTTTTTTTTCTGATGGTGGAGAGGCACTAATATTTCATCAAAACATGACCAAATCTAACCTGTTTTGTGACATAATAATTTGGTACTAATCTACAAAATTAATTAGAAGAAAAGAAAGAGAGATTAGAATTGGAGATAGTAGGTACTGTATAGTACACACATGACTGTGGTTTTCACCAAAATAACAGAGGTGAGAATGGGACTGGGCCAAATAATTCTTTCCTTGTAATTTCTAGTAAACAAAAAAATCAGAAATGAGTTTATTGTCTCATTTTTATAGAAAAGAACACAGAGGCACTGAGAGTAATACAAGCATGCTGTAGTAAATATAGTTCATCATGAGCTCGTGTATAGTTCATACACGAGCTGGCAAGTAAAAACTTGACTGAATTACCTTAAAAGTCATATTTTTTTTTACTATAGTAAGCTGTTAAAAGAAAGACGTTGTTTAGATAATATATTTATAAATGTCCAAATTGTATATATATTTTCTTCCAATGTATGTGCATTTTATTTCATTTCAATGATATAAAAATTGTGACATTATAGAAATATACTAAAACGTTTAAGACATTAAACTTTTATTAGAAAAAGCTTGTCTTCTCATTAAAGGAATAATGGGCATTTTAAAGATAACATTTTGCTTTTATATACTGAAAGCATTAATATGTTTATAAGTTGATTTTTGCAAATTGAAAGGCTTTTCTGTTAATATATTTTATTAACAATTATATTTCCCTTTGCATTTATATTAATATGCCATCATAAGTTACTGCTAAAAACATTTGAAGGCAAGGGTCTTCATAATCATTTTGGTAGCAGTTAAGCAACTCTAAATCAACAGTTTATAACTGCTTTATCAGAAGGAATTGTATAAAAAATCATTTTGTAAATAAGTAATTGTAGACTAAAGCAATAATGTAAATTGCTAAAGGGTCTTAGTAGTAATTTTCCCTAAGTGCTTCATATTACAATAAAGTAATAATGACAGAATAAAAAGCAAAGCATTTTCCAAAGTTACAAATACCAGAACTAGAGTCTCATGTTTTGATTTCTGACTCAGTGTTTTTTCAACTGTATTTCATTGCCTACTCCTATTAATATAAATAATGTACAATGAAGAATCCAAATAATATGAAATATAATATTGAAAGGCAGAATTTTTGAATAGGAGATGTTCATAGTATAAAGCAAACTTGATGAAATAAACCTTTACTACTTACTATATTTTCTATATTTAACATATGAGATCAATTTGTGTTGGCTTATATACCGAGCAGAAATCAAACTCCCATATTTGTGAATCTAATTTTCATAATTTAAAGCCAAATGTTTTACTGAGAAATGTTCATTTTATTCAGTAAATTTCCTTATGTGTTAAAAGTTGTAACCCTAAGACACCATTTTAACTATTTTTAAATTTTTGGTAAAATATTGACATATATACTGATTTTTAAACAGAATTTTTATTTTCATTTAAATTACTAAAACAACTCAGTTGATATTGTTTGCTTTTCATATATATATATATTTTAAAATCCTCATTCTTTTAAAAATATTTTTACAGTACAGTTGATTTACAACATTTGTTAGCAAAATGAATAAGTTCTACATATATATTAATATATATCCACTCAATTTCAGATTCCTTGTCCATAATTGTCCATTATAGAGTATTGAGTATAGTTTCCTGTGCTATACAGTAGTTCCTTATTGGTTATCTGTTTTACATATAGCAGTGTGTATATGTCAATCACACTCTTCCACTTTATCCCTCCTCTACTTATCCCCTGGTCATCATAAGGTAGTTTTCTACATCTGTAACTATTTCTGTTTTGTAGGTAAGGGCATTTGTACTCTCTCTTTTTTTTTTAGATTACACATATAAGAAATATCATATGATATTTGTCTTTCTCTTTGTGTCTTCTTTGGGCTTCCCTGGTGGCTCAGCTGGTAAAGAGTCTATCTGCAAATGCGGGAGACCTGGGTTCATTCCCTGGGTTGGGAAAATCCCCTGGAGAAAGGAACAGCTACCCACTCCAGCATTCTGGCATAGAGAATTCCATGCACAGTGTAGTCCTTGGGGTTGCGAAGAGCTGGACATAACTGAGCAACTTTCACTTTCTTCTCACTTTCACTCAGTTTGACAATCTCTAGGTCCATCCATTTTAGTAAAAATGACATTACTTCAATCATTTTATGGTTGAGTAATATTACATTGCATGTATGTACCACATCTTTATCCTCTCTTGATGGACGTTTAGGTTGCTTCTGTGTCCTGGCTATTTTACTTATCTGCTATGAACATTGGGGTGCATGTATCTTTTCAAATTATGGTTTTCTCTGGGTTTATGCCCAGGAGCAAGATTGCTAGATCATATGGTAGCTCTGTTTTCGGTCTTTCTTCTTCTTTTTTTTTTTTTTTTTCATGTTTATAAATAAGATTGTGCTTTTGTTATTTATTTATTTTTATTTATTCAGTATTTTAAGGAAACCTCCATACTATTCTCCACAGTGGCCGCCCCAGTTTACATTCCTACCAATAACGCAGAAGGGTTTCCCTTTCTCCACACCCTCTCCAGCATTTAATTTTTGTAGATATTTTTCATGATGGCCATTCTGACTAGCGTGAGGTGATACCTCATTGTAGTTTTGATTTATATTTCTGTAATACTTTGTGATGTTAAACATCTTTTCATTTCACTCTTTTTTATATAATAGTTAAATATCCATCATGGGACTGAAGAAATAATTTTATTAACAATTTCCCTGATTTGATGACAATATTAAATGGTTTATGTGATCTGTACTTGCACATTTACCTCATCCTGATTACTTAGGAATTTAATAAATGTATTATTTACCTACTGAATCTTACCATACTAATTGCAATAATAATTGCATTAGTAAATAAAATAAAAATAAATTAATATTGTGCACTAAAACAGACATTATGTTTTGTGGGTCCTTCATAGAGTCACCATTTTTCATGTTCTATGCAGCTAATATATTTATCAAATAGATTTCAAACTGTCTTCTCATATATTGTAAGTGATAATACTTGGTTTATTTAAAAGTCTAAAATTATTTTAAACATTTATTTTTGTCAGCAAAATAACCTATTTGATTCTTTACAGATCCACTTAAAAATATGTAGCATAACTTTAATTTCAAATATATCAGTTCGTATGTTACTTAATAAAATCACATATCTATCACTTTTTTACTTTATAAAGTTTTGGAAAAATCAGTGGTTTTCATTTCACTTTTCACAGGTTTTATCACTAAATCTTAAATACAACTGTTTACAAAGAAATTTCCATACAAACACATGAGATGACTATCAGGCTTATATAATTGTTTGTATATTTAATACATATTTTGTCTACTTTATTTTTATAATGATGTAAACCATCTCATATTGATATCATTTACTTGGTTTTATAAAAATTCTTGTTTAAAACATAGTGTTTTTACTCTATCTCCGGTCATAACACATTCAAATTAATTGTCTTCTTGTGATAATTTATCCTTATGTTTTAAATTCTGTTAAAAAAAAAATAACCTCTCTGAGGTGACATATGACTTTTCTTTTCCTATAATAACTAAATGCTTGCAAAAAGAGAAACTATAATATTAATAAGGGATAGTGTACTGGGGAGATTTCAAATATATTACATTTATTTAATATATTAATTTAATTCTTATAAATAATATTCACAATAAGAACATGAGTAAAATGTTATGAGGAAGGCTTTTCAAAAATTTTTTTTAGATTTTTAAAAATTGAAAAATAAGAGATTACACAGTGATTTCATTTAGGGATCAAATTTTGTATAGAACCTAAATTTGTGCATAGTTCCTTAAAAGAAACTTGAAGTTCTTTAAGTATTTTATTCTTGCTCATAAATAAAATAATAATTCACACTTTCATTGCCTAAAAAAAAATTAGATAAAAATGTGATTATTGGTAATCTCCAATATTACATTTCTACTGTAAAAATTCATTAAATTGCTGAGGCTGATTTTGCCAAATTTGTCTCCTAGAATAATAAGTCATTATGCCTTGGATTTGTTTTTGCTTTTGATCACAGTTATCTAGGTGACAACCTTAAGGAATAAATGATTAAGGCTGTCATTTTAAATAAGTCAATGACCAGGTGTACTTCTAGGTTAGACGAATATCTTCTCTTTTACAAAATAAAAAATAAAAACCTGCTTATGTAGATTGTTGTGAGATAATAAAAGGAGACAATAAAGATACAGCCATTTGAAATTCCAGAATTTCTGGATACAGAATTTGAGAAAGCATTATTTATTTTGCAGAAGTACTTGCAGATGACTAAGGCTTTAGATTTTAAGAATTGGTGATAAAAGAAGCCAGAAAATCAAGCAGATGTCAAAATCTTTTAGTAGATGCTAAGAAATTTGAACTTTGTCCTGTGGGTGATA
Organism: Bubalus bubalis; assembly: GCF_019923935.1. Lineage (NCBI taxonomy): Eukaryota > Metazoa > Chordata > Mammalia > Artiodactyla > Bovidae > Bubalus > Bubalus bubalis. Next base: position 77,227,620 of record NC_059157.1, on the reverse strand, counting down.
GGGCCGATGAAAAGCTTTTAAGCAGGGGAATAAGCTGGTCAGATTTGTGTTTATGAAGGATCATTCTGGCAGCAGTGTGGAGAATGGATTGGTTGTGGGCATGACTGGAGGCAGGAAAATTGATTAAGAAACATTTGCAAAGGGACTGTTGACACTGGGAATAAAAGACCCCCATTCTAGCTTGGCCTCTATTATCAGTACTGTTAGCTCAAGCAAGACACTGGCCCTCTCTCAAGCCCACAGATGCCTAAATTAATGAGAGAATTGTGGTATCTAAGGTGCTTCCTGTTCTGATGGTGTAATTACACACTTTCACAATGTATTCCATACATAATGAAAAAAGACCTGCTAACTTGGTGGGCATTTGTGTCTTTTTCAAGATGATTTCTATTATTAGTCTTTGTGCCATAAACAAACACAAGTTTTTCACGTATAAATTCAAAAAGTCAATACTAGTTAGGAATGTAAATCTACTGAAGAACTAGTTTGTTAGTAATCTGCTTGCGGGGGCTTCCCAAGTGGGGCTGCCAACATAGTGGTAAAGAACACTGTCAATGTAGTGTAAAGAACCCATCTACCAATGTAAAGAACCCACCTGCCAATGCAGGAGACGTAAGAGAGACACTGGTTCAATCTCTGAATTGGAAAGATCTGGAGAAGGGCATAGCTACCCACTCCAGTATTCTTGCCTGGAGAATCCTATGGACAGATGAGCTTGGTAGGCTAAGTCCACAGGTTTACACAGAGTCAGACACAACTGAGGTGACTTAGCACGCACAATCCCCTTTTGAGTCCCTATTCTGCCTTTATAGGCAGAATATTAATTTTATATTGTATATATTAGTAAAATAACAAATAACTATATTGTTATATTTATATATTAATTTTATATTAAAATTTGGAAAACAAAGATCTCTTTTTAACATGATAAAGCTCAGCTGGTGTTTCCTAGTTTTTAAGGCAAGGCAGGGATTGTCACTTATCATCTAATGCTTGTAGTTCTTAAAACATTACATACTTGTAGAGTATACTGGCGGAGAAGGCAATGGCACCCCACTCCAGTACTCTTGCCTGGAAAATCCCATGGTTGGAGGAGTTTGGTAGGCTGCGGTCAATGGGGTCCCTAAGAGTTGGATACGACTGAGCGACTTCACTTTCACTTTTCACTTTTATGCATTGGAGAAGGAAATGGCAACCCACTCCAGTGTTCTTGCCTGGAGAATCCCAGGGGCGGGGGAGCCTGGTGGGCTGCCTTCTATGGAGTCGCACAGAGTCAGGCATGACTGAGGGACTTAGCAGCAGCAGCAAAGTATACTGGTAGAGTAGTTCTAATGCTACCATTCATAAAAATGCCAGAAATTATGTATTAAATATATTTGATAGGACAAAGTTTTCAAACATATCTTTGATTTTCAGGGCTTTGTTTTATCCATTCAGTTTTTGACTCATATATTCATTTTAACTTACTTCTCCTATAGAGTATTTGAAGTAAGTGATAAAACCTTGGACACTAGAATAGCTTTACTAACAGTTGATATTATCTTCATTATCAAAATCACAAAAACCAAGGTTGTATATCCCTTGCTCATCCATAAAATTTTCTCATTAATGTTTGGTTCAATTTAAATGACTGTGGGTACAATATCTGTTTTGAAAAATATCCACATTCTATGACTGTTATATAAATTTGCATGGTGTGGATAAACTTCTTAGCTTTAGTTTAACTGTGGTGTTAAAAAAAAACAGCAGAAGTTGATGTTATTTTTGTTTTACATTATTTTTTTTATATTTTTGACCTGGAAAATTGTGAAAGAAAACTGTGAGTGTTTTAAAATTATGACTGTATTTTCTTGAGAAGTATACATGTTCCTCTTTATAAGGCAGCATTTGTTTTCACAAACATACTTTTTAAAGAACCATATCTCTGGCAGCCTTATAACAGCATCTTCTCTGGGTATTAGGATATTTCTGTTTCTTCAGATTTTTTTCTCTGGTTTTCATTCACTGCCTGTCTCAGTTAACTCATAGGAACTGCTTATCTGGTTGGTTTTAGCTAATTCAGCTTATCATGGATTCCTTTAGCTCATGTTATTTTTCTTTGTAATATTTTACCAAGATTAATGTACTTTAGAATAAATTGCATATTACATATTGCATGTTAATATATTGGTAAATGGGTAAATATTGTATATATTTTACATGTCTAATACATGCAATGTATTAAATACTCTATGACTACAAAAACAGTTCTAACGCTGGTGCTATTTAGAGAAAATATAACATTAAATTGAATAGAGCTCTGGTAATCAGAATTTAGCTACCACTCCAGTGTTAACTGTCTGAAGAATCTTGGGTTAATCTATTCATTTGTCTGATAATTCAGAGTGAGTGTTTTTAAAATGCATAAGGTGAACTGAAGTTTTGTTTTCCTGTCTTTAAATAATTGATTTTGAGTATCTATATTCTAAGGCAAAATATTCTCTCAGAAAGTTACTTTGGTAATTATATAGTTGTATATAATGCAACTCAAAGCATCTATAAATCTCCTATAATAAATATAAAGTTTAGTTTACTATAATATTGATATCTAAGTAAACAGTTTGATGTAGCTCTGAAAAGATAATCAATGGAAGAGATAGTCAAAGCTATATATTTGTATTGCTTCCTATATGTGTATCATTTCAAGCATTGCCCTCTTCTCCAACACTTTTAATATTGCTTTAGTTCACATCTACTTTTCTCCTCACAACTTTTGCAGTGGCAGCTTAACTTTTCTCATGAGTCTAGATTTTCTTTGCTCCAATCCTCTATGCTGGTAATCATCCTTCTGAAAATAACTGCTCTTTTACCACTAAAAATAATAAAACAACTTCTATTAACCCTAAAAATCAAAGTCTTAGTTTATTAGTATATTTTGTAAAGTCCTATTTAATTGTATAGTCAGAATTTCACCTACTCTCTTATGCCTAGGTTCTTGTATGGTTCTATAGACACTTAACTGGGTGTGCTGTGTTCAGTCACTCAGTCGTGTCCAACTTTTTGTGACCCCATGGACTCTAGCTCACCTCTGTCCATGGGGATTCTCCAAGCAAGAATACTGGAGTGGGTTGCCATGCTCTCCTCCAGGGGATCTTCCCAACCCAGGGATCAAACCCAGGTCTCCAGCATTGCAGGCGGATTCTTTACCATCTGAGCCACCAGGGAAGCCCAGATACTTAATTACTCACCCTTTAAAATTCAACTCAAATTTTACCACTTCCAAGAAACAATCCTGAAATTTTATACATCTAAAACATATGTATATTTAATTTGTTATGTGCTTTTAAGGTATACATACATGTATACTTCAATCTGTATCTCTCTTAAACTGAGGCAGAAGAGGCCTCTGATCTTAGCCAGTTCATTAGAAAACCTACAGTTCATTACACATAGAAAATTAATTTTATTATTATTAATTAATATATAAAGTACATCCAGGCACATCTGTCACTTTGGATCCAATCCTCAGGGTTTACACAGGGTGATCACAACCCTAAACGTCTGTTCCATGAGCAGTGTCTTTTGCATCAGTTATATGTGTCCTTTAAATAATGGATGTCTGAGTATTGAGAATATTTGTGGATCATGCTGCTGCCTACACTACAAAATGAGCTGTGAGAGTGTGGAGATGACTTGAGCAGCAGAAGCATTTAGGTAAGAGAAAAGACAAATTAATTAGCTTGTCAAATTCTTCCTCTCAGCATGAATGCAATAGAGCCCTGCATAAACCAAGTATCATTTCCCAGTAGCACTGAGAGACCTTTTATACTTTCTTTACTTTTGTTTAAACTTGTGGTTCAAGAGATATTCCAGAATTACATGCTATTCAGAAGAGTTGAAGAACATATTGAAATATTAAACAATCTCTCTTATTACTGTAAATGTGTATATATAGGCCTAGATGAAATACATGTATAGCATATCAATTCATTACATCAGTAACAAAATGAAAATTGACCATGAGCATTTTGAGGAGTTTTATTTTACATGGAAACTTAATGATACTTTATTTTTCAAAAATTTAAATTAATAACAATATTTTTATCCCATGGAATTTTAAGCATTCCTTTCTTTTAATTTTAGTAAATAACTTTCTATTTGAAAAGAACTATTTTTTAAAAAGGAATATATTTGGCAAAACTAATACAATTATGTAAAGTTTAAAAATAAAATAAAATCAAAAACAGGTAAAAAAAATAAATAAATAAAAAGGAATGTTTGAATTATACACTTATTTTAATTTTAATTTTTAAAAAATCTAAATTGTACTTTTGAGTACATTTTTAATTCTTAGAATATTATTATTAATTGGACGCAAATTTTGTGAAAATAATTATCATACCAAAAATGGAGATTTTGTTACTATGAAAACTGAACAGATAAACTTTATAAAATAATTATATAATAATACATTTATTATATTTAATTAATATTCATCTAATTATTGCTTCCCCAACAACTAAACAATCAAATATGGGGCATATATAGTTAATTAAATGGTCTCTGAACTATCTGTTTGAGTTGGATGTTCATTAAACATTCAGTGATGTCAAATCGTTATACTCTACACCTTAACATTATATGATCCTTTATGTTAGTTACATTACAAATGAAACTGGAAGAATAAAACAGTCTTTGGTATTTTGCTGATTTTCAATCATATATATTTCATAGCTTTTCACAATTTTTCTATGTGTTGATAACGTTATTATGATAGAGAGGGAAGAGCATTTTAAACAATGTCTTATATGTATCTCTAACCCTTAAATATAATCAGTCCTTTTGCTTTTGGTCCCATAAGTATAATAGATCAACATCTTCCTATTATATATGTATTCCCTTCTTTTCTGTGGCCATTTCAATAGGGATCTAAACATAATCCTTGTCCCTGGTCAGTGTAAGAAATGCAGCATTCAAACAAAATAAATTGTTCTAGGCAACTGACCAGCCCAAGCCCAAAGCATGTTTACATGGAAATCTTTAATTTCATATAAGTGGTTATTACCTGGAACCTTAGAATCCAAGCCCAGGTTTAATAACAGTTTATACAGAAATAACTCAAAATTTCCCTTTTCTTCACTGAACCTCAGCTGCCCAGTGTTGAGGTTGCTGTTTTATAAGGCACTTTCCTCTAACTTTGGACTTGAGACATCTCAATGGACAAAGGCTATTCTTTGGCATGTGTGAGAGTGCAGGGGTTGTCTGAAGAGTTTCTGTAGACAGTGACCTGTTTAAGGGAGGTGTGTGCATGTTTGTGTATGGGCTCAGTGGTGTCAGACTCTTTGCAACCCCACAGACTGTAGCCCATGAGGCTCCTATGTCCATGGGATTTTCTAGGCAAGAATATTGGAATGGGTTGTCATTTCCTCCTCAAGCGGATCTTCCTGACCCAGGGATGGAACCCACATCTCCTCTGTCTCCTGCATTGGCAGGCAGATTCTTTACCACTGTGTCACCTGGGAATCTTAAGAAAGATCGTTGGTTCTCATTTATTCTTTATACATAACACCTACTTTAGTGATTAGCATACAATGAGTACTCCATACAGACTTGCTGAATGAAAACAGTAATGGACAAATAAAATAATTAGAGGTGGGGCTATCAACCAATTCTCCATTCAGGATACATTCCCTATAGGTTTTTTCTTTTCAGTTTTAGAGTCTCCATTTTAAGTGTGAAATATATGCAAAATGCATGTTGATAGATTAATAGGCAGGCTGATTCAGATACTTAAAATGCTCTTCTACAATAAATGGCTGACACGACTAAGTATGCCCAATGTTAAAAAAAAAAAAAAGTGAAGAGTTTTAAAATGGGCTCTTTTTTTTTTTTAATGTGTGAAGAATCGCCCTATAAAAAGACTTTGTGCTATGTGTATATTCCTTGTACAAATTTACTTGGGTGATAATCACTAGCAATTATATAATTTGGGGGGCTTCCCTGATCGCTCAGTTGGTAAAGAGCCCACCTGCAATGCAGGAGACCCTGGTTCGATTCCTAGGTCAGGACAATAAATATTATTGATCCTCACTGTAATGAATGAAATAAGTAGAAAAATAATATAAAAGTATAAGATACTTAGGAAATAATTCTGAGCAATTATAATTTAAAAATTGATAGTTGAGAAGAAACCAGAGAAAAACTTGAATGAATGGTAAGATTCATTTAGACAATACAAATAGATATTTAGACAATTTAGATAATTTAGACAATACAAATAGAAATAAACTCAAAAGGAAAGAAATACCATACATAAATACATTGGTAGTTATCAGTTCAGTTCAGTTCAGTTGATCAGTCGTGTCTGACTCTTTGCGACCCCATGAATTGCAGCAAGCCAGGCCTCCCTGTCCATCACCAACTCCGGAGTTCACTCAAACTCACATCCATCGAGTCGGTGATGCCATTCAGCCATCTCATCCTCTGTCGTCCCCTTCTCCTCCTGCCCCCAATCCCTCCCAGCATCAGAGTCTTTTCCAACGAGTCAACTCTTCCCATGAGGTGGCCAAAGTACTGGAGTTTCAGCTTCAGCATCAGTCCTTCCAAAGAACACCCAGGACTGATCTCCTTCAGAATGGACTAGTTGGATCTCCTTGCAGTCCAAGGGACTCTTAAGAGTCTTCTCCAATGTCACAGTTCAAAAGCATCAATTCTTTGGCCCTCAGCTTTCTTCACAGTCCAACTTTTATATCCATACATGACCACAGGAAAAACCATAGCCTTGACTAGATGGACCTTTGTTGGCAAAGTAATGTCTCTGCATTTTAATATGCTATCAAGGTTGGTCATAACTTTCCTTCCAAGGAGTAAGCGTCTTTTAATTGCATTGCTGCAATCACCAAAAAATAAAGTCTGCCACTGTTTCCCCACCTATTTCCCATGAAGTGATGGGACCGGATGCCATGATTTTCGTTTTCTGAATGTTGAGCTTTAAGCCAACTTTTTCACTCTCCACTTTCACTTTCAAGAGAGGCTTTTTAGTTCCTCTTCATTTTCTGCCATAAGTGTGATGTCATCTGCTATTGCCATGCAAATGTAAAGAGATAGTAGTAAAGACAAAAAAATGTTATTTCAAATCTAGTCTAACTGTCAGGAAGAAGAGCTGCCAAGTATAATTTGGATTTATGACACTGGCTTGTTACTAATGAAGTGTCTAGGTACAAGAAATGTAGACTTGTATGAACAACAGAATGAGTACTATCATCAATTAATAATATGACTACTATTATTTAACTTGAGAATAAGAATAAACTAGTAAATACTATAGCTGTCATAACTCTAAATCTAGGAAATTAAAACCACGTTCACTTTATCAGTGCAATTGGAAGTTATCTGAATAAGACAGATTCTTAAGAATATAAGTTCTCATAAGATTTTGCTCCAGGTATTGAAAAGGCTTAGTGTAAGCTACTTGGAACAGCACTCTTTCAAATATGTTTGTATTGCTACCACAACATCCTATATCTTAATCTGTTTTTGTTGCAAATATACTTATTTAAGTATTGATCTCCATCTAAAATAGATATTTATTATTGAATATCTGCACATGACTGCAAAGTATATGTAATAGTATTTTGGTATATGCAACTATTTATATAGTCTCTTTCAATTTAAACAATGATCTATGAATGCTTCTTGTTTTCTTAATAGAATGTTTCTCAAAGTCTTAATGAAATATAGTTTGAGTAAATAAAGTATATGTGTTATTGTTTACTTGAAAAACAGCATTTCCTTCAGTCCAGATTTTTCATCAGGATAGAGTTATTGCTTTTACTCTTATCATTCATTTTTTTTTTATTTTGTGTTGAAAGTATTTGTTGTCTAAATTGTGTTTTCTGAGATGGTTAAGATCAATCAATAAAGACCAAAGAAAGAAGGAAAGTCTCCCAAGAAGAAGCCAAAGATAGTACTTAGTGTTTGGAGCTTCCTAAGGGAGTTGGGAATTAGGACCTTTCCAGGTAGCTCTTAAAATCATCTAAAACTTTCATAGTATGGCAGTATGCCAAGAAGAAAATAATAAAAATTCAGTTCATGCTCAAAGCTTTTGTGACTGCTAATCTTTTGAACATTCAGACCATTAAAGGAGACTGTGTCACTTTTCATTTTAACAATGTTTAATAACAACCATCTGATAAAAATTCCACATACCATACAGCCTGCAGTAAAAGTAATTTCTCATGTCCTCATCAACAGTGAAACTGTCAAAGAAGTAAATAATCTCACTGAAGAAGACAATGTATTTACCAGATCAGTCTTTGTTCAATTTTCAAAAGGTTCTTAATGCAAATGCTGTCACCATTTTATTTGATATTGTTGCAGGAAAAAAATGATAAAAGTAAGTTGAAATATTTTGTTTTGGCTTGTGAAAAACTGCAGATGTCACTACTAGTTTATTACTATTGATTGATTAATCTGCATGCTAAACATTTTTCTTTGCTCCTTTCTTTTGGTAGTAGACAAATTTTTTTTTTTTTTTGGGGGGGGGATGCTGTGCTCAGTTGCTCAGTCATGTAGGACTCTTTGTGATCCCATGGACTGCATCCCACCAGGCTCCTCTGTCTATGGGATTTTCCAGGGAAGAATATTGAAGTGAGTTGTTATTTCCTTCTCCAGGGAATCTTCTTGACCCAGGGATCAAACCTGCATTTTGCACATCTCCTGCATTGCAGGTGGATTCTTTACCACTGAGCCACAGGGGAAGCCAGGAGTAGCTAAAAGATTTTGAGATAGAATCCATTAAGGATAGGAAACACAAAGAGAAAAAATATATGACTTAAGGTAAATAAATATTTTCAACATATAGATTTTATTAAATAATGCAAATTTTTGACTGTTAGTGGTAATGACTAAGTTTTATTTTTCATTTCAAATTCTAATGTTTGCTGACATTCCTCTAGCCATCATTAACTTATCAGTAGGCTCTTGCCTGGAAAGTCCCATGGATGGAGGAGCCTGGTGGGCTGCAGTCCATGGGGTCGTGAAGAATTGGACACGACTGCGATTTCACTTTCACTTTTCGCTTTCATGCATTGGAGAAGGAAATGGCAACCCACTCCAGTGTTCTTGCCTGGAGAATCCCAGGGACGGGGGCGCCTGGTGGGCTGCCATCTATGGGGTCGCACAGAGTCGGACACGACTGAAGTGACTTAGCAGCAGCAGCAGCAGGCTCTTTGAACAAAACAAAGGAACAAAACTAAATAGACCTTTTTAGTTTTTAACATAATTTTTGTTACTCTTCTTTCACTTCACCAATTATTCATTTCATATCATCATCAAAAAACAGTTCTTTGTCTTAACTCTTTATGTCTTTATTTGGATTTTGGATGAGTTGCTTTATGGTTTTTAGTTTCTTCCTCTTTGCACACATAATCAATTGTTTTCTTCTCTTATGTACACATTATTGCAGCATATTGTTAAGTCAAAAGAAAATTTGCAACAAAGTAATATGATGTGTTAACCATATCAGTTCAGTTCAGTTCAGTCATTCAGTCGTGTCCAACCCTTTGTGACGCCATGAATCGCAGCACACCAGGCCTCCCTGTCCACCACCAACTCTCGGAGTTTACTCAAACTCATGTTCATCGAGTTGGTTTTGCCATCTAGCCATCTCATCCTCTGTCGTCCCCTTCTCCTCCTGCCCCCAATCCCTCCCAGCATCAGGGTCTTTTCCAATGAGTCAACATTTTGCATGAGGTGGACAGAGTATTGGAGTTTCAGCTTTAGCATCAGTCCTTCCAATGAACACCCAGGACTGATCTCCTTTAGAATGGACTGGTTGTATCTCCTTTCAGTCCAAGGGACTCTCAAGAGTCTTCTCCAACACTGCAGTTCAAAAGCTTCAGTTCTTTGGCTGTCAGCTTTCTTCACAGTCCAACTCTCACATCCATACATGACCACTGGAAAAACCATAGCCTTAGCTAGATGGACCTTTGTTGGCAAAGTAATGTCTCTGCTTTTTAACATCCTATCTAGGTTGGTCATAACTTTCCTTCCAAGGTGTAAGCATCTTTTAATTTCATGGTGGCAATCACTATCTGCAGTGATTTTGGAGACCCCCCCCCCCAAAAAAAAATCTGACACTGTTTCCATTGTTTCCCCATCTATTTCCCATGAAGTGATGGGACAAGATTCCATGATCTTAGTTTTCTGAATGTTGAGCTTTAAGCCAGCTTTTTCACTCTCCTCTGTCACTTTCATCAAGAGGTTTTTTAGTTCCTCTTCACTTTCTGCCATAAAGGTGGTATCATCTGCATATCTGAGGCTATTGATATTTCTCTTGGCAATCTTGATTCCAGCTTGTGTTTCTTCCAGCCCAGCATTTCTCATGATGTACTCTACATATAAGCTAAATAAGCAGGGTGACAATATATAGCCTTGATGTACTCCTTTTCCTATTTGGAACCAATCTGTTGTTCCATGTCCAGTTCTAACTGTTGCTTCCTGACATGCATATAGGTTAACCATATATCACATATTTAATAGTTGTTTACATCTGATATGGACATAATAGTGAAGACAGGCATCTGCAGTTTTTGTGATAATTTTATATAGGAAAATCTTAGACCTGTACATAATATAAATAAAGTATTATTGAGGGCAACCACAATGGAAGCATTGCCATTACAAGAACATGCACTAAGAGCATGTTTTCATTCAAAATTAAATCTCCTTATTTAATAACTTTTTAAGATATCAATATATTAAAGGAATATTATTCTTAATAAGATGCAAATATAAAATTCCAAAATGATAACACAGAATACTTCACTCTATAAAGGCTTTTGCTTTTATCAAATGATTCTGTTAGTATCATCACCAAATACCTTTTAATTTATAAATTATATATATATATATTTTTTTTTCCTGGACAGTATATGCTAACCAAGCAAGATTTATCCTAAATAAAAATATTTCCAAATTATATGTTTGTCTCTTTTTACAACTATAAAGATGAAAAATAAAGCACCAATAAAATGAATAGCTAAAACATATCAAACACTTACTATACAATTTGCTAGTGCTTTACATGTGTTAGTTTATATAGTAATTCTTAATGTATGGTTTCTTGATCAGCAGCATCTGACTGAAAACTTTTCAGAAATGCAAAATCTCACTAGACAAGCAGAGTCATTCTGACACAAGCTAAAGTGACCCCATGGCTTGTAGCCTTCCAGGCTCCCCTGTCCATGGAATTCTCCAGGCAAGAACACTGTAGTGGGTAGTCATTACCTTCTCCAGGGCATCTTCCCAATCCATGGATTGAACTCAGGTCTCCCACACTACAGGCAGATTCTTTACCACCTGAGCCACCAGGGAAGCCCTTAGAACCACTAAACTAATATAATTTGCATAATCCTTCTTTAATGCATGATTTGTTCTTGTCACCATTTTACACCAGAGAGTCTTAGCTAGATTATCTTGTACAGAATACCAAGGCAAGAAAGTGAAGACTGTGTGTCCAAATCCAGACACTTGCTTGATTCCACACCTGTGCCGAACACGATGTGCCTTACTTGTAAATAGTAACAAAGATCTTAGATATTTTAAGCCAGAAGTTAACTATATCATAAGAATTACAATTATGGACCTTAGAATCAGATCTCCCAAAAGTGAGATTTGGTTCCCTGTCTCTGTTTTTTTGTTTTTGTTTTTTCCCCTTTTAGGTAGATATATCAATTTCCTGTGTGTTAAATTAGAGGCCATAACTAAAATACTTAGATTTTAAATATAGCTTCTATTTTCTCTATGAAAATTTGTCTCATAGAAGTTTTTCAGGGAAGCTTTGACAGTCGTTAGTCTATTCAAAACTTTATATTGATTCTCCTTGACTTTTTCCTTTCTGTGTTTAATCTATTTAGGTAAAATTCTCCAGGTCTGTAAAACCTGCACGAGTCTTAATATACAGTTAAAATAGAGAAAATAGGATCAAGGAGGGTACACTTATAATACTTTAGGTATGACAAAAATATATGTATGTTTAGCTATATGTAAAAGCAAGGCTCAGTGGTATAAAATCTGCCCACCAAAGCAGGAGACACAAGAGATGCAGGTTTGAACCCTGGGTTGGAAAGATCCCCTGAAGCAGGAAAAGACAACCAGTGCACTATTCTTGCCAGGAAAATTCCCTGGACAGAGAAGCCTGGTGGGCCACAGTCTATGGAGTCACAAAGAGTCAGACATAACTAAGCACACACGCATGAAAAAGCATATCAATTAGTATATCTCTAATATGTGGGGACTATAGAGATAACTGCATTGTATGAAGAGCAATGGAAATCTTACATTGCTTAAAAATACTTTTCCTTCCTCTCTCAGACTGTCATGAATTCCGCTATATTTTTAACATTTCCTTAATGGTATTTATGTCACAAACTACTATGTCAATCTATCCATGGTATTGCAAAGTTAAATAGAATCATATTATCAAATATCTTTTCACATTGACAAGGAAATGAGAATCAGAAACACCTGGGGGTAATCTAGTTGCAGTTTCATTTTGATTTAGGAGACAAGTATGTTCTTATCACAGTGCATTTCAGAAATAGAACTGGTCTGTGGATTCCACCTTGCTTTTATCCCTGGTCAGCTAAGTGCAACTTAAAGATCATGGGTGGTAAAAATGACAGATTAAGTTGGAGGAGGAGCAAAGAAAATTTATTTGGGAGAGCTATTTTGTTACTTCAGGAAACATTCACAGAATTTTTTTTTTCTAATTTTTGTTTTGTTTTAACCTCAAACTGTTTTTAGAGGTGCCAAGAAATACCACCACATCTATTTACTCAAGTTCTGTGTCATTTGAAATACCAAAAGGCTCACATAAATGGAGATTAAAATGCCATTTTTGTTATCAATACAAACTATTTTTGAAAATCATGACTTGGATACACAGCCACAAGAACTTGCTAACATTACCTGAGTTAATACTACCCCATCTTTGTAGAAATTCAATATGGAGCATAGTCTGTCCTGCTAAGGTAAGAGTGTTCCCCCCTGATCCCCTACCCACATTGACAAAGAGAAAGATGAGAGGAAGAATTGAGATGAACACATCTGGTTTTCTTTCCCAAACTCACCATTAAGATAAATCACTAAAAAAAAAAAAAAAAGATAAATCACTATTCCTTGCTTGGGACGTAGTGGGAAGAGGAAGAATAAGGAGAGGTCAAAAGTTGTATACTTTTGTAGGGTTTTTATCTCCCCCCCCCCACAGGGAAACATGAAAAGTAGGTTTCCCTGGTGGCTTAGACAATAAAGAATCTGCCCACAATGCAGGACACCTGGGTTCAATTCCTGGGTCAAGAAGATCCCCTGGTGTATCACTGATCCTGTTCACAGTACCAGTGGTCTCCCTGTGTCTCATTGTGCGCACTGTTCTCTGAGCACTTGGTAGTCAAGGCTCGAGCAGGAAAGCTGGAAGAAAATGCTAGGAGCCATGGGAACTGCCGACACACTTATTCTCTCCTGGCTGGCATGGCAGCAGTAGCAGCACATATAACATCACATAAACACATAAAACCCCTTAGGACTTTTCCAGGTGAAACTTACATATACTTAAGAACAAAAGTAGTGTGTGGCCAAGCAAGTACCTCCTGAAGCACATGTGCAGTGCTATATGCAATCTCTGCTGTTGCACAGCCATGCAAAGTCATTGTTTACAGAACATGGGGCAAGAGACCCGACTTGTGCTATCTTGTTAATTTCCTCACACCTGGAGAAGGGCATGGCTTACCCACTCGAGTATTCTTGCCTGGAAAATTCCATGGACAGAGGAGGCTGACAAGCTACAGTCCATGGTGTTACAAAGAGTAGGTCACAACTGAGCAACTAACACTTTCACATTTGTACCCTATATTATTAAGAGTAGACTCAACAATAATTCAGTGACTTAAGGAGTAAAGACGATTACTTCCCATTTATGAAGATTATGTAGTGATGTTCTAGGTTCCTTGCGCTTCCCATGTATCTCTGTCGGTAAAGAATCTGCCTGCAATGCAGGAAATGCGGGTTCTATTCCTGGGTTGGGAAGATCCTCTGGAGAAGGAAATGGCAATCCACTCCAGTATTTTTGCCTGGAGAATCCCTTGGACAGAGGAGCCTGGCAGGTTCAGTCTGTGGGGTTGCAAGAGTCGGACAGGACTTAGTGACTAAACTACTACTAGGTTTGTTATGGTTAGGCTAAGGGATTGTACTGAAATGGCTGATCCAGCTTCAGCTATTGGCTTCCAAGAAAAATTCCTGTCTAGTGCAACTGTAAAAGTATGGAGGAACACACAAGATAGGCTCTAAAGCCCAGAGCTGCCTGTTAGAAAGTATACATATCTCCTACGCTCACTGCCTGCTGGAGAAAACTTATGGCCATGCTTCACTGTGAGAGAGAGACTAATACATGTGGTGCAGCCATGAGTTCAAGAAGAAGAGAATAGATTTGGACAGACAGCAGCCTCAATGGTTTCTCCTTTGATCACCAAATATCTATGAACAGCCTTTGTCTTACAAAACAAACACCTTCTATGTTTACTTAATGTTGTAAATTCAAAGTCCGCTTGGTTGCTACATTCAACTCAAAGTCCAGGACCTCTGGATGATGTACATTTCTGTCCACCAGGTCCTTGTAGCCCAGTGATTTTATGAAATAAAAGGCAAGTTATAATGCTGCTCCCTCCCGCCAAGCGCATAATAGATAGAGGTGGAGCAGGGAGAGATTAAACATAATAAAAATTGCCATCAAAAAGAGAAGACTAGAAAATCACAGCAGTTACTCTTCCATAGCAGCAGTTATTGATGAAAGCCTGGTGGGCATGTATAGTCAAGACACCTTGATCTGAAAGTTAAGAAAGTTCCTTGAATAGATCAAAGTCCTACTCTCTGGGAGGAACTTTCTTCACCATTATTTTTCATGGCTCCAGATTTGCCCTCTGTGAGGAGTTCTTTTTTGTTCAATATACTCAGATGGCCACTCTGAAGTGGGTGTTTCAGTTGATGTTCTAAACGGACAGTTAGAGCTTTAACATGTCTGCTTCCTCCTGGTACAAGTCTGCCTGACTGGGGCTCACTTTATGGTTGGCTCAGCCCCAGATCCTTTCAGTGCAAGTTTGTGGAAACTTAGAAGGCTTCTGATCCTTTTGCTTCTAGTGGTCTGTATGTGTCAGTAGCTACACAATAACCAAATCCTTTTCTGGTCATGCTTATTATACCAGATTTATTTCTTTACTTCCTTGCCTTCATTTATGTTATTATCTTGAGAGTACTTGAAATAGTAAGATTTGATGGGATGACAACACTCATATTTCTATTTTTGCTGAAGGGCTATGTCATGATAGCAAATATAGCCTATGTTCTTATATTTGCTAAAGGGCTATTTTTATGTGAAAATTCTTAATAGATCTCATTGCTTAAAGTGATTTTCAGCTTTATCTCATCACTTCACAGTTCAGAGACAGTTTGGCTTCTTTATTCTATGAAAAGGAATGTAAGATTTAGCAAATACAAATTCAAGATGCTCAGTTTAATGAATTTTAGATAAACATTTAATATATTTGTTATATCCTATGTAATAATTGGAGCATTATCATACTTAAATATTTTTTGTTTATTTGAAATTCAAATTTATCTGAGAGTTCTGTATTTTATCTATGAGCCTATTTGTGAAGCCCTTAATCTTCAGATCATCTGTATTTCTCCTTGTTAACCAGCCAGTTCTTATCCATGTTGTTGTAGTACTTGTTAACATTATTATAATATTTTACTGTAAGTAACAAGGAGCAACCAACAACCAGTACCTGCTAATATTTTTGCTCTTGTTTCAACAGTTTTGACTAGATCTGTGGGTTTGGTAAGCTTGTGATCTGCCTTCCAAATAAAAAGACAGTAAATTTTGCAGTAGCATTGGAAGGATCTCCAACTTTCCACCATATGTATAACTGCTATGTCCACCCTACAGCTTCTATTACTGGTTTTACAAAGCCACTTCTGCAGTTATTTGTTATGGAAGAATTCTACTATAGTGTACTAATTTCCTTCTTCTTCAGGGTAGAATAGCCACTTGAAAAAGAGACATTTAACTGAGTTATTTGAAAATAAAAATAATCCAATAGAAAGGTGTCTTTCTTCCATTTTATTCTAAAGGCCAATTTACTTAGAGCATTCCAGACACAGACATTTAAGCTTCTTTTCTTGGTCTTTGGATTTGTCATAGTTTAATTGTTTCATTTTACTCCATTAATCCAAGAAGATGGCATTATAATAAGGGTCCACATTACTTTTAGTTGTTCATTAATAAAATATATACCTATTTGCAGGTGAAGCCTAGTTGTTGTTGTTGCTTTTGTATTGGAAGCATTCATTAGTGTTCTGTAATGAAATTCAAAGATAACTTGTGACTGTATGGCTCAGGTCAGTTCAGTTCAGTCACTCAGTCATGTCTGACTCTTTGCAATCCCATGAAACAGCACGCCAGGCCTCCCTGTCCATCACAGACCCCCAGAGTTCATTCAAACTCATGTCCATTGAGTCAGTGATACCATCCAACCATCTCATCCTCGGTCGTCCCCTTCTCCTGCCCTCAATCTTTCCCACCATCAGGGTCTTTTCCAATGAGTCACCTCGTCACATCAGGTGGCCAAAGTATTGTAGTTTCAGCTTCAACATCAGTCCTTCTGATGAACACCCAGGACTGATCTCCTTTAGGATGGACTGGTTGGATCTCCTTGCAGTCTAAGGGACTCTCAGGAGTCTTCTCCAACACCACAGTTCAAAAGCATCAATTCTTCAGCGCTCAGCTTTCTTTATAGTCCAACTCTTACATCCATACATGACTACTGAAAAAACCATAGCCTTGACTAGACAGACCTTTGTTGACAAAGTAATGTCTCTGCTTTTTAATATGCTGTCAAAGTTGGTCATAACTTTCCTTCCAAGGAATAAGTGTCTTTTAATTTTATGCCTGAAATCACCATCTGCAGTGATTTTGTAGCCCTCCAAAATAAAGTCAGCCACTGTTTCCATTGTTTTCCCATCTATTTGCCATTAAGTGATGGGATCGGATGACATGATCTTAGTTTTCTGAATGTTGAGCTTTAAGCCAACTTTTTCATCTCCTCTTTCACTTTCATCTAGAGGCTCTTTAGTTCTTCTTCACTTTCTGCCATAAGGGTGGTGTCATCTGCATATCTGAGGTTATTGATATTTCTCCCAGCAATCTTGATTCCAGCTTGTGCTTCTTGGAGCCCAGCGTTTCTCATGATGTACTCTGCATATAAGTTAAATAAGCAGGGTGACTGTATGGTAGTGACTTTTATTTGAGGCTGGACATAATGAATATAAGATAAAGCCCCTATATAAATTATGTCTCTTGGCTCTGATTGAAATCCAAGCCCTATGATTCATATAGATCTTACACACTTAGGAGTTCAAAGCTTCAGTCTGTAGACTTGATGGAGACATACAGTAAAAGCACAAAGCACTTTTATAATTTCTAGGTGAGGCTCCACTGGAATGAAATTATTCTTTCCTCTCAGTTTTCACCATTTCTTTAGTCTACTGAGAAATGTGATGCCCAGTTATGTTCACAGCCTATATTATAAATTTCCCATGACTGGCTTTGTTATGTCTTTGTAACCAATGCTTACCAAGGCCTGAGATGAAAACCATATGGTTTAGCCATAGCAAAAACCTCAGTTGTTTTGGTTACCTCATTCTACACTTAATTTTTTTTTTGTCAAAATGTCAAGCCAGCTCACTAATAAATAGCATTCTTCTCTTTCTCACCTTAAAAGAGAGAGAGGAAGAGGAATTTTGAGGTGAAAACTGACAGGTAAAAACACAAATTTCTACTTCCAGACCATCTTCCCTGGTGGTTCAGATGGTTAAAAATCTGCCTGCAATGAAGGAGACCCAGGTTCGATCCCTGCATTGGGAAGATCCCCCAGAGAAGGGAATGGCAACCTACTCTAGTATTCTTACCTGGAGAATTCCATGGACAGAGGAACCTGACAGGCTATAGTGCATGGGGTCACAAAGACTTAGAAATGACTAAGTGACTATCACTTTCACATCACTACTTACAGGGCATGATATAAGGGGTTTGGATATATTGGTTGGCCAAAAAGTTAATTGCTTTTTTTTTTTTTCCTGTTAGATGACTCTAGTAGTGTTTAATTGTCCTGAGCTGAATCTGAAACAATGTTGTTATATTGTATTGTGACCAATGTCATATCAGCACGCATTAAAAAAAAATCAAAATTAGTGAATTTTTGTGTGTCCACTTTAGTGTTGAAGATGGAAGGAAAAAAGCAACATTTTGGCATATTATGCTTTATTATTTCAAGAAAGGTAAAAATGCAACTAAACACAGTACAAAAGATGTGTGCAGAATATGGAGAAGGTGCTGTGACTGATCAAATTTGTCAAAGGTGCTTTGCGAAGTTTCACCCTAGAAATTTCTCACTGACTATGCTACACAGTTGGGTAGACCAGTTGAAGTTGAGAGAGATCAGATTGAGGCATCAATTGAGAATAATCCACATTATACCATGCAGGAAATAGCCAACATACTTAAAATATCTAAATCAAGTACTGAAAATCATTTGCACTGAGTTGGTTATGTTAATCACATTGATGTTTGGGTTCCACATAAGTTAAATGAAAGAAAACCTTCTTGACCATATTTCCATATGAAATTCTCTACTTATTTGAAGAACAAATACATCCTTCAGTAAGTGAGTGTATAAATAAGCTGTAGTAGATGCAGACAATGGAGTAGTATTCAGAATGGAGTAGTATTCAGCTAAAAAAGAAATAAGCTATCAAGCCACAAAAAGACATGGAGGAAACTGAAATCTATCTTACTGAGTGAAAGAAGACAATATTAAATGGTGACATACTGTATAACTCCAACTGTATGGAAAATGCTAAACTACAGAGACAATAAACAGATCAATGGTTTCCAAGGCTTCCAGGATGAGGGATGAATAGTTGGAGCACAGAAGATTTTTTTAGGGCAATAAAAGTAATCTGCATGATATCATAATGATGACTACAAGTCAACATACATTTATACAAACTCAAATAACATACAAGAGCTTCCCTGGTAGCTCAGATGGTAAAGAATCTGCCTGCAATTCAAGAGACCCTGATTCTATCCCTGAGTGGGGACAATCCCCTGGAGAAGGAAATGGCAACCCACTCCAGTATTCTTGCCTGGAGAATTCCATGGACAGAGGAACCTGGCAGGCTACAGTCCATGGGACTGCAAAGAGTCAGACATGCCTGATCAACTAACACAGTAACAAATAACATACAATACCAGCCCTGAACCATAATGTAAACTATGGACTTTGGATGATTATGATATGTCAGCATGAGTTAGTTGTAACAAACAATTCTGGTGGGGAGATATTAATAGTGGCAGAAGCTATGCATGTGTGAGGCTAGAGAGTATAAGGGGAATCTCTGCACCTTCTCATTTCTGCTGTGCATATTAAAATGCTCTAAAAATAAAGTCAGTTTAAAAAAATGTCTGTTTGATATGTATTTTTATGTGCCTCATTTTAAAATAGCTTCCCTTCATATACTTTTATCAATTAAATATGAAAGAATCCTTATTAAATTCTTTATTACTTTTCTAGCTATAAACATCATATTTTAGATAACCTGCAACACAAGACTTGAACTAGGAAGGCTACCATATAGTTTTGATAAATATATAACAAAGGTAAGAACATATTGTAAGGTATTATAGAAAAACTGTTATGTGTCAGTCTTTCCCCTGCAATTGAAGGGTCACTGGCTGGAATGTGTAAGAAGTTTCTCATCTCTGACACTTGATACTGAAGACTCACTGACAGTACAATACTATCATATGGCTGGGCATCATATTAGGTGTCAACATTTCAGTACAAATCCAGAATTCTTTGTAGCATGATTTTTTAAGCCAAAGGTACAATTAGTTTCCTTAAGCCTTTCTGCTGACTTTAAAAATCTCTCTTTTTTTAATCTTCTGATTGGAGTAAAACCTAATACAGACAGGGTTGTGTTTTAATTAAACTTAGGAGACAAAAATACCAATAGTGAAAATTTTTTACATATGTCTATCTACCTATTTAAATTACTAATTAATTATTAAAGTCAATGTGGATAGGCATTTTAATTAGAGTTTGATCAATAATAGAATATATTAATCCCATATATTTTATCTGTCATATCAAATTGGTATATGATGATAATTTTCTTATCAATTTAAATATTTTAAAACAACCTAATTTAAAAGATTTAAATAAGATGGCAAAATGTTTGGAGAACTATAGGAGATTCCAGAGATTAAGAAATATCACTATACACACACACACACACACACACACACACACACCTCATATCTTCATATATGTCTGTACTTACATATAAGAACAAATCTATCTATCTATCTATATACACACACACCACATATATGTATGTACTTTTATATAAGGACAAATCTATCTATATATCTTTTGTTTGTGTTAAGAATACTATGGACAATTTATTGTTAAATATAGATATGATGTTGTACAGCAGCTTTCTAGAACTTATTCAGATTGCATTACTGAAAGTTTATACCCTTTGAACTCCATAATTGCCCTCTCCCCAGCCCCTAGCTACCATTCTACTCTCTGCTGTGAGTTTGACTTGTTTGGATTCTTTACATAAGTGTAATCATAAAATATTTGTCCTTCTGCAACTGGCATGTTTCACTTAGAATAATGTTCCCTAGTTTCACTCAAGACACATTTCTTTTTATTGTAAGTCATATCATTTTTTTTATATAAAAGCAGTTTATTTGTAAGGTCAAAAATGGTAAGTGAAAAGCTAACAAACTAGCAATATTTAAAGCTATTTGAGGTAAAAACTTGGCATAGTGCCTGCAACACAGGAGACGTGGATTTGATCCCTGGGTGGGGAAGATCCCCTAGAGGAGGGCCTGGCAACCCACTCCAGTATTCTTGCCTGGAGAATCTCTATGGACAGAGAAGCCTGGTGGGCTGTAGACCATGGGATCGCAAAGAGTTGGACACAACTGAGTGACTAAGCACACAGTGCCTAATAATCTGTCTCCCACGCTCTAGTTAGAGGCGGTTGCTGTGTAGATTTAATGTGTATCCTTCCAGACACTTATACCAGTTTTAATCTTTTAAGCTATTAATAGAGTGAATTATATGAATAGAATTTTTAATATTACAATATTATTTAATTCCTGCAATAAGCTATAATTGGTCAGAATGTATTACTCTTTTAATATCCTGCTACAATTTGTTAGAATATATTGAAGCTTGTTGCTTCTGTATTCAAAATGAGATTTTTGTGCCATTTTCTTTTATGTTCTTTATCAGATGTTGATATCGGTGTTATTCTGTCTTTATATAAATATTTGTGGATTGTATGTTCTGCATCAATTTAAGCAGCTGTATCAAAGGCTGCATCTTGTGTTTGAGACAATGCATGCATGGAATTTTCTTACCTGCTGATTTTTGGAAAAGGTGATATTTTGATTTTTTTTTTTTTTCGGTTGTGTTTTCTTCTGTCCTAGTAATTGAATAGCATGAGTTTCCCAGTTTCCTTGGGATCAGTGTTTTCATAAAGTATGAATTTCTCTAAAATGGTCAAATTTATAAACATATATATAGGCTTTTATCTCTTTGTACTTAAAATCTTGTGTGTTATAACTTATGTTCTCCTTTTTTAAATGCATTTAGTTTTCAGAATATATACTTACTGCTTGTTTTTACAGAGCAACTCAATAGTATTAATTTTCTTAATTTATAAATAATTTTAATTTATATTTATAGTTTATCTCTGGATTATTTCAGATTTTTAACATTATTTTCCGGCTAACCAGTTTTGCCTTCAAAAAATTTTACATGTGTTTTCTGAATTTTCCTCTCATTGCCAGTGCAGACATAATGTATAGGATATGTATTCAATATTTCATTATTTTTATTTCTTTTCCCTACTTATAACACAATTCTCTCTTCTTCCCCATGTCCTCCTTTTTCTCCTCCTCTAATATTCTCCTTTGCCTACCAATTATCTCCCCAATCCCTTTCTTCTGCCTTTTCCTTCCTCTTCTTGCCCCTCTTTCTCTCCTTTCTCTTTCTGCTTCTCTTTCTTTCCCTTGGCCCTCAGATGCAGGGATATGAGTTAGTTCTACCTCACTGCTCATTTGCTATTGTTGTTCAGTCACTAAGTCATGTCTGACTCACTGCTCAGTTTATTATTATCATCAGTCTCATAAATCCTTCTGTCCTTTTCCTTTTTTCTGATGTATTTGCTTATCCATTTATTTATTCCCATTTTTCTTTTCCAATTCCCTTTTTTTACTCCTCACTCTTGGCAACTTTTGTTAATGTTTTCAATGGGTATCTTAATTCATGTATATCACTGCCAAAAAATAGCTATAGTTTAACTTTCTCCACTCTTTGACACAGAAAACTATACTGCTTGTAATTCAATGCAACCACTACTGATATCAAGATAGCAATCTTTGCACATATTCCTTTGCTAGTTCAGTTCAGTTCAGTTCAGTCACTCAGTTGTGGGCGCCTCTGCAACCCCATGGACTTCAGCACTCCTGGCCTCCGTATATATCACCCACTCCCGGAGTTTACTCAGATTCATGCCCATTGAGTCAGTGATGCCATCCAACCACCTCATCCTCTGTCATCCCCTTCTCCTCCCACCTTCAATCTTTCCCAGAATCAGTGTCTTTTCAAATAAGTCAGCTCTTCCCATCATGTGGCCAAAGTATTGAGTTTCAGTTTCAAAATCAGTCCTTCCAATGAATATTCAGGACTGATTTCTTTTAGGATAGACTGGTTGGATCTCCCTGCAGTTCAAGGGACTCTCAAGAGTGTTCTCCAGCACCATCCTTCGCTAGAGGTTGCACCATTTTGTAGTTCCAGTGCTGATCTGCTGATGAGCTGAAGTAGTATAGTTGAGCTCCCACAGAAAGCTAAATAGTTGTGTATTATTTAACAACTGAATTTACAAACATTATGGACATACACTGTTTTTACTTCATTACCAATCATTATCAAACTTTTAATATAAAAATGTATATTGTGAATCTTCAAATAATGGTACACTATACTATTGCAAATGTATTTGAGCATGTAATTCTTATCTAGAAAGTGTCATGTAAGGCAAAAAATATTGGAAAAGCACTTCAAAAGGTTTTATTTTTTTTTCCTCAATTCTAACTCTACATTTTTAGTGACTTTTACTTTTCTGTTTTTTTTTTTCTTTTATATATGGGTAAAGGCTGTATTATTTTGATTTTTTCTGAACTGATTAATGAATCAACTCTGCATATATACATATATATGTATATGGGCTTTCCAGGTGGTGCAGTGGTAAAGAATCCACCTGTCAATGCAGGAATGCAGTTTCTGTCCCTGGGTGGGGAAGATCCCCTGGAGAAAGGAATGGCAACCCACTCTAGTATTCTTGTCTGGGAAATCCCATGGATAGTGGAGCCTGTCAGGCTACCATCCATGGGGCCACAAGAGTTGGGCATGACTGAGCGATTAAAACAACAAACAACAATACTATATGTATGTGTATGCATATAGTAATTCACTAAGCAACTTAGTATGTGTGTAACTGAACAAGTGACTGAACACATGAGAATGTGATCATTCCGATGACCAATATATCCCTTCCTTTTCTAATCTAAAGGTAACCATTATTGCTAGCTTGTCTGTATACTCTTATTAGAGATATAAATATTATATTTGCACACTATATATGACATTTTGCTATTTTATTCAAATGTAATACTAATAAACAATATTATTATTAATAACCTATTAATAATAATACCCTAGTAAATGCAATAACAATATCCTGTTATTCTGCTACTTGCTTTTTTTACTCAACATTATTTTTGAGTAGTTATTCATAAAGAACACATTATTCAACATCATTATTGTAACTACTGTGTCCCTGGTTTCTCAGTCAGTAAAGAATCTGCCTGCAATGCAGGAGACCCAGTTATGATCCCTTGGATTAGGAATATCCCCTGGTGAAGGAAATGGCAACCCACTCCAGCATTCTCGCTTGGGAAAACCCAGGGACCGAGAAGCATGGAGGGCTACAATCCATGTGGTTGCAAAGAGTCAGCCACAACTAAATGACTAAACCTACCCACCTACTATACCAAATCACATTGTATACCATAAATGGTGTATCTATTTTCCTTCTCTTAGACATTTGAATTACTGTTTTGATTTTTATGATATTGCATACAACGTAGATACAAACTTTGTATATACATATGTATGCATTTCCATTCCTGAAAGTAGATAGAAAGATATTGATATAGATTAATATGGGGAAATTCTCATCTATAATCATGATTTTTATTTCAGGTGGCCTCCTGAGAGGCCTGCAACAGCTTGGAGCAGGGCATGGGTTCCCAGCCAGAGACTGGACCAGTGGTCAGGGACACAAGCCTGGACAAAGGGACAAAGATGGAAAGTAGTAAAGCAAGTAAAGTATTTATGAAGAGGAGAAAGAGTACTGTACATGTGTGTAGGCACATAGGCAGACTCAGAGGGAGAGTCTCTGATGGCTGAGTCATGCACTCATGGCAGTTTTTTTTTTTTTTTTTTAATCATTATTATGGGGAATTTCTCCTGGTTTTCTTTTGGCCAGTCATTTTGATTTGCCTAGTTCCCAGTCCATATTTGGTATATCTAAGGATCTCATATGTGCACATGCATCTTTTGGCCAAGATGGATTCTACTAAAGAAGCATCTGGGTAGAGCATCCCTTGACATTGCTCCCTATTTGGCCTCCAAGGAGCCTTTTCTGTTCTTGTGTGTTTGGGTAGATTTTCTGACTTTAGAAATGAGAAATATGTGGTCTGAGCAGGGCCCAGCCTACTCTTTTAATGTCCTGCTGTTCTCATCTTGGAGTTTTGGTCAATAGGAAATGCATATCCAATTGCTTTACCCTGGGGGAGGGGACATTTGCTTCCTGCCTCAGTATGATTACTCTCTTGTTCTGTTCCAGTCTGTTAATTAATTTATAGTAACATAAGAGTAAATATATTAATGCTAGAAAATAAAAATTTTCTATTTAATATAAAAGAAATGCAAATATAGCCATATAACTTCAGAAAATGATTATTTATAGCTGTAAACACAAGAGGTTAATTTTAATTTTTGCTTTTGTAAAATATATCACCTAACTCTATTCACTAATACAAGCAGTGATACTCTAGTTAAAATGGACACTCCTACTGCCCATATCTTGATTTTTAAAATATCATTCTCCAACTGAAAAAAAAAGAAGAAGAAGAAGAAAATCCAAGGCTCCTCAAAGAAATGTCTAATCTAAGTCTGAGGCAGTGGATGTATAAGCCAGTTTTTAGCATCTTGTGTCAAAAAGCAAAGAAGTATTCAAAGGTGAATGAAAGTGAGACAAATGGACATAGGCTCCCAGTCATAAAATTCCAGACAATCTGAACATGAAAAACAAAGATTTTAATTGATTTAAAGATTGAATAAATAAAAGTTTATGCATCCATTGTGCTAATCAAGTAAGAGTTTACAATTTTATATGTTTCCATTTTAGATGACTATATAACAAATTTTTCCTCTGAAAATGGGTCCAATTTTCTGGTCCAATGGGCACTTTCCAGAATGATTATAATCCTACTCAGTAATATAGAAGTAACATTCCAAATATGCACAATGTTATGAAACAACAGGCATATGCATATCCTGCTACTGCAGCTGTGTCTACAATTTGTTATCCAATGCCAACAGAAAATTCTCAATAAGTCTTTAGACTTATGTAAATGTATATTTTTCATACTTGCTCTTTGTGTGCTATCAAACAAGACAGTTACTTAAGAAACATGGGAAATGCAGGACTACCCATGGTAAATATGGTGCTCTTTTCCATCATTAAAGTTAAATAGCTTCCTACATTACAGAAAAAATAATAATTTTTTGTACTAGAAGGTAGGTAATGCTTTCAAAAAAGTAAATGTACAGTTATTAGAAGAACAGAAAATTAAGGCAATCCATGACCTTCCATTGAAAAAAATGAAGACAATTATAAGAGAAAAAAAATTTAACATACAGTGTTTCCATTTTTTTAAAAAATTATCACCACAATTGATGAGGAAACCTCTATTTTATAGAGGAATCCCAAATATTGAATGTAGAAGGGGATATAAAATTAACAGATAGTATATTTATAATACTCTCTAGTGGTATATGTGTACAAGGAGAACCAATGAGTGCTAAAAATTATGTATAATATGATGGGAAATAGGCTATTCCCATAATGTTGATTCATCACCTTATAGATGAGATGTAAATTGCATACAAGATCAAACAGTGTCAATAATTATGAGTAAATCATACTTATATGCCTTCTAATGTGATTCAACATAAAATACATGGCATAACTTAGTATTACTGAAAAAAATACTACATTTTACCTAAACTTAATTAAAATTTAATTAATTTAATTAACCTGTATGCAGGTCAAGAGGCAACAGTTAGAATCTGACATGGAACAATGGACCAGGTCCAAATTGGGAAAGGAGTACATCAAGGTTGTGTATTCTCACCCTCCTTATTTAACTTCTATGCAGGGTACATCATGAAAATGTCAGGCTGGATGAATCACAAGCTAGAATCAAGATTGCCAGGAGAAATATCAATAACTTCAGATATGCAGATTGTACCACTCTAATGACAAAAGGTGAAGAGGAACTGAAGAGCCTTTTGATGAGGGTGAAAGAGTGTGATGAAAATGCCAGTTTAAAGCTCAACATACAAATAACTAAGGTCGCAGCATCTGGTCCCATCACTTTACAGCAAACAGATGG
The DNA here is from genome assembly GCF_019923935.1 of Bubalus bubalis. Classification (NCBI taxonomy): domain Eukaryota; kingdom Metazoa; phylum Chordata; class Mammalia; order Artiodactyla; family Bovidae; genus Bubalus; species Bubalus bubalis. Next base: position 77,200,703 of record NC_059157.1, on the reverse strand, counting down.
GAAAAAAGTGGAAATGGTGACAGATTTTACCTTTTGGGCTTTTAAATCACTGTGGACAATGACTGAAGCCATGAAATTAAAAGTCACTTGCTTTATGGTAGAAAAACTATGACAATCCAAGGCAGCATATTTAAAAGCAGAGACATCACTTTGCTGGCAAAGGTTCACATAGGCAAAACTGTGGTTTTTCCAATAGTCATGTACAGTTGTGCGATTTGGACCATAAAGAACTCTAAACTCTGAAGAATTGATGCTTCTGAACTGTGGTGCTGGAGAAGACTCTTGAGAGTCCCTTGGACAACAAAGAGATCAAACCAGTCAATCCTAAAATAAATCAACCCTGAATATTAATTGGAAGGATTGATGCTGAAGCTGAAGCTCCAATATTTTGGCCACCTGATGGCTAAAAGTCGATTCATTAGAAAAGATCCTGATGCTGGGAAAGAGCGAGAGCAGGAGGAGAAGGGGACAACAGAGGTTGAGATAATTGGATTGGCATCACTGACTCAATGGACATGAGTTTGAGTAAACTCTGAGAGATAGTGAAGGACACAGAAGCCTGGCATGCTGCAGTCAACGGGGCTGCAAAGATTTGGACTTGACTTAGCAACTGAACAACAACAATTAAGTATTTAAACATGAATTTCAGTCTATATAACATTTAGAAGATGGAACTTTTTACAAGAGATTTGTCTGGTTTCCTCAAAAAGTTAATGTTATATTGAAAATGTGGGGAGGGACCCATGCTTCCATTAAAAGGAATTAGATTGACAAATATCTATAGCAAAGTGGGAAGCTTGATTGGATTTTTTATTTAAAACATCAATTTGAGAAATTTGAATATGATTGAATAGTGGGCATTTAGATTTCATAAAGCTACTGATTTTATATGAGAAATTTGTTGAGGTTATGATATGCATGCTGTATTGCATTGCTGTCACTGAGTCATGGCCAACTTTCTGCAGCCCCACTGACTGTAGCTCACCAGGCTCCTTTGTCCATACAAGTTTCCAGGTGAGAATAATGGAGAATTGCCATTTCCTACTCCAGGGAATCTTCTCTACCCAGGGAATGAACCTGAGTCTCCTTGGTCTCCTGCATTAGCAGGTGAATTTTTTACCACTAACACAACCTTAGAAGCACTTTATGATATGCATGCTTAAGTATTTTGGGTCATTTTGCCTATAAATATTTTCCCCAATATATCTGCATTTTTGCACAAATGCCACACATACAAATACATGTTAAATCACACTTGTCTGTATGCATATATTGCTGTTGTTCAGTCATTCAGTCCTGTCAGACTCTGTGCAACTACATGGACTGTAGCAGGCCAAGCTTCCCTGTCCTTCACCACATCCTGGACCTTGCTCAAACTCATGACCATTGGGTCCGTCATGCCATCCAAACAGCTCAAACTCTGTCATCCCCTCTCCTCTTGCCTTCAATCTTTCCCAGCATCAGGATCTTTTTTAATGAGTCAGCTCTTCCATTCCAGTGGCCAAATATTGGAGCATCAGTTTCAGCATCAATCCTTCCAATGAATGTTCAGAATAGATTTCCTTTAGGATTGACTAGTTTGATCTCCTTGCAGTCCAAGGGACTCTCAAGAGTCTTCTCCTAAGCTCAGTCCCAAAGCATCAATTCTTCAGTGCTCAGCCTTCTTCACGGTCCAACTTTCATATCCATGCATGACTACGGGAAAAACCATAGCTTTGACTAGATGAAACTTTGTCGACAAAGTAATGTCTCTGCTTTTTAATATGCTGTCAGCTTTGCCATAGCTTTTCTTCCAAGGAGCAAGTGTCTTTTAATTTCATGGCTGTAGTCATCATCTGCAGTGATTTTGGAGCCCAGAAAATAAAATCTGTCACTGCTTCTATTGTTTCCCTATTTATTTGCCATGAAGTGAAGGGACTGGATGCTGTGATTTTTATTTTATTTATTTTTTTAAATTTTATTTTATTTTTTAACTTTACATATTGTATTGGATTTGCCATATATCAACATGAATCCGCCACAGCTATACACGTGTTCCCCATCCTGAACTCTTCATCCCTTCCTCCCTCTCTGTACCATCCCTTTGGGTCGTCCCAGCACACCAGCCCCAAGCATCCAGTATCGTGCATCGAACCTGGACTGGTGACTCATTTGATATATGATATTATACATGTTTCAATGCCATTCTCCCAAATCATCCCACCCTCTCCCTCTCCCACAGAGTCTAAAAGACTGTTCTATACATCAGTGTCTCTGTTGCTGTCTGGTATACAGTGTTATGGGGTTTCCCTGGTGGCTCAGAGGTTAAAGCATCTGCCTCTAATGCAGGAGACCTGGGTTCGATCTCTGGGTCGGGAAGATCCCCTGGAGAAGGAAGTGGCAATCCACGCCGGTATTCTTGCCTGGAGAATCCCATGGATGGAGGAGCCTGGTAGGCTACAGTCCATGGGGTGGCAAAGAGTCGGAAACGACTGAGCGACTTAACTAACTAACTATACAGGGTTATTGTTGCCATCTTTCTAAATTCCAATATATGTGTGTTAGTATACTGTATTGGTGTTTTTCTTTCTGGCTTACTTCACTCTGTATAATAGGCTCCAGTTTCATCCACCTCATTAGAACTGATTCAGATGTATTCTTTTTAATGGCTGAGTAATACTCCATTGTGTATATGTACCACTACTTTCTTATCCATTCATCTGCTGATGGACATCTAGGTTGCTTCCATGTCCTGGCTATTATAAACAGTGCTGCGATGAACATTGGGGTACACGTGTCTCTTTCCCTTCTGGTTTCCTCGGTGTGTATGCCCAGCAGTGGGATTGCTGGATCATAAGGCAGTTCTATTTCCAGTTTTTTAAGGAATCTCCACACTGTTCTCCATAGTGGCTGTACTAGTTGGCATTCCCACCAACAGTGTAAGAGGCTTCCCTTTTCTCCACACCCTCCCCAGCATTTATTGCTTGTAGACCTTTGGATTGCAGCCATCCTGACTAGCATGAAATGGTACCTCATAGTGGTTTTGATTTGCATTTCTCTGATAATGAGTGATGTTGAACAACTTTTCATGTGTTTGTTAGCCATCTGTATGTCTTCTTTGGAGAAATGTCTATTTAGTTCTATGGCCCATTTTTTGATTGGGTCATTTATTTTTCTGGAGTTGAGCTGTAGGAGTTGCTTGTATATTTTTGAGATTAGTTGTTTGTCAGTTGCTTCATTTGCTATTATTTTCTCCCATTCTGAAGGCTGCCTTTTCACCTTGCTTATAGTTTCCTTTGTTGTGCAGAAGCTTTTAAGTTTAATTTAGTCCCATTTGTTTATTTTTGCTTTTATTTCCAATATTCTGGGAGGTGGGTCATAGAGGATCCTGCTGTGATGTATGTGGGAGAGTGTTTTGCCTATGTTCTCCTCTAGGAGGTTTATAGTTTCTGGTCTTACGTTGAGATCTTTAATCCATTTCGAGTTTATTTTTGTGTATGGTGTTAGAAAGTGTTCTAGTTTCATTCTTTTACAAGTGGTTGACCAGTTTTCCCAGCACCACTTGTTAAAGAGATTGTCTTTAATCCATTGTGTATTCTTGCCTCCTTTGTCAAAGATAAGGTGTCCATATGTGCGTGGATTTATCTCTGGCCTTTATTTTGTTCCATTGATCTATATTTCTGTCTTTGTGCCAGTACCATACTGTCTTGATGACTGTGGCTTTGTAGTAGAGCCTGAAGTCAGGTAGGTTGATTCCTCCAGTTCCATTCTTCTTTCCCAAGATAGCTTTGGCTATTTGAGGTTTTTCGTATTTCCATACAAATTGTGAAATTATTTGTTCTAGCTCTGTGAAGAATACCATTGGTAGCTTGATAGGGATTGCATTGAATCTATAAATTGCTTTGGGTAGTATATCATTTTCACTATATTGATTCTTCCAATCGATGAACATGGTATATTTCTCCATCTATTAGTGTCCTCTTTGAATTCTTTCACCAGTGTTTTATAGTTTTCTTGGTAGATATATTCCTAAGTATTTTATTCTTTCCATTGCAATGGTGAATGGAATTGTTTCCTTAATTTCTCTTTCTGTTTTCTCATTATTAGTGTCTAGGAATGCAAGGGATTTCTGGGTGTTGATTTTATATCCTGCAACATTACTATAATCATTGATTAGTTCTAGTAATTTTCTGGTGGAGTCTTTAGGGTTTTCTATGTAGAGGATCATGTCATCTGCAAACAGGCAGAGCTTTACTTCTTTTCCAATTTGGATTCCTTTTATTTCTTTTTCTGCTCTGATTGCTGTGGTCAAAACTTCCAAAACTATGTTGAATAGTAATGGTGAATGTGGGCACCCTTGTCTTGTTCCTGACTTTAGAGGAAATGCTTTCAATTTTTCACCGTTGAGGATAATGTTTGCTGTGGGTTTGTCATATATAGCTTTTATTATGTTGAGGTATGTTCCTTCTATTCCTGCTTTCTGGAGAGTTTTTATCATAAATGGATGTTGAATTTTGTCAAAGGCTTTCTCTGCATCTATTGAGATAATCATATGGTTTTTAGTTTTCAATTTGTTAATGTGGTGTATTACATTGATTGATTTGCAGATATTGAAGAATCCTTGCAACCCTGGGATAAAACCCACTTGGTCATGGTGTATGATCTTTTTAATGTGTTGTTGGATTCTGATAGCTAGAATTTTGTTAAGGATTTTTGCATCTATGTTCATCAGTGATATTGGCCTGTAGTTTTCTTTTTTTGTGGGATCTTTGTCAGGTTTTGGTATTAGGGTGATGGTGGCCTCATAGAATGAGGTTGGAAGTTTACCTTCCTCTGCAATTTTCTGGAAGAGTTTGAGCAGGATAGGTGTTAGCTCTTCTCTAAATTTTTGGCAGAATTCAGCTGTGAAGCCATCTGGACCTGGGCTTTTGTTTGCTGGAAGATTTTTGATTACAGTTTCAATTTCCGTACTTGTGATGGGTCTGCTAAGATTTTCTATTTCTTCCTGGTCGAGTTTTGGAAAGTTGTACTTTTCTAAGAATTTGTCCATTTCTTCCACGTTGTCCATTTTAATGGCATATAATTGTTGATAGTAGTCTCTTATGATCCTTTGTATTTCTGTGTTGTCTGTTATGATCTCTCCATTTTCATTTCTAATTTTATTGATTTGATTTTTCTCCCTTCGTTTCTTGATGAGTCTGGCTAATGGTTTGTCAATTTTATTTATCCTTTCAAAGAACCAGCTTTTGGTTTTGTTGATTTTTGTTATGGTCTATTTTGTTTCTTTTGCATTTATTTCTGCCCTAATTTTTAAGATTTCTTTCCTTCTACTAACCCTGGGGTTCTTCATTTCTTCCTTTTCTAGTTGCTTTAGGTGTAGAGTTAGGTTATTTATTTGATTTTTTTTCTTGTTTATTGAGGTATGCCTGTATTGCTATGAACTTTCCCCTTAGGACTGCTTTTACAGTGTCGCACAGGTTTTGGGTTGTTGTGTTTTCATTTTCATTCGTTTCTATGCAAATTTTGATTTCTTTTTTGATTTCTTCTGTACTTTGTGGGTTATTCAGCAGCGTGTTGTTCAGCCTCCATATGTTTGAATTTTTAATAGTTTTAATCCTGTAATTGAGATCTAATCTTACTGCATTGTGGTCAGAAAAATGCTTGGAATGATTTCAATTTTTTTGAATTTACCAAGGCTAGATTTATGGCCCAGGATGTGATCTATCCTGAAGAAGGTTCCATGTGCGCTTGAGAAAAAGGTGAAATTCATTATTTTAGGATGAAATGTCCTGTAGATATCAATTAGGTCTAACTGGTCTATTTTATCATTTAAAGTTTGTGTTTCCTTGTTAATTTTCTGTTTAGTTGATCTATCCATAGGTGTGAGTGGGGTATTAAAATCTCCCACTATTATTGTGTTATTGTTAATTTCTCCTTTCGTACTTGTTAGCATTTGTCTTACATATCGCGGTGCTCCCGTGTTGGGTGCATATATATATATATAATTTTTATATCTTCTTCTTGGATTGATCCTTTGATCATTATGTAGTGACCATCTTTGTCTCTTTTCACAGCCTTTGTTTTAAAGTCTATTTTATCTGATATGAGTATTGCTACTCCTGCTTTCTTTTGGTCCCTATTTGCATGGAAAATCTTTTTCCAGCCCTTCACTTTCAGTCTGTATGTGTCCCCTGTTTTGAGGTGGGTCTCTTGTAGACAGCATATGTAGGGGTCTTGTTATTGTATCCATTCAGTCAGTCTTTGTCTTTTGGTTGGGGCATTCAACCCATTTACGTTTAAGGTAATTATTGATAAGTATGATCCCATTGCCATTTACTTTATTGTTTTGGGTTTGAATTTATACACCATTTTTGTATTTCCTGTCTAGAGAATATCCTTTAGTATTTGTTGGAGAGCTGGTTTGGTGGTGCAGAATTCTCTCAGCTTTTGCTTGTCTGTAAAGCTTTTGATTTTTCCTTCATATTTGAATGAGATCCTTGCTGGGTACAATAATCTGGGCTGTAGGTTATTTTCTTTCATCATTTTAAGTATGTCTTGCTATTCCCTCCTGCCTTGGAGAGTTTCTATTGAAAGATCAGCTGTTATTCTTATGGGAATTCCCCTTTGTGTTATTTGTTGTTTTTCCCTTGCTGCTTTTAATATTTGTTCTTTGTGTTTGATCTTTGTTAATTTGATTAATATGTGTCTTGGGGTGTTTCGCCTTGGGTTTATCCTGTTTGGGACTCTCTGGGTTTCTTGGACTTGAGTGATTATTTCCTTCCCCATTTTAGGGAAGTTTTCAACTATTATCTCCTCCAGTATTTTCTCATGGTCTTTCTTTTTGTCTTCTTCTTCTGGGACCCCTATGATTCGAATGTTGTAGCGTTTAGTATTGTCCTGGAGGTCTCTGAGATTGTCCTCATTTCTTTTAATTCATTTTTCATTTTTCCTCTCTGATTCATTTATTTCTACCATTCTATCTTCTAATTCACTAATCCTATCTTCTGCCTCTGTTATTCTACTATTTGTTGCCTCCAGAGTGTTTTTGATTTCATTTATTGTGTTATTCATTATATATTGACTTTTTTATTTCTTCTAGGTCCTTGTTAAACCTTTCTTGCATCTTCTCAATCCTGTCTCCAGGCTATTTATCTGTGATTCCATTTTGATTTCAAGATTTTGGATCAATTTCACTATCATTATTCGGAATTCTTTATCAGGCAGATTCCCTATCTCTTCCTCTTTTGTTTGGTTTGGTGGGCATTTATCCTGTTCCTTTATCTGCTGGGTATTCCTCTGTCTCTTCATCTTGTTTAAATTGCTGAGTTTGGGGTGTCCTTTCTGTATTCTGGCAGTTTGTGGAGTTCTCTTTATTGTGGCATTTCCTCGCTGTGTGTGGGTTTGTACAGGTGGCTTGTCAAGGTTTCTAGGTTAGGGAATCTTGTGTCGGTGTTCTGGTGGGTGGAGCTGTATTTCTTCTCTCTGGAGTGCAATGAAGTGTCCAGTAATGAGTTATGAGATGTCTATGGTTTTGGGGTGTCTTTGGGCAGCCTGTATCTTGGAGCTCAGGGCTGTGTTCCTTTGTTGCTGGAGAATTTGCTTGGTATGTCTTTCCCTGGAACTTGTTGGCCCTTGTGTGGTGCTTGGTTTCAGTGTAGGTATGGAGGCATTTGATGAGCTCCTGTCAATTAATGTTCCCTGGAGTCAGGAGTTCCCTGGAGTCAGGGTTTGGACTTAAGCCTCCTGCTTCCAGTTATCAGTTTTATTTTTACAGTAGTTTCAAAACTTCTCCTTCTATACAGCACCATTGATAAAACATCTACTTTAAAGATGAAAAGTTTCTCCACCATGAGGGTCACCCAGAGAGGTTCACAGCATTACATGGAGAAGAGAAGAGGGAGGAGGGAGTTAGAGGTGACCCGAATGAGATGAGGTGGAATCAATAGAGGAGAGACTGGGCTAGCCAGTAGTCACTTCCTTATGTGCACTCCACAACTGGAACACTCAGAGATGTTCATGGAGTCATACAGAGAAGAGAAGAAGGAGAAAGGAGACAGAGGTGGCCAGGAGGATAAAAGAGGGGAATGAAAAGGAGGGAGACAGATCCATCCAGTAATCAGTTCCCTAAGTGTTCTCCACCGTTTGGAACACACAGAAATTCACAGAGTTGGGTAGAGTAGAGAGGGGTTAGGGAGGAGAGACAGGCGACCTGGTGGAGAAAACGGAGAGTCCAAAGGGAGAGAGAGCAGTCAAGCCAGTAATCTCGCTCCCTAGTGAAAAATGGGTACTGAAGATTGGGTTCTTAAAGGTACAAAATTGGTAACAAATACATAAAAGCAAAAATTAAAAATCTAGAGTAGAATTTGGAATTTCAAAAATACAATGTTAAAGAAAAGAAGAAGGAAAAGAAAGAGAGAAAAAAACAAACAAACAAAAACAAAGTCACAATAATTATAAAGAAAATATACATACAAAAATGATAACAAATACCAAAAAGCAAAAGTTAAAAATCTATAGTAGAGTTTGGAATTTCAAAAATACAATGTTAAAAAAAAAGAAGAAAAAAAGAAAGAGAAAAAAACAAACAAACAAAAACAAAAAAAGTCGCAAAAATTATAAAGAAAATATAGGTACAAAATTGATAACAAATACCAAAAAGCATAAATTAAAAAGCTAGAGTAGAGTTTGGAATTTCAGATATACAATGTTATATAAAAGAAGAAGAGAAAGAAAGAGAGGGAAAAAAGTCACAAAAATTATATAAAAAAAAATAGGTACAAAATTGATAACAAATACCAAAAAGCTAAAACTAAAACTCTAGAGTAGAGTTTGGAATTTCAAAAATACAGTTAAAGAAAACAAAAAAACAAAAAACCAAAAAACCAAAGTCACAAAAATTATAATATATATATATATATGAAGTTTGCTTTTAAAAAATATTTTTTTTTGCAAAGTGATAGTAGGTTATAAAAGTGAAAATTAAAGGAATAATAGAGGACTTAATTTTTTTTTTAATTAAAAAAAAGAAAGAAAGAAAGAATGATCATAAAAATAGTAAAAATATATGTAGGACTTTCTCCGGTTTTGCTGTGGGTATTGTGGGGTCAGTTCATTTTTGGCTAGTTCTTTGGTCCGACTTATATTTCTCAAGATCTATAGGCCCCTTCCTATGTAGTTGGTACTAACCATAGGGTTTTAATCTATTGTCTGTAGCTTCCAAGGCAGTTCCCTCTGTTATAGCTTCTTCTGTTTGCTGATCTCTTCAGTGTCTGGTTTCCTCTCTGACACAAAGGGGATGGTGGTGGACACTTTTTTTTTTTTAGGCTCACTTGATATCTCTAATGTGTGTGTGTGTGTGTGTGTGTGTGTGTGTGTGTGTATGAAGGGCTTCTCAGTTGGCGCTAATGGTTAAGAACCCACCTGACAATGCAGGAGACCTAAGAGAGGCAGGTTTGATCCCTGGGTTGGGAAGATCCCTTGGAGAAGGTCATGACAACACACTCCAGTATTCTTGTCTGGAGAATCTCATGAACAAAGGAACCTGATGGCCTATGGTCCATGGGCTTGCAAAGAGTTGGACATGACTGAAGAGACTTAACACAGGCACATATGTATTATACATGTGTATATGTGCATATTATATATGCATATATATATATACAACATAAACTAGGATGACAAATATTGATAATTATGGAATCTAGGCCATCTAGGTGATTAGAATGTAGGTGGCCTACTTTATACATTGAATGCTAATATTTTCAATTTAAACATTGAAAATATTTAATTTTGGCCAAAGTCATGTTCTGATCTTTTGTGGGGAAACTTATCTTTTTTAACATTATAGATATTAGGTTTCTTATATGTTGCGAATTTGGTTTTGTGCCAATTTTTAAGAAGGTTGGAAGGAACTTTTTGCTTTTGCTATTTTGTTTTTCTACATATACACATATGTTCACATTTTTGCAGGTCTGTGTTGCCTCTGCCTCGTTCTACGCCTCTGTCCTGAGCCAGGTGTGGTGTATACAAGCTGCTGCTGCTGCTTTGTAGTGGCCTTTGGGCTAGAAATTCATTCAGATGTCCAGTGGGAGAACTGGATCACCTTCTGCTTGCAAAGCTTCTTGTCCTCTACCATTCAGAGGCTTGCATCTTACTCTAAAGTTATCACATCAGGCTTAGAGTGAAAAGCCTTTACTTTTTAGCAGGATTTTAAGATAGAGAAACCTCACATGACCTGCTGATTTTAAAGTCTGAAACTGACTTCAGGCTCTCCTCTCACATTAAGCACTTCAGGCTGATGATCTGAGTATTTTTTGAGTATTTTGTGCCATCCTGCTACTGTTTTTATTAGCACCTAGAGCATAGCAACCCACTCCAAAATTCCTAGGAAATCCTATGGAAGGAGGAGCCTAGTGGGCTCCAATCCATGGGGTCACAAAGAGTCGGACACAATTAAGCAACTAACACACTCACTCAGAGCACAACAGACCCACAGATTCTACTTACAGCTTTGAATTTTGCTCCTTTTTAGGCAATAAAGATGTGTACATTGTTTTAGTCTTGAAGTGTCCTTTTCTTATTTATTTATGTATTTATGTACCATTGTTCTGTATGCTTGCTATCTATTGTTCAACAAGTAATAACTTTTGTATTACATTTTAGACATCTAGATATCAATCGGTCTTTCCTGGTGACATAGACAGTAAGACTCTGCCTTCAATGTAGGAGATCTGGGTTCAATTCCTGCATTTGGAAGATCCCTTGGAGTAGGGCATGGCAACCCACTCCAGTATTCTTACCTGGAAAATCCACATGGACAGAGGAGCTTGGCGGGTTTCAGTTCATAGGGTTGCAAACAGTTGGACACAACTGAGCGACTAACCACAGCACAGATATCAATTATTTTCAGGCTTTATCACTTCATAAGGCAATTTGCTTATATTTTCTTCTAGTGCTTTAGTGTGGAGAAGGCAATGGCACCCCACTCCAGTACTCTTGCCTGGAAAACCCCATGGATGGAGGAGCCAAGTGGGGTGCAGTCCATGGGGTCTCGAAGAATCGGACACAACTGAGCGACTTCACTTTCACTTTTCACTTTCATGCATTGGAGATGGAAATGGAAACCCACTCCAGTGTTCTTGCCTGGAGAATCCCAGGGAGGGCAGAGCCTGGTTGGCTGCCATCTATGGGGTTGCCCAGAGTTGGACACGAATGAAGCGACTTAGCAGCAGCAGTAGCAGTGCTTTAGTGATTCACTTTTTAAAATTTCAATGCTTATTCTTTCAGTTTGGAGTTAAATACAATAAAAGAAAAAATAATATCACGTCAAATCCAAACCATGAAAAAAATTCTTAAAATCTATAAAATGTAGTGTTCATGGATCCATTTTCATACTGAGTTCTCAAGGCAATCAGGTGAACATAATTTGAAAGGGTGATATATCCCTCCACAAAAAGACTCACAAAGTGTTTTCCTACCTTCAGAGTGTATGAGGAAAAAACTTGCTGCCATACAAGCAGAGAGCTACTGAAATGTTTATGGACAGATGGAAATGTCAGTGGAGGTAAGAAAACTATGAAAAAGTGAATATAGCAGATGATAGAATTTTTTTTTGAGATCCAACCAGTCCATTCTGAAGGAGATCAGCTCTGGGATTTCTTTGGAAGGAATGATGCTAAAGCTGAAACTCCAGTACTTTGGCCACCTCATGCGAAGAGTTGACTCATTGAAAAAGACTCTGATGCTGGGAGGGATGGGGGACAGGAGGAGAAGGGGACGACAGAGGATGAGATGGCTGGATGGCATCACTGACTTGATGGACATGAGTTTGGGTGAACTCCAGATGTTGGTGATGGACAGGGAGGCCTGGTGTGCTGCGATTCATGGGGTTGCAAAGAGTCGGATATGACTGAGCGACTGAGCTGAACTGAATGACTATTTTTTATTAACTTAGCAAAGACCTGACAAAAGAATTCATGAAAGTAATGACAAGTAATAGAAATTATCCAAATTGATGTATGGAGGAAAAAAAAAAAGTGAAAAAAAAATAGTTTTAAAAAACCCAGAATATCAGAATTCTGTGGGAGAACATCAAGGAGTCTAACACTGTTTGGACTCTCACACTGAAAAGAAAGAAAGGAACTGAATGGAAACCTAGAAGCATTTCCTTTTGTCTCACTGAGGTGAAGTGTTACCTTACCTTATCATATGCAAAATTCCTATATGTATTTATATCTTTCTATGAGATATTTTTTTAAATTTAGCTGTTTATTTTACATTCAGTAGGGTTTTCCATTAATAAATGAAAATTTCTAACACATTTTAACATCTGATTTGACCACCCCCTTTTTTTTCCTTTTGCTTTGCTTTTCTTAATACTATTTCTAAAATTATTTTCCTTGTAACTTAAAGAATTAACTTATCTAGTGTTAAGAAATATGTTAAAATCAGTGTATTCATTGGAATCACCTTAGGTTTTTAAATTAACTTAAGAGAGGCTTGTCATATTTAATACAGAAATTTGGTTTTCCACAAATGCTATATTTTCTCCTTTTTAGAGACTATTTTAGTTTATTTGGTAATATGTCACAGTTTTTCTCATATGGGTTATTTTTGAACATTTTTTGTTAATGAAGTATATTTACACAAAAATAAGTGATACTAAGCTGCATGTTCATTTTAAGATAAGGATTCTGAAGTGCTACTCCACTGAATGGAAATTGGATGAGGAACAAAACCTTTGTTGGGAAACATCAAAAGCTCGTCGGTTATTTGGACACAGGCAGTATATTTACTTCACATATCGTTCATTACTTTTTACTCTCTACTCATGTTATATTAAGCTTTCTGGTAGAAATAGAATTAAATGCTCTTAAACAGTTCAGAGTGTACTGATTAAAATCATCATGCTAATTTGGAGCCAGAGAAATTCTTAAATTTGGTGTTGTTTTCAAAAAATGCAAAAACTGAATAGTATTAGAGTATAAAAAGATGAATGTGAATTTAAAATGATAATAGCACAGATATTTTTCAAGGAAATACATTTAAGGAAGTTTATTAAATATATATATGTGAATTTTGAGGGATAGGGAAGGAAATATCTGACTGGATGAAAAAGAAAATGTTATAACAACAACAACAAAAGAAAGATAATGTTGATGTAGCAAAATAGAGAAAATGAAAATGAATTGATATCTCCTTATGATTTTGTGTGTGTGCACATGGTTGGCCAGTTATTGAAACACATATGTAAATATTACATTCAGCAGTACTTCATTTTAAATAAAATTGAAGATCTATACCAGTGGTCATGTATGGATGTGAGAGTTGGACTGTGAAGAAGGCTGAGCGCCGAAAAATTGATGCTTTTGAAATGTGGTGTTGGAGAAGACTCTTGAGAGTCCCTTGGACTGCAAGGAGATCCAACCAGTCCATTCTAAAGGAGATCAGTCCTGAATATTCATTGGAAGGACAGATGCTGAAGCTAAAATTCAAATACTTTGGCCACCTCATGCGAAGAGTTGACTTATTGGAAAAGACTCTGATGCTGGGAGGGATTGGGGGCAGGAGGAAAAGGGGATGATCGAGGATGAGATGGCTGGATGGCATCACTGACTCGATGGACATAAGTCTGAGTGAACTCTGGGAGTTGGTGATGGACAGCGAGGCCTGGCGTGCTGCGATTCATAAGGTCACAAAGAGTCGGATACGACTGAGCGACTAAACTGAACTGATATTTGTATTGGTTTATTCTTAAAATACAATACTTTTCTTTAAGTTATACTCTGAATTTCTGTCTTTCCTTCTTTCACTTGGGCCTGAGCGGTTGTTCAAAATATGATTTTCATTTCTATATTCATTTTCTCTCATTCCTTATCAATGTTGGTGATGAAAATAGTGCTATGCAAACTATTAAATTATATCCAATAAATGAATATCTTATCAAGATGCTAAAGTGAATTTTTTATGAAAATATTTCCCTCAGTTCTTTTTTTCACATGACAGTCCTATACTTTTCTAAATTTTATATCAATTAGGGTTTGTACTCTAGAGTTATAAAAACAATTTAGATAAATCTGAGATAATGCCATTAAACTGCTCAGTGAGGCCCTTTTGCATAACTTATTCTGCAGATGATATTCTGATTCAATTATATTTTGAGGTATTCATATCCAACTGTTGATTTCTTTCATGTAATGTTATATTGTATGACAATCAATTTTCACATCATTGTTTTGTATTTTGATGCTGATTTCAAAATTATTCTATTTTCCATAAACATCTTCTTGTTGCTTTGTTACTCTAAGTTTTATTTAGCTATATCAAATTTGAATTAAATCTTAAAAAATAATAGATATTTTCCCCCATTACATCACTTTGAATTACTAAAAGGAAAAAGATGAAAAAGGTAGGCTCTCAGATGTCTGCTCTGACTATTTTTGACATTTTAGAAATAGGGAATCATTCGATTTTATTCTCAAAGGATTTTCAATCTCAGGATTATTAGGCAGTGTAATATAGGAAAGAACCTCAGAAAAAGTGTCCTAAATAATTGGACAAAATTGGCTATTCCTCTGCAAGAAGTAATGGATTTGGCATCAGTTTGCATGATATAATTGTTAGTGACTGGATGTTATAGGTAAGAGTTGTCCTGATTAGAACCCTTGACATGAAGATTGCAGTATTTTATCATTGTGTTCATTTAATGGAAACTATTTGATACTATTGGAGAAGGAAATGGCAATCTACTCCAGCACTCTTGCCTGGAAAATCCCATGGACGGAGGAGCCTGAGAGGCTACAGTCCATGGGGTTGCAAAGAGTCGGACAGGACTGACCTACTAGCTACTAGCTACTATTTGATACTATAACTAAATTTTTGAGATGGCAACAAAATATACAGTGGAACAGTTCAGTTCAGTTCAGTTCAGTCTCTCTCAGTGTGTCCAACTCTTTGCGACACCATGAACCACTGCACGCCAGGCCTCCCTGTCCATCACCAACTCCCAGAATCCACCCAAACCCATGTCCATTGAGTCGGTGAGACCATCCAACCATCTCATCCTCTGTTGCCTGCTTCTCCTCCTGCCCTCAATCTTTCCCAGCATCAAGGTCTTTTCAAATGAGTCAGCTCTTTGCATCAGGTGGCCAAAGTATTTGAGTTTCAGCTTCAGCATCTGTCCTTCCAATGAATATTCAGGACTGATTTCCTTTAGGATGGACTGGTTGGATCTCCCTGCAGTCAAACCAGGGACTCTCAAGAGTCTTCTCCAATACCACAGTTCAAAAGCATCAATTCTTCAGCACTCAGCTTTCTTTATAGTCCAGTTCTCACATCTATGCATGACTACTGGAAAAACCATAGCTTGACTAGATGGACCTTTGTTGGCAAAGGAATGCCTCTGCTTTTTAACATGGCGTCTATGTTGGTCATAGCTTTTCTTCCAAGGAGCAAGTGTCTTTTAATTTCATGGCTGCAGTCACCATCTGTACTGATTTCGGAGCCTAAGAAAAGGGAGCCTGTTACTGTTTCCATTGTTTACCCATCTATTTGCCATGAAATTATTGGACTGAATTCCTGCTTTTTAGTTACCTGTTTTTTTCTGATAAAGGTACTAATCCTTTCAGGCTTTAGACCCAAAGTTGTATTTCTGAACAAAACAAAAGTAAAGCTCTGTTTGTTAGCTCTCTATGTAGTAGTGTTTGGAAAAGCATAAGCATGAAACTGTTCTTTTGAGCATAATTTTTATTATTATAGTAGTAAATTTTGCAGTAACCAAGATATTATATTTTTAAAGAAAAATATTTTATCCTTAAATCACAAAGTATGCATTATGACTTTTTACTATTTTCATTTTTATTATTTTCACCTTACATTTTTGATAATTCAAACAATTGAGATTTGCTTGCTCTTAAAAGCTGCTCATTTAAGTGTGTGATGACTTTTACTTATTAATATCTTTCAGAATACAAAGTATTAGTTCCTGTACATTGTTATCATGCTGTAAATTTCCCATTACCATCTAATAGACTTAACTGTTTGTTTTATATTCATATTTGAATACATTATTTTCCTGTTATAATAATTTCTCCCAGGACAGCCCAAAAGGTAGTATTAAGAAATTACCTTAATTCATGTGCTTTTCAGATACCATATTATAATTATCATATTTAAAAAAATAAATAACACAGCCTGTACCCTTTATCAACATCTCCCTATTTCTCCCAACCCTTAGTCCCAGCAGCCACATTTTTACTCTGTTTCTATGGGTTCAATTTTTTTCCTTTTTTAAATTTCACATATAAATTATGTGATAAATTCTGAAGATTTAATGTATCATATGGTGACTACAGCTGATAATACTGTATTGTATAATTAAAATTTGCTGAGAGTAGAAGCTTCTCCAGTGGCACACTAGTAAAACATTATTATATATATGACATATATATTTATGACATTTATATTATTATTATATGACTCATCATTATGATTAAGCAAAGTTTTTGGTTTTTTTTCCCTCAATTTAAGGTAAATTTAAGATGATCCTAAATATGTGTTAGTTCTAAATCATTTATGGTAGTAAAACAGGGTATCATTAGGCTTAGTAAAATTGTGAGTTATATTTTAGTTTAAATAATATGAATATAAAGAATTTTTCCAAATACAAATAACATGAAAGGAAAGACAGATTTCCTATAGCATCTTTTGAAAAAGAAACATATTGCATATGAAACTAATTTAGGGAAATTAAAGCAACATCATATATATGAAAAGGGAAACTTTCAAAGAATTTGAATAGGCTGTTTACAAGTGAAAAGCATTTTGATACATCTATATATACAAAATTTTAATAGATTATTGATATTTATATTTATATAATTGATATTAAATATTATAATATTTTAAATGAAACTGAAAAAGTTTCTCATTTAAATAATTACACTGATATTTAATATTAATAAATTTGCTTATATACTATTTTTAGTAACTGTAATTTATGTAGATCTTGCTGATGTCAGGCTTGTATTTATTAAAAAATACACTTGATAGCACATTTCTTGTCCTTGTTTTTAAAGCATCTATCAACATTATTCTAAGACAAAATATTTTGAATCTGTAATAAGTCGTATAAAAAAACACATTCAAAACTGTGATGCTGCTTTTGGGATTTAAATTATACCTTTCTTTCAACAGCAACGAATATAAATCATACACTTTCAAATATCATTTGAAAATATTTTAAAATTATTTTTAGATGATACAACATCAGCTATTACTATTTCAACTAGTCTCATCAACTCAAACCATACACGTGTATAACATTTTGTGATGTAAAATAGTTTAAAAAGGATTGTCATAGTGGCTTTCATAAGTGAATAATTTAGAGCTACAAGAGTTGGCAAACTTTTTTTTTTATGTAAAGTCCCAGATGGTAATATTTTAGTATCTCTAGGTCATTCAGATTCTGAAGGAACTGCCCAGTTGTGCCATTTAACATGATCGTAGTCATAGGTTTTACACACACACATATGTACAACTACACATAGACAAAGAAACAATTTGTATAATAAAAACTGTTTGTATGAATAAGTGTGGGTCAATTTTGACTCACAGATCATAGTTTGTGTACCAGGAAACTAGACCAGTCCAAATAAACCTTGAAATTTACATAAAAATTCATATTCTAAAAGGAAAAAGAATACTATAAAAGTAGAATCATTGTAAGTATTTTAACTTGCTATTAACCATTTCCTCTCCCCTAAACCTTTTTTTTTCCCTTCTTAAAAAAAAAAATATTTTCTGTTTATGTCCAAAACAAAATACCTAAATCCTTTTATTTTCTTGTTCCTCAAAATCTACCTAGTGTTTATAGCTCCTAACTCACTATAATAGTTAACTCATTCTTTCTTATTTATACTCTTTTTTTTTATTTTATTTTATTTTTAAACTTTACATAATTGTATTAGTTTTGCCAAATATCAAAATGAATCTGCCACAGGTTATATTTATTTTTCTGAGAAATGAAATATACTTTAAAGCTTCATTTATAAAAATGAAGGAAAAAAAGATAGACGTGATAGAGATGACTCTATAACATTCTGTCTTTTCTTATTTCATGTCTCTTTATCTCTTTTTATATTTCTGCTTGCCTATTGTTTCCAATGAAGCGTCTAAGAAGACACGAACTCAAACTAGACCTAAGTCACTAAAAGAATAGATTTAGAGACAACAGTCTTTATACTCCACTTGGCATTGACACAGAGATTTCTTGGTCAGACTAAAATGAAATGGTACACATATACATGTCAAAGTGGCATGGAAAATAAGAAGAAAAACCAACTAAAGCTTTTCTGGCACTTTCTGTTTATAATTGTTGTTGAGTCACTAAGTCATGCCCGGCAGTTTGCAACACCATGTACTGCAGTACTCCATGCTTCCCTGTCATTCACCATCTCCCGGAGTTTGCTTAAACTCATGTCCATTGAGTCAGTGATGTCATTCCAACCATCTCACCCTCTGTCACTCCCTTCTCCTCCCTGCCTTCAATCTTTCCCAGCATAAGGGCTTTTTGCAATAAGTTAGCTCTTTGTATCAGGTGGCCAAAATGTTGGAACTACAGCATCAGTCCTTTCAAAGAATATTCAGGGTTGATTTTTTTGAGGATTGACTGGTTTGATGTCCTTGCAGCCCAAGGGCCTCTCAAGAGTCTTTTCCAGCCTCACAGTTCAAGAGCATCAATTCTTTGGCACTCAGTACATGACTACTGGAAAAACCATAGCTTTGACTAGACAGACCTTTGTCAGCAAAGTGATGTCTCTTCTTTTAATACACTGTCTAGGTTTGTCATAGCTTTTCTTCCAAGGAGCAAGTGCCTTTGAATTTCATGGCTGCAGTCACAGTCCTCAGTGATTTTGAAGACCAAGAAAATAAAATCTGTCACTGTTTCCAATTTTTCCCCATCTATTCACCATGAAGTTTCAGGTTTAGCATCAGTGTGTGTATGTACTCAGTCATGTCTGACTCTTTGCAACCCTATAGGGTATAGCTCACCAGGCTCCTCTGTCCATGGGATTTTCCAGTCAAGAATACTGGAGTGGGTTGCCATTTCCTTCTACAGGGGATCTTCCCAACTCAGGGATCGAACCTGGGTTTCCTCACATTGTGGGCAGGCTTTTTACTGTCTGAGTCACCAGGGAAGCCCTAGACTTCATGGTGCTACAATAAATGTCATTCTTTTCACTTATGCAGAGGAAATATCTTGCCATTTTATCTTAATTACTTAAAAATAAGCTTTCTACAGATAGTTTGAAACAAAATTTTAATATATTGTAATATAATTTAAATGTTACAATAGGCCAAATATATACTTGGCCTGAAATAATTTGTTCATATTTCACATAGTTTTCAAATGTATTTTTGAAGAAATCCATGGTGCTGTAAGATGTATAAGGAGAAGGACGCTTTTTCATTGATTGATTTTTGACTATGCCTGGTCTTCATTGATGCATGTGAGCTTTCTCTAGTTGTGGTGCATGGGCTTCTTATTGCAGTGGTTTCTCTTGTTGTGAAGAAAAGGCTCTAGGCTTGTGGGCTCAGTAGTTGTTGCACACGGGCTTAGTTGCCCTGTGGCATGTGAAATCTTCCAGGACTAGGATCGAACTTGTGTCCCCTGCATTGGCATGCAGATTCTTACCTACTGGACCACCAGGGAAGTCCAAGAAGGAGGATAATTTTTAGTCAGTGATATACACACACTAAACTACAAAATCATTTCAGTGTATTTTCCTTAACTCAAACCATCATTTGTCTTCTTTCTAGGTATGTATATCAGAGGGTATGTAATCAAAAGCAGTCTACCCCCTCATGCACATACCACATCACTTGGGAGGATTAGTTGAAAAATAATGTCTTTCAAAATCTCTGGATCAGAGTTTGTTAACTCAAATTCCGTCAGGAGCTACACAGAAAATATAAAAAGGTAAGTATAAATGAAACCAGGATGACAAATGCAAATGACTCTCTTCTAAGTGGGAGAGTATACACTCCAATTAAATGGAGCTGTTAAATAGATGCTTCCCACTTCAAGTTGTAAACTTCAGTTCAGCTCAGTCACTCAGTCGTGTCTGACTCTTTGTGACCCCAGGGACTGCAGCACACCAGGCTTCCCTGTCCATCACCAACTCCCAGAGTTTGTTCAAACTCATGTCCATCAAGTCGGTGATGCTATTCAACCATCTCATCCTCTGTCATCCCCTTCTCCTCCTGCCTTCAATCTTTCCCAGCATCAGGGTCTTTTCGAATGAGTCAGTTATTCGCATCAAGCAGCCAAAGTATTGAAGTTTCAGCTTCAGCATCTGTCCTTCCAATGAATATTCAGGACTGATTTACTTTAGAATTGACTGGTTTGATCTCCTTACAGTCAAACCAGGGACTCTCAAGAGTCTTCTCCAACACCACAGTTCAAAACATCAGTTCTTTGGCACTTAGCTTTCTATACAGTTTAACTCTCACATCCATACATTACTACTGGAAAAAATCTGAAGAAGGGAATGGCAAGCCACTTCAGTATTCTTGCCTTGAGAACCCCATGAACAGTATGAAAAGGCAAGTTGTAAAAACCTAACTCAAATAACCTAACTAATGTAATTTGTTTCACATAATTGGAAGTTCACCTTGAGGGTCATCTGTAGTGTTTGTAGTGTTATCATTATAGTGTTGTCAAGGCTTTGTTCAATTTTTTCCATTTGCCCCCCTACAACCACCTCTGTGATGGCATTGTGGCCACCTTCATGGTAACACCTATTTCCTTTCACATCCAGAACAAGAGTGAAAGCCTTCTCAATAAGGTTTGGATTAAAGCTCATTCTTTCTCTGGCTTGGTAAACTTTAGACCACATGGCTATTTACCAGCTAAAATAATCCCCAGGGGTTATTTCATTTGTTGATGGGTTTACTGTTAGTTTAAACTGAGTTTTCTGAACAAGTCACATGCAGGAAAAGCCTGATTATCCTAATTGGCCAAAGGTAATTAGGACTCACTGTTGGACAAGGAAAAATGATCAGTTTCTTTTGAGTTCCATAAATTAAAAAAGCAAAGTTTGACTAATTCAAAAAAGAAATTCAGCTGAAAAGAAACATAAATAAAATAGATAAATGCTGGTGAGCAATGTAAAGTGCATCCCTACTCTGTGACCCAGCAATTTTTAAGTTACTATACCAAAGCATTACTTTACCAGCATGTGAGATGAGTGCAATTGTGTGGTAGTTTGAGCATTCTTTGGCATTGCTTTTCTTTGGGATTGGAATGAAAACTGACCTTTTGCAGTCCTGTGGCCACTGCTGAGTTTTCCAAATCTGCTGGCATATTGAGTGCAGCACTTTCACAGCATCATCTTTCAGGATTTGCAATAGCTCAACTGGAATTCCATCACCTCCACTAGCATTGTTCATAGTGATGCTTTCTAAGGCCCACTTGCCTTCACATTTCAGGATGTCTGGCTCTAGGTCAGTGATCACACCATCGTGATTATCTGGGTCGTGAAGATCTTTTTTGTACAGTTCTTCTGTGTATTCTTGCCATCTCTTCTTAATATCTTCTGCTTCTGTTAGGTCCATACCATTTCTGTCCTTTATCGAGCCCATCTTTGCATGATATGTTCCCTTGGTATCTCTGATTCTCTTGAAGAGATCTCTAGTCTTTCCCATTCTGTTGTTTTCCTCTATTTCTTTGCATTGATCACTGAAGAAGGCTTTCTTATCTCTTCTTGCTATTCTTTGGAACTCTGCATTCAGATGTTTGTATCTTTCCTTTTAATGCTCAAAATTCTCCAAGCCAGGCTTCAGCAATATGTGAACCATGAACTTCCTGATGTTCAAGCTGGTTTTAGAAAAGGAAGAGAACCAGAGATCAAATTGCCAACATCCGGTGGATCATTGAAAAAGCAAGGGAGTTCCAGAAAAACATCTATTTCTGCTTTATTGACTATGCCAAAGCTTTTGACTGTGTAGATCACAATAAACTGTAGAAAATTCTGAAAGAGATGGGAATACCAAACCACCTGACCTGCCTATTGAGAAACTTGTATGCAGGTCAGGAAGCAACAGTTATAACTGGACGTGGAACAACAGACTGGTTCCAAATAGGAAAAAGAGTACATCGAGGCTATACATTGTCACCCTGCTTATTTATTTTATATGCAGAGTACATCAAGAGAAACCCTGGACTGGAAGAAACACAAGCTGGAATCAAGATTGCCAGGAGAAATATCAATAACCTCAGATATGCAGATGACACCACTCTTATGGCAGAAAGTGAAGAGGAACTCAAAAGCCTCTTGATGAAAGTGAAAGTGGAGAGTGAAAAAGTTGGCTTAAACTTAACATTCAGAAAACGAAGATCATGGTATCCGGTCCCATCACTTCATGGGAAATAGATGGGGAAACAGTGGAAACAGTGTCAGACTTTATTTTTCTGGGCTCCAAAATCACTGCAGATGGTGACTGCAGCCATGAAATTAAAAGACACTTACTCCTTGGAAGGAAAGTTATGACCAACCTAGATAGCATATTCAAAAGCAGGGACATTACTTTGCCAACAAAGGTTCGTCTAGTCAAGGCTATGGTTTTTCCTGTGGTCATGTGTGGATGTGAGGGTTGGACTATGAAGAAGGCTGAGCGCTGAAGAATTGATGCTTTTGAACTGTGGTGTTGGAGAAGACTCTTGAGAGTCCCTTGGACTGCAAGGAGATCCAACCAGTCCATTCTGAAGGAGATCAGCCCTGGGATTTCTTTGGAAGGAATGATGCTAAAACTGAAACTCCAGTACTTTGGCCACCTGATGCGAAGAGTTGACTCATTGGAAAAGACTCTGATACTTGGAGGGATTGGGAGCAAGAGGAGAAGGGGACGACAGAGGATGAGATGGCTGGATGGCATCACTGACTCGATGGACATGAGTCTGAGTGAACTCCGGGAGTTGGTGATGGACAGGGAGGCCTGGAATGCTGCGATTCATGGGGTCGCAAAGAGTCGGTCACGACTAAGCGACTGATCTGATCTGATCTGATACCAAAGCATTAAAAACTGGTGCTCAAACAAATATTATACAGAAATACTTGTAGTTCCACCATGCACAATAGCCAAAAGAGAGAAGCAAATATCCAAAATAGATAAACAAATGGTGGTATATCTTGTTTTTGTTTAGTTGCTAAGTCATCTCCATCTCTTTTTTGACCCCGTAAACTGTAGCCCTTCAGGGTCCTCTGTCCATGAGATTTCTCAGGAAACAGTACTGGAGTGGGCAGCCATTTCCTTCTCCAGGGAATTTTCCTGACTCAGAGATCAAACCCAAGTCTCCTGAACTGGTAGGCAGATTCTTTGCCATTGAGCAACCAGGTAAGCCCTGTGGGATATCTACACAATGGAATACTATTCAACCATAAAAATAGTGAAGTATATATATGCCACAGCATGAATAATCTGTGGAACTGTTTTATGCTAAGTAAAAGACATGGAAAGTCACATTTTATATGATTCTATTACATGAAATATCCAGAGGTAAGAAACCCATAGAAATAGAAAACAGGTGATTGTCAGTAACTGACGTGCGTTGGGAATGGATATGTGCATGTGTGCAACTCATCACTCAGTCATGTCTGATTCTATGTAACCTTATGGACTGTAGCCCCAGGCTCCTCTGTCCAAGGAATTTCCCAGCAAAAATACTCTAGTGGGTTGCCATTTCCCACTCCAGGAGATCTTCCTGACACAGGGATAAAACCCATGTCTTCTGTGTCTCCTGAATTGGCAGGAAGATTCTTTACCACTGACCCACCTGGGAAAACCTGGTAATGGGTAGAGTCTGCTTAATGAGCACAAGATTTTGTTGTGGGGTGGTAAAAATGTTATGAAACGTGACAGAGATGGTGAGTGCAGAATATTATGAAGGTACTAAAAGACTACTGAATTGTGCTGTCTCTAATGGTTAATTTTAGGCTATGCAAATTTTGCCTAAATAAAAACAATCAAATGAAATCTATAAAGGACATTTTTTTTTAATTCCTACAAATAGAGGATATTTGATATTTTTTCCAGACTTCTCATAATCAAGTATCCAGTGTTGGAAAATATTTTTTTTATATAGTTTGGAATATAAATATAAACTTGAAATACAAAAGTAAAACCCAACTTTAGAGAAAACAGTTTGGCATTATTTTCTAATGTTAAATGTACTCTTCTGATGCAGCCCTTCACTCTACGTGTTACTGAAGAGAAATAAAAATATGTATTCATAAAATATCTTGTGTAAAATATTTTAGGTAACATTATTCATAAAAATAGAAAATAGAAAGAACCCAAATAACTATTCACCTGGCAGTAGACATAGGAATTGTAGTATACCCATACAATAGAGTACTACTTAATAAGAAAAAAAAATGATAAATGCTAAACAGAATGGATGAATTTTTCAAATGTTACTTTGATCTACCAATAAAGATGCTATTTTGAGTTTGATACAAAAGGACACCTATTATATAATTCTTTTTTTTCCTGAAGTTCAGGCAGAAACAACACTAATGTATACTTCTTTAAATCACAGCAGTGGATGCCTCTTGTGTGTGGAACTTTCAAAGGGGCACAAGGAAACTCTCTGATGTGATGGAGTTGTTCTATTAATAATCTTGACTTCGGTATGGGTTATGTGGGTAAATACCTTTGTCAAGGCATCACAATGAAAGCCTAAGGTCTATGTATTTCATTTAAATTATGAACTGATACTTTTTTTAAGAAAAGAAAATAGTGTCCAAAACCATCTGAAAAAGTCACTGTTACATTTAGAAATTCTATTTCAGAAGGCCTTTAAGTTCCTCATACCTCTTATAATTAAGAGGTTATATTTAATGTGTCTTCTAAATATCTCTTTTTCAAAGGGATACAGTAGGAGATTCTTATCTGTAAAAAGAAATATATAGATAAGGATTTAGAGGCATGCCTCAATGAATACCCATTATCTCTTTCTAGTTTAATTTGATTATTATTCATTTCACTTGATTATTGACATACTTAGCAAAGTATGCCCTTGATGTACGTATGCATTAGCCACTCAGTTCGGTACAGTTCAGACTCTCAGTCATGTCTGACTTTTTGCGACCACATGAATCGCAGCATGCCAGGCCTCCCTGTCCATCAACAACACCCAGAGTCCACCCAAACTCATGTCCATTGAGTTGGTCATGCCATCCAACCATCTTATCCTCTGTTGTCCCCTTCTCCTCCTGCCCTCAATCTTTCCCAGCATCAGGGTCTTTTCAAATGACTCAGCTCTCTGCATCAGGTGGCCAAAGTATTGGAGTTTCAGCTTCAACATCAGTCCCTCCAATGAACACCCAGGACTGATCTTCTTTAGGATGGACTGGTTGGATCTCCTTGCAGTCTAAGGGACTCTCAAGAGTCATCTCCAACACCACAATTCAAAATCATCAATTTTTCTGCACTCAGCTTTCTTTATAGTCCAACTCTCACATCCATACATGACCATTGGAAAAACCATAGCCTTGACTAGATGGGTCTTTGTTGACAAAGTAATGTTCCTGTTTTTTAATATGCTGTTCAGATTAGTCATAACTTTCCTTCCAAGGAGTAAGCGTCTATTAATATCATGGCTGCAATAACCATCTGCAGTGATTTTGGAGCCCATAAAAATAAAGTCTGACAGTATTTCCACTGTTTCCCCATCTATTTGTCATTAAGTGATGGGACAGGGAGCCATGATCTTAGTTTTTTTAATGTTGAGCTTTAAGCCAACTTTTCCACTCTCTTTCACTTTCATCAAGAGGCTCTTTAGTTCTTCTTCACTTTCTGCCATAAGTGTGGTGTCATCTGCATATCTGAGGTTATTGATATTTCTTCCAGCAATCTTGATTCCAGCTTGTGCTTCTTCCAGCCCAGCGTTTCTCATTATGTACTCTGTATATAAGTTAAATAAACATGGTGACAATATACAGCCTTGACATTCTTCTTTTCCTATTTGGGACCAGTCTGTTGTTCCATGTCCAGTTCTAACTGTTGCTTCCTGACCTGCACACAAGTTTCTCAAGAGGCAGGTCAGATGGTCTGGTATTCCACCTCTTTCAGAATTTTCACAGTTTATTGTGATCTACACAGTCAAAAGCTTTGGCATAGTCAATAAAGCAGAAACAGATGTTTTTCTTGAACTCTCTTGCCTTTTTGATGATCCAGCAGATGTTGGCAATTTGTTCTCTGGTTCTTCTGCCTTTTCTAAAACCAGCTTGAACATCAGGAAGTTCATGGTTCATGTATTGCTGAAGCCTGGCTTGCAGAATTTTGAGCATTACTTTACTAGCATGTGAGATGAGTGCAATTGTGCAGTAGTTTGAGCATTCTTTGGCATTGTATATCTTTGGGATTGGAATGAAAACTGACCTTTTCCAGTCCTGTGGCCACTGCTGAGTTTTCCAAATTTGCTGGCATATTGAATGCAACACTTTAATTCAGTCCTGTCCAACTCTTTGTAATCTCATGGACTGCAGCCTACCAGGCTCCTCTGTCCATTGGATTCTCCATGCAAGAATACTAGAGCGGGTTGCTATTTACTTCTCCAGATATCCTTGACAGATAGTGTGAATTATATTCATGGAATCACATTGGTTGTCTCAGTTTACTTGAAGTAATGTTATATTTCATAAACTACAAGCATTTAAATATCATTTTCAGATCAGTTTTGCAATTAACTTTAACAGTTTCATGATCAGTCATAAAATTTAAGCTTAACATAACTCATTTTTAAACTTAAAAGCTTCTGCACAACAAAGGAAAGTATAAGCAAGGTAAAAAGACAGCCTTCAGAATGGGAGAAAATAATAGCAAATGAAGTAACTGACAAACAACTAATCTCGAGAATATACAAGCAACTCCTACAGCTCAACTCCAGAAAAATAAATGACCCAATCAAAAAATGGGCCAAAGAACTAAATAGATATTTCTCCAAAGAAGACATACAGATAAACACATGAAAAGATGCTCAACATTACTCATTATCAGAGAAATGCAAATCAAAACCACTATGAGGTACCATTTCAAGCCAGTCAGAATGGCTGCAATCCAAAATTCTACAAGCAATAAATGCTGGAGAGGGTGTGGAGAAAAGGGAACCCTCTTACACAGTTGGTGGGAATCCAAACTAGTACAGCCACTATGGAGAAGACTGTGGAGATTCCTTAAAAAACTGTAAACAGACCTGCCTTATGACCCAGCAATCCCACTGCTGGGCATACACACTGAGGAAACCAGAAGGGAAAGAGACACATGTACCCCAATGTTCATCGCAGCACTGTTTATAGTAGCCAGGACATGGAAGCAACCTAGATGTTCATCAGCAGATGAATGGATAAGAAAGCTATGGTACATATACACAATAGAGTATTACTCAGCCATTAAAAAGAATACATTTGAATCAGTTCTAATGAGGTGGGTGAAACTGGAGCCTATTATACAGAGTGAAGTAAGCCAGAAAGAAAAACGCCAATACAGTATACTAACACATATATATGGAATTTAGAAAGATGGTAACAATAACCATGTATACGAGACAGCAAAAGAGACACTGATGTATAGAACAGTCTTTTGGACTCTGTGGGAGAGGGAGAGGGTGGGAAGATTTGGGAGAATGACATTGAAACATGTATAATATCATATATGAAACGAGTCACCAGTCCAGGTTTGATACATGACACTGGATGCTTGGGGCTGGTGCATTGGGATGACCCAGAGGGATGGTACAGAGAGGGAGGAGGGAGGAGGGTTCAGAATGGGGAACACTTGTATAGCTGTGGCGGATTCATGTTGATATATGGCAAAACCAATACAATATTGTACAGTTAAAAAATAAAAAAAAATGGAAAAAAAAAAAAGAAGAACAAATACATTCAAACTGTCAGCAATTTAGTAATGGCTATTTTTAATATTTGGACAGAGTCTAAGGGAGAGTGCAGTGCCATAGGAGCTAAGGTGATTAATTTGCTCTAGAAAGAGCAAAAACATGGGACTACCAGAATTAGAGAGGGTGCCTGAATGGAGAGCACTGCTGACAGGAGTGGTACATGGTCAGCCTGAGGCTATATGCTTGGTAGCGATTACTGGGCATAAATACCGTCCTTTCCTTGCACTCCCAACCCTTGATCTCTGGCAGGTTGCCATGAGACAAACCCAACTAGAATCCAGAGGGGAAGGAGTCATTTTATGCTGCCCATAACGTTTAACCTCAAAGTCACAGAGCAAGGAGGAAAAAAGATGAAGAATGTTAAAAAAAATAAAATAAAATGCAAGAAATAGAAGATATCTAATCATTTTTTAAATAAATATTAGTTCAGTTTTCATCCCAAATCTTTCTTCATTTCTAATTCATTTATGTTACCTAAATTTGATATGAAAATAGAGTAGTCTTTGAATTAATATAACTTCAATTACTTGGATTTCTGCTTCATAGACAATAGTGAACCTATTTTCTTTTTTTCCTTTTGAAGAAGCATCGTAATTTTAGGCAAAGCAGCATCAGTTCAGTTCAGTTCAGTCGCTTAGTTGTGTCCAACCCCATGAATCACAGCAGGTCAGGCCTCCCTGTCCATCACCATCTCCTGGAGTTTATCCAAACTCACGATATATATATACCATATATATAGCAGTAGATTTTTATATTATTCTGTACTTGGGGCCCAAAAGGTCAGTAGCCTAAAACAAGGTATCAAATTTATGTGACTTTGATGAAAAATATCTTTCATTTGTCTATACTATCATAAAAAAACTAAAAAAAGTAGCAGATCTTTTACAATAAATAAATATACAATATTGTTTTGTCCTGTCTGACTCGTTGCAACCCTGTGAACTGCAGCATGCCAGGCTTATCTGTCCTTCACTATATCCCTGAGTTTGATCAAACTCATGTCCATTGAATCAGTGATGCCATCCAACCATCTCATTGTCTGTCACCCCTTCTCATCTTGCCCTCCATTTTTCCTAGCATCAGGGTCTTTTCCAATGAGTCTGATCTTCACATCACGTGGCCAAAGTATTGTAGCTTCAACTTTAGCATCAGTCCTTCCAATGAATATCCAGGACTGATTTCCTTTAGGATTCACTGGTTTGATCTCCTTGCAGTCCAAGGGACTCTCAAGAGTCTTCTTCAGCATCATAGTTCAAAAGCATCAATTCTTCAGTGCTCTGCCTCCTTTATGATTCAACTCTCACATCCCTACATGACGACTGGAAAAATCATAGCTTTTACTTTATGGGCCTTTGTCATCAAATTGAGGTCTCTTCTTTTTAATATACTGTTTGTCTTAACTTTTCTTCCAAGGAGGAAGTGTCTTAATTTCATGGCTGCAGTCACCATTCACAGTGATTTGGGAGCCCAAGAAAATAAAGTCTGACACTGTTTCCCTTTTTTCCATCTATTTGCTGTGAAGTAATGGGACTAGATGCCATGATTTTCATCGGTTGAATGTTGAGCTCTAAGCCAGCGTTTTCACACTCCTCTTTAACCTTCAACAAGAGGCTCTTTAGTTCCTCTTCACTTCCTACCATTAAGGTGATATCATCTGCATATCTACATGTGTACAATATAGATTTGGACAAAATGATCAAGAAATAGTCATTTCCAAATAACTATCTGTCAAAATAAGCAAGAAATTCTGTCCTTCTTGCTTGAGAATCGGAGAATGAATAGAAGAAGCAAGCCTATCATAATTTACCTTATATATACATTCAAGTTATTATAGATTTTACTGTAATTTTCATTCATTAAAAAAGCTTTCTGTTTTTTTACTTTTTATTCCCTTATAATTAAAATATTGTTAAAAATGAGAAAAGCTCATCAGACTTTTATCATTGTTTTGTTTATGAATAACATGAGATTGGAAAAATACGAATAATGTAATATTGAAAAATGATGAAAGTCAAAGAATATTAAGGATCTTGAGTTTTCTTATATCATTTCCACTACAATTTACATGTTAACATTTAATTTGTTATCAAAAATTATTTAAATGGATTCCTATAAAACATTTTTTCACATGGAAAGAAAATAAATGGTTTTCCTTAATGAGTCTTATAATATTTAGTTCAGGAGATACATACCATACTAAAAATTTCACAGGCTATAAAGCAGAGCTTAGAAATAAGTCAATTGAATAATTAGCTAACATAGAGAAGCAGGGTAAAAATGATTATAAGACTTTAATATTAATAAAATGTATAAAATATACACAAGCAATTCAGAAATTTAATAAATATTGACTGAACTATGTTCTTCGTACAGGTTATATAAGCATATCTAAGTTAATAATATCTGAAAATATTCTTTCATCACATACAGATGTATACATTCACACACACACACACACATAGCATGTACACAAATATACTTATTATGACAGCCACTAGTTAGATGATTACTACTTCATATTCTAAACCAATAAATGGTAGTGTCATCTTGCTGTCCTACACTTTCCTTATTTTGAGGGCTGCTAGACCATCTGTGTTCTCACTCATGGTATCTCTTTCTGACTTTAATTTGTACTGTAGTTAACAGTGACTAGAAAAGGTGAAAATGCTCAAGATGCTGCAAAAATGCCCAGAGAGAGTATCACACTATAAATTAAAAATGAGAAGTTTATGTTTGCTTGAAATAGGTAGGTACCTATTTCACCTGAACTATTACAAGTTCAGCCAGAATGAAAATATGATAAATCTCAGAAATCAATTAGGAGGGAATTGGTGACAGTTTTTATTTTTTAACTTTCTATGAATAATTTTTAAAATTTATTTATTTTTAATTGAAGGATAACTGCTTTACAACATTGTGTTAGTATTTGAAAAAGTGATCTGTGAAAGCAAATAGAAGCTACTGTGTTCGAAAGAATATCAGCACTGCAGCCATTTTAAAAAGGATGTGGATCATCGTCAGTAATTCACCATGCTAACACCACATTTCCATAGGAGTTATGTGGGGTTTCAAGTGTAGCTGAATTTAATTAGCACTTCTTTTAAATAAGGTGACACTCTCACATAACCGAAGGAGCTTTATTTCATAAAATACCTACACTATCTTCGAGGGAGAGACAATTATGCTAAACAGAATTTATTATTCATCATATAGGAACATGTGGAAATATTTTTCAGAATATATTTGATGTACATTATATCTTATACCCCACTGCTCTCTGTGGTAAATGGCCCATGTAATCTTTAGAAGCTAAGTATTAACTTTTATACAAGTATTAATTACACTTTATACTTTTTTATTTACTGTCAACCTCTTCTCTTTTAACTTCTGCACAGTGACAGTCTTTAGAAACACTATCTGAACCCATAAGCCAATTAAGATGCACTTCCTTTCTGACACTTTTCTTAAACTACTCCAATTAATAGTAGTTTAGATGATTAGTGACCAGTTCAGAAAATACATTCTTACATTTATGTAAATAATACAAAAGAAAGTTATCCTTATTATAAGTTCCATTTTATGTTTACATATTCAAATGTCTTTGCTCATGTGCTGAAAAATGTGTCTTACTGTTCACAGTATAGTAAGTGCTGCACACATACTGTGGATTCATAACTGTTTATCTCAGCAATACTTTAAGGTGCCTTAAAGGCCCTAATAGAATATTTGGAGTTGAAGATTTTAAGAACTTAAATACTGGTAAAATGAGAAACTAAAATGAATGGGACACGTTTTTGTATCCTGAAAATAATAGCTACCAATAAGTTTTTAGTCTTCAAATTTTGAAAGATTGTATTTTTTTGATTCATCTCCTTTGAAGAGGACATTTGAAATTTATTAGTTGAAGCTTAAGAGAAAAAAAGCTAATGGCAAATGAGTTTCCCAATATGCAGTAATGCTTTGAATCTGGCCTGGAAGAACACTCTCAGGGAATTCAGTGAAATGTTAGAATAAGTGGTCAAGGTAGATGTGCAATATGTCCTTCCTGGCCAGTCCACATTTCATGGGCTTGTGTCTGATTGTTTTGTTTGTTTGATTCTTTGGTCAGTAATTCAAGGCATCCTCAGATACAGGATTTAGGAGTAATTGTTAAAAAAAAAAAAAAAAGAGTTTCAATTTTAGATCCCCTTGATATTTTTACCAATTAACATTCCATTAATTTTGTGATTCAAGAATTATCCTCCCAGGAACTTGCTCAATTTATTTGTTAAGGAAAAAGGAAGATGATCTCAAAAGTGCCAGGCAAATAAACAAAACCATACAAAAACATACAAAACTTTACTACCCACATATTTCTCTTAAGCATAATACTTTCACCAAAAAGAGGTCATTCAGATATAGGAGAGCAAGACTGACATAGTATAACAGTTGATAAACATAAACAAAAGGGTAGATATTGTAAAATTGAATGTAAAATTGAATGAAATGTTAAAAATTATCTAAAATATGATAAAATTATAGTCCAATAAAATAATACTTTGTGCAGTTGTGTGGAATTAGTTTTTTATTTATTTGTACAAATGTTTAATCAAAATAGATTTTTGCTTAAAATTCAACATTTGAGGATGTGATTTGCTCCCAATAAAAATTTTAGATGGTGTTATAGAGCACATTTTCTATAATCTTTATGTACCTTTTCTAAAATATTAAAATTTCAAACCTTTTTACATAGTATAAATTCTCAATCTCTTTATATAAAATAGGAATCTAATGTTCTGTAATTCCCTTTTTCAGTTAAGAAGTTATATCTGGCATTTTTTAAAAATTTGGCATATATATTTCAAACTCATTTCACTGTGGTTCATTTACAGATAAATCATCACTTCAGTTCAGTTCAGTTGCTCAGTTGTGTCCAACTATTCGTCACCCCATGGACTGCAGCGCTCAAGGCCTCCCTGTCCATCACCAACTCCTGGAGTTTACACAAACTCAGGTCCATTGAGTCGGTGATGCCATCCAACCATCTCACCCTCTGTCATTCCCTTTTCCTCCCACTTTCAATCTTTCTCAGCATCAGGGTCTTTTCAAATGAGTAAGCTCTTCACATCAGGTGGCCAAAGTATGGCAGTTTCAGCATCAACATCAGTCCTTCGGATGAATATTCAGTACTGATATCTTAGGATGGACTGGTTGGATCTCCTTGCAGTCTAAGGGACTCTCAAGAGTCTTCTCCAACACCACAGTTCAAAAGCATCAATTCTTCAGCGCTCAGCTTTCATTATAGTCCAACTCTCACATCCATACATGACCACAGGAAAAACCATAGCCTAGACTAGACCTATCTTTGTTGGCAAAGTAATGTCTCTGCTTTTGAATATGCTGTCTAGGTTAGTCATATCTTTTCTTCCAAGGAGTAAGTGTCTTTTAATTTCATGGCTGCAGTCACCATCTGCAGTGATTTTGGAGCCCAGAAAAATAAAGTCTGACACTGTTTCCACTGTTTCCCCATCTATTTCCCATGAAGTGATGGGACCAGATGCCATGATCTTCGTTTTCTGAATGTTGAGCTTTAAGCCAACTTTTTCACTCTCCTCTTTCACTTTCATCAAGAGGCATTTTAGTTCCTCTTCACTTTCTGCCATAAGGGTGGTGTCTTCTGCATATCTGAGGTTATTGATATTTCTCCTGGCAATCTTGATTCCATCTTGTGCTTCTTGGAGCCCAGCATTTCTCATGATGTACTCTGCATATAAGTTAAATAAGCAGGGTGACCATATACAGCCTTGACATACTCCTTTTCCTATTTGGAACCAGTCTGTTGTTCCATGTCCAGTTCTAACTGTTGCTTCCTGACCTGCATATAGGTTTCTCAAGAGGCAGGTCAGGTGGTCTGGTATTCTCATTTCTCAGAATTTTCCACAGTTTATTGTGATCCACACAGTCAAAGGCTTTGGCATAGTCAATAAAGCAGAAATAGATGTTTTTCTGGAACTCTCTTGCTTTTTCCATGATCCAGCAGATGTTGGCAATTGATCTCTGGTTCCTCTGCCTTTTCTAAAACCAACTTGAACATCTGGAAGTTTGCAGTTCATGTATTACTGAAGCCTGGCTTGGAGAATTTTGAGCATTACTTTACTAGCATGTGAGATGAGTGCAATTGTGCGGTAGTTCTTCCAATACTTACTCATAAATCAATACATCACACTCATAAATCAATCCCTCTTTAATGGAAATTCATCTGTTACTTATATATCTATGCAAAAGAAAATCCTGTAGAAAAAAATCGTTAGAATTGTAAGAAAGAATAAAATATATAAGGTAAATAAAGTAAAAAAGAGACTTGATTAGCAAATAAATTATAAGAACTGAATTTGGGAAATTTGTCAATGTTTGAGGTAGTGCTCATTATTACTAAAGTCACATGTATGGGATCATGTTTATCCCCCTTTCTCTCTCTCTCTTCCTTTCTTCTTTCATTTTGCCTTCCATTCTTTCATGTGTCCCACACTTCTTTCCTGCCTCCTTCTTTCTGACCCTATTTGTCCTTCTCTTTGTTTTCTTTCTTTAATATGGTGCATTTTTTATTTCAATTCAATTTTATAAAATTTCAAAGAACTTTCATTTTGTTTCATTTTACATTATAAATACATATTCAGGAAATACATATTATATACATAGATATATAAATATATATTTCCCATAAAAAATGATAAATGGTAGTTCTTCCCTGAAGGACAGATGTTATTGCACCCAAATGATAAAACTCAGTTGCAAATTGAAACACTCTCAAGATAAATTAGTAAAGCTATATTTATTCAAATAATTTCATGGTTTTAAGGTACTATAAAAGGGAGCCAACTCATTCATTTATAAGTAACTGTTGTAGAAATATAATGGTTATGAAAACCAGTGGAATATTGTATAAGATTGAAAATAAGCAAAAAAGTAATTATAAACATTATGTATATAATAAATATATAATAATACAAAATAAAACACATAATATTTGTATTTGTAAATACAAATAATAAATTATGTATATGGTAAATATTATAATAATTCATATGCATAATGATAAAAATTGACATAAATACATGGCATTTCATTGTAGATATGATATTTCATACAATTGTTCAGTTGCTCAATCATGTCCAACTCTTTGCTCCCCCCAAAATTGTATCATGTTTCATACATTTATTTTGGTGTAAAATATTCAATTGACTTTTGCCATTTCAAAATTTTCTGTCTTTGTCATTCTACACACCTTTTGTTCTTTTTTCCCACCTCCATTCCTAATTGTATAAAATCAGAGTATTCCCTATAGAGGCATAATCCTGCCTATGCCATGTGTACTGAAAACTATGAATTCTTCAGATTTCTGTTATATTTAGAAATTCATAGTAATTAACATTTTCTAAGAATCATTATCCCCAAAGCAATGACAAATTAGGTCATGACCCCATATATTAGAAGGGCAGTTGGGATAGTTGCATGGAAAAAAAAACTGAAAACACAATTATCCAAGAGAAATCTATTTTTTTTTACATGTCACACCATTTATTTAATAATGTATAGATAGAGCAGTTACCACAAAATATTGAAATGAGTTTGTTTTATCCAAGAAAAATATAAAGTTGATAATTTTTATGCAAAAGTATATTCCAGGAACATAGAAAACTGGAAGCTTATAAAATTAAACAAGATATGTTTTCTAATATTAGTTACTTGCTGCATGAGGTGTTTTATATTGTTACTAAATATCTATAATAGAGATGCTGATTTATACTTGCTAGCTGACTCAACAATGAAAAAAAAAAATGCCAGCAATAAATTACCTAAGGAGGAATAACTGTCTTGATAGTTAAACATTTCCTTAAAATAACCTATATTTGGAAGCAATTATATCCAGTAGTAGTTGTACTTTCTGTACTTTCTTCTTAATCTCGAAAATATCTCCATTAAAGCCTAACTCATTTAAAAACATCTTCCCATAAAAACAGAAGTAAAGCAAATACAGTTTTAGTGGAGAATGAGCCAACCTAAGCAATTTTCTGCAGAGATGTGTTTGTGTTCAGTTTATGTCTTAACTTAACCTCTAGGGAGTAGCTGTGGAAAAGTTGACTCTGAAATTATTCTCTAAGGGTAAATTTTCCTTTGGTCTTCTACTTGGACTGAAATGCTGTTGGGTAAAAGGCCACCTCACCTTACTGACTGCTTGTATTAACACCTTTAAATGGGGTGCTCTTTGGGATAAGTACAGGAGAGAATGTCAAGAGCTGAAGAATTATTTCCTTTTTTCATTTTGTATGTGAATATCATAGTGATGAATTATTGTAAAGAAAAGTGGAAATTTTAGCAACCAAGAAAATATTCAAAATTTTATCTATGTTTCTGCAAAACTTTTCAGTGCTTCCTGGTTATAATAATATTTAAAACCTTTTTATTTAGTCTTTTTAAAATTTTTAATAGATTTAAGAACTGTAATTTATTATATTATAATTAATAAGTGATTACTTATTCTAGAGTCAAATATGGTTGCTTAAAAAGGGAAATCTCCCTTTCCAGTAAAAAAGACCACCCAGAACATTAAAATCACAAAGTCTAATTCTCATAGTACGTATTCATTCTGAAAACTAGAATCAAGTAATTCATATTATGTTTTTTTCTTCTATTAATATCAGCGATGATGAGATCCAGAGTCATATTACAATTACTTGCAACTAGAACTAAAGATATTCTGTCTCTTACTCATAACAAATATAGTCTGTAACTCTGGTTTCATCAATCTCATGTCCAAATTCCCCTAATGTCTTAAAGAAGGAGCTATTTTCCTAAAAATTGTTGTATTATGTCTTGTAAGAAAAAGAATGATTACTTTCAATTTAGCAAAAAGTATTATAGGCAAACCATGTGCAAGGCAATCCGTTATGTGCTGAGGATATGAAGATGAATAGAGCCAGACTCTAAGAACATTACAGTCAAACCATAATACAGGGATATACAACAATATAAATCATGCATGCTGAGTGCACCACCAATGGGAAAACTCAACAGGCCCTTGTTGATTGTGGCAGAAAAGGATGTCTAAGGTGATATTTAACTGGGGAAAAGACATTTGTGCTAAATTCTTGAGAATGTGTGAGAATTCATCAGATATTGATGTAGAAATGCATATTCTATAGAAAAGGAACAGGGTCAGATATATTCAGTACTGATAGTGCATAACTTATTCATTTACAAAATATTTATTGAGTACCAATTAGTAGTCTGAAAACGGGAAACAAGAATTACAAATTTAGATACCTTTCTTCCAAAGCTCAAAATCAGTTGGGAAATATGGTGGTGCAAGTAGTAAAAAAAAAAAAAAAAAACCCGCTTGCCAATGCAGCAGACATAATGAGTTACGGCTGGATCCCCGTTGGTAAGATCCCCTGGAGTAGGAAATGGTAAATCACTCTAGTATTCTTGCCTGAAGAATTACATAAACAGAGGAGCCTGGCGGGCTTCAGTAGTCTCACAAAGAGTTGGACAAAGCTGAAGCAAATTAGCACACACACGCACACACACAATAATCTACGACAACCCAAGACAACAGAGTTCAATAAGCTCCTATTAAAGATGGGCATATGAGAGTTTTAGAAAAGTTATTTAACCACTTTGAGTTATGCAGTTTTCTGAGTTTGAGTTTTGAATATGCAGTTTTCTAAAAGCGAGGTCACCACCAATGTATAAATTAATCTGAGAGTTGCACAGTCATGTCCTATTTTTTGCGACCCTACTCAATATGACAGCTAATTTGGAAAACTCAGCAGTGGCTCCAGGACTGGAAAAGGTCAGTTTTCATTCCAATTGCAAAGAAAGGGAATGCCAAAGAATGCTCAAACTATCGCACAATTGCACTCATCTCACATGCTAGTAAAGTAATGCTCAAAATTCTCCAAGCCAGGCTTCAGCAATATGTGAACCGTGAACTTTCTGATGTGTAAGCTGGTTTTAGAAAAGGCAGAGGAACCAGAGATCAAATTGCCAACATCCTCTGGATCATGGAAAAAGCAAGAGAGTTCTAGAAAAACATCTATTTCTGCTTTATTGACTAGGCCAAAGCCTTTGACTGTGTGGATCACAATAAACTGTGGAAAATTCTGAAAGAGATGGGAATATCAAACCACCTGACCTGCCTCTTGAGAAATCTGTATGCAGGTCAAGAAGCAACAGTTAGAACTGGACATGGAACAGCAGACTGGTTCCAAATAGGAAAAGGAGTACATCAAGGCTGTATATTGTTACCCTGCTTATTTAACTTCAATGCAGAGTACATCATGAGAAATGCTGGACTGGAAGAAGCACAAGCTGGAATCAAGATTGCTGGGAGAAATATCAATAACCTCAGATATGCAGATGACACCACCCTTATGGCAGAAAGTGAAGAGGAACTAAAATGCCTCTTGATGAAAGTGAAAGTGGAGAGTGAAAAAGTTGGCTTAAAGCTCAACATTCAGAAAACGAAGATCATGGCATTTGGTCCCATTACTTCATGACAAATAGATGGGGAAACAGTGGAAATATTGGCAGACTTTATTTTTCTGGGTTCAAAAATCACTGCAGATGGTGACTGCAGCCATGAAATTAAGAGACACTTACTCCTTGGAAGGAAAGTTATGACCAACCTAGATAGCATATTCAAAAGCAGAGACATTACTTTGCCAACAAAGGTCTGTCTAGTCAAGGCTATGGTTTTTCCTGTGGTCATGCATGGATGTGAGAGTTCAACTGTGAAGAAGGCTGAGCGCTGATGAATTGATGCTTTTGAACTGTGGTGTTGGAGAAGACTCTTGAGAGTCCCTTGGACTGCAAGAAGATCTAAACAGTCCATTCTGAAGGAGGTCAGCCCTGGGATTTCTTTGGAAGGAATGATGCTAAAGCTGAAACTCCAGTACTTTGGCCACCTGATGCGAAGAGTTGACTCATTGGAGAAGACTCTGATGCTGGGAGGGATTGAGGGCAGGAATAGAACGGGATCACAGAGGATGAGATGGCTGGATGGCATCACTGACTCAATGGATGTGAGTCTGAGTGAACTGCAGGAGTTGATGATGGACAGGGAAGCCTGGTGTGCTGCAAATCATGGGGTCGTGAAGAGTCGGACATGACTGAGTGACTGAACTGAACTGAACTGAACAGTCCACAGAATTCTCCAGGGCAGAATATTGAAGTGGGTAGCCTTTCCATTTTCCAGGGGATCTTCCCAACTCAGGGATTGAACCCAGGTCTCCCATGTAGCAGGCAGATTCTTTACCAGTTGAGCCACCAGGGAAGCCAATAAATCCATCTAAAATTAATCAAAGTGTAGAAACAATGTGAAGATAAGTACTGAAAGAAACCACAACAAAAAAAGTCTGTTTGAAAATACAACAATGTGTAACAGCATGGCAACTTTGAGAAGCTGAAATTAGGTGAAAGAAAGATACCATGAACTGCCGAACTATTTGAGAAAATTCACTGTTTATAAAAATATTTATGGATTACTTATACTATGTGTTAGGATGTATAGTTAATGTTGTATACACAATTAGCAGTATGTTGTGTTTTTTTGTTTGTTTGTTTGTTTTGGTTCCTTCATATTGGAAAGACAGGTACTCAGGAGAATGCAACTAGAGTAATAATTAAATGAGTCTTTAGGTATGAGGTGGAGAAGGAAATGGCAACCCATGCCAGTACTCTTGCCTGGAAAATCCCATGGATGGAGGAGCCTGGTAGGCTACAGTCCATGGGGTCACAGAGTCTGACATGACTGAGAGACTTCACTTTCACTTTAGGTATGAGGAAAACATTTGTGCAGATAAAATGTTTTACTTAATCCTGTGTGCATGCTCAGTCGTTTCAGTCATGTCTGACTCTTTGCAACCATATGGACTGTAGCCTTCCAGGCTCCTCTGTCCATGGGATTCTCCAGGCAAGAATACTGGAGTGGGTTGCCATGCCCTCCTCCAGGGGATCTTCCTGACCCAGGGATCAAATCCACATCTCTTGTATCTCCTGCATTGGCAGGTGAGTTCTTTACCACTAGCACCACCTGTGAAGCCCTATTTTATCTTACAAATCAGGTTAATCAGCAAAGACATAGGTGGGCTAAAGAAAAGAGATATCCCAAAAGTCAAAAGTAAAAAAAGTGTAAAATAACAAAAGCAAAGAAAGTATGGAACTTTCAAGAAACTACAAGATATTTAGTATGGCTAGGGAAAAAAGGAAAAAAAAGAAAATGTGAAAAAGGCCAGTTGAAGTGAAGCATTGTGAATCCAGATCTTGGAATATGTTTTTACATTATGAATCCGGGCTTCATTTCCAGGAAAATGAGAAGGCAAGAACTAGAAAGATAACTGTCCTCATATCTGGGCACCAGAAAAAACAATTTCCTGTAATGTGAGTAGATGCTCTTAATAAGGATAGGAACCATAACTGGGGACTATTGTAGTAATCCAGAAAAGAGAGGATGGGAGTCTGGACTAAGGTAATAGGGATTAGGTTATAAATTTACCAAAAAATGTGGATAGTTTTATTTGCTCAGTTGTTTAAAGATAAAGATAATATGAGACTGTAACTGGGATAGGGGCAACTGCATGAAGTGGTATCAGTAAATAAATATTCAGTATTTGGCAAAGAAAAAGTAAGGGTAAAAAGTAGTAGCTTTAGTTTGGATGTGTCATTTGAGAAGAGTAAACCACAAGATGAGTGAAATTGTGCGGTAGTTTGAGCATTCTTTGGCATTGCCTTTCTTTGGGATTGGAATGAAAACTGACCTTTTCCAGTCTTGTGGCCACTGCTGAGTTTTCCAAATTTGCTGGCATATTGAGTGCAGCACTTTCACAGCATCATCTTTCAGGATTTGAAAAAGCTCAACTGGAATTCCATCATCTCCAATAGCTTTATTCGTAGTGATAATTTGTAAAGCCCACTTGACTTCACATTCCAGGATGTCAGGTTCTAGGTGAGTGATCACACCATCATGATTATCTTGGTCATGAAGATCTTTTTTGTACAGTTCTTCTGTGTATTCTTGCCACCTCTTCTTAATATCTTCTGCTTTTGTTAGGTCCATATTTCTGTCCTTTATCAAGCCCATCTTTGCATGAAATGTTCCCTTGGTATCTCTAATTTTCTTGAGAGATCTCTAGTCTTTCCCATTCTGTTGTTTTCCTCTATTTCTTTGCACTGATTGCTGAGGAAGGCTTTCTTATCTCCTCTTGCTATTCTTTGGAACTCTGCATTCAGATGGGAATATTTTTTCCTTTTCTCCTTTGCTTTTTCCTTCTCTTCTTTTCACAGCTATTTGTAAGGCCTCACCAGACAGACTTTTTGCTTTTTTGCATTTTTTTTCCATGGGGATGGTCTTGATCCCTGTCTCCTGTACAATGTCATGAACCTCCATCCTTAGTTCATCAGGCACTCTATCTATCATATCTAGTCCCTTAAATATATTTCTCACTTCCACTGTATCAGCAATACGCGAACTGTGAACTTCCAGATGTTCAAGCTGGTTTTAGAAAAGGCAGAGGAACCAGAGATCAAATTGCAACATCAGCTGGATCATCAAAAAAGCAAGAGAGTCCCAGAAAAACATCTATTTCTGCTTTATTGACTATGCCAAAGCCTTTGACTGGGTGGATCACAATAAACTGTGGAAAATTCTAAAAGAGATGGGAATACCAGACCACCTGACCTGCCTCTTGAGAAACCTATATGCAGATCAGGAAGCAACAGATAGAACTGGACATGGAACAACAGACTGGTTCCAAATAGAAATGGATTACATCAAGGCTGTATATTGTCACCCTGCTTATTTATATGTAGAGTACATCATGAGAAATGCTGGGCTAGAAGAAGCACAAGCTGGAATCAAGATAGCCGGGAGAAATATCAATAACCTCAGATATGCAGATGACACCACCCTTATGGCAGAAGGTGAAGAGGAACTAAAATGCCTGTTGATGAAAGTGAAAGAGGAGAGTGAAAAAGTTGCCTTAAAGCTCAACATTCTGAAAACGAAGATCATGGCATCTGGTCCCATCACTTCATGGCAAATAGAGGGGGAAACAGTGGAAACAGTGTCAGACTTTATTTTTCTGGGCTCCAAAATCACTGCAGATGGTGACTGCAGCCATGAAATTAAAAGACACTTACTCCTTGGAAGGAAAGTTATGACCAACCTAGATAGCATATTCAAAAGCAGAGACATTACTTTGCCAACAAATGTCTGTCTAGTCAAGGCTATGGTTTTTCCTGTGGTCATGTATGGATGTGAGAGTTGGACTGTGAAGAAAGCTGAGGGCTGAAGAATTGATGCTTTTGAACTGTGGTGTTGGAGAAGACTCTTGAGAGTCCCTTGGACTGCAAGGAGATCCAACCAGTCTATTCTGAAGGAGATCAGCCCTGAGTGTTCTTTGGAAGGACTGATGCTAAAGCTGAAACTCCAGTACTTTGGCCACCTGATGCGAAGAGTTGACTCATTGGAAAAGACTCTGATGCTGGGAGGGATTGGGGACAGGAGGAGACGGGGATGAGAGAGGATGAGATGGCTGGATAGCATCACCGACTCAATGGACGTGAGTTTGAGTGAATTCAGGGAGTTGGTGATGGACAGGGAGGCCTGGTGTACTGTATTTTATGGGGTTGCCAAGATTTGGACACGACTGAGCAACTGAATTGAACTGAACTGAAAGCACAATAGGAAAATATATAAGGAAATTAAAATAAAATAATTTTTGGAAGTGGAATGATAACTTTTGGAAGTTTTGAATGATCATATCACATTTTAGTGTGATAATGAAAATTAAAAGAACTGATGGAAGAAAAACAGTGATGGAAACAAGAAGTTTTAATATTACAGACCAAGTTACTATAGATAGTATAAACCAGAAGATCATCTGAATATGAGGCCAAGAGAGGAGCCGATAGGCTGTCTCTAAGGTTTTAATCTTGGAAAACTTAAGGAAATGACAAAAACTACTGAGATGAAATGGATAAAAGAAAGTTTGAGGAAAAAGATAGGGAGTTCTTAGTCAGCACTCATCAGTTTTAAATACACATAGGGCAATAATTAGCACACAATAGTAAATGGCAAGAAAATTTCAGGGCTGGAGATTTATTGTGTTTACTTTCTAGAGTCTTGGGGGGAAATGAAGTTAATCAAAAGCATGTATAGGTCAAAGTCAGAAGACAGCTCACCAGTCATTCTGTTGGTTAATGGTCAGGAAAAGAAGAGAACTAGTAGCCTTGTACCTTAGAAACAAAAGCAGCGGGAGAGTTTTCAGAAGCAAGACATGGGTCAAATGATCATAAAATATTTAGAAAGGTTAAGAAAAAAAAGTAGATCATAGCATTAGACAAGTTGGAAAGTTTTGGCAGTTTTGGCAAAGCAGTTCCACTGGAGTCATGGAAGGAGAATTTACATTGAGGTTTAGTAAAAAAACATGGCTATGAAGGGAGTAGATAAGGATGAAAGGGTA
This sequence comes from Bubalus bubalis, assembly GCF_019923935.1. Taxonomy (NCBI): domain Eukaryota; kingdom Metazoa; phylum Chordata; class Mammalia; order Artiodactyla; family Bovidae; genus Bubalus; species Bubalus bubalis. The sequence goes on along the minus strand of NC_059157.1, from coordinate 77,157,263 downwards.
GGATCAGGTAGAAGAGAAGGGAGAGATGGGAGATATTTCTGGATTCTAAATGACAGAATGATGGAACATATCTATATTCTAAACAGAGAACATATAAATGTGAGGGATTACTTTAGATAATATTGGAGGTTCTGTAGTGCAAAGGTTTGCATTCGTTTTATTTTCACATTCTTTCTATACCAAACTAAGCATGAGAGAAAATTTATTTTATTTTTAAGATAAATTTATTTATTTTAATTGGAGGCTAATTACTTTACAGTATTGTATTGGTTTTGCCATACATCAACATGAATCTTTTTATTTAACAAAGTCAATTATTCAGAAGGAAATTAAGCCATTTCAAGTCACATAATTAATAACCTTTGGTTGATATAATCATCTCGTAAAACTACTCTTTATACTGATGTTTCTTTTGTCCTACATTTTCAAAGATTATCCTTTTTATTCAAGAACCTATAGAATGAGAAGCACATAGACATGACATATTCATGGATTATAACAATTTTTCAGCTTTCTTCAAAAGGAAAAAATGAACTCCAATATTATAAGTGATGACTTTTATTTAGAAGTAAATCATAACTGAATATATTAATAAATCTTTATTTTTATCTAAATAAAAAACTACTACATCATTTGCATTTAAATTGGTTTAAATTATTTTGAAAATAGTATTCATCCATGCATTTTTATTCTAAAGAACAATTAAAAATCACTCTGTCCAATGTTATTTTCCAGATACTAAACCAAATTGAGGATAAGAAAAAGCCTTTTTCTGAAATATAAAACTGAATAACTATGACAAAATATAAACTTTCAAATTCAGAAAATAAATAATATGACTTTGAAACTTAAAATTCTACATGTAAACAAAATAAAGACAATTAGGTTGGATAGTCACTTCATATGCAAGGTGGGCTCAATAAAGTACTGAAATGGTATGGACCTAAGAGAAGAAGAAGATATTAAGAAGAGGTGGCAAGAATACACAGAAGAATTGTATAAAAAAGACCGTCATGACCAGATAATTATGATGGTGCGATCACTCACCAAGAGCCAGACATCCTGGAATGTGAAGTCAAGTGCGCCTTAGGAAACATCACTTTGAACAAAGCTAGTGGAGGTGATGTAATTCCAGTTAAGCTATTTCAAGTCTTAAAAGATGATGCTGTGAAAGTATTGCAAGCAATATGGCAACAAATTTGGAAAACTCAGAAGAGGCCACAGGACTGGAAAAGATCGGTTTTCAGTCCAATCCCAAAGAAAGGCAATGCCAAAGAATGCTCAAACTGCCACACAATTGCACTTATCTCACAGGCTAGTAAAGTAATGATCCAAATTCTCCAAGCCAGGCTTCAAGAATACGTGAACCATGAACTTCCAGATTTTCAAGCTGGTTTTAGAAAAGGCACAGGAACCAGAAATCAAATTGCCAACATCCACTGGATCATTGAAAAAGCAAGAGAATTTCAGAAAAAGATATATTTCTGTTTTATTCACTATGCCAAAGCCTTTGACTGTGTGGATCACAATAAATTGTGGAAAATTCTGAAAGAGATGGGAATACCAGACCACCTCTTGAGTCTGCCTCTTGAGAAACCTGTATGCAGGTCAGGAAGCAACAGTTAGAACTGGACATGGAACAACAGACTGGTTCCAAATAGGAAAAGGAGTACACCAAGGCTGTATATTGTCACCCTGTTTATGTAACTTATATGCAGAGTACATCATGAGAAACTCTGGGCTGGAAGAAGCACAAGCTGGAATCAAGATTGCTGAGAGAAATATCAATAACCTCAGATATGCAGATGACACCACCCTTATGGCAGAAAGTGAAGAACTAAAGAGCCTCTTGATGAAAGTTAAAGAGGAGAGTGAAAATGTTGGCTTAAAGCTAAAAATTCAGAAAACTAAGATCATGGGATCTGGTCCCATCACTTCATGGCAAATAGAGGGGGAAACAGTGGCTTACTTTATTTTTGGGGGGCTCGAAAACCACTGCAGATGATGACTGCAGACATGAAATTAAAGATGCTTGCTCCTTGGAAGGAAAGTTAGACCAAACTAGACAGCATATTAAAAAGCAGAGACATTGCCAACAAAGTCCGTCTAGTCTAGGCTATGGTTTTTCCAGTCGTCATGTATGGATGTGAGAGTTGGACTATAAAGAAAAACTAAGGGCCAAAAAATTGATGCTTTTGAACTGTGGTGTTGGAGAAGACTCTTGTGAGTCCCTCGGACTGCAAGGAGATCCAACCAGTCCATCCTAAAGAGATCAGTCCTGAGTGTGCATTGGAAGGACTGATATTGAAGCTGAAACTCCAATACTTTGGCCACCTATTGGGAAGAGCTGACCTATTTGAAAAGACCTTGATGCTGGGAAAGATTGAAGGTGGGAGAAGGGGATGACCCAGGTTGAGGTGGTTGGATGGTATCACTGACTCAATAGACATGAGTTTGAGTAAGTTCCAGGAGTTGGTGACAGACAGGGAAGCCTGGCGTGCTGCAGTCCATGGGGTCACAAAGAGTCGGACATGACTGAGCGATTGAACTCAACTGATGACCCTAGAAAATTCATTATGATTTTTATGCCTCAATTTCCTCATCTATAAAATATAGATGATATTATCACTGAACTTATGAACTGTTTTGGAAAATGAGTTTCTCTCCTTTTCAAAGATTCCCCAAATAATGTTAAATTCTATAGACTTTAAATATAGTATACTTGCTAGACAGGCACTTCAACCAGCTAAGCCATAGGTAAATCTAAATACAGTATATTTATAAATTATTTATTATTACAACAATTTAATATTAAGCACATTTCTATTAATTGATCTGTATTATATTCAGTTTTTTCAGTGTCAACATTAAATTGTTGTTGCTGCTGTTCTGTTGCTCAGTTGTGTACGATTTTTTGCAATCATGGACTGCAGCATGCCAGGCTTCCTAGTCCTTCATAATCTCCTGGAATTTGCCCAAACTCATGTCTATTGAGTCAGTAATACCATGCAATCATCTCATCCTAGCTCACTCTCTTCTACTCCTGCCCTCAGTCTTTCCCAGCATAGGGGTCTTTTCCAGTGAGTTGGCTCTTCTCATCTTGTGGCCAAATTATTTGAGCTTCAGCTTCAGCATCAGTCCTTTCAATTAATATTCAAGGTTGATTTCCTTTAGGATTGACTGGTTTGATCTCCTTGCAGCCCTATGGTCTCTAGCTCACCAGGCTTATCTTTCCATGTAAGCTTCCAGGTGAGAGTAATGGAGAATTGACATTTCCTACTCCCAGCGAATCTTCTCGACCCAGGGATTGAATCTGTGTCTCCTTGGTCTCCTGCATTAGCAGACAAATTTTTTACCACCAGCAGCATCTTGGAAGCACTTTATGATATGCATGCTGAAGTATTTAGGGTAATTTTGCCTATAAATATTTTCCCCAAATATATCTGCATTTTTAAACAAATGCCACACATACAAACACATGGTATATCACATCTATATGTGTATATTTTTGTTGTTCTGTCGTTTAGTCCTGTCAGACTCTCTGTGACTACATGGGCTGTAGCATGCCAGGCTTCCCTGTCCTTTACCATATCCTGAACCTTGCTCAAATGCATGACCATCGAGTCCGTGACCAAACCAAACATCTCATATTTTCTCATCCCCTCTCCTCTTGCCTACAATCTTTCCCAGCATCAGGGTGTTTTCAAATAAGTCAGCTCTTCGCCTAAGGTGGCCAAAGTTTTGGAGCTTCAGCTCAGCATCAGTCTTTCCAATGACTATTCAAGATCAATTTCCTTTGGGACTGACTCGATGAATCTCCATGCAGTCCAAGGGACTCCCAAGAGTCTCTTCTCACACCACAGTTTAAAAGCATCAATTCTTCAACACTCAGCCCTCTTTATGGTCCAACTCTCACATCTGTACAAGACTACTGGAAAAACCATAGCTTTCATTATATGGACCTTTGTCAGCAAAATGATGTCTCTGTTTTTTAATTAGCTTTTCAACTTAAACTTGCTCTTTTTTTTCTCCTTTTTACATATTTATAATGCATATATTGATCGTGGAAAAAGCAAGAGGGTTCCAGAAAAACATCTATTTCTGCTTTATTGACCATGCCAAAGCCTTTGACTGTGTGAATCACAATAAACTGTGGGAAATTCTGGAAGAGATGGGAATACCAGACCACCTGACCTGCCTCTTAAGAAATCTGTATGCAGGTCAGGAAGCAACAGTTAGGACTGGACATGGAACAACAGACAGGTTCCAAATAGGAACAGGAGTATGTCAAGGCTGTATATTGTCACCCTGCTTATTTAACTTGTATGCAGAGTACATCATGAAAAATGCTGGACTGGAAGAAACACAAGCTGGAAGAAATATCAATAACCTCAGATACGCAGATGACACCATCTTTATGGCAGAAAGTGAAGAGGAACTCAAAAGCCTCTTGATGAAAGTGAAAGAGGAGAGTGAAAAAGTTGGCTTAAAGCTCAACATTCAGAAAATGAAGATCATGGCATCCGGTCCCACCACTTCATGGGAAATAGATGGGGAAACAGTGGAAACAGTGGCAGACTTTATTTTTGGGGGCTCCAAAATCGCAGATGGTGACTGCAGCCATGAAATTAAAAGACACTTACTCCTTGGAAGGAAAGTTATGACCAACCTAGATAGCATATTCAAAAGCAGAGACATTACTTTGCCACCAAAGGTTCGTCTAGTCAAGGCTATGGTTTTTCCAGTGGTCATGTATGAATTTGAGACTTAGACTGTGAAGAAAGCTGAGCGCTGAAGAATTGATGCTTTTGAACTGTGATGTTGGAGAAGACTCTTGAGAGTCCCTTGGACTGCAAGGAGATCCAACCAGTCTATTCTGAAGGAGATCAGCCCTGGGATTTCTTTGGAAGGAATGATGCTGAAGCTGAAACTCCAGTACTTTGGCCACCTCATGAGAAGAGTTGACTCATTGGAAAAGACTCTGATGCTGGGAGGGATTGGGGGCAGGAGGAGAAGGGGACGACAGAGGATGAGATGGCTGGATGGCATCACTGACTCGATGGACGTGAGTCTCAGTGAACTCTGGGAGTTGGTGATGGACAGGGGGGCCTGGTGTGCTGTGATTCATGGGGTCGCAAAGAGTCGGACATGACTGAGCGACTGAACTGAACTGAACTGAATGCATATATTACATTATAATATTTACACTTAAATATCACTTCAGTATTAGATTTGCCACATTTTATAACTTCAAAAGGAAAGTTAAATCTGCATGGATTCAATCTACCTTAAACACAATAGGTATTTGATTTTGTCATATAAAAATTAATCTTTTAATTCTGTGACAAAATTTTGAATGCTTTCCTTTGAACTAAGCAAGCAAGAATTTAAATGTGAAAAATAAAAGCTGTATACTGAAAAAATTTGTTTTGATATAATTAATGTTATGAGGAAATTTTGTAATTTAAAATTGTTAAAAAGAAATTTAAATGTTTTAAATTTCAGTATCAATTTTAATTTTTGTAAATTCAAAGTATTGGATTTTAAGTTGACTATCAATATTTCTGTAATCAGATTGGTAAAATATACTATTGTACAGAATAATAGTGTTTTAGTTTTTCATTAACTTCTGTACATTTAATGAATGAGAGCTAAAACAATTGAATGCATAGAAGTTAAACTCTAAATCCTAAATCTTGAAGTACCAGTGTAAGTGTGTACATAAACACCTTTACCATACAAATGTATCATTCCTATTATATCATTATTCCCATTGCATAGACTAGAAAATTGGAACTTCAAATGGATTTTAAATAAAATCTATGGTTATATTACTTATGTATTGTTGAATTATACCAAGCACAGATTAAGTATAATAACTCTGCCTATTTCACTTCCATGAATATCACATACTCATGAAGTGCATCTGTCTTTTCTTCTCAATCACTATGTGTTTTTATATTCTGTGCTCCAAACCTGTAATGTTTCCTTCTTAATTCCTGGACAAAACTCTTGTAAAACCAGATACTAAAAATGAAAACCTTTGATATGGTAAGGATTTATAAACTATGAGTAAGTGAGAAGAAACATGACACCTGTTTTCACCTCTCAAGAAAGATAAGTGATGACATTTTGGACCAAGTTAAGAATCACTTTGTAAATGTGAGAATTGTTCAGCATTGCTAGGAGAAACTGTAAAAGGCAGAGATCAATGCTGACTTTTGATAAGAGAAAATTAAGCCATGGACTTCCAGCAATTGATGATTTACAAAATGTTCGCATTTTCCATTGGTCATTTCAGTGACTTGAAAAAATATCAAAAACACATTATTTCTTCAAGGAAATCGCAAACAGTGAAACAATGAAACAACACATATAAATGAAAGGTAAAAATAGGGATATGTAAAAAATTAGAACAAATACTAAACAAAGAGTGCTTGCATTGTAGTATTAGTATCAGACAGAATTTAGGACATAAATATTATAAAAGCTCTGTCTATAATGATTAAAGGACCAATTCAACAGAAAAGGAGCTCAACAAAGAGACTTAAAAAAAAATGGAGCATAATACTTAGGATAGTCAACTCCAGGTGAAAAAGAAAACATGTAAAAGGAAGATCACTCCAATATTAAAGAAACTTAAAAAGTCAATTACAAGTAGCCTGACAGGATAGGATCTTCTAGCTTTTATTTTTCTTACTTATCGACTTTTATGTCTTTCTCTGCATATATATAGATATATAGATATAGATTTATAACAGAATATTGATAAATATAACAGTTGATATTAAAAGAGTTAATTACAGCATTGTAATATAGTTTCAATGTGAGATATATCAATATTGTGCTTCCCTTGTGGCACAGACAGTATAAAATCTGCCTGCAATGCAGATAAACTGTATTATATCCCTGGTTCAGGAAGATCCCCTGGATAAGGGAATGGCTACCCACTTCAGTATTCTTGACTGGAGAATTCCATGGACAGAAAAGCCTAATTGGCTATAGTCCATGATGTCTCAAAGAACTGGACACAACTGAACGACTAACCCTTTCACTTTATTATCAACATTAGTTAAAAAAATAAAACACCTATGTCAACAAAACGAATCCAAAACAAGTTGTATTAAAAACATTAAAAATCATAACTTAAAAATATAACATGATTTTGTTTATTGATTTCAGTTCAGTTCAGTCACTCAGTCGTGTCTGGGTCTTTGTGACCCCATGAACCACAACATGCCAGGCCTCCCTGTCCATCAACATCACCTGGAGTCCGCCCAAACCCACGTCCATTGTGTCAGTGATGCCATCCAACCATCTCATCCTCTGTCGTCCCTTTTTCCTCCTGCCCCCAATCTTTCCCAGCATCAGAGTCTTTTCAAATGAGTCAGCTCTTCGCATCAGGTGGCCAAAGTATTGGAGTTTCAGCTTCAACATCAGTCCCTCCAGTGAACACCCAGGACTGATCTCGATGGACTGGTTGTGTCTCCTTGCAGTCCAAGGGACTCAAAAGCATCAATTCTTCAGTGCTCAGCTTTCTTTATAGTCCATTTCATAGATCTACCAAGGAGAAGGAAATGGCAACCCACTCCAGTATTCTTGCCTGGAGAACCCCGTGGACAGGGGAGCCTGGTGGGCTGCTGTCCGTGGGGTTGCATAGAGTTGGACACGACTGAAGTGACTTTAGCAGCAGCAGCAGCAGCACAGATCTACCAAAATATCAGTGCTTTCAAAATATGTAAATGAAATTGCAAAATATTTGACAATGTATCCATTATTTTACCAGTAAAAGATCAAAGTAGGAAAGTGAGGTCAGGATATTTATTTTCTAAGCTTTCTGCTTGCTGCTTTGCAATGGGTTAACTCTCTTCCTCTATAAAAGTCATAGTTCCATTCACAGAATCCTCACACTTTACCATCTTTTTGTTTTGCAATTTGAGCTTTTGTATCTTCAGGCCTTGAGTTGGGAATTGCTCCCTTCATATCGTTAGCTTCAGGGTACATAATGTTTCTTTCTGGTTTCCTTAAACCCTGACCACATTTCTATGGTAGTCAGTTTATTAATATTACAAATTACATAGTTTGGGAAAGCCACTTTCATTTGTTGACTAAAATGTAACTGATACAGTTAAAGAGTCTATGTTGGAATGACATAGAAATATAACTCAAAAACAATTATATTAGATTTAACTTAGTTTTTTCAGGCAAATGTATGCTCCTCGGTTCTTTATCTCATCACAACAAAGATTTAGAGTGACAGACATTAAAGCCCCCTCTGTGTGTCACAACTCTGGGGTCTTGGACAGACTATATTATAGCTCTCAGGTCTCGAATGGGCCATGTTATAGCTCTTAGACAAATCAGTGTTAAAGCTCAGTGTTCCAGCTCTATTGCATTTAGAAGATATCAAGAAAATCCATCTTCGAGGCGTGAGGGCACGTCAATCCAAAGACGCAAAGAGAAGAGCACCCCAGGGCAGGAGAGAGAGGGAAAGATGGGGAGAGAGAGAGAGAAAGAGAGAGAGCCATTTGGCTCCTCTTTTTAATATATATTTTTCCTTCCCCCTGGGCCTGCCCTATGCAAATTGGGCTCAACCAGGAGTGCTGTTCTACCTGAAGTCCTCACTCCAGTCTTCAGACCTTTCTTTGACCTTCCTTTGTTCTATTTTTGTGGGCTTTTCCCTTCCTTGTCTTTTTGTCACAGCCATTTTGGACTCCTTTTCCCTATTCTAACTACCTAACAGTTTTATTGTTGATTGCTTTCTAGTTCTTTAATGTACAACACAATGCTCTAAATAACTACTCACCAGAGCACTACCCTTTTTACCTTATAAAATTTAATCTTTGACATTTTGTTTTTTAATATTTATAGTTTATATAAAATAATATTAAAGTCTGATAGTAATTATTGAGAAATGACAATATTAACAGCATATTAGGTTTTATTTTCATTAGAATAAGTTTTACTCATAGGTAACACTTTACTCTTATGGAAAAAAAGGAAACTGCTAGGTTATTATGCAGATTTCTCTGCCTGGGTGAAATGTATTTTATGAAAATTATAGTTGGAAAAAAAGTAGGCTTCCATGATGACAGGAGGAGGAACAATGCTTGCTGTTTAAGATTTGTTTTCTGTTCATGTTAAACTAATCTCTTAAATTGTTTAGATGTTTTTTGAAAAACTCAATCACAATCAAGCCACCATGATTATCTCATTTGTTATATAACTAAAACATTCTGTATGAAAAGTAAAGTTATCTGAATTTTTAGCTTGGATCTTATATGAAAGAAAAAAAGGTGCAGTTCTTAGGATGTTGTAAGTGTTAATTGGTAAAACAACTATGCAGCTGTGATTAGTCATGGGCTAAATGCCTCCTGAGAAGGGTCACATAAGAAGCCTTTTATTCCTCCTGTTTGAATCATGAATATTCTGTTGGACGCCTTCATTGTATGAGGAAATTTACAAAGTAATGGATGGATTCTTTCATGCTATATAAACTTTCCTAGTGTGGTAAGTACTGAGAACTGAATTCTCAGAGTTTTAACAACTTGTAGAAAAGTGAATTGAATTTCTGAAGCCTGGAAAATGATAAGAGAGAGGTGAAAGAGAGATAGTGTGCAAATGACCCTAGAGAGTTTGAAAATGTTATGGTCATGTCTTTGGAGAGAATCTCCTAAAAGGAGATAATGGGCATGGCTGAATCTGTAAAGAAAAGATCTTGCTATCAAGTGCCTGAGAGCGTGGCAATCAAGAGCCAGGGGCAGTCAGCCAGAACCTGAGTAAGTTATTCAATTCCTTCAGAGTTGAGGCTGTGCCTACACTACCAGAAACAAATTAACCACTGCCAGTTTTTCCCCCTCCATGCTAAAATTAACAGACTATTCTTTTTCCTCCGCTTTGTTCATTTTATTGTAATGTGTGTTAAACACACGCATCATGAAAGATATATAAAGGATATTTCATGAGATTATCTAACTTGGTATTTGGGAAATGAAACCTAAGATTTGTAATTCTTTAATATTGTAAATTCACAAATCTTTTTCCTGTTCAGTTAATAGCTTTAAACCAATGTATTTTGCTTCTTTATTATTTCAGTGTTGCATCAAAATATGTACCTTGTGAGCACTGCTATCACCCAGAATTGTCATACTTGCTTTCTCAAACTCTTGAATTAATCAGTTACGATATTCCTATATTTCCTAACTTTTTACACACATATTCCACTATATCTCCCTCCTAAATTTAACTTTTCCATGTAATTGTATGCTCTCTATAGATCAAATTTAGGCAATCAACCATACTTTTTGAAGTGCTGAACATAAACACCTAATTTCCTTTTTTTTTTTTTTTTCTCTCTGACTGGATCTCAGTTCCTAGACCAGAAATCAAATCTGTTCCCTTGTAGTGGAAGCCTGGAATCCTAGCCACTGGACTGCCAAGCAATTTCAATCACCTCATTTCTTAATCCATGGCTTTGGTTTCTATTATGGTATTAAAAGGGGCTTCTCAGGTGGTGCGAGTGATAAAGAACTGCCTGTCAATGCAGGAGAAGTAGGAGATGCAGGTTCGATCCCTGGGTCGGGAAGATCCCCTGGAGAGGTGAATACCCAGGATACCCATTCCAGTATCCTTGCCTGGAGAATCCCATGTACAGAGGAGCCTGGAGAACTATATAGTCCATGGGGTCAAAAAGGGTCGGACATGACTGAAGAGATTTAGCGTGCATGCATACACATGGTATTAAAATAGAGGCAATGAAATTTGAGTATCTTGAATATTATTGCCCTCACCTAAAAGGCAAGATAATTTTTTCATAGCTAATTGTATTGTCTTTGCCTCAAGAAAAAAAAAATGTACTATTTATTTATGAGTTCTAACAGTTGTCAGTGTTGAGGACTGGAGAAGTGAAAGCCCTGTAGACTTGTAAACAACTGGTATCTTTTCTTTCATTAAACCCTGAATAATGCCTGTGGAGCATGTTTTACTTGTAGCAGCTTGCAGACACCAATCTCTGGGTGAGTGAGCAAAGTCTTGGACCCACAAGGACAAATAGACTTCCTGTTCTGGGTCACTGACTAAAATTTGATCTCTTTTTTCTATTCTGCCTGCCTATATCAAGGTGTCTGTGTGGAAAACAAGTCTTGGTTCATAGAGTCTAGAATCTTCCTGGAGTGTGTCTCCTGCCATAGCTCTGTCTTATTATTCTTTTTTTTTTTTTTGGTTAAAATTGTAGATGTTTATTCCTTACCCTGGACAAAAACCCATCCATTGGCCCTCCTCAACCTAAAATCTATTCCCTTTGGGAAACATCACTTGCTCCTTTTGAAATTATAACTAGGAGACCAATGAGACTAGATGAATAATTGTTCAAACATATTATTAAAAGTGGACATGATACATCATTGCAAAAGCTTAATAAAACTCTTAAAAGAGCATTCAAAGCTTGTTTCTGAAGTTTATGGTAGTAATCTATCTCTGAATGAAAATCAGATATCACATAATCTGCAACCATATGTCCATTGAAAAAGACATCGATTAAAGGACTCAGTACAACCCAGATGGAAAGGTCTTCATCAGTTGAATTCAGTTCAGTTCAGTCGCTCAGTCGTGTCCGACTCTTTGCGACCCCATGAATAGCAGCACGCCAGGCCTCCCTGTCCATCGCCAACTCCCAGATTTCACTCAGATTCACGTCTATCGAGTCAGTGATGTCATCTAGCCATCTCATCCTCTGTTGTCCCCTTCTCCTCCTGCCCCCAATCTCTCCCAGCATCAGAGTCTTTTCCAATGAATCAACTCTTTGCATGAGGTGGCCAAAGTACTGGAGTTTCAGCTTTAGCATCATGCCTTCCAAAGAAATCCCAGGCCTGATCTCCTTTAGAATGGACTGGTTGGATCTCCTTGCAGTCCAAGGGACTCTAAAGAGTCTTCTCCAACACCACAGTTCAAAAGCATCAATCCTTCAGCGCTCAGCTTTCTTCACAGTCCAACTCTTATTATTCTGCCTCAGAAGACCTCTATCTCTTGGCAGAACATGGCCATTCCATGTTTGGTAGGGGAGGATGTTATTGCACCTGGGCATTTATTTCTGATGTAGCATCCAATTCCATCTAGCTTGTGGTGTTGGCCCCGTGCAATATTGCTAGAGAGACATTTCAATCCAGGGAAAGAATAAGCCTACATAGGCTACCTTCTCTTGCTAGGACAGAAATTAGGAAACACTGAGTTTGGGTGGGCTCCTCTTGGATGAGGAGAGGCTAGACGTTTTACCTAGCTGTCTATTGGTCTGCAAAGAGTCTATTTTCTCCTTAACATTTTATAGCTTTCCTTTCATTGTTCCTTATACCTTTTTCTGGATTTATAAATGTGATTAGCATGTGAGAGCTAGGAAAATGGGTATATATCACGGATTTGGTCTCATCATGATTCTTTAATATTAAGTAGCTTATTGTAAGTCAGATATCTTAAATGCATTGTTCATTGTATAAAAGTGACTAGTTCTATATGAAATACTCATTTTTTTATTTCTGTAGTGCTGAAATCTACTGTTTTAAAAAATATTTTCTTCAAAATAATTTTTTACCTTCTTAGACAGTTTTACTGTGCTCAATATTTAAATACAAGTACTCAAAAAATGATTGTTTTTGTCTATTTCATAAAATCATGCTACATTTTATCTCCTGATTTATTATATATTTTGCTCAGTTTTTAACTATTAGCACAGTTTGTAATAATTTATGGACACCTTTTTTTTCTGATCCTCAATCATATATTTATAGTCTGTTGTCAGACATAGTTACATGAATGTATCAAGAATTTGACAAAAACAAATGCTTAATATTTCATTCAACAGCTATCCAACTGCTAGTGTTTCCTCTAATATTTTCTAAAGTAAATTCTCAAGATTCAAGACCTGAATAATGTTCTTTGTCTTTTGGTTGCTACTTCTAAAAATTCCCCATTAAAGTTTATTCACTGGAACAAATTAGGCCATCATTACCTTGCTCATAGAATACTAGGACAGTATCTTCCTCACTGTTCTTCTTATATCCACTCTCTTCCTCTTATAAGTCATTCATCATCCTACCACTGCAGCTAAACACAAAATATTTTTCCATGGAAACTGAACTAGTCTCAAATCCCCATACATTACTCAACTCTTCCTGTCTTTACACTCTACTCAAATTATTTCTAGGCATTTTTTAGTTTCATACATATATATTTATAATATATTATTATATTTAAATATAAATATATTATGGCAGATCAGCAACATTAGATATTGTAATAAAATTATTCCTTTTCCAAAACTCCTGTCTAAATGCCAACTTTTCATCTGAATAGATGAGCCATACCTAACACAAACACAGTTTAATTCATGTTTGGGAAACTGGAAAAACAGTGGTCTCCTATTTAACAAGCTTAAACTTATATTTTGTAAAATATACATATATATAATTTTATTTAAGATTAAAATATTGCTGTCACATTCTGCTAAATATAATAAGGAAGAAAAATAAGCAAAATTGAGATTCTACATAAATAAAAACTACTTCATACAAGTAGTTTTTATGCAATTAAAGAAAATTTAGATCAAGAACGAAGGAAATGAAACTTATTTTTACTACTGATACATGAACACAAAGATGATTTACTGTTAACATGTTTTATTTAGTACCTCTATATTGGTACAAATGAACATGATATATAATTCAGAAGGAACAAACTGCTAATTGTTTTTTTTTTCCTTAAAAGAATATACTGTTCCTACTTTTTTTATTTCCTTTTAAGACACAGTTTGCAAAATGGAAGCGTGCATATTTATGTATTTTACTTTCTTATGTTGTTTGCACATATAGTATCAAATGTTACAAAATGTTTTTGTCTTATTCCTTAAAATATCAATCTTGTGAATTGTTCCATATCAGTAAAAGTAGGGCTAGCTTTATTTTTCAGTAACTTAATATTAAGCTTGGTTATATGTATTATATATATCTAATACACACACACACACATATATATATATATATTTGACTTGTACATTATGCTGGACATATAGGTTTCAGTGTAATTTTAATATTGAAAAACAACAATGCATTGACTACTCCATCGACACTGAGAATAGTCTGAAAGTTTACTCTACTTTCAAATGGAAAATTGATCGTGCCACAGTTTTGTGGATGCCCGCAAAAGATATGAGACACTTCGTATTTTGTCCTCATAAAGAAGAATACATTATTCAAAGGCAGAGTATAGTATTTGCTATGATTCCTGGTGCCCCAGTTTCCACTGGTTGATGTGACAAGATTCAGGTGACACGTTCATACTGAGTACATAGTGTGAAAAGAGGAACTCTGAATTTAGAAAACACAGGGCAGTAAGTCCTCCACCCAGACTTTGCCCAAGAGGGAGACATCATCTTTATTATACTGGGCAATAAACAAAACTGATGTTTGCTCTGAACAGAACATTATCTGTATTTTCCAAAGCTATTCAGTACACTAACTTCCTTAAAGAGATAGTCTAGACTATCAGTGACAGCTCACAAGACATGTGGAAACGTGAAAGACTTTTGGAGGATTGTCTCCCAATATGTCTCTATTCAAATGTCACATATGTGTTTTAAACTGGAGGATACATTTCCAATAACAAAATTGCTGAGCTGTTTTTGAAGCATTTTTAATTTGGATCAACATTTCAAACCATTCTACAGCAATGTGTAGTTTCCAGTTTCTCCAGCAATATTGAGGAGTGTCTATTTTGTGAAACCCACTCCATCTTAATGATTTATCAAAAATTTTTAAAAATTGTTTAGATATAATTAATATAAATTATATTAGTTTCAGATATGTAACATAATGATTCAATATTTGTATATATTGTGAAATGTTCACCAAAATAAATCTAGTTGACATCCATCACTATACATAGTTACAAACTTTATCCCTATGATGAAAACTTCTAAGAATTACTCTCTTTGAACTTTCAAGTGCATAATACAGCATTATTAACTATAATCATCATACTGTACATTACATCACCATAACATACTCATTTTTATAGCTAGAAGTTTGTGCCTTTTGACTCCGTTCACTCATTTCATGTATCCCCAGGTTCTGGCAACCAGAAGTCTGCTTTATCTGTGAACTCATTTTTATTTTTTCTCTCTCTCTTTTATTTATTTATTTTTTAAGATTTAACATATAAGTGAGATCATACAATATTTGTCTTTCTCTGCTTGACTTATTTCACTTAGAATAATGACCTCTAGATACGGTAGTTATATTTTTAATTTACTGAGAAACCACCATATGTTTTTTCATAGTTGTTGCACCAATGTACATTCCCAATAACAGTGTACAAGGTTTCCCTTTTCTCCAAGTCCTCCTCCTCAGTTATTTCTTGTCTTTTTCATAATAATCATTCTGACAGGTGTGAGGTAGTATGTGATTGTGGTTTTGATTTACCTTTCCCATATGATCAATAGCATTGAGCACTTTCCCATATACCTCTTTATATCTTCTATGGAAAAATACTTATTTAGATCCCCTGCATATTTTTAATCAGATTGTTTTTTGCTACTGAGTTGCCAAAATGTTTTTGATATATTTTGAATATTAACCACTAATCAGATATATTATTTGAAAATATTTTCTCGCATTTGGTAGGTGCCCCTTTTATTTTGTTGATTATTTCCTTTGCTATGCAGAAGCTTTATAGTTTGATATAGTCTACTTATAATTTTTGCTTAAACTTTTTAATATTTTTATATTTTATGAATGAAATACTGTTTTCATAATGTTAAGGAAGAAGATGATTTGCTTTGAATAACTAGTATGAACTATAAATTATTTTAGTGTAATATAGTGTATATATTTAGTGTATCTAGATTATTCTTATTTATCATCACCTATAAATGTATGTAAATTTTCTTAGAAGCCTTGGGCACACGGAGCAGTGTTTCAATGATATTTATATTGATCACATTTTTACAGAAACATTAAAACTTATCCCTTCCCTTTAACTTATGGATTATAAGAATGTGATTGAAATAGCATACTACTGAAGACATTACTTTGCCAACAAAGGTCCGTCTAGTCAAGGCTATGGTTTTCCCAGTGGTCATGTATGGATGTGAGAGTTGGACTGTGAAGAAAGCTGAGCGCCAAAGAATTGAGGCTTTTTAACTGTGGTGTTGGAGAAGACTCTTGAGAGTCCCTTGGACTGCAAGGAGATCCAACCAGTCCATTCTGAAGATCAGCCCTGCGATTTCTTTGGAAGGAATGATGCTGAAGCTGAAACTCCAGTACTTTGGCCACCTCATGCGAAGAGTTGACTCATTGGAAAAGACTCTGATGCTGGGAGGGATTGGGGGCAGGAGGAGAAGGGGATGACAGAGGATGAGATGGCTGGATGGCATCACTGACTAGATGGACATGAGTCTGAGTGAACTCCTGGAGTTGGTGATGGACAGGGAGGCCTGGCGTGCTGTGATTCATGGGATCGCAAAGAATCAGACACAAATGAGTTACTGAACTGAACTGAACTGAATTCTACCTTGGTAGAATGAGTATCCATAACTTTTCTTAGGAAAAGATGGAATTTTGTCCTTCTGTTTTATTTTTTATAAATATATTTATTATATTCTATTATACATGCCTTTTATTATCATTTATTGTATTATCGCACTATTTAGAACCTTGAGTACAATACAAGACTGAATGGAAGGGATAAGAGTGTATATCTCCAGGCCTGATTGCCAATCTCAAGTGGTAAAATATTCATGTTTTTACCATTAACTATCTTAGCTGAATTCATTAGTTTCATTAAGTCCTCTTCTGGGTACCAAACAAGCACAGGAAATCAAGGAAAGGATGACCCAGGTTTTGCTACTAGGCTTTATGACTGTCTCCCTCGGCCTTCCCTGCTCACCTGCGTGTTCTGGCAGCCTTCTCACAGAGCCCCTGTACACAGGTTTGCAGAGACCCCTGTTAGATAGGGTAGAACCAAGACTTTCTGGTCCAGGTATCCTTTCAGAGAAAACTCAGCTGCCTGACAACTCTTCCTGTGCTGTGTTTCTGTGCTGCTTTATTTGAGGTTGCAAGTACCTGGAAAAGAAAAGCAGATGTTTTTCAAGAATGTTTATGAAACTTCTGTTTTTAAGGTGCACATTAACAGGACCCCAACTCTCTTGCATTTGCAGCTCACTTTTTGAAATTATGTACATGTCCTCTAGAATTTGCTTGGGCAAATCTTTATCCATGGGCACTGGAAACCCCTCGGTTTCTGCAATGAAGCCATTCCAATTTTGTCAATGGCACCCCATTCCAATACTCTTGCCTGGAAAATCCCACAGACGGAGGAGCCTGGTAGGCTGCAGTCCATGGGGTCGCTAAGGGTCGGACATGACTGAGCGACTTCATTTTCACTTTCAGTTGAAAAGGTGGTTTAATCCCTTCTTGGTTTAATAAAGGTTTCTTTTTAAATGAATATATATTGAATTGCATAAAATAGTTCTGCATCTTTTGAGATAACCATACATTTTTATGGTTTATAAGCAAATATATTGGTAGATTTTCCATTATTGAATCAAATTGCATTTCTGGAATAAAACACATTTGGTCATGTGTCATTAAATGTATTATTTTTTAATATAAATTTATTTATTTTAATTGGAGGCTAATTACTTTACAATATTGTATTGGTTTTGCCATACATCAACATGAATCTGCCACGGGTGTACATGTGTTTCCCATCCTGAACCCCCCTCCCATATCCCTCCCCATACCATCCCTCTGGGTCATCCCAGTCAATCAACCCCAAGAATCCTGTATGATGCATAGAACCTGGTCTGGCAATTCATTTCACATATGATATTATACATGTTTCAATGCCATTCTCTCAAATCATCCCACTCTCGCCCTCTCCTACAGAGTCCAAAAGACTGTTCTATACATTCGTGTCTCTTTTGCTGTCTCACATACAGGGTTATCATTACCATCTTTCTAAATTCCATATGTATGTGTTAGTATACTGCATTGGTGTTTTTCTTTCTGTCTTACTTCACTCTGTATAATAGGCTCCAGTTTCATCCATCTCATTAGAACTGATTCAAATGTATTCTTTTTAATGGCTGAGTAATACTCCATTGTGTATATGTACCATGGCTTTCTTATCCATTCTTCTACTGATGGGCATCTAGGTTGCTTCCATGTCCTGGCTATTATAAACAGTGCTGTGGTGAATATGGAGAAGGCAATGGCACCCCACTCCAGTACTCTTGCCTAGAAAATCCTATGGACGGAGGAGCCTGGTGGGCTGCTGTCTATGGGGTCGCACAGAGTCGGACATGACTGAGCGACTTCACTTTCACTTTTCACTTTCATGCATTGGAGAAGGAAATGGCAACACACGCCAGTGTTCTTGCCTGGAGAATCCCAGGGTTGGGGGAGCCTGGTGGGCTGCTGTCTATGGGGTCACACAGAATTGGACACAACTGAAGTGACTTAGCAGCAGCAGCAGTGGTGAATATTGGGGTACATGTGTCTCTTTCATTTCTGATTTCCTTGGTGTGTATGCCCAGCAGTGGGATTGCTGGGTCATAAGGCAGTTCTATTTCCAGTTTTTTAAGGAATCTCCACACTATTCTCCATAGTGTCTGTACTAGTTTGCATTCCCACCAACAGTGTAAGAGGGTTCCCTTTTCTCCACACCCTCTCCAGCATTTATTGCTTGTAGACTTTTAGATAGCAGCCATTCTGACTGGTGTGAAATAGTACCTCATTGTGGTTTTGATTTGCATTTCTCTGATAATGAGTGATGTTGAGCATCTTTTCATGTATTTGTTAGCCATCTGTATGTCTTCTTTGGAGAAATGTCTGTTTAGTTCTTTGGCCCATTTTTTGATTGAGTCGTTTATTTTTCTGGAATTGGGCTGCAGGAGTTGCTTGTATATTTTTGAGATTAATTCTTTGTCAGTTGCTTCATTTGCTATTATTTTCTCCCATTCTGAAGACTGTTTTTTCACCTTGCTTATAGTTTCCTTTGTTGTGCAGAAGCTTTTAACTTTAATTAGGTCCCATTTGTTTATTTTTGCTTTTATTTCCAATATTCTGGGAGGTGGATCATCGAAGATTCTTCTGTGATTTATGTCAGAGAGTGTTTTGCCTATCTTCTCCTTTAGGAGTTGTATAGTTTCTGGTCTTACGTTTACATCTTTAATACATTTTGAGTTTTAAATATATTTTATTGTATTTATTAATTAAAATTGTTTTGAAAAAGTATGTATCTTATATTCATAAAAAATACATGTGTATAGCTTTATTTGTAATATCTATGTCTGAGCATGGTGTCAGGGTAATGTTAATCTCACAGTATGAAGTGAGAAACTTTTCAGTCATTTCAGTTCAGTTCAGCCACTCAGTCATGTCCGAGGCTCATTATAACTGGTTTATGCGGAAAATCAATATAACCCATGACACCAGGTTTGCTCTGACCAAGGAGGCCGCAGGCGCTGTCTCAAATCGCTGAAGGTGTCCCACCTTGGGCACCTTCTCGAGTGGGTCTTAGAAGCCCAGGCAAGTAAGTGGTCTCAGAGGACTTCCGCGCTCTAATTATTTTGGCCTGAAGGAAGATCGGAAGAGAAAAGGAGGAAAAAGAAACAAGAGAGAACGACACGGAGAGACCAAGCTTTGAGCAAGGCCCATAGCTTTATTTTCAAAGGGAGCTTACATGCCTTAAGTTGTGCATAGAGGATAATAGGGGATGTGAAATCATGCAAAGTCAGCAGTCTTTGATCCTTATCGAGACCAGGCTTTCTTTTCTGCAAACTTATCGTATACAAATGGTTTAGGTGATTTACATCATCTTCTGGCCAGAAGGCCTGTTAACACTTTATGACTCTGATAAAAGTTTGTCAACCATAAAACTTATTTTCTCTAAGAGTAATTATTTTAAAGTTTGGCGCCATCCTCCGAAGGTGTTAAATAAAGTTGCATTCCTATAGGGCAGAGGTGCAGTGGGTTTACAACAAGGAAAGAATTTATTACCTTAAGGGTCTAAAGTTGTTAGCACCAAGGCCACTACTTATTTTTTCTATGTACCAACTATATTAATTAATACACTTCCAAGGATACAATACAGGGGATGTGGAAACTTGGCAGCAAGCATTGGCTCAACAATGAAATCTTCTACTAGTTCTAACAATTTCTAACTCTCCGAGAGGCTTTATACTATTTGAATATCTTAAGCTTCCCATGACTCTCGAGGTTGGGAGATTGTAAACAATCGTATGCGTAGCTGTGGGAGTCCAGGTAAACCTGTCAGGCAAGTTAGAGAGCCATCTGAGGGGTTTGGTTTGAAACACTCCTATTATACCCAGGAGGCTAATTAGCTAGAGCTCTAAGTTGATTTCCTTCAGAGAAAGGTGATCAGGGATAGCACCCCCGTTAATGTCAGAGGAGTTGGTGAAAGTCGTAAAATAGTAAAACAGATTCTGGTTTTGGGGTAGATGCTCAGGCAGGTCCAGGGGGGGCCCCTTGAGTCCTGACTCGCCTTTGCATATCAGGCCTCTCCGCATGACCTTTGTCATGGGTGGGAACTCCCGTGCTGGCTCCCGGCACATCACCAACTCTCAGAGTTTACTCAAACTCATGTCCATTGAGTTGGTGGTGCCATCCAACCACCTAATCCTCTGTCATCCCCTTCTCCTCCCACTTTGAATCTTTCCCAGCATCATGGTCTTTTCAAATGAGTCAGAACTTCACATCAGGTGGCCAAAGTATTGGAGTTTCAACTTCAACATCAGTCCTTCCAAAGAATATTCAGGACTGATCTCCTTTAGGATGAAGTGGTTGGATCTCCTTGCAGTCCAAGGGATTCTCAAGAGTCTTCTCCAACACTACAATACAAAAGCATAAATTCTTCAGTGCTCAACTTTCTTTATAGTCCAATTCTTGCATCATACATGATGACTGGAAAAACCATAGCCTTGAGTAGACAGATCTTTGTTGGCAAAGTAATGTCTCTGCTTTTTAGTATGCTGTCTAGGTTGGTCATAATTTTCCTTCCAAGGAGTAAGCGTCTTTTAATTTCATGGTTACAACCACCATCTGCAGTGACTTTGGAGCCCAGAAAAATAAAGTCAGCCACTATTTCCCCATCTATTTGTCATGACATAATGGGGCTGGATGCCACGATCTTCGTTTTCTGAATGTTGAGCTTTAAGCCAACTTTTTCACTCTCCTCTTTCACTTTCATCAATAGGCTCTTTAGTTCTTCTTTGCTTTCTGCCATAAGTGTGTTGTCATCTGTATATCTGAGGTTACTGATATTTCTCCCAGCAATCTTGACTCCAGCTTGTGCTTCATCCAGCCCAGTGTTTCTCAGGATGTACACTGCATATAAGTTAAATAAGCAGGGTGACAATATACAGCTTTGATGTACTCCATTTCCTATTTGGAAACAGTCTGTTGCTCCATGTCCAGTTCTAACTGTTGCTTCCTGACCTGCATATAGGTTTCTAAAGAGGCAGATCAGGTGGTCTGGTATTCCCATCTCTTTCAGAATTGTCCACAGTTTATTGTGATCCATGCAGTCAAAGGCTTTGGCATAGTCAATAAAGCAGAAAGAGATGGTTTTCTGAAATTCTCTTGCTTTTCCAATGATCCAGTGGATGTTGCCAATTTGGCCTCTGCCTTCCTAAAACCAGCTTGAACATCTGGAAGTTTAAAGTTCATGTACTGTTAAAGCCTGGCTTGGAGAATTTTGATCATCACTTTACTAGCATGTGAGATGAGTGCAATTGTAGGGTATTTTGAGCACTCTTTGGCCTTGCCTTTCTTTGAGATTGAAATGAAAACTGACCTTTTACAGTCCTGTGGCCACTGCTGAGTTTTCCAAATTTGCTGCCATATTGAGTGCAGCACTTTAACTGCATCATCTTTGAAGATTTGAAATGGCTCAACTGGAATTCCATCACCTCTACTAGCATTGTTCATAGTGATGTTTCCTGAGGCCCACTTGACTTCACATTCCATGATGTCTGGCTCTAGGTGAGTGATCACACCATCATGATTATCTGGTCATGAAGATCTTTTTTCTGCAGTTTTTATGTGTATTCTTGCAACCTCTTGTTAATGTTTTCTGCTTCTATTAGGTCCATACTATTTCTGTCCTTTATTGAGCTATCTTTTCATGAAATGTTCCCTTAGTATCTCTAATTTTCTTGAAGAGATGTCTACTCTTTCCCATTCTATTGTTTTCATTTATTTCTTTGCAAGAAGAAATTTTTACTCCTTGTTTATTTTCACGTAAAATTGCAATGTAATTCTGTCTTAAACTTTTGTTAGAATTCACCAGGGAAGACTTCTGAGCCCAGAGTTTCTGTTTTTTTTTTTTTTTTTTTTTTTTTTTTTTTTTTTTTTTTTTTTGTGTGTGAAAATATTTAAACAAAAATTCATTGTCTTAGTAAATACAGAGCCATTCTTGTTATTCTCAAAGGAATTTCAGTATCTTTCCAACCAATGTGGTTGTTTCATTGAAGTAGTCAAATATACTGGCATGGAATATTTTTGTTACCTGCTCAGTCACTCAGTTATACCTGACTCTTTGTGGCCACATGGACGGTAGCCTGCCAGCTCCTCTTAACCAGACATTATCCAGGCAAGAATACTGGAATTTGTTGCCATTTTATACTCCAGGGGATCTTCTCAACACGGGGATCAAACCCACATCTCTTGCATCTCCTTCATTGGCAGGTGGATTCTTTACCACTGTGCCACCTGAGAAACCATGCTCTGTGCATGTTTCTGTGTGTGTGTATGTGTGACTAGAAGAGGACATCTGAATGTTTTATTTTTGCAGAGGGACAAATTGAGTCAGTCTAAGAAAAAAAAAATGTTTTTCCAGATTTTTGATTTGTGCTTGTAGGTTTTAAAAATAGTTTCATCTCTTTCATAATTGTCTTAAATTTCTCTTTCTATTTACATAAGTTTCTTGTATTTAATATAACCAGTTGTTTGCTTGTTTTGGCAAGGGTATGAAACCTAATTCAAAAATAAATGCTATAATATAGAGGAGAGAAAAAGTAGTTTAAGACATTTCACACTGGTTGAAGAAAAATGGTTTTTCCATCAAGAAAAAAATAAATATATCCTAATAAATAATGTGACACTTGAATAGCAAATTTTAAAGCTTACTGCCAATATAGGAGAGTGTTTGGTTCACTGATTTATATTTTATTTCAGTAAAGGAGAAAAGTACGGATGCTTTGGACCTTAGTTCAGAGTTCAATTAACTTTGAAGAGTTCGAAAGTAATTTACAAGGCCATACAAGCATTTAATGAATCGAGTGCCAAGGGAGGTGAAAGTGCTTGAGCAAGTGATAATAATAAACCTCCCCCTTTTTGACCCACAAATCATGGATGACTTTCTGTAGCCTGGTAAGTAGGAAAACAGATTTTTCATGCTCAGGACGAAGTAAATCAAATAACTATAAGGAAAATAAGGGTACTCTTTATAAAGTAAACAAATAAAACTTAAATATAATAAATACATTTGGATAATTAAAGTTATTATTCATCAAACACCTTTGCCCTGGAATTCCTTTATATCTTTGTAGAATATGAAATTGTTGAAGGATCAGTTTTCTTTATTTTATTTTTTAAATTTAAATTTATTTATTTTAGTTGGGGGCTAATTACTTTACAATATTGTATTGGTTTTGTTAGAGTGTCTGTCAAAAATTTTCTTGTTTTTATTCTTTTGATGCTTTTTTTTTTTTTTAGGTGACTTGACAATAGTATCCTACTGACTTAGGGTCATTTAAACAAATCATGTGTGTTCTCTCTCTCTTCTCTACTTGATTTTTATTAAACTCTACTGTAGTCTTATTATGAAAATAATTTTATAAAGGTCACTTTTACTACATACTGTGAGAGTATACCAGTATGAATACTCATGGGCCCACATACCACATTTTTCATGTTATCTAAAGTTTTCTAATATTTTGCATATTTTGATTGTTTGTAACACTGATAACTTGTAGTGCTAAAGGTCACTTGTACTAGAATATATAATAGGAGAATAAGAGTGAATTTTTAAATTCTAACATAATACATTAGTTGATATACTAAACATTAGTTAGAATTAAAAATTATTTGCCATTGAAAATTGCTTACATTGACATATATAATAGAAAATAAGCAGACTTTTTTCCACAATAATACATTAATTAATGAAGTAATCAACAGTTATGTGTAAGGACAAAATACTCCATAAATTTTGAGTCTTATTTAGAAATAATCAAATGTATGTCTAAGTAAATGATAGTGGAATTCAATGATTCATCTTAGAATTGAAATATTGTGCCAGAAGAGCTATTCAAATCATATTAAATACATATATATTTTACAGAATATTTAACTTTGCCAATTCAGTCCTATACCATAATTATTTCTAAGTCATTTTAGCATTGTGCTATCCAAGTACATAACGTTTAATAACAAACAAGCATGTAAAGAATCTCCATGACTTACTAGTATGCAATCCCACATAGCCAATATGCAATTTACCTTTAGGATTTAAGTATTTTAGGCCCAAATTATCTATTACCTTGCCATTAAAAATACCTAGTTTGCCATACTGTGTCCAAGATTATTAAAATTGCTAAATTTTTCTCAACTTATCTGAATTTGGATTGATCTCTACAAGGAGATCCAACCAGTCCATCCTAAAGGAGATCAGTCCTGGGTGTCCATTGGAAGACTAATGCTAAAGCTGAAACTCCAATGCTTGGGACACCTCATGCGAAGAGTTTACTCACTGGAAAAGACTTTGATGCTGGGAGGGATTGAGGGCAAGAGGAGAAGGGGACGACAGATGATGAGATGGCTGGATGGCAACACCAACTCGATGGACATAAGTTTGAGTAAACTCTGGGAAATGGTGATGGACGGGGAGGCCTGGTGTGCTGCGATTCATGGGGTCGCAAAGATTCAGACACGACTGAGTGACTGAACTGAACTGAACTGAACTACATTTTTAAAAAGCTCCTTATAGTTCAAGAAATCTTCCTATCTATTGTCAGAATAAACTCCCTTTGAAATTCTTTCCCTCATGTTTCACTTCACCTGTGTAGTTTTTTTTTTTTTTTCTTTTTGTTACTTACACTTTGTCAGCTAAAATAATAGGAATTTTAAAATGCTATTCACCTGTTATTTTATTGCCCTTCAGTCAAACTTAGGCACATAAAAAACAAACTTATTTGTTAATATGTACTGAAAGAGAAAAACTGCAAAATGGCAAAAAATCCAAAAAGGCACACGGAATTCTTATGAGGTCTATCCATCATGCAATGAAGCAGCAACATACATAAATTAGAAGTATATGATTAGAATCATCAAAAGAATATGAGATATTTACAGTTTCCTTTAATATGATGAAATAAAATATTGCTCCTTTAGAAGACATTTCATTTGAGGAAATTTTTTAAAATTTATGAAAACAAAGTCTATGTTATAAACTTAAGGAAAATTGGTAATTATTATTAGATTTGTCATGTCAAACTAGAAACTTCACTGAATAAGTGAATCAATTAAAATAGGTTTGAATACAGTACTTTTAGAAGAAAGCTGAAATTACAAAAAAAACTTTAATAAAACTTCCTTTTTGATGTATCTCCAAATGAGACCTCAGAGGCTTATTTCAGGAGTAGAGGCCCATTCTTTTCATTAACATTCATAAATCATCAGTTATTAAAAATCTAAGCTTGCTATTAATACCTTGCAATTTAATTCAGAAGTATGAAATTTTCTCACATTTGAAGAGCTGCATGTATGAAAGCTCAAGTTCTTTAAGCAATAGCCTTCAGGATTTATTATATTATTAACATATTTATTGGTAGGTATTTATAGATAAAGTTTTATATCTGTTAGCTGCATATATGAATATGACTGTAACACTAATTATCACTGTTAAATGTATCTTTTATTGAGCTTGTAGATAATTACACTGAGAGTAAACTTAAACAAAATGACTTAACCAAACTGGTAAAAGGAAATTTGGCTGCATGACCCTAGTAGTAAACTACTCAATGTTTAATTTAGAGACCCAAATTGAATCTTTGAAATGTTTGACGACTGCTGGTCATATTTTATGCAAATAAATGCAATAACCTTTTCCAAGACTTGGGCAGTAAATAAAAGAGGCACTGATTTTATTGACAGCCCATGAGATGTGTTCCTACATGTCTCAGTTTCTAGAAAACATATTTATTAAAAAGGTATAACGTAGTATATAGATAATCACATTGGGAAACAAAATTTGCTTAAGATTATGAAGACTAATGTTTATATCTGTTTGCATTGTGCAATCACTTTTTGAAATCTATTTTTAATTTTTTACTTCTTCTGCATGCAGTCTTCTAGTTACAGAGAGTAGGGCGTACTCTCTAGTTGTGATGCATGGGCTTATGAAATATTCAGCATGTAAAGGAACATGATAAATGACCACCAAACCGAACAAAAGAGGAGGCGATAGGGAGTCTACCTGAAAAAGAATTCAGAATAATGATAGTAAAAGTGATCCAAAATCCTGAAAACAAAATGGAGTTACAGGTAAATAGTCTGGAGACAAAGATTGAGAAAATGCAAGAAATGTTTAACAAGGACCTAGAAGAAATAAAAAAAAATATTCAATCAATAATGAATGATGCAATACCTGAGATCAAAAACACTCTGGAGGGAACCAACAGTAGAAAAACTGAAGCAGAAGGCAGGATAAGTGAGGTGGAAGATAGAATGGTGGAAATAAATGAAGCAGAGAGGAAAAAAGAATGTAAAGAAACAAGGAAAACCTCAGAGACCTCTGGGACACTGGCAAACACCCCATCCTTCATATCATAGGAGTTGCAGAAGAAAAAGACAAAAAGAAAAGCCATGAGAAAATACCTGAAGAGAGTAGTTGAAAACTTCCCTAAAATGGAGAAGGAAATAGTAACCCAAGTCCAAGAATTCCAGAGAGTCCCACACAGGATAAATCCAGGGTGAAACACCCCAAGACACATATTAATCAAATTAACAAAGATCAAACACAAAGAAGAATATTAAAAGCAGCAAGGGAAAAACAACAAATAACACACAAGGGGACTCCCATAAGGATAACAGGTGATCTTTCAATAGAAACTCTTCAGGCCAGAAGGGAATGTCAGGACATACTGCAAGTTATGAAAGAGAAAAACCTACAACCCAGATTATTATACCCAGCATGGATCTGATTCAAATATGAAGGAGAAATCAAAAGCTTTATAGACAAGCATCTTAACAAGGATCTTCTCTAGACAGGAAACACAGAAAAGGTGTATAAATTTGAATCCAAAACAACAAAGTAAATAGCAACGGGATCATAAGTTCAGTTTAGTTCAGTCACTCAGTCGTGTCCGACTCTATGCGACCCCATGAATCGCAGCACGCCAGGCCTCCCTGTCCATCACCAACTCACAGAGTTTACTCAAACTCATGTCCATCAAGTCAGTGACGCCATCCATCCATCTCATCTTCTGTCGTCTCCTTCTCCTCCTTCCCCCTATCCTTCCCAGCATCAGGATCTTTTCCAATGAGTCAACTCTTCGCATGAGGTGGCCAAAGTACTGGAGTTTCAGCTTTAGCATCAGTCCTTTCAATGAACACCCAGGATTGATCTCCTTTAGGATGGACTGGTGGGATCTCCTTGCAGTCCAAGGGACTCTCAAGAGTCTTCTCCAACACCACAGTTCAGAAGCATCAATTTTTCTGCGCTCAGCTTTCTTCACAGTCCAACTCTCACAACCAGTGGTCATGCCATTAGATCATATTTATCAATAATTACCTTAAACGTAAATGGGTTGAATGCCCCAACCACAAGACAAAGACTGCCTGAATGGACAAAAACAAGACCCCAATATATGCTATCTACAAAAGATCCACGGCAAAACAAGGGACACATACAGACTGAAAGTGAAGGGCTGGAAGAAAAAATTTCATGCAAATGGAGACCAATACAAAGCAGGAGTAGCAATACTCATGTAAGATAAAATAGACTTTGAAATAAAGGCCATGAAAAGAGACAAAGAAGGACATGACATAATGATCAAAGGGTAAATCCAAGAAGAAGATATAACAATTATAAATACATATGCACCCAACATCGGATCACCACAATATATAAGGCCAATGCTAGCAAGCATGAAAGGGCAAATTAACAGTAATACGATAATAGTGGGAGACTTTAACACCCCACTCACACCTAAGGATACATCAAGCAAACAGAAAGTTAATAAGGAAACACACATTTTAAATGATACAATGGACCAGTTAGAACTAATTAATATCTGTAGGACATTTCACCCCAAAACAATGAAATTCACCTTTTTCTCAAGTGCGCATAGAATGTTCTCCAGGATAGATCACGTGCTGGGCCATAAATCTAGCCTTGGTAAATTCAAAAAAATTGAAATCATTCCAAGCATCTTCTCTGATCACAATGCGTTCTGATTAGAAGATTAGAAGAACTAAAGAGCCTCTTGATGAAAATGAAAGAAGAGAGTGAAAAAGTTGGCTTAAAGCTCAACATTCAGAAAACGAAGATCATGGCATCTGGTCCCATCACTTCATGGGAAATCAATGGGAAAACAGTGGAAACAGTGGCTGCCTTTATTTTTCTGGGCTCCAAAATCACTGCAGATGGTGATTGTAGCCATGAAATTAAAAGATGCTGGCTCCTTGGAAGGAAAATTGTGACCAACATAGATAGCACATTACAAAGCAAAACCATTACTTTGTCAACAAAGTTCCATGTAGTCAAGGCTATGGTTTTTCCAGTAGTCATGTATGGATGTGAGAGTTGGACTACAAAGAAAGCTGAACACTGAAGAACTGATGCTTTTGAACTGTGGTGTTGGAAAAGACTCTTGTGAGTCCCTTGGACTACAAAGAGATCCAACCAGTCCATCTGAAAGGAGATTAGTCCTCGGGGTCCATTGAAGGGACCGATGTTGAAGCTGAAACTCCAATACTTTGGCCACCTGATGCGAAGAGCTAACTCATTTGAAAAGGCTCTGATGCAGGGAAAGATTGAGGACATGAGGAGAAGGGGACAACAGAGGATAAGATGGTTGGATGGCATCACTGACACAGTAGACATGGGTTTGGGTGGACTCTGGGAGTTGGTGATGGACACGGAGCCCTGGTGTGCTGCGGTTCATGTGGTCACAAAGAATCGGACATGACTGAGAGACTGAACTGAACTGAACAGAAAAAAAAAAAAAAAAACTATTAAACATACAAACATATGGAAGCTAAACAACATGCCTCTGAATAACCAACAAGCCACAAAAGAAATAAAAATATGCATAGTTATGAATGAAAATGAAAATACAACAACCCAAAACCTATTGGACTCAGTAAGCCCAGTGCTATGTGGAAAGTTCATAGCAAAACAGCCATACCTCAAGAAACAAGGGAAAAGTAAAATAAATAACCTAAACCTATACCAAAAGCAACTAGAAAAACAAGAAATTATGAACCCAAGGGGTAGTAGAAGGAAAGAAATCATAAAAAATAGGGCAGAAATAAATGAAAAAGAAACAAAGGAAACCATAGCAAAAATCAACAAAGTTAAAATTGGTTCTTTGAGAAGGTAAATAAAATAGACAAACCATTATCCACAGCCATCAAGAAAAAAAGGGAGAAGAATCAACTCAACAAAATTAGAAATGAAAATGGAGAAATCACAACAGACAACACAGAAATACAAAGAATCATAAGAGACTACTATCAGCAACTATATGCCAATAAAATGGACAACTTGGAAGAAATGGACAAATTCTAGAAAAGTATGACTTTCCAAAACTGAACCAGGAAGAAATAGAAAATCTTAACAGACCTATCACAAGCATGGAAGTCAAAATTGTAATCAGAAATCTTCCAACAAACAAAACCTCAGGACCACATGGCTTCACAGCTGATTTCCATCAAAAATTTAAAGAAGAACTAACAGCTATCCTACTCAAACTCTTTCAGAAAACTGCAGAGGAATGTAAAGTTTCAAACTCATTCTATGAGGCCACCATCACCCTAACACCAAAACCTGACACAGATGCCACCAAAAAAGAAACTACAGGCAATTTCACTGATGAACATAGATGGAAAAATCCTTAACAAAATTCTAGCAAACAGAATCAAACAATATATTAAAAAGATCATATATCATGACCAAGTGGGCTTTATCCAAGTGATGCAAGGATTCTTTAATATCTGCAAATCTGTGATACACCACATTAACAAATCGAAAGATAAAAACCATATGATTATCTCAATAGATAGAGAGAAAGCCTTTGTAAAATTCAACATCCATTTATGATAAAAACCCTCCAGAAAGCATGAATAGAAGGAACATACCTCAACATAAAAAAAGCCATATATGATAAACCCACAGCAAACATTATCCTCAATGGTGAAAAATTGAAAGCATTTCCCCTCAAGTCAGGAACAAGAAAAGGGTGGCCACTCTCACCATACTATTCAATATAATTTTGGAAGTTTTAGACATAGTAATCAGAGAAGAAAAATAGATAAAAGGAATCCAGCTTGGAAAAGAAGTAAAACTCTCACTGTTTGCAGATGACACGATCCTCTATATAGAAAACCTGAAAGACTATACGAGAAAATTACTAGAGCTAATCAATGAATATAGTAAAGTTAGGATATAAAATTAACACACAGAAATCCCTTGCATTTCTATACACTAACAATGAGAAAACAAAAAGAGAAATTAAGAAAACAATTCCGTTCACCATTGCAACAAAAAGAACAAAATACTTAAGAATAAATCCACCTGAAGAAAAAAAAATCTATATATATAAAAGTATAAAACACTGATGAAAAAAATCAAAGAGGACACAAATAGATGGAGAAATACACCATGTTCATGGATTGGAAGATTCAGTATAGTGAAAACAAGTATACTACCCAAAGCAGTCTATAGATTCAATGTAATCCCTATCAAGTTGCCAATGGTAATTTTGAGAGATCTAGAAGAAATTATTTCACAATTTTTATGGAAATACAATAAACCTCGAATAGCCAAAGCAATCTAGTGAAAGAAAAATGGAACTGGATGGATCAACCTACCTGATTTCAGACTATACTACAAAGCCACGGTCATCAATTCAGTATGGTACTGGCACAAAGGCAGAAATAGAACAAAATGGAACAAAATGGAAAGCCCAGAGATAAATCCACGCACCTATGGACACCTTCTCTTTGACAAAGGAGGAAAAAATATACAATGGAGAAAAGACAATCTCTTTAACAAGTGGTGCTGGGAAAACTGGTCAACCACTTGTAAAAGAATGAAATTAGAACACTTTCTAACACCATAGACGAAAATAATTTCAAAATAGATTAAAGATCTAAATGTAAGACCAAAAACTATAAAAGTCCTAGAAGAAAACATAGGCAAAACACTCTCTGACATAAATCACAGCAGGATCTTCTATGACCCACCTCCCAGATTAATGAAAATAAAAACAAAAATAAACAAATAGGACCTAAATAAACTTAAGAGCTTTTGCACAACAAAGGAAACTATAAGAAAGGTGGAAAGACAGCCTTTAGAAAGGAAGAAAATAATAGCAAATGAAGCAACTGACAAAAATTTAATCTCAAAAATATACAAGCAACTCCTGCAGCTCAATTCTAGAAAAATAAATGACCCAATCAAAAAATGAGCCAAAGAACTAAACAGACATTTCTCCAAAGACATACAGATGGCTAACAAACACATAAAAGATGGTCAACATCACTTATTATCAGAGAAATGCAAATCAAAACCACAATGAGATATCATCTCATGCCAGGCAGAATGGCTGCTATCAAAAAGTCTACAAACAATAAATGCTGGAGAGGGTGTGGAGAAAAAGGAACCTTCTTACACTGTTGGTGGTAATGCAAACTAGCACAGCCATTACAGAGAACAGTGTGGAGATTCCTTTAAAAAACTGGAAATATAACTGCCAAACAATCCAGCAATCCCACTGCTGGGCATACATACCCAGGAAACCAGAATTGAAAGAGACATGTGTACCCCAATGTTCATCACATCACTGTTTACAATAGCCAGGACATGGAAGCAACCTAGATGCCCACCAGTAGATGAATGGATAAGAAAGCAGTGGTACATATACACAATGGAATATTACTCAGCCATTAATAAGAATGCATTTTAATCAGTTCTAATGAGGTGGATGAAACTGGAACCTACAATACAAAGTGAAGTAAGTGATAAAGAAAATACCAATACAGTTTTGGGCTCCAAAATCACTGCAGACGGTGACTGCAGCCATGAAATCAAAAGACACTTACTCCTTGGAAGGAAAGTTATGACCAACTTGGATAGCATATTCAAAAGCAGAGACATTACTTTGCCAACAAAGGTCTGTCTAATCAAGGCTATGGTTTTTCCTGTGGTCATGTATGGATGAGAGAGTTGGACTGTGAAGAAGGCTGAGCACCGAAGAATTGATGTTTTTGAACTGTGATGTTGGAGAAGACTCTTGAGAGTGCCTTGGACTGCAAGGAGATCCAACCAGTCCATTCTAAAGGAGATCAGTCCTGGGTGTTCTTTGGAAGGAA
Source organism: Bubalus bubalis (assembly GCF_019923935.1). Classification (NCBI taxonomy): domain Eukaryota; kingdom Metazoa; phylum Chordata; class Mammalia; order Artiodactyla; family Bovidae; genus Bubalus; species Bubalus bubalis. The sequence continues at coordinate 77,124,594 of NC_059157.1, read as the reverse complement.
TGGTGCTAAAGCTGAAGCTCCAGTACTTTGGCCACCTCATGCAAAGAGTGACTCATTGGAAAAGACTCTGATGCTGGGAGGGATTGGGGGCAGGAGGAGAAGGGGACGACAGAGGATGAGATGGCTGGATGGCATCACTGACTCGATGGACATGAGTCTGAGTGAAGTCCAGGAGTTGGTGATGGACAGGGAGGCCTGGCATGCTGTGATTCATGAGGTCGCAAAGAGTCGGACACAACTGAGTGACTGAACTGAACTGAATGCATATATATGGAACTTAGAAAGATGGTAACAATGACCATATATGCAAGATAGCAAAAGATACAGAGATGTAAAGAACAGTCTTTTGGACTCTGTGGGAGAAGGCGAGGGTGGGATGATATGAGAGGGTAGTGTTGCACTGTATATAACGTGAATCAGATTGCCAGTCCAGGTTCAATGCATGAGACAGGGTGCTCAGGGCTGATGCAATGGGATGACCCTGGGGGATAGAGGGGGAGGAAGGTGGGGGAGAGGTTCTGTATGGGGAACACATGTGCATCTGTGGCTAATTCTTGTTGATGTTTGACAAAAACCACCACAGTATTGTAAAGTAATTAAACTCCAATTAAAATAGATGAATTAATTTAAATAAGAAAAGAAACCAGATGTACCTACTGGTAAGTACATGATGTGTCACTTCTATGAGCTTGTTATTTTTGTCACTAAAATTTGTCGTCTTACCAAAAAAAAAAGAAAGAAAGAAAGACAAGATAGGAAGTAATGTTCTATAAAATTTCAATTTAAACAAAGTGCATTGGAAATGAGCATGAAATTGAGGAACAAATGATATTTTAATTCTTTAATTTTGAAAACTTTGAATTATTTCCTTTCCAACAAAAATTTATGAAAGAGTATTAGAAATAGATTTTATTCTGCCTCTGTGCATTAAGTTATTCAGTTCAGTTCAGTTCAGTCACTCAGTCATGTTCGACTCTGCGACCCCATGAAACACAGCAGGCTAGGCCTCCTTGTCCATCACCAACTCCAGGATTTCACTCAGACTCATGTCCATCGAGTCAGTGATGCCATCCAGCCATCTCATCCTCTGTCATCCCCTTGTCCTCCTGCCCCCAATCCCCCCCAGCATGAGAGTCTTTTCCAATGAGTCAACTCTTCACATGAGGTGGCCAAAGTACTGGAGTTTCAGCTTTAGCATCATTCCTTCCAAAGAAATCCCAGGGCTGATCTCCTTCAGGATGGACTAGTTGGATCTCCTTGCAGCCTAAGACACTCTCAAGAGTCTTCTCCAACACCACAGTTCAAAAGCATCAATTCTTCGGTGCTCAGCCTTCTTCACAGTCCAACTCTCACATCCATACATGACCACAGGAAAAACCATAGCCTTGACGAGACGGACCTTAGTTGGAAAAGTAATGTCTCTGCTTTTGAATATACTATCTAGGTTGATCATAACTTTCCTTCCAAGGAGTAAGCGTCTTTTAATTTCATGGCTGCAGTCACCATCTGCAGTGATTTTGGAGCCCAGAAAAATAAAGTCTGACAATGTTTCCACTGTTTCCCCATCTATTTGCCATGAAGTGATGGGACCAGATGCCATGATCTTCGTTTTCTGAATGTTGAGCTTTAAGCCAACTTTTTCACTCTCCACTTTCACTTTCATCAAGGGGCTTTTGAGTTCCTCTTCACTTTCTGCCATAAGGGTGGTGTCATGTGCATATCTGAGGTTATTGAGATTTCTCCTGGCAATCTTGATTCCAGCTTGTGCTTCTTCGAGCCCAGTGTTTCTCATGATGTACTCTGCATATCAGTTAAAAAAGCAGGGAGATAGTATACAGCCTTGATGTACTCCTTTTCCTATTTGGAACCAGTCTGTTGTTCCATGTCCAATTCTAACTGTTGCTTCCTGACCTACATAGAAATTTCTCAAGTGGCAGGTCAGGTGGTCTGGTATTCCCATCTCTTTCAGAATTTTCCACAGTTTATTGTGATCCACACAGTCAAAGGCTTTGGCATAGTCAATAAAGCAGAAATAGATGTTTTTCTGGAACTCTCTTGCTTTTTCCAAGATCCGGCAGATGTTGGCAATTTGATCTCTGGTTCCTCTGCCTTTTCTAAAACCAGCTTGAACATCTGAACGTTCACAGTTCACGTATTGCTGAAGCCTGGCTTGGAGAATTTTCAGCTTTACATTACTAGCACGTGAGATGAGTGCAATTGTGCGGTAGTTTGAGCATTCTTTGGCATTGCCTTTCTTTGGGATTGAAATGAAAACTGACCTTTTCCAATCCTGTGGTCACTGCTGAGTTTTCCAAATTTGCTGGCATATTGAGTGCAGCGCTTTCTCAGCATCCTCTTTCAGGATTTGAAATAGCGCAACTGGAATTCCATGACCTCCACTAGCTTTGTTTGTAGCCATGCTTTCTAAGGCCCACTTGACTTCACATTTCAGGATGTCTGGCTCTAGGTGAGTGATCACCCCATCGTGATTATCTGGGTCATGAAGATCTTTTCTGTACAGTTCTTCTGTGTATTCTTGCCATATCTTCTTAAAATCTTTTGCTTCTGTTAGGTCCATGCCATTTCTATCCTTTATCAAGCCCATCTTTTCATAAAATTATCCCTTGTTATCTCTAATTTTCTTGAAGAGATCTCTAGTCTTTCCCATTCTCTTATTTTCCTCTATTTCTTTGCATTGATCCCTGAGGAAGGGTTTATCTCTCCTTGCTATTCTTTGGAACCCTGCACTCAAATGGGTATATCTTTCCTTTTCTCCTTTGCTTTTCATTTCTCTTCTTTTCACATCTGTTTGTAAGGCCTCCCCAGACAGCCATTTTGCATTCTTTTCCATGGTGATGGTCTTGATCCCTGTCTCCTTTATACTGTCATGAACATCCGTCCATAGTTCATCAGGCACTCTGTCTATCAGATCTAGTCCCTTAAATCTATTTCTCACCTCCACTATATAATCATAAGGGATTTGATTTAGGTGACCTGAATGGCCTAGTGGTTTTCCCTAGTGTCTTCAATTTAAGCCTGAATTTGGCAATAAGGAGTTCATGATCTGAGCCACAGTCAGTCCAAGTCTTGTTTTTGCTGACTGTATAGAGCTTCTCCATCTTTGGCTGCAAAGAATATAATCAATCTGATTTTGGTGTTGACCATCTGGTGATGTCCATGTGTAGAGTCTTCTCTTGTGTTGTTGGAAGAGGGCATTTGCTATGACCAGTGCTTTCTCTTGGCAAAACTCTATTAGCCTTTGCCCTGCTTCATTCCATATTCCTAGGCCAAATTTGCCTGTTGCCCCAGGTGTTTCTTGACTTCCTACTTTTGCATTCCAGTTCCCTACAGTGAAAAGGACATCTTTTTTTGGGTGTTAGTTCTAAAAGGTCTTGTAGGTCTTCATTGAACCATTCAACTTCAGCTTCTTCAGCATTACTGGTTGGGGCATAGACTTGGATTACTGTGATATTGAATGGTTTGCCTTGGAAATGAACAGAGATCATTCTGTCATTTCTGAGAGTGCATCCAAGTACTGCATTTCAGAATCTTTTGTTTACAATGATGGCTACTCCATTTCTTCTGAGAGATTCCTGCCCACAGCAATAGATATAATGGTCATCTGAGTTAAATTCACCCATTCCAGTCCATTTTAGTTCACTGATTCCTAGAATGTCAACATTCACTCTTGCCACCTCTTGTTTAACCATTTCCAGTTTGCCTTGATTCATGGACCTGACATTCCAGGTTCCTATACAGTATTTCTCTTTATAGCATCGGACCTTGCTTTTATCAGCAGTCACATCCACAGCTGGGTATTCTTTTTGCTTTGGCTCCATCCCTTCATTCTTTCTGGAATTATTTCTCCACTGATCTCCAGTAGCATATTGGGCACCTACTGACCTGGGGAGTTCCTCTTTCAGTAGCCTATCATTTTGCCTTTCATACTGTTCATGGGGTTCTCAAGGCAAGAATACTGAAATGGTTTGCCATTCTCTTCTCCAGTGGACCACATTCTGTCAGACCTCTCCACCATGACCCGCCCGTCTTGGATGGCCCTACAGGCATGGCTTAGTTTCATTGAGTTAGACAAGGCTGTGGTCCTAATGTGATTTGATTGACTAGTTTTCTGTGAGTATGGTTTCAGTGTGTCTGCCTTTTGATGCTCTCTTGCAACACCTACCATCTTACTTGGGTTTCTCTTACCTTGGACATGGGGTATCTCTTGACGGCTGCTCCAGCAAAGTGCAGCCACTTCTCCTTACCTTGGATGAGGCATATCTTCTCACTGCCGCCCCTCCTGATCTTGAACGTGGAGTAGCTCCTCTAGGCCCTCCTGTGCCCGTTCACCCACCACTCCTTGGACGTGGGGTTTTTCTTCCTGGCAGCCGCCCCTGGCCTCGTGCGTGGGGTAGCTCCTCTCGGCCACTGTCCATGACCTTGGACTGGGGTAACTCCTCTTGGCCATTCCTGTGCCGTCGCAGCCTGGCACTCTCGGCCACTGCCCCTGACCTCGGACATGGGGTAGCTCCTCTCAGCCTTGCCTAGTGCGCCAGTCACAGCTGCCCGTGCTAATGAACATCAAACATTTACATATTCATATATTTACTTATCAACACATATTTTGTACACATTGTATACAAAATATTTTTTGGCTACTATTAGGATTAAAAATCTCAACTATACATGTCTAGAATAGAGATTATAACTGAGTTAAATAGGATATAAACCTAAATAAGTATAATAAATAATATAAACCTAAATACAAAAGGGGAAATAAAAGTATCTTAAACAAAGCTTATCGATAGATAAAATGCTGCAGAATTTCAGAGAAAGGAGAAACATCTGTATTTGAGGGACCAAGGAAGAATTCACACTTGAACCAGGAAGCAGAATTCTTTGTGGGGAAATGGGAAGTTGAAATTATTCAAGTCTATTAGATAATTATTAGAAGATATATAGAAATATATTTAGAAAATTGAGTAGATTCCCCTGTGCTATACAGTAAGTCCTTATTAGTTATCTGTTCTATATATAGTAATGCTCATAGGTCAGTCCCAGTCTCCCAATCTATCCCTTCCCTCCCTTTATGTTCTGGTATTCATGTTTGCTTTATACATTGTAGCTCTATTTTTGCTTTGTGTATTAATTCATTTTTACCCTTTGTTTAGATTCTACATGTAAGTAATATCATATATTTGTTTTTATCAGACTACACTCAGTATGACAATCTCTAGATCCATCCATGTTACAGCAAAAGGCATTATTGCATTACTTTTTATGGTTGAGTAATATTCCATTGTATATATGTCCCACATTAATGTCTTTTTTAAAAATTTTATTTATTTTAATTGGAGGCTAATTACTTTACAATATTGTATTGGTTCTACCACATATCAACATGAATCCGCCATGGGCGTACACGTGTTATTTTCATCCATTCATTCAGTGATGGACCTTTAGGTTGTTTCCATGTCCTGACTATTGTTACAATGAACATTGGAGTGCATGTATGTTTTTGAATTCTGGTTTTCTGCAGATGTGTACCCTGGAGTGAAATTTCTGGCTAATTTGACATCTCTATTTTTACCTTTTTAAGGAACCTCCATACTGTTCCCCATAGTGACTATATCAATTTACATGCCCAAAAACAATGTACTTATTGTCAAAACATAAATAGACTCACAGGTGTAGAAAACAAATATATAGTTACCACTGAGGAATACGGGGGGTAAGGAGAAGGATAAATTGGGCGATTGGAATTGACATATACACATTGGTGTGCTCATGCTCAGTCATGTCCAACTCTTTGCCACCTCATGGACTGTAGCCCACCAGGCTCCTCTGTCCATGGAATTTTCCAGGCAAGCATACTGAAGTGGGTTGCATTTCCTCCTCCATGGGATCTTCCTGACCCAGTGGTCTAACCCATGTCTCCTGCGTCTCCCGCATTGCCAGGTGGATTCTTTACCACTGTGCCACATGGGACGTCTATGTACACACTATTATATATATATAATATATAACTAATAAAGAGCTACCATATAGGACAGGGAACTCTTCTCACTATCTGTAATGACATACATGGGAAAAGAATATACAAAAGAGTGTATATATGTATATGTATAACTGCTTTACTTTTCTGTACAGCAGAAATTAAAACAACATTGTAAATCAACTATATTCCAATAAAGTTAGAAAAATATAAAAACAAATCTCTGCTAAGTGAAATGTCAGACAGAGAAAGACAAATACTGTACAATATCATTATTAGATGAGGAATATAAAAATGTACAACTAGTGAATGTAACAAAAAGGGAAATGGACTCATAGATACAGAGAACAGACTAGTGGTTATGGGGAGGGGAGGATGACGAGTGGGAGGAGGGGCAAGATAGTAGTAGGAGATTAAGAGGTACAAATTATTATGTATAGGTATGAAGATATATTGTACAACACAGATAATATAGTCAGTATTTTATAAAAATATAAATGGAATATAAACTTTAACCCATAACCCAATATTGTACATCAACTGTATCTCAATTAAAAATTGTTAAAAGGAAATATATAGAAAATATATAGCAACAAGAAAATATTTGGCCCATAAAAAGAAATAATATATTCTTATATTTTGATACTAGAATATATATTATTTCTCCCATATATTATTAATATCTTCAGTTCCAGAACATACTTTGCAGTTTATATCCTAAAATCATTCATTTTTACAAAATAACTCAAATTTTTAAATTGATTTTAGAAAGGTAAAGAATATGACATTTGCTTATTGAGAATCTGAGTCCCCTAGTATGAGTTTTGCACATCTTCTCACTGTGCATTAAAAATTATCAAAGCATGTCTGACCACAAATAGCAGGCTATATTAAAGTATTAAAAATATAGCAATTTATTATTCTTTTCAGGGAACATATTTTCTTATTTATATATACAGTGAGAGAAAGAGAAAGAGAGAGATTGCAGAAAAGATTTCAACAACAATTTCACACACTTTTTACAGATGGAAAATAATAATTGGATATTTTCCTTAAATATTAAGATTTCATGAATAAAAACAAAGAGAACTGGATTTTTAGATCTACTTTTTCTATTCTATATTGAAACTGTATACATACGTATCTCAGATTAATTCTGTATTTTGTGATATGAATAGGTACATTCATTTTCATGGGTATTTATAGTTCTTTATCATTTGAATCAAGTCTTGAAGGAAAAGCAAATGGTTAATTATATCATTGCATTTCTTGAGAGATAACTCCATATTAGCTTAAGTTTGTTAGTAAAACAAAGTATGAAATTCATTTTTAAATACTGCAGTCATATGAAAATCTTTGATTAAGAAGAAACATGCAGAGTTGTTGCTTTGTTTATTAACACCTTAGAAAATCCTATCTAAAAAATGTATCTACTAACTAGTAAATCTAAAAATAATTGCACTAAATTTGATCTCATGCAGAATTCATAAGATCTAATTTAACATTATTCCTGTTTTTTGAAATGCAAGTTTTTTCATGTTGGTTTATAATGAGTTTGCAAAATAAAAATAATAAACTAATACAAATTCATGTTTGAAACTGGTTTGAAACAATGATTTTGAATAGTAAATCTACAACATTTTATAACCACTTTGCAAGAGGTATGATACATTTTTTGGCTTTTTTTTTTTTTTGGTTTTCTTGTTCTGTGCCGAATCATGTACTAAAACTGAAAACATATATCTTAGTTTCCTTGGGGAGATATGTATTTTGTTTCCTTGCTATTTTATAATGATATTTAATTTTTTTTCAATGGCATGACCTTTTTAAGAAGCCTTGAAAGCAAAGTTACTACTTTAACATTTTTACATTAATTGTTCAACAAAAATTACCCTCCCCAAATTAAAGATATTATTTTTTTTTCCCCAGAACACATTATTCTTAGTTTCTCCAAGGTTCTAGTCTTGAGTTCTCAGACCACTTACAAATGTCCAAAGGACCCAGAAGAAAAACGTCACTTCCTTGTTCTGCAGTCAGAGAGTTTTTGTACTGCCTTTCTATGTTGATTAAAAATATTTTTCTTCCTGCCTGATTCTCTAGCCTTTCTATCTTGATGACTCCTTTTTATTTTGACCTGATTGGGTTTAGATTAAAAATCATAGCTTAGGACATTTTAATGACTTATCATCTATTCAGGAAACTACTCTGGAGCCCTATACTATGTGCACACCTAAAAGATGTTGCTTAATTGCCCATTGGAGGTTTTTAAGATAATTATGCACTGCTTCTCACAAAAGATCACCAATACATGCTCACACCCACCAGCACACCTCCACTGCCACCACTCTCCTACACAGGAGAGGCATAATACATTTATAAATATAATCACACATTTTTCATCCTTTGTATGCTTGTATGGATAAAATAACTTTTCATAGGTCCTAGATTGGGGAAAAGAACTCTAGTAAATGAAGTAAAGAAGTCATACTATATGAAATTTTAACATACCACCAGAAATCACCTTATAAGTCTTTAGGTGCAATCAATCTTATTATCTGTAATTTTCTTAGGTTCAACATTGATTTCTATAACCTTTTTTAGTAGACAATCAATTTAAAATGGATGCCAATAGTAGTTGGCATAGAGTTTTATGAAATGGATGGATGCTTTCACATTTTTGACTTCAACTCTCATTGCCCTTTTCCTAAGCTGAATTTTTCTTCCTTGGTTAGAAAACCAAAGGACCTAGTTCTCAAGTTTTGTTTTTATCTTTGCATTTCTCCTCTCTTGAGGATATGGTGATGAGTTCTGTCACCTTGTAAGTGTTGAGGAAACCAAAATTAAATGACCCTTTAAGATGTGTTTCAGACTTAGAGACTCCAGGTCTAAGGTGAAGATTCGAATTCAAAATCGTTAATGTTTCATAATATCATAAAATACTAAAGCTAGAAGGTATATGAAAAATAATCCTATTCTTATTCCCTTGTTTTCTGTGAAAGAAAACAGTTTCGAAGTGTTAGAGCCTATCCCAAAGCCACAGAATTTGTTAGCACCTGAAGATGGAAAGAAACCTAGACCTGATCTAACATAACCTTCTGCAGCCAATTGGATATGGACTTTTTTATATGTTAAAGTAGTGATGGTGTAACAATACATCATTTTCCTTAAAAAATGACCATAATGAAAGGATTGTTTAACACAACGAAAGTTAATGCACCAAGCAGAATTATTGAATTTTAAAAATTATTATATCTTTCTGTCTGTGGTCTACTTGTATTTCAACTAAGGTCTTTTAAATCTGCTTATGTTATAGTTACCAGGTCTATCAGTTCAGTTCAGTTCAGTCGCTCAGTCGTGTCCGACTCTTTGCGACCCCATGAATCGCAGCACGCCAGGCCTCCCTGTCCATCACCAACTCCCGGAGTTCACTCAGACTCATGTCCATCGAGTCAGTGATGCCATCCAGCCATTTCATCCTCTGTCGTCCCCTTCTCCTCCTGTCCCCAATCCCTCCCAGCATCAGAGTCTTTTCCAATGAGTCAATTCTTCACATGAAGTGGGCAAAGTACTGGAGTTTCAGCTTTAGCATCATTCCTTCCAAAGAAATCCCAGGGCTGATCTCCTTCAGAATGGACTGATTGGATCTCCTTGCAGTCCAAGGCACTCTCAAGAGTCTTCTCCAATGCCACAGTTCAAAAGCATCAATTCTTCGATGCTCAGCCTTCTTCACAGTCCAACTCTCACATCCATACATGACCACTGGAAAAACCATAGCCTTGACTAGGTGGATCTTTGTTGGCAGAGTAATGTCTCTGCTTTTGAATATGCTATCTAGGTTGGTCATAACTTTCTTTCCAAAGAGTAAGCATCTTTTAATTTCATGGCTGCAGTCACCATCTGCAGAGATTTTGAAGCCCCAAAAAATAAAATCTGACACTGTTTCCCCATCTATTTCCCATGAAGTGATGGGACCGGATGCCATGATCTTCATTTTCTGAATGTTGAGCTTTAAGCCAACTTTTTCACTCTCCTCTTTCACCTTCACCAAGAGGCTTTTTAGCTCCTCTTCAGTTTCTGCCATAAGGGTGGTGTCATCTGCATATCTGAAGTTATTGATATTTCTCCCAGCAATCTTGATTCCAGCTTGTGCTTCTTCCAGCCCAGTGTTTCTCATGATGTACTCTGCATATCAATTAAATAATCAGGGTTACAATATACAGCCTTGATGTACTTCTTTTCGTATTTGGAACCAGTTTTTTGTTCCATGTCCAGTTCTAACTGTTTCTTCCTGACCTGCATATAGGTTTCTCAAGAGGCAGGTCAGGTGGTCTGGTATTCCCATATCTTTCAGAATTTTCCACAGTTGATTGTGATCCACACACTCAAAGGCTTTGGCATAGTCAATAAAGCAGAAATAAATGTTTTTCTGGAACTCTCTTGCTTTTTCCATGATCTAGCAGATGTTGGCAATTTGGTCTCTGGTTCTTCTGCCTTTTCTAAAACCAACTTGAACATCAGGAAGTTCATGGTTCACGTATTGCTGAAGCCTGGCTTGGAGAATTTTGAACATTACTTTACCAGGTCTATAATACCTGGTTATTCAGGAGGCCATTAAGAAGAAAAAACAAGAACCTCAAAGATGAATAATTATGTTGGAAAAGATGTAATTAGGGAAAATTCGTTCATATGTTAGAGAAAACTGTGTTGTGTTCATATATCTGTTAAATTTATACATGCAAAAAAGGCAACTTATATGTTCATTTGAAAATATTTAAAAAATAAAGAGTAAAGGGGAACTGAAAAGAAAAAATACTATTTAAAAATTAAATATTAATTTTAGACATTTATGAGAGCTCATTGACATTTACAACTAGTGAGAAAAGCAGCTAATTTTTTATTAGAACTTTTGTTTTACAGGAGCCCTTATATTCACCATCTTAATTTGGCCCCATAATAACTGTGGAACAAAGGCAAGGGAAATTTTGTTTTCTTCATATTACTAGTGAGTCAACATGGATAAATGATTTTTCCAAGATGAATAAACTAAGCTGTTTAAATCTTAGACCAGTACTCATCTATTATATGTCAAAGTAACACTTTCAATACCATATAAAAATACAATTATCTGTAACAAACATGGTATGATTATCTGTATACTGTTGTTTATTGTTTGTTTCATTTCCTCTTCTTTCACAGACATCTTCCTTAAAAAACTATTACCATTAACTCTCACCAAATGCACATCATAATACCACACTTCTGTCTCTAAAGTATATCTTAAACAACCTAAGGTCTTTCATACAGTCTGAGATCCAGAATGACCTGATCTAGAACTGATCTTAGAAGCAGGAAGTATCAGTTTATACCCAGGTCTACCAAGTATGGAGGAATGTGCCAACCCTAATATGTGTTACCAATAATTTCTAAAAAGATGATTTTATTACATAGGCTCAGTTCAGTTCAGTCACTCAGTCATGTCTGACTCTTTGCGATCCCATGAATCACAGCACACCAGGCCTCCCTGTCCATAACCAACACCCGGAGTTCACTCAAACTCACGTCCATCGAGTCGGTGATGCCATCCAGCCATCTCATCCTCTGTCATCCCCTTCTCCTCCTGCCTCAAATCCCTCCCAGCATGAGAGTCTTTTCCAATGAGTCAACTCTTCACATGAAGTGGCCAAAGTACTGGAGTTTCAGCTTTAGCACCATTCCTTCCAAAGAACACCCAGGACTGATCTCCTTTAGAATGGACTGGTTGGATCTCCTTGCAGTCCATGGGGCTCTCAAGAGTCTTCTCCAACACCATAGTTCAAAAGTGCCGGGGTCCAGCCCCAGCTGATCCAGGGAGTTCGAAGGGGGGAAGGTGTCAGAGAGGATCAGGATACAATAGCTTCAATTAGATATTAATTAGAGATATAAAGAGTAATAGAATGAGGATAGCTCAGTAGGAAAATTCAGTAGAGAAAAGAGGATGTGTAGCTTGGTTTACACGGGAAACCAATAAAACTTCAAGACAAGAAGTTTGCATCACTTACGGAGGCCACAGGCGTCCTTCCGTTCTCCCGAAGGAGAGAAGACGCTGAGGCCTCCCCGGTCGGATCTTAGAAGCCCAGGCATAATTAGTAAGCATGGCGGGTTATGCGCTCCAGATGAAGACTCAGCCAGAATGAGAGAGAGAGCGACATGGGGAGACAAGTATTTTGAGAAACTGATCCCAATTCTTTATTTTCCATGGTCTACTTTTATACACTGAGATGTTATGCCAAAGTCACGTGGGGTCAGCAGTCCTGACTTTTATCAAAGTCAGGTGCTTCATACAAATATATACAGAGGTCTTAGGGGTGTTACATCATCTTCTGGCCAGGGGGGCCTGCTGACAATTTATGACCCTCTCCTTGTGACAGAAGTCAGTCAACCAGGACACTTATTTCTCCAGGGGTGATTATTCTTAAAACAGATGCCACCCAAATAAAGTTACATTCCTATAGGGTGAGGGTGTAGTGGGTTTTAGTTAAGGAAAGAATTTACTTAGCGTAAGGTCTAACGTGATTAATATCAAAGGTTAATACTTATTTCTTCTATATATTCATTAATATGTGTAAGGGCAGGGGATATGGAGACTTAGCAACAAACATTGGCTCAACAAATGAAAAACCCTTCACCAATACAATTTCTAATCAGCCCATTATACTTATACTAATAGTTTTCTAACTTTTTCTAAGGAACCTGTGTTTAGAAGGTTTAAAGCATCTCGTGCCTCTCACGCTTGGGAGGCTGTGAGCAATCACATGTGGCCAGACAAGCCTGTCAGGCAGGCTAGAGAACCTTCAGAGGAGTTTGTAGGTTGAAGCACTCCTGTCACGCCCAGGAATTATTATTAACTGGAGCTCTAAGTTAACTCCTTCTCCGAAAGAGGTGGTGGGGGACAGCCCGCCGTAAAGTCAGAGGCGTAGGTGAGAGCACAAAGTAGTAAAGTAGGCAGGCTCTGGTTATAGGGGTAGATGCTCAAGGATTTCCAGGGGGACTCCTGAGGCTCGATCCCGACTTTGCATATGTCGAGCCTTCTTCCTCATGACCTTTGCCATGGGCGGAGTGCCTCACTCTGGCCCCCAACACAAAAGCATCAATTATTCCGCACTCAGCTTTCTTCACATAGGCTAATCCCTACCCTATTCCAAATTAGTTCTTACTCAGGCAAAGTTCATGGTGAACATGGGGTTAGTCATGATGCATTAATCTCAGTTTATGCTGTGAGAGTGCTTTACCCAATTGGTAAAAAATCTGCCTGCAGTGCAGGAGACCCTGGTGTGATTCCTGGGCCAATTCCTGGGTTGGAAAGATCCCCTGGAGAAGGGATAGGTTACCCACTCCAATATTCTTGGGCTTCCCTTGTGGTTCAGCTGGTAAAGAAACTGCCTGCAATGTGGGAGGCCTGGAGGTTGATGTTTGATCCATGTGTTGTGATGATGCCCTGGAGAAGGGAAAGGTTTCACTTCAGTATTCTGGCCTGGAGAATACCATGGACTGTATAGGCCATTGGTCACAAAGAGTCAGACATAACTGAGCGACTTTCACTTTCACTGTGAGTGCAAGACACTGTTTTCACTAAGATATGAACATTGACTATGTTCAATCATTCTGCCTGAAGGGGCATGATACTGTCAAGACTTAATAATCTTTATGCTGCTACTTTCCAATTTCTTGAATCATTGTGGCTAGAGATTATGGCTTTTCTCTCTACCTTACTGAGACCTAGTTTTCACTATGGAACTTGTGGTTTGGATAGTTGAAGCCCTTGACCCAATATTGGTCCTCTCCCTTTCAGCACTTATATTTTCCAATCCACCTCCCTTCCTCTAGAATATATGCTTTTAGTATGTTCATTGAAAGTGCTGAATTTAGTAGGATGCATTTCTTAGGGCACAATACTTTACACTTTCAATGTGAATTCCCAGCAATTATGCTGCTGCTGCTGCTGCTAAATCGCTTCAGTCGTGTCCGACTCTGTGCGACCCCATAGACGGCAGCCTACCAGGCTCCACCATCCCTGGGATTCTCCAGGCAAGAACACTGGAGTGGGTTGCCATTTCCTTCTCCAATGCATAAAAGTGAAAAGTGAAAGGGAGTCGCTCAGTCATGTCTGACCCTCAACGACCCCATGGACTGCAGCCCACCAGGCTCCTCCATCCATGGGGTTTTCCAGGCAAGAGTTCTGGAGTGGGGTGCCATTGCCTTCTCCGCCCAGCAATTCTATCGACCTTTAAACTATTTTATGCAGATTCACAGCTTTTACATTTACCTTTGGACTTTGGTATAGTTTTGTTTTCAGATATTAAATTTCCTTCTACATTAAATCATTTATCGAAAATCTAATTTAATCTGTATATCATACCTGCAGTTTAGACTTCTCTGGTAAAACACTAAAAGTATTTAGAGAATCATTACTGACTACAGTATTACTAACCAGAAACTGAAGAGCAATAAGAAAATTAGAAAATATCCAATTTCATGGAAAATTTTTTAAAAATATAAATAATGTATGACTAACAGCCAAAATTTATTTCATTATAATAAGGATAGTGACAATACATAGAATAACTACTTGGCTGTGCCAGGAGATGGCTACTGAGGTTTACATACCTCAAATCTCTTAACCTTCACAATAAATTATGAAATTACACAAAATAATGCTCTTGATTCCACTCTTTACAGTCCTTCTAATTTATTCCTAATTCTTATGTCCCATCAGAATGTTTTATATTTATTTATTTTCTTGAAACAAAATCCAAATTCCTTGTATCTTCTCCCTTCAATCAAGTCATCCTCCATCAAAACCATTATTAAGTAAAACTGGTTCTGCTTCCAACATATATTTCAAATCTATCCAGTACTTTTTCCATGGCCCCAATTCTACCATTAGTCAACATTATATCTGGCCAGGAATACTGCATTTATCACTTCTTCATAGAATGATTCTTCAGAGAGCGTGTCAGAATTATTTTTTATAAGATAATTTTGGTCTTGTTTTTCCTGTTTTGGGGGCTTTTCTGGTGGCTCAGATGGTTAAGAATCTGCCTGCAATGTGGGAGATCTGGGTTCAATCCCTGTGTTGTGGAGATCTCCTGGAGAAGGGAATGTCTACCCATTCCAGTATTCTTGCCTGGAGAATTCCATACACAGAGGAGCCTAGTTGGCTAGAGTCCATGGGGTCACAAGGAGTCGGACACAAATAAGCAACTAACACTTTCCTCTATTCAAATCCTCCAACATATTCTCACTGAAAGTCAAATAAAATGTAAACTGTGATGTCCCCTTCCAAGTCTTACAGAATGGGGTGTGTGTTAGTGACTGTCTTGTCCAACTCTTTGCGATCCCATGAACTGTAGCCTGCCAGAATGGGGTTCCTGCCTATAATCATGGTGTCATTTTATAGAACTATCCCACAGCCACAATGGCCTTCTTCCTACTCCTCGCTGTGAGTCTGTGTGTGTGCTCACCTGTGTCCTTTTTGAATCCTCATGGACTCTACCCCACCAGGCTCTTGTGTCCATGGGATTTGCCGGGCAAGAATATTGAGGTGCATTGCCATTTCCTTCTCCACTCCTCCACTGTAATAACCACTTTTCCCGATTACTTTCTCTTTGCTGGTTCCTTACCTGAAAAACATTTGTCTGGTGGCTCAGACAGTAAAGCATCTGCCTGCAATGCAGGAGGTCCGGGTTCGAGTCCTAGGTCGGGAAGATCCCCTGGAGAAGGAAATGGCAATCCACTCCAGCACTCTTGCCTGGAAAATCCCATGGACGGAGGAGCCTGAGAGGCTACAGTCCATGGGGTCACAAAGAGTCGGACACGACTGAGCGACTTCACTTTCACACCTGAAAAACAATCTCCAAGATGTCTCAATTGGCCAACACATTCCAATTTTAAAGTTTCTGTTGAAATGTAATTTCCAAAGAAAAGTTTTTCCCAAATTAGTTCATCTAACGCTTCATTACCAACTATTATGTCTTTCTATTTGCTGTACAACATATTTACAAACCGAAATGATTTTTGTTTTATGAATTTTTCTATTTCTTATCTATTCCAAATAGAACTAAGATCCTTTCTGGATCTGACATTGCCTATCTTTGTTTCACTGTCTTCTGGGCCTGAAACAGTCTTATATATAGAAAAAATAAACAAGTAAAATGCCATTTTGTGTTGAAATTATGTGAATGGTGAGTTGTATCTTACACAGAGTAGGATTCTAATGTCAAACAGGAAACTAAAATTGCATATAGTCAATGGTGATTTCAAATTACATTAAAAAAATTTTAATTGAATGATAATTGTTTTACAGAATTTTGTTGTTTTTTGTCAAATCTCAACATGAATCAGTCATAGGTATACATATATCGTTTCTCTTTTGAACCTCCCTCCCATATCCCTCCCCTTCCCACCTCTCCAGATTGATACAGAGGCCCTGTTTGAGTTTCCTGAGTCATACAGCAAATTCCTGTTGGTTATCTATTTTACCTTTGGTAATATAAGTTTCCATGTTACTCTTTCCATACATCTCACCCTCTCTATCCCTCTCCCCATGTCTGTAAGTTTATTTTCTATGTCTGTTTCTCCATTGCTGCCCTGTAAGTAAATTCTTCAGTACCATTTTCCTAGAGTCCACATATGTGCATTGGAATACAATATTTATCTCTCTTTCTGACTTACTTCACTCTGTATAATAGGTACTAGTTTTATCTACCTCATTAGAACTGACTCGAAGGCATTCCTTTTTGCGGCTGAGTAATATTCCATTGTATATATGCACCACAACTTCTTTATCCATTTATCTGTCAATGAACATCTAGGTTGCTTCCATATCATAGCTATTATAAATAGTGCTTCAATGAACAATGGGATACACGTGTCTTTTTCAATTTTGGCTTCCTCAGGGTTCATGCCTAGGAATCCCATGCCTAGGGATTGCTGAGTCATATGCTGGTTTTATTCCTAGTTTTTTGAAGAATCTCAATACTGTCTTCAATAGTGGCTGTATCAATTTACATTCCCACCAATTGTACAAGAGCATTCCCTCTTCTCCACACCCTATCCAGCATTTACTGTTTTTAGGCTTTTTGATGATGGGCATTCTGACCAGTGTGAGGTGATATCTCATTGTGGTTTTGATTTACATTTCTCTAATAATGAATAATGATGAGCATCTTTTCATGTGCTTGTTAGCCATCTTATATCTTCTTTAAAGAAATATCTATATAGGTCCTTTTCCCACTTTTTTATTGGGTTGTTTGCTTTTCTAGGATTGAGTAGTATGCACTGCTTTTATATTTTGGAAATTAATCCTTTGTCAGTTGTTTCATTTGCTATTATTTTCTTCCATTCTGAGGGTTGCCTTTTCACCTTGCTTATAGTCTCCTTTGCTATGCAAAAGCTTTTAAGTTTAATCAGGTCCGACTAGTTTACCTTTGTTTTTATTTCTGTTGCTCTAGGAGGTGGGTCATAGAGGATCTTGCTTTGATTTATGTCATTGAGTGTTCTGCCTATGGTTTCTTAGAAGAATTTTATAGCTTCTGGCCTTCCATTTAGGTCTTTAATCCATTTTGAGTTTATTTTTGTGTATGGTGTTAGGAAGTGTTTTAATTTCATTATTTTACATGTAGCTGTTCAGTTTTCCCAGCACCATTTATTGAAGAGGCTGTCTTTGCCCCATTGTATATTCTTGCCTCCTTTGTAAAAAATTAAGTATTCATAGGTGAATGGGTTTCTTTCTGGACTTTATATCTTGTTCTATTGGTCTATATTTCTGTTTTTGTGCCAGTACCATAGTGTGTGCCAGTACCATACTATAGATGACTGTAGCTTTGTAGTATAATCTGAAGTCAGGGATGTTGATTTCTTCAGCTTCATTCTTCTTTCTTAAGATTGCTTTGGCTGTTCTGTTTCTTTTGTGTTTCCATATGATTTGTGAATTTTTTTGTTCTAGTTCTATGAAAATTGTCATTGGTAAGTTGATAGGGATCCAACTGAATCTGTAGATTGTGTTTGGTAGTAGAGTCATTTTCACAATATTGATTCTTCTTACCCAGGAACATGGAATATCTCTCCATCTATTTATTTATTTTTTTAAATATAAATTTATTTTTTTAACTGGAGGTTAATTACTTTACAACATTGTATTGGTTTTGCCATACATCAACATGAATCCACCACAGGTATACACGTGTTCCCCATCCTGAACTCCCCCTCCCCCCTCCCTGTACCATCCCTCTGGATCATCCCAGTGCACCAGCCCCAAGCATCCAGTATCATGCATCGAATACAGACTGGCAATTCTATTTATGTTTTCTTTGATTACTTTCATTAGTGTCTTATAATTTTTTGTGTACAGTTCTTTTGTTGCCTTAGGTCAGTTTCTTCCTAGATATTTAATTCTTTTTGTTGCAGTGGTGAATGGGACTGATTCCGTAATTTCTGTTTCTGATTTTTTTTGTTGTTAGTATATAGAAATGAAAATTATTTCTGTGTATTGATTTTGTATCACACAACTTTGCTAAATTCACTGATTCAGTTCGGTTCAGTTCAGTCGCTCGGTCATGTTTGACTCTTTGTGACCTCATGGACTGCAGCATGCCAGGCTTCCCTGTCCATCATCAACTTTGGAGCTTACTCAAACTCATGTCCATTGAATCAGTGATGCCATTCAACCATCTCAATCTCAGTCGTCCCCTTCTCTCCCACCTTCAATCTTTCCCAACATCAGGGTCTTTTCAAATGAGTCAGTTCTTTGAACTTTGATTGAAGTTAATTTAGGGTATAATTTGTGGTTGTGTGTCAGTTGCTCAGTCGTGTCTGACTCTTTGTGACCTTGTGGACTCTAGCCTTCCAGGTTCTTCTGTCCATGGGATTCTTAGGCAAGAAAACTGGAGTGGGTTGCCATTCCCTTCTAAAGATAATTTAAGCTTATTGATTTATAAATTTGTAACAGATTGTTAGTTCTCAGAGGATAGTGTTTGAATCTTGTATGTGCACTGTACACTGTAATTTATTGCATATTATTTATAAGACAAAATATTTGTTAAATAAATGAATTCAATGTTTTAGACAAAAAGATATAGCTTTTCTTTCAAAATGTTTATTTTCCTCATTTTCTTCTTGTTCAGGCCTTACTCTTATACTGGAAATAAAGATAATAGATTTGTTCACACATCAAGCTCTTTCTTTTGTAGCACATAAGCCATGTTGCCACTTTTTGTTCCTAAATATTTCATAGATTTAAACATTTTAGAGACAGTGTAAGAACTTTCTAGAACTTCACATTGCCTACAGGAAAAAGTCTATATTCCTTAATAGAGGAATATAGACAACAAAATCTTCACCCTAATTTACTTTCTTAGCCTTTCTGTCAGTCACTTGTACACTCTCTGTACCAATTCTGCACCCAACATCTTTATTCTATGTCTATTTCAGTGAATCCATAACTTTAATATACTGAATTTTTATTTAATATCTGTGTTGTGCAGCAATGTATAAAAGCACATGATGATGCAAATATAGTAAGGCACAGATCACAGCAGATCAGTCGCTCAGTCATGTCCGACTCTTTGCGACCCCATGAATCACAGCACGCCAGGCCTCCCTGTCCATCACCAACTCCCAGAGTTCACTCAGACTCACGTCCATCGACTCAGTGATGCCATCCAGCCATCTCATCCTCTCTCGTCCCCTTCTCCTCCTGCCCACAATCCCTACCAGTATCAGAGTCTTTTCCAATGAGTCAACTCTTCGCATCAGGTGGCCAAAGTACTGGAGTTTCAGCTTTAGCATCATTCCTTCCAAAGAAATCCCAGGGCTGATCTCCTTTAGAATGGACTGGTTGGATCTCCTTGCAGTCCAAGGGACTCTCAAGAATCTTCTCCAACACCACAGTTCAAAAGCATCAATTCTTCAGTGCTCAGCCTTCTTCACAGTCCAACTCTCACATCCATACATGACCACAGGAAAAACCATAGCCTTGACTAGACGGACCTTTGTTGGCAAAGTAATGTCTCTGCTTTTGAATATGCTATCTAGGTTGGTCATAACCATCCTTCCAAGGAGTAAGCGTCTCTTAATTTCATGGCTGCAGTCATCATCTGCAGTGATTTTGGAGCCCGGAAAACTAAAGTCTGTCACTGTTTCCACTGTTTCCCCATCTATTTCCCATGAAGTGGTGGGAACGGATGCCATGATCTTCGTTTTCTGAATGTTGAGCTTTAAGCCAACTTTTTCACTCTCCACTTTCACTTTCATCAAGAGGCTTTTGAGTTCCTCTTCACTTTCTGCCATAAGGGTGGTGTCATCTGCATATCTGAGGTTATTGATATTTCTCCCAGCAATCTTGATTCCAGCTTGTGCTTCTTCCAGCCCAGCATTTCTCATGATGTACTCTGCATTTTAAGTTAAATAAACAGGGTGACAATATACAGCCTTGACGAACTCCTTTTTCTATTTGGAATCAGTCTGTTGTTCCATGTCCAGTTCTAATTGTTGCTTCCTGACCTGCATACAAATTTCTCAAGAGGCAGATCAGGTGGTCTGGTATTCCCATCTCTTGAAGAATTTTCCACAGTTTATTGTGATCCACACAGTCAAAGGTTTTGGCATAGTCAATAAAGTACAAATAGATGTTTTTCTGAAACTCTCTTGCTTTTTCTATGATCCAGCGGATGTTGGCAATTTGATCTCTTGTTCCTCTTCCTTTTCTAAAACCAGCTGGAACATCAGGAAGTTCACGGTTCACATATTGCTGAAGCTTGGCTTCGAGAATTTTGAGCATTACTTTACTAGCGTGTGAAATGAGTGCAATTGTGTGGTAGTTTGAGCATTCTTTGGCATTGCCTTTCTTTGGGATTGGAATGAAAACTGACCTTTTCCAGTCCTGTGGCCACTGCTGAGTTTTCCAAATTTGCTGGCATATTGAGGGCAGCACTTTCACAGCATCATCTTTCAGGATTTGGAATAGCTCAACTGGAATTCCATCACCTCCACTAGCTTTGTTCATAGTGATACTTTCTAAGGCCCACTTGACTTCACATTCCAGCAGGTCTGGCTCTAGGTCAGTGATCACACCATGGTGATTATCTGGGTCATGAAGATCTTTTTTGTACAGTTCTTCTGTGTATTCTTGCCATCTCTTCTTAATATCTTCTGCTTCTGTTTGGTCCATACCATTTCTGTCCTTTATCTAGCTCATCTTTGCATGAAATGTTCTTTTGGTATCTCTGATTTTCTTGAAGAGATCCCTAGTCTTTCCCATTCTGTTGTTTTCCTCTATTTCTTTGCATTGATCACTGAAGAAGGCTTTCTTATCTCTTCTTGCTATTCTCTGGAACTCTGCATTCAGATGTTTATATCTTTCCTTTTCTCCTTTGCCTTTCGCATCTCTTCTTTTCACAGCTATTTGTAAGGCCTCCCCACACAGCCATTTTGCTTTTTTGCATTTCTTTTCTATGGGGATGGTCTTGATCCCTGTCTCCTCTACAATGTCACCAACCTCATTCCATAGTTCATCAGGCACTCTATCTGTCAGATCTAGGCCCTTAAATCTATTTCTCACTTCCACTGTATAATCATAAGGGATTTGATTTAGATCATACCTGAATGGTCTAGTGGTTTTCTCTACTTTCTTCAATTTAAGTCTGAATTTGGCAATAAGGAGTTCATGATCTGAGCCACAGTCAGCTCCTGATATTGTTTTTGCTGACTGTATGGAGCTTCTTCATCTATCTATTTGCTTCCTAATCTTTCACAAATTTCACAAATTTTATTCTGTCTCTCTCACAGTAGTGAAATGATACTCATTTTTCATGATCTGATTTTTCTTGAAAGGCATTTCCAACGTCAAAAAAAAACTAATTGTTTTTGCCCTCCGTATGCCCATAACATTTTGTCCAAATATTTCATTGGAACAGCCTTAATAATTATGAATATAGTTAGTTACATAAATTTATTGTGCCCCATTTGTTGCTGTCATAGGGATCAGAGACCATATTTTACTCATATATGTATTCCCAGCAAAATATACTGTGACTTACACATAATATATATAAAATAATCTATTGAATAACAATTTATTTAAAAAAAAGTAGTCATATGTTTACAATTTAACTAATCATATTCCTGCCTATAATAATAAAAAACATTATCTGGAATTTTCTAGAAGAATATGTGTATAGCACATAGTTAGAACAGATAGTTCTAACTCTATGCCTACCTATATAAAAAAGAAATTAGGAACTGGTGAGTTGTGATCTTATTTCAATTTGATACTTACCTGTCATCTATATGAAATACTTTAATGTTAAATGTATAAAAGGGATACCCATAGTTAGAAAAATCACCATGATAAGCAAAATTATGTGCAAAATCAAAATTATTCAGATAAAAATTAACTTCAACCTTAATTATACATAATATGCTCATAGATTACTCATATAAAGTTTATAAGATAATATATCATATTTTACTTGGAGTAATATTAATACCTGTAAACTGCTGAAAAGAAACTGTTTTAAAATACATTTTTTCCTTGAGACATACCTTTTCTGCTATTGATTTTCCCTAAAATGAATTTTATGATGTCCTTTGGCAAATATTGATAATATAAGAATACTAGTTAGCATGTTTATGACTGTGACATTATCTGGTAAACCTCTCATATTACTTTTAAACATCTTTGAATATTTTTATATTATAAATTATGTCTCAATAATCAATTTTGAAGAAAAGTGTGTGATTTATTTATAAATATATCTGATATAGGGTTGTCCAGGTGGCTCAATGGTAAAGAATCCGCCTGCCAATGCAGGAGATGTAGGGGACATGGGTTCAATCACTGGATCAGAAAGATTCCTTGTTGGAGGAAATGGCAGCCCACTCCAGTATTCTCGCCTGGAAAATCTCATGGACAGAAAAGCCCTATATATATGTTTGTGTGTGTGTGTGTGTGTGTAGCTTCTTTCACTGAAAGACACATTAACATATATTTTATATAAAAACATTAAACTTACTTTTACATTTAAATTGTCTTTCCTGGAAAATGTTATCCATTTAGAAACAAAAGTGGAAAGAATATATACATACCATTTGATGTACACAAAAGGAAAAAGAAAAGTGTACCTTGAAGTATAGTGTCCTCTGGCATAAACAAATGAAGAATGAAACACACACAAAAAAAAAACAAAATTTTTTATAGGTTTGTGACTATTTATTAAATGAAAATTAAGAGATATGGTGCATCAAAATTATCCAGCAGTGTTTATTTACTTGAAGATCTAGGGCAGGAAGAGAAGGGGACGGCAGAGGATGAGATGGTTGGATGGCATCAATGGACATGGGTTTGGGTAGACTCCAGGAGTTGGTGATGGACAGGGAGACCTGGCATGCTGCAGTTCATGGGGTCGCAAAGAGTCAGACACAACTGAGCAACTGAACTGAATTGAACTAGGAAGCCGAAAACTGAGCATAAAGTAATTAAAAAAAAAATAATGTATTTAGCTCATTAGAGACATAAAATTTTCCATGTTGATGGGAAAAAACAAAAACATAAGATTTAGGAAATAAGCACTATAGAGTAATTATAAAACAGTTTTTCCTGTTACATATTAACAATTATATTACTATTTCAGCACACATAAACACTCTCATGTACATAGACACATATGGAGAAAGAGAAAGAGAGATATTAAATACTTGATTTCATTATGTCCATCAAGGAAAGCTCCAGAAGTATAGCATTAAATTAGAAATTATATCACACTCTCCTGGTTTTCTTCCTTCTCTTTCTTATCCTCTTTTACTAGCTTTTCTCATTCACAAAATACTGAGTTTTGAATTATCCAGGGTTCAGTGCCAATTCACACTTTCTGTGCTCAGTCCCTTAGTAATCTCATCCATGGCCACATTTTATATACTGCCTCTACAGAGATGACTACTTTATCCTCGAGCCAAATTTCTCTCTTATATTTCACACCATGATATAGAACTATATTTATAATAGGCTATGTGATTTCTTTAAGAAATTTTAAATCTGAACTGTTCAAAAGAGAAACCAGTTTTTTTTTTTTATTACCCACTACCTGATCTTTCCCCATATCCTTAATTGAAACCACCACTCATTCAGTTGTTCCATCGAAAAAATTCTTCTCTGACTCAAAAATTAACAGAATTTTTTAATATCTGAGATTTAGAATCTTTAATCTTGTCAAAAGTATATGTTTTGAATTGTTACAACATTGTCAGAAAATGAATAGGATAATTTGCTTTTGAGGAAACTGTCAACGTTTCCAGTTTCATTAGTTATACACATCATAAATGAGGTGATAATTTGAAAAATAATTAACAGCCATTTGGAAAAGACAATAACATTCTCTCAATTAAAAAAAAAAAGAGATAGGGAGGAAGGGAAGAAGGGGAGAGAGAAGAACAAGAAAGCACTGCAAAACAGCTCTTAAGTAAATCTTATTTTTATTATTCAAGTAAACGTTAAATTTTCAATTTTACTTGGAGAAAACTGTGAAAAGACCAGGAAAAAATTACCAAATATTTAATTGACTGCTATGGAGAAATCATGAATAAAAAGATTTAAAGGTGTTAGTAATATCAGCTACAGAAAATACTATTCTACATGCAAAACATCTACTCTGTGGTTCAGTTCAGTTCATTTCAGTTGCTCAGTCATGTTCGACTCTTTGCAACCTCATGGACTATAGCATGCCAGGCTTCCCTGTCCATCACCAACTCCCAGAGCTTGCTCAAACTCATATTCATTGAGACAGTGTTGACATTCAACCATCTCATCATCTATAGTCCACTTCTCCTCCTGCCTTCAATTTTCCCCAGCAACAGGGTCTCTTCCAGTGAGTCAGTTCTTCACAACAGGTAGCAAAAGTATTGGAGCTTCAGATTCAGCATCATCAAATAATCAGGACTGATTTCCTTTAGGATTGACTGGTAGGATCTTCTTTCAGTCCAAGCAATGCTGGAAAGTCTTCAAATAGGTAAAAGCATGGATTTATTAGTGCTCAGCATTCTTTAGAGTCCAACTCTCACATTGATACATGACTACTGGAAAAACCATAGCTTTGACTCAGTTCAGTTCAGTTCAGTCGCTCAGTCGTGCACGACTCTTTGCGAACCCATGAATTGCAGCGCGTCAGACCTCCCTGTCCATCACCAACTCCCGGAGTTCACTCAGACTCACGTCCATCGAGTCAGTGATGCCATTCAGCCATCTCATCCTCTGTCGTCCCCTTCTCCTCCTGCCCCCAATCCCTCCCAGCATCAGAGTCTTTTCCAACGAGTCAACTCTTCGCATCAGGTGGCCAAAGTACTGGAGTTTCAGCTTTAGCATCATTCCTTCCAAAGAAATCCCAGGGCTGATCTCCTTCAGAATGGACCGGTTGGCTCTCCTTGCAGTCCAAGGGACTCTCAAGAGTCTTCTCCAACACCACAGTTCAAAAGCATCAATTCTTCAGTGCTCAGACTTCTTCACAGTCCAACTCTAACAGCAATACATGACCACTGGAGAAACCATAGCCTTGACTAGACGGACCATTTTTGGCAAAGTAATGTCTCTGCTTTTGAATATGTTATCTAGGTTGGTCATAACTTTCCTTCCAAGGAGTAAGCGTCTTTTAATTTCATGGCTGCAGTTACCATCTGCTGTGATTTTGGAGTCCAAAAAATAGTCTGACACTGTTTCCACTGTTTCCCGATCTATTTGCCATTAAGTGATGGGACCAGATGCCATGATCTTCGTTTTCTGAATGTTGAGCTTTAAGCCAACTTTTTCACTCTCCTCTTTCACCTTCACCAAGAGGCTTTTTAGTTCCTCTTCACTTTCTGCCGTAAAGGTGGTGTCATCTGCATATCTGAGGTTATTGGTATTTCTCCTGGCAATCTTGATTCCAGCTTGTGCTTCTTCCAGCCCAGCATCTCTCATGATGTACTCTGCATATCAGTTAAATAAGAGACAATATACACCCTTGACATATTCCTTTTCCTATTTGGAACCAGTCTGTTGTTCCATGTCCAGTTCTAACTGTTGCTTCCTGACCTGCATACAGGTTTCTAAAGAGGCAGGTCAGGTGGTCTGGTATTCCCATCTCTTTCAGAATTTCCCACAGTTTATTGTGATCCACATAGTCAAAGGCTTTGGCATAGTCAATAAAACAGAAATAGATGTTTTTCTGGAACTCTCTTGCATTTTCAATGATCCAGCGGATGTTGGCAATTTGATCTCTGGTTCCTCTGCCTTTTCTAAAACCAGCTGGAACATCAGGAAGTTCACAGTTCATGTATTGGTGAAGCCTAGCTGGGAGAATTTTGAGCATTACTTTACTACATTGTGAGATGAGTGCAATTGTGTGATAGTTTGATCATTCTTTGGCATTGCCTTTCTTTGGGATTGGAATTAAAACTGACCTTTTCCAGTCCTGTGGCCACTGCTGAGTTTTCCAAATTTGCTGGCATATTGAGTGCAGCACTTGCACAGCATCATCTTTCAGGATTTGAAATAGCTCAACTGGAATTCCATGACCTCCACTAGCTTTGTTCGTAGTGATGCTTTCTAAGGCCCACTTGACTTCACATTCCAGGATATCTGGCTCTAGATGAGTGATCACACCATCATGATTATCTGGGTCATGAAGATCTTTTTTGTATAGTTCTTCTGTGTATTCTTGCCACCTCTTAATATCTTCTGCTTCTGTTAGGTTAATACCATTTCTGTCCTTTATCGAGCCCATCTTTGCATGATATGTTCCCTTGGTATCTCTGACAGAATGTGGTCCACTGGAGAAGGGAATGGCAAACCACTTCAGTATTCTTGCCTTGAGATCCCCATGAACAGAATGAAAAGGCAAAATGATAGGATACTGAAAGAGGAACTCCACAGGTCAGTAGGAGCCCAATATGCTACTGGAGATCAGTGGAGAAATAACTTCAGAAAGAATGAAGGGATGGAGCCAAAGCAAAAACAATACCCAGCTGTGGATGTGACTGGTAATAGAAGCAAGGTCCAATGCTGTAAAGAGCAATACTGCATAGGAACCTGGAATGTCAGGTCCATGAATCAAGGCAAATTGGAAGTAGTCAAACAAGAGGTGGCAAGAGTGAACGTCGACATTCTTGGAATCAGCAAACTAAAATGGACTGGAATGGGTGAATTTAACTCAGATGACCATTATATCTACTACCGTGGGCAGGAATCCCTGAGAAGAAATGGAGTAGCCATCATGGTCAACAAAAGAGTCCAAAATGCAGTACTTGGATGCACTCTCAGAAACGACAGAATGATCTCTGTTCGTTTCCAAGGTAAACCATTCAATATCACAGTAATCCAAGTCTATGCCCCAACCAGTAATGCTGAAGAAACTGAAGTTGAATGGTTCTATGAAGACTTACAAGACCTTCTAGAACTAACACCCAAAAAAGATGTCCTTTTCATTATAGGGGACTGGAATGCAAAAGTAAGAAGTCAAGAAACACCTGGAGTAACCAGCAAATTTGGCCTTGGAATATGGAATGAAGCAGGGCAAAAAATAATAGAGTTTTGCCAAGCTAATGCACTGGTCATAGCAAACACCCTCTTCCAACAACACATGAGAAGACTCTACACATGGACATCACCAGATAGTCAACATCGAGATCAGATTGGTTATATTCTTTGCAGCCAAAGATGGAGAAGCTCTATACAGTCAATAAAAACAAGACCAGGATCTGACTGTGGCTCAGATCATGAACTCATTATTGCCAAATTCAAACCTAAATTGAAGAAAGTAGGGAAAACCATTAGACCATTCAGGTATGACCTAAATCAAATCCCTTATGATTATACAGTGGAAGTGAGAAATGGATTTAAGGGACTAGATCTGATAGATAGAGTGCCTGATGAACTATGGAATGAGGTTTGTGACATTGTGCAGGAGACAGGGATCAAGACCATCCCCATGGAAAAGAAATGCACAAAAGCAAAATGGCTGTGTGGGGAGGCCTTACAAATAGCCGTGAAAAGAAGAGAAGTGAAAAGCAAAGGAGAAAAGGAAAGATATAAGCATCTGAATGCACAGTTCCAAAGAATAGCAAGAAGAGATAAGAAAGCCTTCTTCAGCGTTCAGTGCAAAGAAATAGAGGAAAACAACAGAATGGGAAATACTAGAGATCTCTTCAAGAAAATTAGCTTTGACTAGACGGGCCTTTGTCAGCAAAGTAACATCTCTGCTTATTACTATGTTGCCTACGTTGGTCATAGCTTTTCTTCCAAGGAGCAAGCATCTTTTAATTTCATGGCTGCACCATCTGCAGTGATTTGGAGCCCAAGAAAATAAAGTCTGTCACTGTTTCCATTGTTCCTCCAAATATTTGCCATGAAGTGATGGGATTGGATGCCATGATCTTAGTTTTTTGAATATTGAGTTTTAAGCCAGCATTTTAAGACTCCTCTTTCACTTTCATCAAGAGACTCTTTAGTTCCTCTTCACTTTAAGTCATAAAAGTGGTGGCATCTGTGTATTTAAAGTTATTGATATATCTCCCAGCATTCTTGATTCCAGCTTGTGTTTCACCCGGCCCAGCATTTTGCATGAGATGCTCTTTATAAAAGTTAAATAAGCAGCGAGACAATATACAGCCTTGATGTACTCCTTTCCTAATTTGGAAACAGTCCATTGTTTCACGTCCAGTTCTGCTTCTTCTTGAGCTGCACAGATTTTGGAAGGCAGGTAAGGTGGTCTGGTATTTCCATCTCTTTAAGAATTTTTCATAGTTTGTCATGATACACATAGTCAATGGCTTTGGCGTAGTCAATAAAGCAGAAATAGATGTTTTTCTAGAATTCTCTTGCTTTATCAACAATCCAACAGATGCTGGCAATTTGATCTCTGGTTCCTCTGCCTTTTCTAAAACCAGCTTGAGCATCTGGAATTTCATGGTTCACATAATGTTGAAGCCTGGCTTGGAGAATATGGAGCATTACTTTGCTAGCATGTGAGATGAAGGCAATTGTGCAGCAGTTTAAACATTCTTTGGCATTGCCTTTCTTTAGGATAGGAATGAAAATTGAACTTTTCCAGTCCTGTGGCCACAGCTGAGTTTTCCAAATTTGCTGGCATATTGATTGCAGCACTTTCACTGCATCATCTTTTAGGATTTGAAATAGCTCAACTGGAATTTCATCACCTGCCATAGCTTTGTTTTCATAGTGATGTTTCCTAAGACCTGCTTGACTTTACATTCCAGGATGTTTGGCTCTAGATGAGTGATCACACCATCATTTTTATCTGGGTAATGAAAATCTTTTTTGTATAGTTCTTGTGTGTATTCTTGCCAACTCTTAATATCTGCTGCTTTGGTTAGGTCCATACTGTTTCTGTCCTTCATTGTGCTCATCTTTGCATGAAATAGTCCCTTGGGATCTGTAATTTTCTTGAAGAGATCTCTAGTCTTTCCCATCCTATTGTTTTCCTCTATTTCTTTGCAATGATCACTGAGGAAGGCTTTCTTATTTCTTCTTGCTATTCTTTAGAGCTCTGCATTCAAATGGGTATATATTTCCTTTTCTCCTTTGCCTTTAGTTTCTCTTCTTTTCTCAACTATTTATAAGGCCTCCTCAGACATCCATTTTGCTTTTTTCATTTCTTTATCTTGCAGATGGTCTTGATCACTTTCTCTTGTACAATGTCATGATCCTCTGTTCATAGTTCTTTAGGCACTCTGTCTATCAGGTCTAATCCCTTGAATCTATTTGTCACTCCCACTGTATAATCATAAGGGATTTCATTTATGTCGTACTTGAATGGTCTAGTGGTTTTCCCTATTTTCTTCAATTTAAATCTGAATTTGACAATAAGGAGTTCATGATCTGAACCACAGTCAGCTCCCAGTCTTGTTTTGCTGACTGTATATAGATTCTCCATCTTTGGTTGCAATGAATATAATCAATTTGATTTCAGTATTGACCATCTGGTGATGCTAATGTGTAGAGTCTATTGTGTTTTTAGAAGAGAGTGTTTTCTATGACCAGTGAATTCTCTTGGCAAAACTCTGTTAGTCTTTGCCATGCTTCATTTTGTACCCCAAGGCCAAATATACCTATTACTCCAGGTGTCTCTTGACTTTCTACATTTACATTCCAGTCTCCTAGAATGAAAAGGATATCGTTTTTTTTGTGTGTATTAGTTCTAGAATGTCCTATGGGTGTTCATAGAACTGTGCAACTTAAGTTTATTCAGCATTTCTGATTGGAGCATAGACTTGGATTACTGTGATATTGAATGGTTTGCCTTGGAAACAAACAGAGATTACTCTGTCATTTTTGAGATTTGCCCAAGTACTTCATTTCAACTCTTTTGCTGACTATGAGGGCTACTTCGTTTCTTTTAAGGAATTCTTGCCCATATTATTAGATATAATGATCATCTGAATTAAATGCCCAGTTCAGTCCATTTTAGTTTGCTAATTTCTAAAATGTTGATGTTCACACTTGGCCACATGCTGCTTGACCACTTCTAATTTACCTTGATTCCTAGACTTAACATCCAGATTCCTATGTCATATTGTTCTTCATAGCATTGTACTTTCATAACCAATCATATCCACAACTGGGCATTGTTTTCACTTTGTCTCCATCTCTTCATTCTTTCTGGAGTTATTTCTCTACTCTTCTCCAGAAATATATTGGGCATCTACTACTCTGCTATGTTTCTTTCAGTGTCTTATATTTTGCCTTTGCATACAATTCATGGGGTTCTGAAGGCAAGAATAATGAAGTAGTGTCCCATTCCCTTCACATTGGACCACATTTTGTCAGAACTCTCTGTCATGACCCATCTGTCTTGGATGGCCCTACGTGGCATGGCTCATAGTTCATTGAATTAGACAAGGCTGTGGTCCATGTGATCAGTTTAATAAGTTTTCTTTGATTATGGTTTTCATTATTTATGCCCTCTGAGGGATAAGGATGAGAGGCTTATGGAAACTTCCTAATGGGAGAGACTGACTATGGGGAAACTGGGTCTTTTTCTAATGGGCAGGCCATGCTCAGTAAATCTTTAATTCAATTTTCTATTGATGGGTGGGGCTGTGTTCCCTCCCTGTTGTTTTACCTGAGAACAAATTATGGTGGAGATAATGAAGATAATTAACCTCCTTCATAAGTTCCTTGCTGTTACACTTAGTGCTCCTGACCCTGAAGAAGGCCATTACCAACCCATGCCTCTGCTGGAGACCCCTGGACACTCACAGGCAAGTCTGCTTCAGTCTCTTTTGGGGTCACTGCTCCTTTCTCTGTTCTGGTGCACACAGGTTTTCTTTGTGCCCTGAAAGAGTCTGTTGTCCCAGTTCTGTGTAAATTCTGTAATCAAATCCTACTTGCCACCAAAGTGTATAATTACTAACAATTAAAGGTACATTTGCAGAGAACAGATGGCACAAGAATAAGTGAATATGGAGTACATTTCACTTCATGGATACATCAGGAATACACCTTCAGACACAGAAGTGCATGCAGAACACCAGCTGAGAGCAGACAGGAATACCTGCCCAGCGGAAAAGAATATATAGAACCACTCTAAACTCAGTAGGACAAAGGAACTAAATAGGAAAACAGGAGTGTTAGTAGGAATCTCACTTAGTGTCATAACAAACCACTTGTGGCATCTTCTTTCCTAACCATAGATGAAGCCCTAAGCCTTTGGAGTGGAAGCATT
Organism: Bubalus bubalis; assembly: GCF_019923935.1. Taxonomy (NCBI): domain Eukaryota; kingdom Metazoa; phylum Chordata; class Mammalia; order Artiodactyla; family Bovidae; genus Bubalus; species Bubalus bubalis. The sequence goes on along the minus strand of NC_059157.1, from coordinate 77,092,854 downwards.
GACTCTAAGACCCAAGAATACCAGGGACTAACCATAGAGGGTACCAAATTGTGAGAACTCACACAACAGAAACCACTGGAATACAAGACCAGGCATCACCCAACCATCAGTAACACCTTGTGCAGGATGCCTCCTCTAAGCAACAAACAAAGCAAAAATATAAAGCCAATCATCAGCAGACAGGATTACCACCTCACTCAGCCTTTCCCATCAAAGGAAAACAAACCAACAGAAAAATCTCGTCACATATCTCATCCTATACACAAAGCACTGGACCTATCTTGGGAGGGCAGAAACCAAGGAAGACAGAATTCAACCTTGGAGCCTGGGAATAGGAGACCTCAAACAAAATAAGTTAAAAAAAAAATAACAATGAAAGGGCAGAGAAATGCTACACAAATGAAGGAACAATTTGGAAACACAGAAGTCCAAATAAATGAAGAGGAACTAGGCAAATGATCTGAAAAATAATTCAGAATAATGATAATAGTGATAATCAAAAACCTTGAAAATAAAATGGAGAAATTGAAGAATCAATTAACAAAGACCTAGGAGAATTAAAGAATAAACATGCAGACAAACAACACAATTACTGAAATTAAAAATACTCTGGAAGGAATCAATAGCAGAATATCTGAAGCATTAGAACGAGTCTGTGAGTTGGAAGATGAAATGGTGGAAATAAATTCTGAAGAGCTGAATAAAGTAAAAAGAATTAAAAGAACTGAGGATAGTCTCAGAAATGTCTGGGACAATATCAAGCACACCAACATTCGAATTATAGGAGTCCCAAAAGAAGTAGAAAAAAAAAAAAATGCTATGAGAAAATTTTTGAAGAGATCACAGTTGAAAATTTCCTGAACATGGGAAAGGAAATAGTCAATCAAGTCCAAGTGCTACAAAGAGTCCCATACAGGCTAAACCTAAGAAGAAAGAGGCCAAGACATATACTAATCAAACTAACAAAGACTAAACACAAAGAAAGAATATTAAAAGCAGCAAGGGAAAAGCAAAAAGTAACATACAAGAGAAAGCCCATATGTTTAGGAGCTGGTCTTTGAGCAAAAATTCTGCAGGCCAGAAGGGAATGGAAGGATATATTTAAAGTACTGAAAGGGAAAAATCTACAACCAAGATTACTGGCAAGGATCTCATTCAAAATTGATGGAGAAATAAAAAGATTTTCAGACAATCAATGTTATGAGAATTCAGGACCACCAAACCAGCTTTACAACAAACTTTAAAGGGACTTATATAGTCAAGAAATACAAGACAATAAAAAATATCTTTAAAATCAACCCAAAACAATTAAGAAACAACAACAGGATCATATATATCAATGATTACTTTAAATATAAATTGAATAAATGCTCCAACCAAAATACACAGACTGGCTGGATGGATAAAAAAACAAGACCTATATATATACTGTCTACAAGAAATCCACTCAACCCACACAACAAAAGGAAACTGCAGGCCAGAAACACATATAGACTGAAAGAGAGAGGATGGAAAATATATTCCATGCAAATGGGAAGCAAAAGGAAGCTGGAGTAGCAATCCTTGTAATAGACGAAATAGATCTTAAAATAAAGAAGATTACAAAAGATAAGGAAGAACACTGCATAATGATCAAGGGATCAATCCAATAAGAAGACACGACAATTTTAAATATCTATGCACCCAATATAGGAGCATCTCAATACATGACAAACACTAACAGGCATAAAAGGAGAAATTGACAGCAGCACAATAATAGTAGGAGACTTTAACACCCCACTCATACCAATGGACAGATCATCAAATCAGAAAATTAATAAGGAAACAAGTCTTAAATGATGCATTAGATGAGATGGATCTCATTAATATCTTCAGAACATTCCTCACAAATGCAGAAGAATGCACCTCTTCTCAAGGGCACGTGGAACATTCTCCATGATGGACCATATCTTGGGTCACAAATCAAACCTTGGTTAATTTAAGAAAATTGAAATCATATCAAGCATCTTCTCCGACCACAACACTATGACACTAGATATCAATTACAAGAAAAAAAAAAAAAAAACTGCAAGAAACACAAACACGTGGAGATTACACAACACGTTTCTAAATAACCAACAGGTTACTGAAGAAATAGAAAAGGAAATAAAAAAAAATTCTAGAAAAAAATGACAATGAAAACACAACAATTCAAAACCTATGGGATGCAGCAAAAGCAGTTCTAAGGTGGACTTTTATAGCAATACAACCCTTCCTCAGGAAACAAGAAAAAATCGAACAGACAACATAACTTTACCCCTAAAACAACTGGAAAAAGGAGAACAAAAAAACACTAAAATTAGTAGAAGGAAGGAAATCATAATGATCCGACCAAAAATAGATGAAAAAGAAATGAAAGAAACAATAGTAAAGATTAATAAAACTAAGAGCTGGTTCTTTGAGACGATAAAACTGACAAACCTTTAGCTAGACTCATCAGGAATGAAATAGAGAAGAATCAAATTAACAAAATTAGAGATGAAAAATGAGAAGTTACAACAGTGCACAAATACAAAGGAGTATAAGAGACTATTATGAACAACTATATGGCAACAAAATGGATAACCAAGAAGAAATGGACAGATTCTTAGAAAAGTTCAATCTTTCAAGAGTGAAGCAAGAAGAAAGAGAAATTATGAACAACCCAGTTTACAAGCACTGAAATTGAAGCCATGATCAAAACTCTCCCAAAATACAAAAGCTCAAGACCAGACAGCTTCGCACGAGAATTCTATCAAACATTTAGTGAAGTGCTAATACCTATCCTTGTAAAACTCTTTCAAAAAATTGGAGAGAAAGGAACACTTCCAAACTAATTTTACATGGCCACCATAACCATGATACCAAAACCAGACAAAGACAACACAACAAAAGGAAACTACAGGCCAATATCATGGATGAACACAGATGCAAAAATCTTCAAAAAATTTTAGCAAACAGTATTTAGAAACGCATCAAAAAGCTCACACACCATGATCAAATAGGGTTTTTTCCAGGGATACAAGGATTCTTCATATATGAAAATAGAACAATGTGGTACACCATATTAGCAAATTGAAAGATTAAAAAAATATGATAATCTAAATAGATGCAGAAAAATCCTTTGACAAAATGTAGCACCCATTTATGATTAAAACTCTTCAAAAAATGGGCACAGAAGTAACCTACCTCAACATAGTAAAGGCCATATATGATAAGCCTACAGGAAACATTCTCAAAGATGAAAAAATTGAAAGCATTCCCCCTAAGATCAGGAATAAGACAAGGGTGTCTACTTTCACCACTATTATTCAGCATAGTTCTGGAAGCCTTAGCTATAGCAGAGAAGAAAAAGAAATAAAAGGAAATCAGAAGACAAAAGAAGTAAAGCTCTCACTGTTTGCAGATGACAGGATACTGTGCATAGTAAACCCTAAAGAAAATATCAGAAAATTACTAAAGCTAATCAGTGAATTTAGTTAGAACTGGACTAAAACAGTGAGAATTGGACATGGAACAACAGACTGGTTCCAAATTGGGAAAGGAGTACATCAAGGCTGTATACTGTCATCCTGCTTATTTAACTTATATACAGAGTACATCATGCGAAATGACAAACTGAATAAAGTGCAAGCTGGAATCAAGATTGCGGGTAGAAATATCAATTACCTCAGATATGCAGATGACACTACCTTTATGGCAGAAAGTGAAGAACTAAAGAGCCTCTTGATGAAAATGAAAGAAGCGAGTGCAAAAGTTGGCTTAAAACAGCATTTAAAAAGCTAACATCATGACATCCGGTCCCATCACTTCATGACAAATAGATGGGGAAACAGTGGAAGCAGTGGCTGACTTTATTTTGCGGGGCTCCTAAATTACTGCAGATGATGCCTGCAGTCATGAAATTAAAAGATACTTGGTCCTTGGAAGAAAAGCTATGACCAACCTAGACAGCATATTAAAAGGCAGAGATACTGTTTCCACTGTTTCCCCATCTATTTGCCATGAAGTGATGGGATCATATGCCATGATCTTAATTTTTTGAAGTGATGGGACCAGATGCTATGATCTTAGTTTTCTGAATATTGAGTTTTAAGCCAACTTTTATTCATAAATATATATATATATATAGCCTATATATGTATATATTTTTGTATATGTGTAAACATATATATCTGGCTTCCTAGTCTGTTGCTAGTGTTAAAACAACCTGCCTGCCAATGCAGGAGACTTAAGAGGCAAGGGTACAATCCCTGGGGAGGGAAAATCCCCTGGAGGAGAACATGGCAATCCACTCCAGTATTCTTGCTTGGACAATCCCATGGACAGATTTGCCTAGTGGTCTACAGTCCATAGGATCACAAAGAGTTAGACACAACTGAAGTGATTTAGCAGGTATGCACATGCATATGAGTGGGATTCCTTGGTGGCTCAGTGGTAAAAAATCTGCCTGCCAATGCAGATGTGGATTCAACCCTTGGGTTGGAAAGATCTCCCGGGGAAGGAAATGGCAAACCTATCCAGTATTCTTGCCTGGGAAATCTCATTGTAAGAGGAATCTGGTGGGCTACAGTCCCAGGGATCACAAAAAGCCAGACATAACTTAGTGAATAAACAGCAAAACATTCATACATATACAGAAGCAACAGTTGGAATTGGACATGGAAGAACTGACTGGTTCAAAAATGGGAAAGGAGTACGAAAAGGGTGTATATTTTCACGGTGCTTATTTAACTTATATGCAGAGTACATCATGTGAAATGCCAGGGTGGATGAATCACAGGTTGGAATCAATATTGCCAGGAGAAGTATCAACAACTTCAGATATGCATTTGATACCTCTCTAAAGGCATAAAATGAAGAGAAATTAAGGAGCCTCTTGATGAGGGTGAAAAGGAGAGTGAAAAAGCTGGCTTGAAGCTCAATATTCAAAAAACTAAGATCATGGCACTCAGTCCCATCACTTGATGGCAAATAGGGAAAAATTGGAAGCAGTTACATATTTTCTTCTCTTGGGCTTCAAAATCACCATGGATGGTGACTGCACCCATGAAATTAAAAGATGCTTTCTCTTGGAAGGAAAGTTATGACAAACTTAACGTATTAAAAAGCAGAGACATCACTCTGCCAATTAAGGTCCATATAGTCAAAGCCACGGTTTTTCCGGTAGTTATGTACAGATGTGAGAGTTGGTCCATAAAGAAAGCTGAGTGCCAAAGAATTGATGTTTATGAACTGTGGTGCTGGAGAAGACTCTTAAAGCTCTCTTGGAAAGCAAGGAGATCAAACCAGTCAATCCTAGAGGAAATCAACTCTGAATATTGTAAGGATTGATGCTGAAGCTAAAGCTCCGATACTTTGGCCACATAATGGGAAGAACCGATTCATTGGAAAAGACATTGATGCTGGGAAAGCATCAGGCAAAGGAGAATGGGGTGACAGAGGATAGTTAGATAGCATCACTGAATCAATGGACATGAATTTGAGCAATGTCTGGGAGAATGTCAAGAACAGAGAAGCTCAGTGTGTTATAGTCCATGGGATTGCAGAATTTGACATGACTTAGCAACTGGAAAGCAACAACAGCAACACACATAAATATTCAACCAGAATATTGTAAGATATTAGTTTCTCTTGCTATAGTATTTTTAGTTCCCTGTGACAAATAAAATGTGAATTTACAAATATGGAAGTTGGAAAATTTCTAGTTCTTTTTGATAATCTATATCTACATATCTAGATAATTTGTTGTATATACCAGTGCTTTGTAGAGTGAATAATGTGTTGAAATTTCTAACTTTTTAACTTGTTAGTCATTTATTGCTTCTAGTATAAGGTTTTTATACAGATTTCTCTGGACCTGTTGTTTAAAATGTGAAGACATTAAAATTTAATTATATAGAAATTCAGTTTTTATGTTTTTATTGTATATTTGTCAAATCTAAAAATATATAAAGTGTTAAAAATAGTGTACTTCTTTTCTTCTCTACTACACAAAACTTCAGTGATTTTTGTCTTTCTTTCTAAAGATTTGCATTGTAGTGATTCTATAAATCTTTCTTAACTCCTGCAAGGATGGCTGATCTTTAGAATGCCATTGAAAATGAACTTGTGGGACAGGTAATTCCTATGTGGCAAACCTATTTGCACACTGCCATCAGCAAGTGATGACAAGATATAAAAACTGTCAGAGCAATTCGTGTGAAGAACATCACACCAAATAACATCATAGAGGACCCGTGTAACCAATAACACCTTTTTCCTAATTTTGTTAATGCTATACATGAAGTAAATTATTCATGTGATTACATAATATCAAATCTACATTTCATTCAAACTATGTCATGTGTTCCTGTACACAATAACCACATAGACACACACCAGTTTCCAGTGCATTAAGTTCCAGTGAGAAGAAATATGAGACATAGGCAGAACTGGAGAGCTTCTGATAAAAGAAAAACTTTATTAACCCATGGCACCAGTGTAGTAGTTCTAGCCAGCAATTCTACAGACACTTAAATCTAAATTAGTTAATGGTCCTTGTCAGTAGGCTGTAGTTCTAGGGAGGCTGCAAAGTGTTTGTAACTTTCAGACACAGAGGGCCTAAACTAGAGTGAAGGGTATTGAAGAAGTAAGACATGTGTCATCAATGAAATATATTGGATCAGTAATACACATCTCCCAGAAACTGTTATTAATCCCAAGTTTCTCAGCCTGGAAGTCTAGCAGCTGCCAAAGGAAGCATTAGTAGTGGCAGTTAGAACAACTGAGGCTTAAAAGGTATATGTCTTCCAGGCATGGACAATTGGTGCTAGAGCTCAAACAAAAACTTCTGCTTGTGAATATAAACCTGTTTGTGGGAGGTGGGAAGGAGTTTAAAGAGTGAGGGGACATATGTTTGCCTATGGCTGATTCATGCTGATGTATGGCAGAAAGCAACTCAATATTGTAAAGCAATTATCCTCCCATTAAAAATAAATAAATTTAAAAAACTAAAATAAATCCAGAAACATACAACTTTATTGCATTTCCAAATTTAGTTACATGTGTGAGAAGAAAGTATTCATAGGCTGTGTGATCTTGAGCAAGTTACTGAACATTTTGGGCCCCAGTTTCCTCCTCTCTGAAATGAAAATGGCAATGCATAACTTGTAGGGTTGTTATAAGTAAATTTATATATGTATGTGTGTATATATATATATATATATATATATATACACACACACACATATATGTATATAATAAGTCCCTTAGGACAACACCTTGCACCTCATGGGCATGATGTATGTGCATGGTAAATAAATCAAAGAGAGAGTTGAGAAAACTAATCAAGAGAGTTCAAATCAAATAGACTGACTGTTTCACTAAGGAGATGTCATGAGGCAGATACCAACTCTGCCATTTAAAAGCTCAAGGTTCTTGAACAAATTGCTTAACCTCGTTAAACCTCATCTGTGAAATGGAAATACCACTCGGTTCTGAATGCTACCTTAGAATTAAAGGAGCAAGTGTCTGTAACCTAGTAGATTGAATCAAGTAGATGTTCAGCACGGAAGAGGTAATATTATCCAGCCACTCTTGTCACTAATTAGTGCTGGGCTTATCTCTGGGTTACTTCCTACTTGTCATCATTCTGACCTGTGCTGAACCTGATTCAAATTTCTACCAATGTTTTGATAGCAAAAACACTTCTAGGCAGCTCTTCTGTAGTGCAAGCCTAGAGGAAATAAAATTGTAAAAAAGGAAAACCTTGGAGTGCTATAGCCAAAAGCATGTCTGGAAGTATAACCTAGGATGTGACTTGGAATCAGGGTTTTTTTAAAAATGGAGAAGACTTGCTCTGGTCAAATTCAAAGTAGAAGTTATTCTTTTTCTATTAAGCAGGAGCTAAAGAAGAATTTATATTCTTTACAATGAGTCCTGTGTAGTTCTATATAGCACAGAGGAACAGTTGATAAAACCTCTACACTTGAGTTTCAAGAGAGAGCAAGTGCAAATGGAGAGAATGCAGTTACTATCCAAGCAGCAACATAAGAAAATGACTATTTCCACTGAGATTAGATTATAATAGGAAAAAGCTCAGTTGATGACAGTGCATGGATAAAAAAATAAGATATTATGCATAAGACTAGGTAAAAACATAGATCTTAACAACATCTAACTGAAGGATATCAGTTTTTGTGTTTTTTTTTTTTTTTTTTAATGTAAAAAGCTACATGCTAACATGACAGCAATGCTTAATATTATGTGCTATTGTTTGAGTGAAAATGTTTTTACCACGGAAATATGTATAGTATGTATATGAGCTTCAGGAAACTAATAGAGAGGCAAGAAAAGATGAAGCAGTACATAAATAGATATATTTTTGAAGTGTTAATGAGGAAAGGAAAACAAAACAACTAATTGGAGGATTGTTTTGGAATCTCAAAGGAAAAGGAAAAAAAGAGAAGAAAGTATGAGGACTTTCATAGTTAACTAATTTTCCTGTTCCTCCTTCAGTGGACTACAGAATAAGTTTGGAAATAAACAAAATAAAAAGTCTGGATAAACAGAAGTGGGACCATAGATGCACAGACAACCGTAATAGCAACCATAATCAAGTGCAACATAATCATGCAGAGTTCTACTTAGGAATATAATTTGTTATTGGAAAAATATCAATCTTGGAATTAATATATTAGCCATGGGGAACTTAGATGACAGAGAGTAGCCTTTGGAGATATAAAACCTGTAATGATCTTCAGTTTCAAACAAGATTACTTATCTAAGCATAAACACTTGAGATAATCTTAAATTACTAATAAAATGAGACACATAATTTCAAATATCCTAGTGTAATAATCCAAAGACCTTATTAGAGTAAAATAAAGAGAGGTGGCATTAGAATATGATGGAACTGAATTAAAAAAAAGAGTGCATTCTGTTTTTCTTACTTTGATTATCATATATGTCATTATATGATATCATATAAATCATTAATTCATTTATTTCAGTACAGTTCACTTGCTCAGTCATGTCCAACTCTTTGAGAACCCATGGACTGCAGCACACCAGGCCTCCCTATATGTCACCAACTCCTGGACTGCACCCAGACTCATCTCCATTGAGTCATTGATGCATTCCAACCATCTCATCCTCTGTTGGCCTCTTCTCCTCCTGCCCTCAACCTTTCCCAGCATCAAGGTCTTTTCAAATGAGTCAGCTCTTCACATCAGGTGGCCAAAGTATTGGAGTTTCATTTTCAAAATCAGTCCTTCCAATGAACACCCAGGACTGATCTCCTGTAGGATGGACTGGTTGGATCTCCTTGCAGTCCAAGGGACTCTCAAGAGTCTTCTCCAACACCACAGTTCAAAAGCATCAATTCTTCAGTGGTCAGCTTTCTTTATATTCCAACTCTCACATCCATACATGACCCTTGGAAAAACCATAGCCTTGACTAGACGGACCTTTGTTGGCAAAATAATGTATCTGATTTATAATATGCTGTCTAGTTTGGTCATAACTTTCCTTCCAAGGAGTAAGCAATTTTTTAATTTCATTGCTGCAATCACTATCTGCATTGATTTTGGAGCCCAACAAAATAAAGTCAGCCACTGTTTCCCCATCTATTTGCCGTTAGGAAAAAGTATATTCAGTGTTTGTCATATACTAAGACATACGATAAAAACATGAGTCACAGATTCTGTTCTTAAAGATATCTCTGTTTAGAGAGGTGAAAGAAGAGTGAGCAGATGTTTATACTGGAGTATTATACATGCTGGGGATGTGCCTATCCAGGGCTATGCTGAAGGCATGGGTCTAGGGAATTGAGGCTGTGAAGGAGGAAGTGAAATTTTAGCTAGACTAGAAAGGCTGATACAAAGATGAAGCCATTTCATCCAAAAAGTGTACATATATGTGTAGAATATAGCATTTTAAAATGTATAAATAGATCCATGACACCACACTTATGGCAGAAAGCGCAAAAGAACTCAAGAGCTTCTTGATGAAAATGAAAGAGAGTGAAAATGTTGGCTTAAAACTCAACATTCAGAAAACTAAGATCATGTCATCTGGTCCCATCACTGCATGGCAAATAGATGGTGAAACAGTGGAAACAGTGATAGACTTTATTTCTTGGGGCTCCAAAATCACTGCAGATGCTGATTGCAGCCATGAAATTAAAAGACGCCTGCTCCTTGGAAGAAAAGTTATGACCAACCTAGACAGCATATTAAAGAGCAGAGATGTTACTTTGCCAACAAAGGTCCATTTAGTCAAAGCTGTGGTTTTTCCAATAGTCATGTAAAGATGTGTTCAATTCACTTCAGTCACTCAGTCGTGTCTGACTTTTCGAACCCATGGACTGCAGCACGCCAGGCTTCCTGTCTATCACCAACTCTCGGAGCTTACTCAAACTCCTGTCCATTGAGTCAGTGGTGCCATCCAACCATCTCGTCCTCTGTTGGCCCCTTCTCCTGCTTTCAATCTTACCAGCATCAGGGTCTTTTCCAATGAGTCAGTTCTTTGTATCAGTTGGCCAAAATACTGAAGCTTCAGCTTTAGCATCAGTCCTTCCAATGAATATTCAGGACTGATTTCCTTTAGGATGGACTGGTTGGATCTCCATGCTGTCCAGGGGACTCTCAAGAGTCTTCTCCAACACCACATTCAAAAGCATCACTTCTTCAGTGCTCAGTTTTCTTTATAGTCCACCTCTCACATCCATACATGATTACTGGAAAAACCATAGCTTTGACTAAATCAACCTTTGTTGGCAAAATAATGGCTCTGCTTTTTAATAAACTATATAGGTTGATCATAACTTTTCTTCCAAGGAGCAAGCATCTTTTACTTTCATGGCTGCAGTCCCCCTCTGCAGTGATTTTGGAGCCCAAAATAATTAAGTCTGCCGCTGTTTCCACTATTTCCCCATCTATTTCCCATGAAGTGATGGGACCATATGCCATGATCTTAGTTTTCTGAATGTTGAGTTTTAAGCCAACTTTTTCACTCTCCTCTTTCACTTTCACCAAGAAGCTCTTTAGTTTGTCTTCACTTTCTGCCATAAGGGTGGTGTCATCTGCATATCTGAGGTTATTGATATGAACCTCATGAACAGTATGGATGTGAGTGTTGGACTATAAAGAAAGCTGAGCGCTGAAGAATTGATGCTTTTGAACTGTGGTGTTAGAGAAGACTCTTGAGAGTCCCTTGGATAGCAAGGAGATCCAACCAGTCTGTCCTAAAGGAAGTCAGTCCTGAATATTCATTGGAAGGACTGATGCTGAAGCTGTAACTCCAATACTTTAGCCACTTGATGCGAAGAACCGACTAATTGGAAAAGACTCTGATGCTGGGAAAAATTGATGGTGGGAGGAGAAGTGGAAAACAGAGGATGCAATGGTTGGATGGCATCACAAACTCAATGAAATGAGTTTGGGTAAACTCTGAGAGTTGGTGATTGACAGGGAGTCTGGGTGTGCTTCAGTCAATGGGGTCACAAAGAGTCAGACACTACTGAGTGATTGAAATGAACGGAAACTGATCCATATGGATAGGGCATCAGTATGGGTAAATTGAAAGGGAACAGAAGCATGCAGTGTTATGTAATTTCGAGTTAATATAGGAGCCTGGAGGAAGCCACTGAAAGATTGTAAACAAGGAAGTGAAATGGATTATAAGTCACTTGGATAGTATAGGCCTTTTCTGATAACTCAGTTTATAAAGTATCCACCCATAATGCTGGAGACACTGGTTGGATTCGTGGGTTGGGAAGAATCCCTGGAGAAGGGATAGGCTATCCACTCCAGTATTCTTGGGCTTCCCTTGTGGCTCAGTTGGCAAAGAATCCATCTGCAATGCAGGAGACCTGTGTTCAGTCCCTGTGGTGGGACGATCTGCTGGAGAAGGGAAAGGCTACCCATCCCAGTGTTCTGGCCTGGAGAATTCCATGGAGTGTATAGTCCATTGGGTCACAAAGAGTTGGACACAAATGAGCAACTTTCACTTTCACTTTGGATAGTATAATGGATGCAGTTTGTGCTCTGTCTAGATAGCCTTTTCTGCAAAGTTGAATCTATTTCTTCCCCAAACCGCTGCTGCTGCTGTGAGTTACAGTAACCCATCTTTAGAGAACTGCCCTTAGTCATGGTGACCTTCCATATGCATTGTGCTATGCTCATCCCTTTCTCGAGGGCTCCATAGGTAAATGACTGACTGACATGGAGGTATGCAAGCATACCTCATAGATATGGAGGTTCAGTTCCATGTAATCACAATAAAGTGATTATCACAATAAAGTGATTATTACAATGAAGTCACACAAGTTTTTTGGTTTTCCAGTGCATATAAAAATATGTTTACATTATACTATTAAGTGTGCAGAAACATTATGTCTAAAAATAATGTACCTATCTTAATTTAAAAATATTTTATTGATAAAAGTGTTAGCCATCATCTGAGCCTTCAGCAAGTAGTAAACTGTTTGTAATAGACTGTTTTGCCTCAGCATTAATGGCTGCTGACTGATCATGTAGGGATGGCAGTGGTAATTTCTTAAAATAAGGCAATGATTAATTTGTTGCTTTGACTGACCCTTTCTTTTATGAACAAATTATCTGCAGCAGACAATGCTTTTTGATGGCATTTATAGTCGAAATTTATCCAAATTGGAGTCAATTCTATCAAACCTTTCCACCAATTGAGTTTATGTGATACTCTAAGTTCTTTGTTGTTGTTTCAACAATCTTCACTGCATTTTCACCAGGAGTAGTTTGCATCTCAAGAACCCACTTTGTTTGCTCATTCATAAGAACCAACTTCTACTCCATTCAAGTTTTGTCATGCTGCTGCTGCTAAGTCACTTCAGTCATGTCCAATTCTGTGTGACCCCATAAACGGCAGCCCACTAGGCTCCCCCGTCCCTGGGATTCTCCAGGCAACAACAGTGGAGTGGGTTGCCATTTCTTTCTCCAGTGCATGAAAGTGAATAGTGAAAGTGAAGTCGCTCAGTCGTATCCGACTCTTAGCGACCCCATGGACTGCAGCCTACCAGGCTCCTCCATCCATGGGATTTTCCAGCAAGAGTACTGGAGTGGGGTGCCATTGCCTTCTTCGAGTTTTGTCATGAGGTTTCAGCAATTCAGTCATCTTCAGGCTCTAGTTCTAGTTCTCTTGATATTTCCACATCTGCAGTTCTTTCCTCCATGAAAGTCTTGTACACTTCAAGGTCATTTATTAGGGTTAGAGTCAGTTTCTTCCTAGCCCTTTTAATTTATTTATTTAGCCTTTCCCCGTTAAGAATGTGAATGTTCTTTTTTAAAATTAAATTATTTATTTTAATTGGAGGCTAATTACTTTATAATATTGTAGTTGTTTTTGCCATGCATCAACATGAATCAGCCATGGGTGTACATGTGTCCCCCTATTCTGAATCCCCCTCACTCTGTCCTCCCACCCATCCCTCTGGGTTGTCCCATAGCACCAGCTTTGAGTGCCCTGCTTCATGCATCAAACTTGCACTAGTCCTCTATTTCACATAAAGTAATATACATTTTTCAATGCTATTCTCTCAAATCATCCCACCCTTACATTCTCCCACATAGTACAAAAGTCTGTTTTGTACATATGTGTCTTACACATAGGGTCATCATTACTGTCTTTCTAAATTCCATATATAGGCCTTAATATACTGCATTGGTGTTTCTCTTTCTAACTTACTTCACTCTGTATAATAGGCTTCAGTTTCATCCACTTCATTAGAATGGATTCAAATGCATTCTTTTTTATAGTTGAGCAATATTCTATTGTGTATATGTACCACAACGTCTTTATCCATTCATCTGCTAGTGTCCATCTTTGACATCAGGCTTTAGTTATTGGCATTGGTATTTATTAAAAAAAAAAAAATACAGTTAAGCACGTCATATAAATATTCAAAATACACAGAAAACAACTGAAATTTTTAATATACATTCACTTTCAGTTCAGCTCAGTTGCTCAGTCATGTCCGATTAATTGCAACTCCAAGAATTGCAGCGCTCCAGGTCTCCCTGTCCATCATCAACTCCTGAAGTTTACACAAACGTGTGTCCATTGAGTCAGTGATGCCATCCAACCATCTCATCCTCTGTTGTCACCTTTTCCTCCTGCCCCCAATCCCTCCCAGCATCAGGGTCTTTTCCAATAAGTCAACTCTTCACATGAGGCAGCCAAAGTATTGGAGTTTCAGCCTCAGCATCAGTCCTTCCAATGAACACCCAGGACTGGTCTCCTTTAGAATGGACTAGTTGGACCTGCTCGCAATCCAAGGGACTCTCAAGAGTCTTCTCCAACACCACAGTTCAAAATCATCAATTCTTCCATGTTCAGCTTTCTTCACAGTCCAACTCTCACAGTAATACATGAACATTGGAAAAACAATAGCCTTGAATAGATAGATCTTTGTTGGAAAAGTACTGTCTCTTCTTTTTAATATATTATCTACGTTGGTCAAAATTTGAAACATATCAAAAACAATAGAATGTCTATATTGGGGAGAAGGATTGAGGTTGAGAATAAAGGAGAAAAAATATAAAATCAAATGAGATGTTATATTAATAATAATAAAAGGATAAAACTTGAAATATGCAGTTAAATCAGCTTTTTAGCTTTATATAATTGAGTTAGGAAAAATAGTATAAGAGAAAATGGAGTGAGTGAAGAAAATCTGATGACAAAACTTATTCATTAAGCTTTGTACTGTGGTGTTGGAGAAGACTCTTGAGAGTCCCTTGGACTGCAAGGAGATCCAGCCAGTCCATCCTAAAGGAGATCAGTCCTAAGTGTTCACTGGAAGGACTGAGGTTGAAGCCAAAACTCCAATACTTTGGCCACCTGATGCTAAGAGTTGACTCATTAGAAAAGATCCTGATACTGGGAAAGATTGAAGGCAGGAAGAGAAGGGGACGACAGAGTATGAGATGGTTGGATGAGATCACTGACTCAAATGACATGAGTTTGGGTAAACTCTGGGTGTTGGTGATGGACAGGGAGACCTGGCATGCTGCGGTCCATGGGGTCATAAACAGTTGGACAAAACTGAGCTACTGAACTGAACTAGAACACTGAAAATTGCAGACTAAGCTTGAGAAAAGTTTGTTTTTGATATATTAATCTACAATAGGAAAACACTTATCACATATGATGAAAAATTACTCTGCATTATATGCAAAATGTATTTGGATGCAATCTCAAAAATGACAGGATGATTACTGTTCATTTCCAAGGCAAACCATTTAATACCACGGTGATCCAAGCCAATGCCCCAACCAGTAACACTAAAGAAGCTGAAGTTGAATGGTTCTATGAAAACCTACAAGACCTTTTAGAACTAACACCCAAAAAAGATGTCCTTTCATTATGGGGGACTGGAAAGCAAAAGTAGGAAGTCAAGAAACACCTGCAGTAACAGCCAAGTTTGGCCTTGGAATACGGAATGAAGCAGAGCAAAGGCTAATAGAGTTTTTTCAAGAGAACACACTGGTCATAGCAAATACCCTCTTCCAATAACACAAGAGAAGACTCTGCACATGGACATCACCAGATGATCAACACTGAAATCAGATTGATTATATTCTTTGAAGCCAAAGATGGAGAAGCTCTATAAAGTCAGCAAAAATAAGACTGGGAGCTGACTGTGGCTCAGATCAAGAACTGCTTAATCCAAATTCAGACATAAATTGAAGACAGTAGGGAAAACCATTAGACCATTCAGGTATGGCCTATTATTACACATAGGTCATACATATATGACCCTTATGATTATACAGTGGAGGTGAGAAATATATTTAAGGGACTAGATCTGATAGACAGAGTACCTGATGAACTATGGAATGAGGTTTGTGACCTTGTACAGGTGACAGGGATCAATACCAATCCCATGGAAAAGAAATGCAAAAAAGTAAAACAGCTGTCTGGGGAGGCCTTACAAATAGCTGTGAATAGAAGAGGAATAAAAAGCAAAGGAGAAAAGGAAAGAGATTCTGATTGAATGCAGAGTTCCAAAGAATAGCAAGGAGAGATAAGAAAGCCTTCCTCAGCAATCAGTGCAAAGAAATACAGGAAAATAACAGAATGGGAAAGACTAGAGTTCTATTCAAGAAAATTAGAAATACCAAGAGAACATTTCATGCAAAGAAGGGCTCGATAAAGGACAGAAATGGTATGGACCTAACAGAAGCAGAAGATATTAAGAAGAGGTGGCAAGAATACACAGAAGAACTGTACAAAAAAGATCTTCATGACCCAAATAATCATGATGGTGTGATCACTCACCTAGAGCCAGACATGCTGGAATGGGAAGTCTACTGGGCCTTAGAAAGCATCACTACGAACAAAGCTAGTGGAGGTGATGGAATTCCAGTTGAGCTATTTCAAATCCTCAAAGATGATGATGTGAAAGTGCTGCACTCAGCATGCCAGCAAATTTGGAAAATTCAGCAGTGGCCACAGGACGGGAAAAGATCAGTTTTCATTCCAATCCCAGTGAAAGGCAAGGCCATGCTATGCTAAGTCACTTCAGTCGTGTCCAACTCTGTGCAACCCCATAAATGGCAGCCCACCAGGCTCCCCGTCCCTGGGATTCTCCAGGCAAGAACACTGGAGTGGGTTGCCATTTCCTTCTCCAGTGCATGAAAGTGAAAAGTGAAAGTGAAGTCGCTCAGTCGTGTCCGACTCCTAGCCACCCCATGGACTGCAGCCTACCAGACTCCTCCATCCATGGGATTTTCCAGGCAAGAGTACTGGAGTGGGGTGCCATTGCCTTCTCCAAGAATGCTCAAACTACCGCACAATTGTACTCATCTCACACACTAGTTAAGTAATGCTCAGAATTCTCCAGGCCAGGCTTCAGCAATACATGAACCGTGAACTTCCAGATGTTCAAGCTGGTTTTAGAAAAGGCAGAGGAACCAGAGATCAAATTGCCAACATTTGCTGGATCATCAAAATGCAATAGAGTTCTAGAAAAACATCTATTTCTGCTTTATTGACTATGCCAAAGCTTTTTACTGTGTGGATCACAATAAACTGTGGAAAATTCTTCCGGAGATGGACATACCAGACCACCTGACCTACCTTTTGAGAAACTTATATGCAAGTCAGGAAGCAACAGTTAAAACTGGATATGGAACAGACTGGTTCCAAATAGGAAAAGGAGTACATCAAGGCTGTATGTTGTCACCCTGCTTATTTAACTTCTGTGCAGAGTACCTCATCAAAAATGCTGGGCTGGAAGAAACGCAAGCTGGAATCAAGATTGCCAAGAGCAATATCAATAGCCTCAGATATGCAGATGACACCACCCTTATGGCAGAAAGCGAAGAGGAACTAAAAAGCCTCTTGATGAAAGTGAAAGAGGAGAGTGCAAAAGTTGGCTTAAAGCTCAACATTCAGAAAACTAAGATCATGGCATCTGGTCTCATCACTTCATGGGAAATAGATGGGGAAACAGTGGAAACAGTATCAGGCTTTATTTGTCTCGGGCTCCAAAATCAGTGCAGATGGTGATTGCAGCCATGAAATTAAAAGACACTTACTCCTTGGAAGGAAAGTGACTACCAACCTAGATTGCATATTCAAAAACAGAGACATTACTTTGCCAACAAAGGTCCATCTAGTCAAAGCTCTGCTTTTCCGAGTGGTCATGTATGGATGTGAGAGTTGGACTGTGAAGAAAGCTGAGTGCCAAAGAATTGATGCTTTTGAACTGTGGTGCAGGAGAAGACTCTTGAGAGTCCCTTGGACTGCAAGGAGATCCAACCAGTGCATCCTAAAGGAGACTAGTCCTGGGTGTTCATTGGAAGAACTGATGCTGAGGCTGAAACTCCAATACTATGGACACCTCATGCAAAGAGTTGACTCATTTAAAGAGTCCCTGATGATGCGAGGGAGTGGGGGCAAGAGGAGAAGAGACAACAGAGGATGAGATGGCTGGATCACATCACCGACTCAATGCACATGAGTTTGGCTGAATTCCGAGAGTTGGTGATGGACAAGGAGGCCTGGCGTGCTGTGATTCATGGGGTCATATATAGTCAGACACGACTGAGCGACTGAACCAAACTGAACTGAAATGCAGAAATGCCAAGTCCTGCCTCAAACACATACACTCAATAAATGTCAAGTTTCTCTTATCATGCCTATCTCCTTATTATTGTGATTACATTTGATGATATGTTGCTGTCAGTTTTCACAAGTTGCCTTATTTTCTAATATTAATGTTCCAAATTTGATGTTTGGCTTTTACTCAACTTTTTCCTTTACTTGACCCATTTTAAACTAAGGAATCTATTGCCCTCAGGCACTCACTCTGCTTTGCTCCTACCTGATCATTTCAGCCAATTCATACAACTTCCTGTATATCTTCTTCATTTACCATCAAACTGAACTACCAAATATAGTCACTTCTGCTTGGACTTCCCAGGTGGCTCAATGGTAAAAAGTCGGCCTGCAATGCAGGAGACACAAGATCAGTCCCTGGGTAGAGAAGATCCCCTGGAAAAGGAAATTGCAACCCATTCCAGTATTCTTGCCTGCAAATTCCCATGGACAGTGGGGCCTAGGGGTCTACAGTCCATGAGGTCATAAACAGTTGAATACAACTTAGCAACTAAACAACAGCAACATGTTAAGCTTATAAACTAATTTTTTTGCATGGGTTGGGTGGAGTGGGAAAAAAATCTGCCATTTTCCATGCAATTCCCTAGTCTTCAACACTGAAATTTTACTTCCTAATTTCTGCTGGTTAGCTAAGAAACAAAGGCAAACTATGATAGATATGTCTACGATTGTTAAAAGTCCCTTAATATAAAGCAGAGTAAATCAGCTCCCTGATGACTAACTGGTGGACATGCTAGGTCACTCCAGTCATGTCTGACTCTTTGCAACCCTATAGACTGTAGCCCTCCAGGCTCATCTGGCCATGGGATTCTCCAGGCAATAATACTGGAATGGATAGCCATGCTCTCTTCCAGGGGATCTTCCCAGCCCAGGAATCAAACCTGCATCTCTTACATCTCCTGTATGACAGATGGGTTTCTTTACCACTACCACTACCTGGGAAACATATATATATATATATATAATTTACTTATATATATATATAAATATAAAATATAATTTATTATTAACTAACCCTAACCCTAACCCTAATATATATAATAGTTATATATATAATATAATTTATTATTATAATTATATAATATAGTTTATTATTATGTTATTAATTATATTATTAATATATATTTATTAATATGTCATTATGATATATTATTACACATATAATTTATCTATATATATATATATATATAATTTGTACATGAAAGATGGAAAATAGGAGTGAACCATTTTTATTACACTTCAATTGCAAGAGTCTCCTGCTTGACTGTCTTGATGTTACATAAATGTATCTTGGCCATGACTTCTTCTCATAGGAGAAATTTCAATTTGAATAGCAGCATTTGAGGTCAAAATGGCTTGCATACTGTGTCAAGATACCAAACTAAAGAAACTGGAGCCTATTATACAGAGTGAAGTAAGCCAGAAAGAAAAACACCAATACAGTATACTAACTCATATATATGGAATTTAGAAAGATGGTAACAATAACCCTGTATACAAGACAGCAAAAGAGACACAGATGTATAGAACAGTCTTTTGGACTCTGTTGGAGAGGAAGAGGGTGGGATGATTTGGGAGAATGGCATTGAAACATGTATAATATCATATATGAAACGAGTCACCAGTCCAGGTTCGATGCACGATACTGAATGCTTGGAGCAGGTGTACTGGGACGACCCAGAGGGATGGTATGGGGAGGGAGGAGGGAGGAGGGTTCAGGATGGGGAACACATGTATACCTGTGGCAGATTCATTTTGATATATGGCAAATCCAATACAATATTGTAAAGTTAAAAAATAAAATTAAATTAAATTAAAAGAAAAAAAGAAGATACCAAACATGAGAGCCAGAAAGAGATTGCACAATTAATCACGCCATATCCAAAGGCAACTTAAGAGGTCCCTGACAGCCAGAATATGACACCATGCTGTTTCTTATGATCTAGATCAGATGGCATACATTTTCCTTTCAGGCCAAAGAGTAAAGGACACAGAGTAACATTAGAACCTGAGAGAGAACAGGGGAAAGAAAACTAGGGTTGAGAATTGACATATCAACTCATAAATGTTTCCTTGTGCTTTTAAGTAAGAATGTTCAGAAAACCATGCCTATTCTCCATGCTTTCACACACTCCACCCACAAACACACTATACAAGACCTACCAATAAAGGAAGTCTATCTATATTAATAAAAATTTGCCATGTCTGCTTAATGTATACCCTTCAAAAAGAGAGAGGGCTAGTGCTAGGGCTGTAGTTTCCATAGGTTTAATGTTTTTTTTTTTTTTTTTGATATTAATAAATATATTTATATCATTATACATGACTATATAGGCATTTATATGAAAATAAATATATGACTGAAGTGAAAATAGTATTACCTATACTACTATTTCTATTGTATTTCCATTCCTGTCCTTCATCCTTCTCTTCCTTCTTTCCTTTTTTCTCTATTTTACTTTTTCTTCCTTTGATCATTTATATTTTCTTTCTTCTTTTTTTTTCTTTCTTCCAACTGAAATAGCTAAATTAATATCATGACAAACAAAAATAAATAATGAACTTCATGATGAAAAACATCTTCTGGGGATCTGGTTAGGTATATGTGACATTTTCACCCAGTAATCAGGTAAATCAGAGAAAACATGGAGTATCTAAGGGGTTAGAATGGACTGAGGATAAATAATTAGTATACTTTAATGTCAAATTTAATTAATGCTTTGTTACACTCTTCAACTACTAAGGTTAAATGATATATTTTATCACCTCAGGCTGAAGAACATGATATTGTATTGTCTTTAACAAGATAACTGACTTGCCAGTCCAGGTTCGATGCACGATACTGGATGCTTGGGGCTGGTGCACTGGGACGACCCAGAGGGATGGAATGGGGAGGGAGGAGGGAGGAGGGTTCAGGATGGGGAACACATGTATACCTGTGGTGGATTCATTTTGATATTTGGCAAAACTAATACAATTATGTAAAGTTTAAAAATAAAATAAAATTAAAAAAAAAAGAAAATTAAAAAAAAAAAAAAGAAAAACCTATCTTTAAACAAAAATCACGCCTTTTAATTTACTTACATGCTTCTTTGGCAAATCTAGAAACTTCCTAAGGAAATAAGTTCTTCATTCCTCAGTACAAAGATCATGTGTCTGAGAGTCAAGATTAGCTATGGACCCTGAGTGGTAAGGAAGGAAGATAACAGACAATGCCTTACCCTGCTATACATATGGGTTTGGAGTAGGAGAAAAATATCCAAATAGCTCCTCTATGCATCTTGGTTCTCAGAGAAGAGAACGCAGTTTTTAGTGGTTCTATACAACTTGTAGTGAGTTCAAGAGAATGTAGATCACACACCAGAAATAAGAAGTAATGAAGTTTGTATAAGAAGCATTAAGGATGGAGTTTCATAATCCTTAAATTGTATATAACCTAGGTAACTAAGGAGCTGAACTTAGGTCCAAATTGGGTCTTCCCTGGTGACTCAGATGGTAAAGAATCTGCCTGCAATGTGGGAAACCCAGGTTCAATCTCTGGGTCAGGACATTCCCCTGAAGAAGGAAATGGCTACCACTCCAATATTCTCACCTGGATAATTCTATGGACATAGGAGCTGATCACAAAGAGCTGGACATGACTGAGTGACTTTCACTAGGTAACTCAAGAGCTGAATTCAGGTCCATATAAATTTTGCAAGAATAGATGTTGTGAACCAAGAGGATGAGTAAAGAAAATAATAATGTTCCAATTGGACTGAAGAAAGGACATGTCTTCCAAAGAGCAGCGGACAAACTCTCAAGCCCAGGGAGATCAATTAACAGCAGCCCTAGAAACCAACCAAGAATGCCAGAAGGAAATCCTGAGAAGACCACCCACCTCTTAAAGACAATCAAACCATCTACATCCAAGGACCAGAATGAGGGCATTGGTTCCAAATCTCCAATACCAAATTATAAAAGAACTTTCTATATTCTCTCAGATGCCAGTTTGAAGATCAGGAACAAATATTCTCCAAAGCCTAAAAATTATAAATAGCAACAGTTTAAATTGTTAGAGTTGACAAAATTGTATATTTGTAAGGACTAAAATTTATTCAAACATGAGACTCATTAATCTCCAATTATAGTCAAGATGCTGCTGCTGCTGCTGCTGCTAGGTCGCTTCAGTCGTGTCCGACTCTGTGCGACTCCATAGATGGCAGCCCACCAGGCTCCCCCATTCCTAGGATTCTCAAGGCAAGAACACTGGAGTGGGTTGTCATTGCCTTCTCCAGTGAATGAAAGTGAAAAGTGAAAGTGAAGTTGCTCAGTCGTGTCCGACTCTTAGCGACCCCATGGACTGCAGCCCACCAGGCTCCTCCATCCATGGGATTTTCCAGGCAAGAGTACTGGAGCGGGTTGCCATTGCCTTCTAAGGACCAGTAATTTCTCTATACAGTTGTGATATGATTAATTCTGATATGTCATTCATAGTTGCAGTGTCAACTTTTCTAGATCAGATAAGATACTCTAAGCCACATAGTAAAATGAAGTTAATATTCCAGAAAAGCATTGAGAACTATTGTCATTGTCAATTTCCTTTTGTTAATAAATCTTAATACCAAAGGTATGTAAATTCTCCATTTGGCATGTTTTTTCTCCCAAATAAAAAGGATTAACTTCAAGGCTGCTCAGATGGCTAATCCACTTATGCTGGGGTTTGCTGCTAATCTTTTGCTTATTTTCTTATATATTCTAAAAAGAATGCTACTTTATAGAATTAAACTAATGGAAAATACTCTAATAAATCATAGATTGATATTATTTGCCTTCAATCAACACTAAAACATATTCTAATGCATAGTTATTTGTCAAAATTAGACATATACAGATTATATGTATGAGAATTTGTAATACATTATGCTAGTAACTATATTTATAATCTGAACATAAGAATATTTGAGAGATGAGTATCACCTCAACAGCACCTTTTTATCTTTTACTATTTTACCAATTTGTTAAAATAATACAATTCTAAGTAAATTTGTTGCTAAGCTTGCAATTTCTTTTTTAACATAACTTTTTACTTGAAACTATGACCTGGAAATGCACGTTTTATTTTTTACAGTGTATCACATAGGACAAATTCATGGTTTGTAACATCCTCCTAAAATAGGAAGCTTTCAAGTTTACACATCCAGACACATCCTTGAGAATGCATACATAGATTTCCAAAAGTTCACATTTAGATGAGTTGTGAGATCAAGATTTCATTATGAGATTGTGTGGCTAGCAAAGGCAATACTGAGAAGGTCACAATTTGAATAATGAATTGATGTTAATGAAGACACAAATCTGCAGACATTTGGAGCATTCAAGGCAAGAGAAAAAGAAACTACCAATGGTCTGAGACGGGCGTGTGACTGGCAAGGCCAAGGCTGCTGGGGTAGAATGAGAGAGAAAGACGTGAGAACAGAAAGGTAACTAAAGGCAACGTGTGTGATCTCCGGCTTTTACTGTAAGTGAGATGGGAAATCATTGGAGGATTTTGAACAAAGTAACATAGATTGGTTTATGTCTTATTATGATCAGTGTGACTATTTCATTAAGAAGAGATTGAAATTCAGAAGAAAGGGTACTAGTGGGATCCTGCTGAGACACTTAAATCATTGAAAAGAGTCTATTGGAAAATTAGGATCTTAGTTCAGCTTTGCTGTCTCTTTCTTTTTTTTTAATTTAAAGTTTATTTATTCATTAGAGTGTTTCTTTAAAAAAACTGGAAATACAGCTGCCTTATGATCCAGCAATCCCACTGCTGGGCATACACACTGAGGAAACCAGAAGGGAAAGAGACACGTGTACCCCAATGTTCATCGCAGCACTGTTTATAATAGCCAGGACGTGGAAGCAACCTAGATGTCCGTCAGCAGATGAATGCATAAGAAAGCTGTGGTACATATACACAATGGAGTATTACTCAGCCATTAAAAAGAATACATTTGAATCAGTTCTAATGAGGTGGATGAAACTGGAGCCTATTATACAGAGTGAAGTAAGCCAGAAAGAAAAACACCAATACAGTATACTAACGCATATATATGGAATTTAGAAAGATGATAACAATAACCCTGTGTACGAAACAGCAAAAGAGACACTGATGTATAGAACAGTCTTATGGACTCTGTGGGAGAGGGAGAGGGTGGGAAGATTTGGGAGAATGGCATTGAAACATGTAAAATATCATGTATGAAACGAGTCGCCAGTCCAGGTTCGATGCACGATACTGGATGCTTGGGGCTGGTGCACTGGGACGACCCAGAGGGATGGTATGTGGAGGGAGGAGGGAGGAGGGTTCAGGATGGGGAACACATGTATACCTGTGGTGGATTCATTTTGATATTTGGCAAAACTAATACAATTATGTAAAGTTAAAAATAAAATAAAATTTAAAAAATAATAAAAATAATCTTGTTTTGCTATGCATCTACTTCTAAGCAAAAGGAATAGTCAGTGGCCTCAGTGACTTTAGATATTAGAAAGAAGAATGATTTGAACAAATACATTATTTTTACATAACACGCAGGGAAGAAATTATATGTTCAGGAGATTCTCTCTGTGCAACTGACTTGAATTAAAGATGACTAAGAGATGTCAGGCTAACAGTGGAGGCAAAACAACAACAATACCAACAACAGAAAGTCAAAAGAGTAACTGTAAGGATTCAGAGAGTAGAAATATATTAGTATACTACAGAAATTTTAAAAAGTCAAAGTGACTGTGAGCAAAACTAGAATTACTAAATGGCTGAAGTTGAAGGCAGGCATCATAAACTGAAGGACCCTTTTGATACTTGGTTAATTTAGTATTTTATCCTCAAAGAAAGGTGGGTATACTGAAAGCTTTTAGTAATGAAGTTGCATGATTTAATTCATTTTTACAAATAATACTCTTAGAGAGGAACTGAGCTGGAAAGACAAGAGTAGAAAAGAGAAGATAAATAAAAAGATCATTGCAGAGGACTGTTGCTACCTGATTTCAAGACTTACTATAAAGCTAACCATAATCAAGACAGCATGGTATTGATGCAGAGACAAATAGAACAATGGAGAAAAGTAGAGTCCAGAGATAGAGATGTATAAAAAGGGCCAGGTGATCTTGACAAAGTTGCTGAGGCAATGCAATGGAGAAAAAAATAGTCTTTTGAACAAGTGATGCTGGAAAACAGGACACTTACATGCAATAATAATAATATAGATATAGATCATACACCTTTCACAAAATTAATTTAAAATAGATTATGGAATCAGTATAAAATGCAAAGCACTAAAACTCCTAGAAAATAACATAGGAGAAAATCTAGGTGACCTTGGGTATGGCAGTGACCTTCTGATACAATACAAAAGTGATATAATGCATGAGATAAATAACTGATAAACTAGATTTCATTAAACTTTAAAAAAGGAAAGACTTACTAACACACACACACACACACACACCACTCTCAAGAGAATGAGAAGATAAGCCAGAAACTGGGAGAAAATTTGCAAAGTATGCATCTGGTGAAGGATACTGCAGCTCTAGGAAGCTAGTATAACATTAACATCTAAGTTAATGTTAATGTTAAGTTAATGTTAACATCTAACTTATATTAGATGTTAATATAAGTATTAACATCTAAGTTATTCCTAAAGTAAAAACTTCTATGATGGATTGATAAATTGGCTATTATAGCGAGTGATACTTTAATATAGGGATATTTAAATTTTCAATACTATTAAAATGTCATAAATGTAATTTTAATAATTTTGGTAAGTTCTGTATGCTTAAACTTACAGAATATGAAAGAAAAAAATCATAAGATTTACATTTTTAAGTCTGTTTTTATTATCTAGGTAATATAAGAATCTGTAATTGACAGAATTAACATGAAAATATGTTTTTATGTTAAAACATAAATCAAGTTCAAAATAGTGTCAAAGAAGTGAAGTTTCACAATTCTGAGTTTAATAATGCCCATAGGGAAAACAAGATAGGTTTAAAAGAATAATAATTAACATAAAACAGAAAAAGGTGAGAATAAGAAATTATTTTTAAAAAATTACTTAACATGAAGGACACAAAATGCATTAGAGAAGAAAATTAGCTCCCCAAGAAGTGAAATTCTATTAAATTCTGAGATGTTTTTAAAATATTTTTTAACTTTGTAGTGATTAAAATGACAATGGAAGTTGGGAAGGTTAAGAAAATAAATATACAAAAATTGAATTTATTTAATTTAAGTAAAATACAATACATTGAAAGACAATTTTAAAAGATTACACTTTGCCAAACATTAAAACGAATCCGCCACAGGTATACATGTGCTCCCCATCTAATACAGTGTTTCAGGTTTAAAAATAAAATAAAATAAAATAAAAATACGGAATCACTGTGTTGTACACCTGAAACTAATATAATATTGTACATCAACTATACTTCAATAAAAAAAAATATATATATTCATGTTTAAACCTAAAAAAAATAAAAGATTACACTTATCATATTAAAAAACTATTTTATATCTTAATAAAATTAAAAAATGGTTGTAGAAGACATGCAAGTAAGAAATTATAAAATATTAAAGGATACTAAAATATACAAAAAAATGTTTTTTCATATTTTGGGAGGCTCTTCATTTGATCTATAGATTTAATCAATATCTAATCTAAATCCCATATGCTTTGTTTGTTTTTTATGGGAACTTGCCATATTATATTTAAAAGACACAAAAAAGCAAAGCCAGGAATAGTTAAGAGTTCCTAAAGATGTCAAGAGAATGTACCTAGCCAAAAACAAACAATAATTGTAGAGCTGTAGTTGCTAAGATAATTTGTTATTTGCTAATTATAGGAAAACAGAGCACAGTAAAATAGAACCACTTGATCTCTGGTCACTTGTTCTGTGAAAAAGACAGCATTAGAAACTAATGGGATGTCTTCTTACAAAAAGCAAATGATTTGAAGAGGCATTTTATAGACAGGAACATTCATGAAAGTAAATATTTAAAATATGTTCAATTTTATTAGCTACAAAGCATGAGTTGAAACTGTAATGTCATGCCCCTTCATGAAAACACACACTTGTTCACAGATTCTAAAAGTAAGGGTTTTCCTCAGCTCAGTTGGTAAAGAATTCGCCTGCAGTGCAGGAGTCCCTGGTTGGATCCCTGGGTCAGGAAGATCCCCTGGAGAAGGGATAGGCTACCCACTCCAGTATTCTTGGACTTCCCTTGTGGCTCAGGTGGTAAAGAATCCACCTGCAATGTGGGAGACCTGGGTTTGATCCCTGTATTGGGAAGATCCCCTGGAGAAGGAAAAGGCTACCCTGTCCAGTATTCTGGCCTGGAGAATTCCATGGACTACCCAGTCCATGGGGTCGCAGAGTCGGACACGACTGAGTGACTTTCACTTTCAACAGAAATGTTTAAGGAGGTGGAAGAGCAATGCATCTATACCTTTTGGTATAGATGATGTGGTGATGTGGTAAATTTTTCAAACTACTCTCATGCTTTCTAGTAACAATCATAACAAACATATGCTCATGGCCAGAAATTCCACTACTCCTTAAATACCCTAGTAAGCTTTTTGCAGATATGCACCTGATGACCATAAATATTGTTCTTAGTAGCATTATTTATGATAGTAAAAAATTATAAACAGCTCAACTATCCATGAGTACTTGAATGCTTGAATTTTTTGGTGTATTTTTGCAACATAATTTTATAAAACAATAAAAATGGATGAATTGTAAATATATTTTTTAAATATATATTTCAGTGGAAAACATGAGTTTTAGACAAATATATTTATTCTGAATCTATAGGTATATAGTTTTTCCTGTTTTTATTGAAGTGTATTTCCTGTACAATATTATAAGTTATAGATGTATAATACAGTGACTCACAAATTTTAAAGATTATATTGCATTTACAGTTATTATACAATTTTGGCTGTATTCTCCTGTGTTGTACAACATACCCTTGTAACTTATTTTATACCTAATAATTTGTTTCTTCTACTCTCCCAATCCTATGTTGCCCCACCTCCTTCCCTCTCCCCACTGGTAACCACTGGTTTGTTCTCTACACCTGTGAATCTGCTTCCTTTTTGTTATATTTGTTTGCTGTATTTTTTAGATTCCACATATCATGATACCATATAGTATTTGTCTTTGTCTATCTGATTTGTTTCACTAAGCATAATGCCCTTCAAGTTTATCCATGTTAATGCAAATGGAATTTTTTTTTTTATATAGCTGCCTGGTATTCCATTGTATGTATTAGTGTGTGTGTGTGTGTGTGTGTGTGTGTGTGTGTGTTAGTTGCTTGGTCATGTCCAGCTCTTTGAGACCCCATAGTTGATGTGTAATTTATTTTTTGTTGTTGTGAAGTAGCAGTAAATACATATGTATGTATAAATATATCCATATGACTATCCAGTTTGAAGTTTCATTTATTGAAAATATCATTCACAGTCCCTCTTAATAATAGTGTTATCATTTTCAGAATTCAGACTTCCTTAGGTCAATTTCTGTTGTCTCTTTAGTTCCACTGGTCAGATTTTATACATTTGTACCAATTTCACCCTACCCTGTCTTCATTCCTATAGCTTTACAAATCAATCTCGATGCATGGTAATGTTGGACAAAAAAGGTTCTTCAACACAAGCAGTTGTTGTTGTTTAGTCACTAAGTTGTTTGTGACTCTTTGTGACCCCATAAACTGCAGCATGCCAGGCTTCCCTGTCCTTCACTATCTCCTGGAGTTTGCTCAAACTCATGCCGATTGGTCAATAATACCATCCAACCATCTCATCCTCTGTCATCCCCTTCTCCTCTTGTCCTCAATCTTTCCCAGCATCAGGTTTTTTTCCCATGGAATCAGTTCTTCGCATCAGGTGGCCAAAGTATTGCAGCTTCAGCACCAGTCCTTCCAGTGAATATTCAGGACTGATTTCCTTTAGGACTGATTGGTTGGATCTCCTTGCAGTTGAAGGGACTCTCAAGAGTCTTCTCCAACACCAGTTTAAAGGCATTAATTCTTCAGTGCTCAGCCTTCTTTATGATCCAACTCTCATGTCCATACATGACTACTGGAAAATCCATAGCTTTCAGTATATGCACATTTGTTGGCAAAGTGATGTCTCTGTTGTTGTTGTTTTTCTTTTTTTTTCTCACATTTTTTTAATTTTATTTTATTTTATTTTTAAACTTTACATAATTGTATTAGTTTTGCCAAATATCAAAATGAATCCACCACAGGTATACATGTGTTTCTTAATACACTATCTAGGTTTGTCATAGCTATTCTTCCAAGGAGCAAGCATCTTTTAATTTTGTGACTGCAGTCACCGTCCACTTTTATTTTTGAGCCAATAAGCTCCACTCAATAAGCTTGATCAAATGCACATATACTCAATCCTATTTATGAAAATTAACAAAATTTTTTATTATCTTTAAGTTCACTGGAAAATTGTTTTCTAAATCATAAAATAATGTACTAAAGACAAATTGACAGAAACTCCAATCAATTATATATATTGGAGAAGGCAATGGCACCCCACTCCAGTACTCTTGCCTGGAAAATCCCATGGATGGAGGAGCCTGGTGGGCTACAGTGCATGGGTCGCTAAGAGTTGGACACGACTGAAAAACTTCACTTTCACTTTTCACTTTCATGTACTGGAGAAGGAAATGGCAACCCACTCCAGTGTTCTTGCCTGGAGAATCCCAGGGACAGTGGAGCCTGGTGGGCTGCCATCTATGGGGTCGCACAGAGTCGGACATGACTGAAGCAACTTAGCAGCAGCAGCAGCAGTGTGAATGCAGTTCATAAGTTTTTTTTTTTTAATATAAAAGTGTTTATTTTAATTGGAGGTTAATTACTTTACAATATTGTATTGGTTTTGCCATACTTCAACATGAATCCATCACAGGTATACACGTTTCCCATCTCAAACCTCCCTCCCTCCTCCCTCCCTGTACCACCCCTCTGGGTCATCCCAGTGCACCAGCTCCAAGCAACCAGTATCATGCATTGAACTTGGACTAGCAATTCATTTCATGTATGATATTATACATGTTTCAAGGCCATAAGTTTTAAAATAGCAACAAAAGAAAATTAGATTTTATTTTGGAAACTTCCAATCAAAAATTAAATAATTTATGATGTAAAAAATATAGTAAGGAGATTAGCAAAATGTGTGGAGTTGAAAAACAAAGAAAAGAATAAATGTACCTTGCGCAGCATGCAACTAAAGTAGTAGTGGTACTGAGAGATAAATATAATTATTACATAAAGAAAATTTAAAATAAGAAATGAATTTAATTTAAATGAGCTAAGAATTGAAATGAGTGAGTTAGAAAACCAAAATAAATAAATAAACAAATAAAAGCAAACCCCAAAATAGTAAAAGAAAGAACAAAGTAAAGCCGAAAGCAGCTGTAACACTGTAGAAAACCTAGAATTGTTAGGGAAGATAAAAGCACTCAAAGAGGACACTAAGAGTTGGAGAAATATGCCATGTTCATGGATTGGAAAAATCAATATAGTGAAAATGAGTATACTACCCAAAGTAATTTATAGATTCAGTGCAATCCCTATCAAGCTACCAACAGTATTCTTCACAGAGCTACAACAAATAATTTCACAATTTGCATGGAAATACAAGAAACCTCGAATAGCCAAAGCTATCTTGAGAAAGAAGAATGGAACTGGAGGAATCAACCTACCTGACTTCAGGCTCTACTACAAAGCCACAGTCATCAAGACAGTATGGTACTGGCACAAAGACAGAAATATAGATCAATGGAACAAAATAGAAAGCACAGAGATAAATCCACGCACATATGGACACCTTATCTTTGACAAAGGAGGCAAGAATACACAATGGATTAAAGACAATCTCTTTAACAAGTGGTGCTGGGAAAACTGGTCAACCACTTGTAAAAGAATGAAACTAGAACACTTTCTAACACCATACACAAAAATAAACTCAAAATGGATTAAAGATCTAAATGTAAGACCAGAAACTATAAAACTCCTAGAGCAGAACATAGGCAAAACACTCACTGACATACATCACAGCAGGATCCTCTATGACCCACCTCCCAGAATATTGGAAATAAAAACAAAAATAAACAAATGGGACCTAATTAAACTTAAAAGCTTCTGCACAACAAAGGAAACTATTAGTAAGGTGAAAAGGCAGCTTTCAGAATGGGAGAAAATAATAGCAAATGAAGCAACTGACAAACAACTAATCTCAAAAATATACAAGCAACTCCTATAGCTCAATTCCAGAAAAATAAATGACCCAATCAAAAAATGGGCCAAAGAACTAAATAGACATTTCTCCAAATAAGACATACAGATGGCTAACAAACACATGAAAAGATGCTCAACATCACTCATTATCAGAGAAATGCAAATCAAAACCACTATGAGATACCATTTCACGCCAGTCAGAATGGCTGCGATCCAAAAGTCTACAAGCAATAAATGCTGGAGAGGGTGTGGAGAAAAGGGAATGCAAACTAGTACAGCCACTATGGAGACAGTGTGGAGATGCCTTAAAAAACTGGAAATACAACTGCCTTATGATCCAGCAATCCCGCTGCTGGGCATACACACTGAGGAAATCAGAAGGGAAAGAGACATGTGTACCCCAATGTTCATTGCAGCACTGTTTATAATAGCCAGGACATGGAAGCAACCTAGATGTCCATCAGCAGATGAATGGATAAGAAAGCAGTGGTACATATACACAATGGAGTATTACTCAGCCATTAAAAAGAATACATTTGAATCAGTTCTAATGAGGTGGATGAAACTGGAGCCTATTATACAGAGTGAAGTAAGCCAGAAAGAAAAACACCAATACAGTATACTAACACATATATATGGAATTTAGAAAGATGGTAACAATAGCCCTGTATACGAGACAGCAAAAGAGACACTGATGTATAGAACAGTCTTATGGACTCTGTGGGAGAGGGAGAGGGTGGGAAGATTTGGGAGAATGGCATTGAAACATGTAAAATATCATGTATGAAACGAGTCGCCAGTCCAGGTTAAATGCACGATACTGGAAGCTTAGGGCTGGTGCACTGGGACGACCCAGTCGGATGGTATGGGGAGGGAGGAGGGAGGAGGGTTCAGGATGGGGAACACATGTATACCTGTGGCGGATTCATTTCAATATTTGGCAAGACCAATACAGTATTGTAAAGTTTAAAAATAAAATAAAATAAAAAAAAAGAAAGATAATACCTTTGCTATTAGAGGGGTCTCACACATCTTGAAAATTACAACTAATATGTATGCATTTTTAAATCTAAAAAAAATTCACAAAAGGGAATGATCTAGCAATATTTATTTTTCTTTCTGATAAATAAGGATTTTTTTTTCTTTTTATTATTATTATTATTTTTTGCTTTGCAATATTGTATTGGTTTTGCCATACATCAACATGCAACCCAGGCTAGTCATTCTAACATTAAATGTCATTGGTGTTGGAATGAGTGTAGCCTGGGTTCATCTGTTTTTTACATTAAATTAATCACTTATACAGGATAGAAAATCCATGACTAGTCAGCTGGCCATTTGTATTTATGTAAAAAATCTGTAATAAGTCCAAATCATTCAGTTGTTTTGTTCTTTTCTTCATTTACTATTTTGCAAATGATTCAAAATGGTATGTAGTATAATTCCTATAAATACTAGGTTTAATTAATATTTAATATTTAGTAGTTTAATTGTATCAAATTGTATTGATAATATAAAATAGTTTAATTTGTGTTAATTGTGATTAATTGAAATATATGCCCTTCCCCCCCTCAAAAAAAAAAGTAATCAGAAGAACATTTGTTAATTTGTGGATTCTTCCCAAGTCCCTGGCCAGTTTGTGCTACTAGCTCCACTTTATAGAATAAAAATCTGACCATCACAAAGTCTATTAAAACCACCTCATTAAAAGAGCAACTGTGGGAACTGGAGTAAAAACCCAGCTCTATAACAAAAGCTCTTACCACTATGAATAAATTCTAAAAAATAAAAAAAAAGAAACCAAAAAACCAAATATGTACAAATATATGAAAATAAGTAAATAAATAAAAAGTTGTCAAATTCTATTTATCCAAAAATTTCAAAGATGATTTAATATCATCTTTGATATTAATGAAATTGACCTATCCTTAGTTTATAATGAAGGTGAAAGTGAAAGTCTTTCAGTGGTATTCAGCTCTTTGCAACCCCATGGTATGCTATTACATCTATTATTTTATTTAATCATTACTATAACCTTGTAAAGTAAATAGACTAAAGTATGTCATTCTAAAGTCAACTATCTTTTTTACCATAAGTCACACAAAAGTCAAGTTAAAGTAACTGTGTTAATGAAAAAAAATTATCAAACATAAATTAAAAGTGTTCAGAAATATGTATGTTGTGATGAAGGCTAATTTAACCTTTTACCTGATGTCTCCAACAACTGTTATAGATTTCTCCTTTTGTCTCTTCTCTGCTTTTGACTTTTTTTCTTTTTTTTTGCTCCAATATATGGCTCCAAAATGTTTATTACCCTGACAATACAAACCAGGCTTTCTTTTCTAAAAAGGAAAATGCCCACAGCTGCTTCAGATTCAAATTCTCCTACCAGGCAATTGAGAGAGATGGAGAGAGAGAGAAAGGCATGTGATAAATGCATGAGATTTCATTTATCAGGGTGAACTTCATGGGCCGGAAGTTGAACACTCCAAATATTAAACGTCTTTGAGTAGTAATTGGGTTGAATTATCTTCCCACTTAACTCCAAATGTTGAGTCTGTTCTTTTGATGTCCTTATTAGGGTTATGTATGCTTGGCAGGATCAGTCCCATCAGTCCATGGCAAACAGATGGAGAAACAATGGAAACAGTGACAGACTTTATTTTTTTGGGCTCCAAAATCACTGCAGATGGTGACTGCAGCCATGAAATTAAAAGACGCTTGCTCCCTGGAAGAAAAACTATGACCAACCTAGACAGCATATTAAAAAGCAGAGACATTACTTTGCCAACAAAGTTTCATCTAGTAAAAGCTATGGTTTTTCCAGTAGTCGTGTATGGATGTGAGAGTAGAGTTGGACTATAAAGAAAGCTGAGCACCAAAGAATTGATGCTTTTGAACTGTGGTGTTGGATAAGACTCTTGAAATTCCCTTGGACTGCAGGGAGATCAAACCAGTCAGTCCTAAAGGAAATCAGTCCTGAATGTTCCATTGGAAGGATTGATGCTGAAGCTGAAGCTCCACTACTTTGGCCAAATGATGCAAAGAACTGACTCATTGGAAAAGGCCCTGATGCTGGGAAAGACTGAAGGCAGGAGGAGAAGGGGACAATAGAGGATGAAATGGTTGGATGGCATCACTGACTCAATGGACATGACTTTGAGCAAGCTCTGGAAGTTGGTGACGGACAGGGAAGCCTGATGTGCTACAGTCCATGGGGTCATGAAGAATCAGACACAACTGAGCGACTAAACTGAACTGAACTTCCCTGAACAAAAGTAATCACATATAATGCAATTTACAGTTTGAAAAACACATATTACTATTTTGCTCTAAATAACTTAAGAAATTCCTGTCATACAGAACCTAATTGGAGTATTTTTGGAGATAGGATTTCCTATTTCAAAATTTGGTGGGTTGAGAGTCCCTTGGACTGCAAGGAAATCCAACCAGACCATCCTAAGGTAAATTGGTCCTGGGTGTTCATTGGAAGGACTGATGTTAAAGCTGAAGCTCCAGTATTTTGGCCACTTGATGCGAAGAGCTGACTCATTTGAAAAGACCCTGATGTTGGGAAAGATTGAAGGCAGGAGGAGAAGAGGATGACAGAGGATGAGATGGTTGGATGGTATCACTGAATCAATGGACATGAGTTTGGGTAAACTCCGGGAGTTGGTGATGGACAGGGAGGCCTAGAGTGTTGCAGTTCATGGGGTCACAAAGAGTCAGACACTACTGAGCAACTGAACTGAACTGAAAATATTTACTGAAGTATTATTTATTTTTATAACTACTAGTTTAATGTGGTCTTTTTATAACATAAATATTTGTTTTCAGATGTCATGTTTTGTATGTACATTTATACATATATCAAATACTGCTAGTAGCAAATATCTTTAGATAAAATGATAAGTTTTAAAACCAAAATTAATTACCAATAAAAACTTTATAAAATTCTATAATAAGTGAAATAAGTCAGAGAGAAAGAAGCAACATATGATATCACTTGTATGTGGAATCTAAAAATAAAATTGTACAAATGAACTTATTTACAAAAGAGATACTGTCTCACAGACTTAAAAAATAAATTTATGGTTACCAGGTAGGAAGGATGTGGGAGGAAAGTGATAGACGTGAGTTTGGGTTTGACATGTACACACTACTATATTTGAAATAAAATGCCATTCCATGAAAAAATGATGTTATGACTATATTTTAGTAATCTTAACATAAACACTTATCCAATTCAATATTTTCATTGTATTATCACTTTTAATATTGTAATGTAACAAGATTTTTTATGTTACCTGTATAGGGAAAACCCTTATAAATGTGCTATGTATAACATGTATTATTGACTAAATGAAAACACATTGATTGTCACTGAATACGATTTAAAAATATAACTATACTTTTAGCTTACATTTGTGAATCATTAATCATATTTGAATTTTATTGAAAAGTATAAAGTAGTTTATAGAGGTTATATATATATATATATATATATACATGCATATGTATATATACAATATCATTATTTGCTAACAAACAGACAAACAGACACTACCAATATTTAACAAGTCTAATTTTGAGGAATAACAGTTAGAAAGGAAAAAGAATACTAAGATTCCTTGGAGTAAAAGTTATAAATGATGAATCTTCTCTTTTGAAAGAATTCCTCTGTCAGCAGCTCAGTAGCTGGAAAAAGTCATAGCAGTGCACAGAAAAGCAGACAGGCTTTTGAGTGAAAACACATAAAATCATCTCCTTGAATGGACTCCTCTGATCATAATATCTGATATGGGTGATGATATTTAGCTAAACATATAAGCATTAATATTCAGTTTAAAATAGAATGCTATCATGAAATAAATAGGTAAAAAACATTGTGTGAAGGTCCTTTCACAAAAAGAGTAAATTTGTAAATATTTTAATATTTATCTAAATGTTAGATGAAATTGAATGTCTATCATTTAAATAGCTACCATATTCAATACATAAATAGTAGGCAGCTACTAACAAACAAAATAAACTAGGTCTTTGTGGTTTGAAGAGACTATAATATTAGTAGAAATTCAAACAAAGCAATCACTCTTGGTTGGCTTGATTATGACCAGATACTATAGAAGTTGAATGGTGTATAAGTCTGAATTTAAGCATAAATCACTGAAACTTAAACAGTCTAAGTAATACTGAAGGGAAAACACATTCTTTCTCTCTTCCTGACACACACACAAACAGATACACACAGCACATTTCTTTGAAAATCCAAATATTTCAAAGAATTTAATGTGCCCATTCAAATATTCTCTAAAATGTAGTCAAGATGAGTAAAAACAAATCACATATTTAAAAAAAAATATGAATTCTATTCTTGGGTCTGTTTTCCAAAATGGAATGAACCATTATATTTATTCAGCTTTCAAGGACCTATTCTTAAGCTAAATGAAGAAGAACAGATACATTAGAAACAATTAGTTATTTATTCAGAATCTCATGGCTAGAAATTAAAAGTATTTACATAATTTTAATAAAATGTAACATTAGAGAATGATTTATGGCTTCTCTTAAAATTATTCTCAGAGTGATTCTCCTTCTCTTCATTCTCATATTGATTTTAACTTTTGAATTTTTCTACTAGAGGCCATTAGTTTATATTTGTTTGAGATTTGCTTAAATGTTTATTTTGAAATTTTATGATGGGAAATTAAAACATAGCATAATACAATTGAAAGTTCTGTTTACTAAGAAGGTTGTTAAATAGAACTGCCCACCATTCCTATTTTAACGTAGAGTTGCAAACTTACTCAGTTGAGGGAAAAAAGTAATTGCTCTTCATTGTTTGAGACCATACAAGGATAAACTTTTTAAGTAATTTTACAGATAACTAAATGAATCTGTAATGCTAATTCAAGCAAATATTAACTGTAAATAATATTAATAGGCTAAAAGGTAAAATTATCAAAGGCAAAGTTAGAATTGTCAGATCAGCTTTAAAATATTGATTATAAGAAACCAATGAAAATGGGGTAAAGGAATATTTTATGAGGTTTTACTCAGAAAGGTAGGTACAACAATAAGAACAAAAAGCTAAAAAACTATACTTCTAGGTACATAGAATGAAAAAGCAACTAGGGATATACATTAAGGCATCTTTAGGCAAAGATAAGAATTAGAATGCATTGCACAAAGTCCTCTGAAGGAGGAAATGGCAACCCATTCCAGTATTGCCTGTAAAATCCCGTGGACGGAGGAGCCTGGGAGGCTACAGGATCGCAGAGTCAGATGTGACTGAGCAAAGAAGCAAGCAAAGAGGCAAAAAGCTGTTCCCCGTGTTGGAAGAAGAGAGGGAAAATGATCTAATAATGATGCAACTGAAAATAAAATACTGCTGCTCAGAAACTCATCATGCTATAGAGGAAAATTTCTGAAACTGTCTCTGCAAGATCCATATAATATGCCCTTATGAAGATTGCCCATTATGATTGTTCTCACTTTTCACTTTCAAAACCTATATTATAGTACTTCACTTTTTTGATTAAGTAGAGTTAGCAAAGCCATGGCCTATGGCTCTTTCTCCTCCTTACCCAGTGTGAACATTCCTAATTGGATTGAAAGCTGTATATTGTCACCCTGTTTATTTAACTTATATGCAGAGTACATCATGAGAAACACTGGACTGGAAGAAACACAAACTGGAATCAAGATTGCCAGGAGAAATATCAATAACCTCAGATATGCAGATGACACTACCCTTATGGCAGAAAGTGAAGAGGAACTCAAAAGCCTCTTGATGAAAGTGAAAGTGGAGAGTGAAAAAGTTGGCTTAAAGCTCAACATTCAGAAAACGAAGATCATGGCATCCGGTCTCACCACTTCATGGGAAATAGATGGGGAAACAGTCGAAACAGTGTCAGACTTTATTTTTCTGGGCTCCAAAATCACTACAGATGGTGACTGCAGCCATGAAATTAAAAGACACTTACTCCTTGCAAGGAAAGTTATGATCAACCTAGATAGCATGTTCAAAAGCAGAGACATTACTTTGCCAACAAAGGTTTGTCTAGACAAGGCTATGGTTTTTCCTGTGACCATGTATGGATGTGAGAGTTGGACTGTGAAGAAGGCTGAGCTCCGAAGAATTGATGCTTTTGAACTGTGGTGTAGGAGAAGACTCTTGAGAGTCCCTTGGACTGCAAGGAGATCCAGCCAGTCCTTCTGAAGGAGATCAGCCCTGGGATTTCTTTGGAAGGAATGATGCTAAAGCTGAAACTCCAGTACTTTGGCCACCTCATGGGAAGAGTTGACTAATTGGAAAAGACTCTGATGCTGGGAGGGATTGGGGGCAGGAGGAGAAGGGGACGACAGAGGATGAGATGGCTGGATGGCATCACTGACTCCAAGGACGTGAGTCTTGGTGAACTCTGGGAGTTGGTGATGAACAGGGAGGCCTGGCGTGCTGCCTTTCATGGGGTCGCAAAGAGTCGGACACGACTGCGCGACCGATCTGATCTGATCTAGCCTTATTTAGATTTTCCTGGTGGCTCAGAGGGTAAAGCGTCTGTCTATCAATGCGGGAGACCTGGGTTTGATCCCTGGGTCAGGAAGATTCCCTGGAGAAGGAAATGGCAACCCACTCCAGTACTCTTGCCTAGAAAATCCCATGGACGGAGGAGCCTGGTGCAGGCTACTGTCCATGGGGTCCCAAAGAGTCGAACACGACTGAGCGACTTCCACTTCATTTTAGCATTATTTGATAATGTAGCTGATGATGAACTCAGAACCCCCAATAGGGTGTTCCAGCCAACTAGCAACTGGGTTGTCTGGTAAGGTCTCCGAAGCACTTAACATAAGTTGTTTTGTGTTGCTACTCAATCAACCTTTCTCCAACTGTATTATAAGCACTGATGTTTGTGTATGCTGTTGCTTCAGTCGTGTCCGACTCTGTGTGATCCTATGGACTGTAGCCCACCAGGCTCTTCTGTCCATGGGATTCTCCAGGCAAGAATGCTGGAGTGGGTTTCCATGCCCTTCTCCATAAGCACTGATAGCTAAATTCATATCATAGCTTTGTAGTGCAAAATTTCTCTTTTAATGAGTGTATGCGCTTCCCCGATGGATCAGACAGTAAAGCGTCTTTCTGCAATGCAGGAGACCCTGGTTCGATCCCTAGGTCAGTAAGATCACCCAGAGAAGGAAATGGCAACCCATTCCAGTATTCTTGCCTGGACGGAAAAGTATGCCCAAAAAATCCCATGGACGGAGGAGTCTGGTAGGCTCCAAAAATAATCCCATGGACTGAAGAGCCTGGTAGGCTACGAGCGAAGTCACTTTCACTTTCTTTCTTTCAATAAAAAAATATTTATAGTAAAGATCATAGCAGGAATGAGCTAGGGTCCAAGCAGAATTATTTTTTCCTCGTATTTTAATTTATGTGTATTCACTCGCTGGCCACCAAATATTTCTATTTCTCCTTAGAGCACTGGCAAGATGGTACACCACACTGCTGTGAAGTTAGATTTAGAGAAGGTTTTTCTAATTCAGTGGTTTTCAATATTTATTGTGCATCAACATTTGATGAAGTGCTTATGAAAACAAGTGAAACTTTAAGACTTAATCAGGAAATGTTCTGTAAATATTGTTTTTCCCTCGTCCACCATACTACTACTAAGTCGCATCAGTCGTGTCCGACTCTGTGTGACCCCACAGACGGAAGCCCACCAAGCTCTCCCGTCCCTGGGATTCTCCAGGCAAGAATACTGGAGTGGGTTGCCATTTCCTTCTCCATGCATGAAAGTGAAAAGTGAAAGTGAAGTCGCTCAGTCGTGTCTGACCCTCAGCGACCCTATGGACTTCAGCCTTCCAAGCTCCTCCATCCATGGGATTTTCCAGGCACGAGTACTGGAGTGGGATGCCATTCCCTTCTCCGACCACCATAGGAACATACAATATCCACATACTGGCTTCTCCTTTAGCCTGGGTCCCAAATTAAGGAGATATGGAGTACACTTAGTATACATGTAACATAAGTAAGAACTATATCTTGTTGCTTCAAGTAACTAGGATTCACATGTTTTTGGTTTCCACAACATACATAACCTACCCCAACCTCACTGGAAAATATGCTTTGCAATTTTTTAAACATCACCGTCTTTTCTTTTAGATTAATATCTGATTTTAGGCAGGAAAAAAATGTTCATATATCTATTTTCTTTCTAGATTAAGTGTCCCAGAATTAAATTTGCGCTGTTTTCTTTATATTAGAAGATTAAACCACATTCTATTTCAATTTCAAAGTACATACAAATAGTTGAGTAGATAATTATGGAAACTAAAATGAAGTATACATCTTCATAGATCAAGCTTCATAAAATTGTCTTTAGAGGAATTTGGTGAAAATCTAATTTTGGATAGCTAAAGAAGTTTGTTGACTAGTTGTTTGCATTAAGATAATAACTAACAGGAAAACATATTGCAAAGCAAAACTATAGTATATCAAATACAAGACTTTCAAAATCTAGGGGATAAATTAATAATATTGTAGTGTTCAGACAAATAAATTTCAAATGATGTGTAAAATTCAATATTGGGGTTAGAGAACATTCCTAGCTGTTCCTCAAAGTTCTTATTTATAAGGTAGAGAGAATATGTCTTATAAATAAAATATATACCCCCAAAGAGGTAGCATTTTAAAATGACTGCAAAGGATTAGTTATCATTTTTTCTGAAGCCACAGGTCTTTTTACTTTAGATATACAAAACTGAAGAAAAACTCATCATATATCATATTCTGTATATTGGCATTCAGATGGTAGTACTGGAAACATTTAAACTACTGTATAGAAAACAACCTTTAAACCAATTTCATTTGACATATCTTGAAAAATCAAATTACACATATGAGTCAGATTAATGTGTCTTAAATATCCTCCAATTTCTTATAAGATTATATCAGCACTGTGGGATCATTCAATACTAAAAGATTAAAGTACAAAGACCTACAAATTGAAAAGATAAGACAATTT
Source organism: Bubalus bubalis (assembly GCF_019923935.1). NCBI lineage: Eukaryota > Metazoa > Chordata > Mammalia > Artiodactyla > Bovidae > Bubalus > Bubalus bubalis. The sequence continues at coordinate 77,051,382 of NC_059157.1, read as the reverse complement.
TTCATTGTTAGATCTGTCTGATTAAAGCACAACAACAAACTGTATATCAAACGGTTGTTGAAAGAAAGAATACTTTAGCTTTTCCTCTCAGCAACTTATTTGATCGCTTCACTTAACATAATTTTTCTGTATATGAATTTTTGGGGGGGCAATTTCAATAAAAAACCTGGTGCTAAGATACTATTGCTTAACTTATGTGATATAATATTTGGCCATAATATGTGCTTAGTGTGCATTACATGATATAATATTTGTCACTTATCTAATAATTTTATCAGGATAAAAATTCTTCTATTATGAAATATCTTCCTTGAAATGAGGTAGGATTTTCAAATAACTAAATAGGATACAAGTATCTTTAAAAATTTTGGAGTTTCCTGGAGACTTTTTTCCATACCATTTAATTTTATAGAAAGGTAAAGTGTAGAACCTGAAAAATTTTTAAGATTTATTATTTTTTTTAAATTTAGAGATTGAGAAAGTACTCGAGATTTTATATACTGTTTCGTGGACTTTCTTTAAATCAGTTATTTGTTATAAAGTATTATCACAAAATAAAAATTTACTTTTAAAACTGTCAGTGTGATCTATGTTTCATTCACAGTTCTCAACAGGATTATGCATCGATTTGTGTGTATTACATACACACAAATACATATTAATATATAAATAGTATACATATATATAAATATAAAAATAGTATTCATGTCAGACACAACAGTGAATGAATGATACATGAAGATATACATATATATGGGCTTCCTTGGTGGCTCAAGGAAAGAATTTGCCTGTAAAAGATTCTGCCTTGTAAAGAATCTGCCTGCCACTGCAGGAAACGGGAGTTCAGTCCCTCGGTCAGAAAGATCCCCTGAAGAAGGAAATGGCAACCCACTCCAATATTCTTGTCTGAGAAATCCCATGGACAGAGGAGCCTGGTGGGCTACAGTCCATAAGGTCACAAAAGAATTAAACACGACTTAGCAACTAAAACAATATGTATATAGACATACATGTAGTCCCTTGGACTGCAAGGAGATCCAACCAGTCCATTCTGAAAGAGATCAGCCCTGGGATTTCTTTGGAAGGAATGATTCTAAGGCTGAAACTCCAGTACTTTGGCCACCTCATGTGAAGAGTTGACTCATTGGAAAAGACTCTGATGCTGGGAGGGATTAGGGGCAGGAGGAGAAAGGGGACGACAGAGGATGAGATGGCTGGATGGCCTCACTGACTCGATGGACGTGAGCCTGAGTGAACTCCTGGAGTTGGTGATGGACAGGGAGGCCTGGCATGCTGCAATTCATGGGGTTGCAAAGAGTCAGACATGACTGAGCGACTGAACTGAACTGACATGTACAAGAACACACACACACAAATACATACATACATACATACACACACACACACAGATATATGATGTTACTTGGCCTTTATATCATTTTTGAAATATAAAAATTCTAATTTTTATGTACTATGTATAAAAATGTTGAAAGTGGTACTAAATAATGAGTATGCTCTGGATATTGTTGAATTATGCTGAGATATTTGGACAACCTAAAAATGCCATGATTTCATTGGAAGAAACAATGTGGCATTCTTTTAATCCTAGGTAAGTTAATAAACTGCATATATGAAAGGAAATAAAATGAAAATGAAAGATAATGAAAGGGAAATTTTGCACTGAAAGAGAAAATGAAAATTTTCTCATTAGTCTCATTAACTCATTTACCTTAGCCAATCAGATATTTTATTATGCTTTCTCTGAGATTTGTCATAGTTTATTACTGCTAATTCTGTTTACATAGTCAATGGTCCATTGTAAATTTTGTAAATACTAAGCGATAAGAATCTCTCTCTCTCTCACTCTCTTTTTCCCTATCTTTCTCTCCTTTCTCTTTGTGATCTATCTATCACAAAATCCATGCACTTAACAATACTAAGCCTAAACTGATTGCTTAAGATAAACTTTTTTGTCATATATCAATATTCCAAATTCAATTATTTATGTCTTAAACCACACATTTCATTCCCTTAAAGGTAAAATTTCTTGTTAAATATTCTTACTATAATTTTCAATATTTTTTATTTTATAAATTTATCATAGGTCTCAAGAATATTATTTATTTTTGAATCAGTAATTCCAAGGACAGTGGAGCCTGGTGGGCTACAGTCCATGGGGTGTCAAATAACAGATATGACTGAGCAAATAGCACACAAAATACTTATATTGTTGATTGCCTTGATATTTAATAGTATTTTTAATTAAAGAGTGAGATTTATTTTTAAATAAATTGCAATTTTCATACTACTTGACACTAAAGACATCAGCATTTTTAAAAATTTTACCTTATGTATGATAGTACATATTTTTCCGAGATGAATCTGTTACTATTATTACTGTTTCATTAGTGTGTGCATGTATTATATGAAAATATGATAAGCCTAATTTCTAGTGGCAATTATATAAGCTCAGACTTGAAAGTCTTCATGCCTACAGAGACAATGTAGATAGCACCAATTAATGAAGTTGCATATTGAACGAGTAAGACAATTATTTTCACAAAATATTTAATGGCAGAGGCTACAGTTGATCTGTCATTCTTACATTAATTTAACTTTCCCTTTGAGTCATATTATTTTAAAGCACCACCATAAAGGCAATAACAATGGTAAATAACATTTATATTATGTCTGATACGCTGGAGCCTGTTTCTGTTAAGTGTCCTTTTGCCCTGTGCCCCTCTAGGCAATAGAAAGAGACCCAGTTTGGTTCAGAAGCAAAAGAAAGCTTTACTCTCTGATCAAAGAATGGAGAGGTGGGAGCTCCAGCTCTAGGGCATAGATTCTCCTCAAAAGGTATGGGTGGGGCTGCTTTGTAAGGATCTCATCAACTAGGAGGAAGGTAGAATTCTGGTGGGGCAGGTGCAGCTGTGCTGCTCAGGTCTCAAGATCACAGTGCTGGGGTCTGAATCTCTGCACAAGGCCTGCCACTGCCATCTTGAATTGCTTTTCTACACACAGTCCCTGAGGTGAGTACAACTCTTTCACTCAAGGAACTCTCATCTAAACGTCTGCACATAGTACCATATGAGCAAATGAAACTAGACAAAGCACAAAGGAAAATAAAAAGGTTAAATTTTATTATTCAGATTCTCAGGCAATTGTTAATGGGCTTTGTTGGTAATACATAAACATCTCTGGGAGAAAAATAGGAAATGATGGTGAATCAGTCCTACTTATTTCTAGCCACTTGCTTTCTTTTGGTACATGTGCCCAGTTTTTCCAGGTCTTCCATTAGTAAAGAGAGTCCAGCAATAAAAATTGTGTTCATGGTATAGTATTGTTACAATTCTTGATTTTTATATAGCTATAACATTTTAATATACATTGTTTTTAATACCATGTGAGTCAAAATTGTAGATCACCTTGATACATCCATAAACAGAATACTAACTACAGTGTGAAAAGTTGGAGGTATCCTAATCAACAATACTAGGTATATTGAGAAAAGTGAGCATTTTTTTTTTCATAATACCTGATAAACTAGATATCAGTGTCATTCCCATTAATTCTTTATAATACTTAATTATACCTGTTATAGAGAACAGGTTACATATCAGTTTTCCTTTTACTGACCTTACGATTTCAAGAGTCATAAACATGATTTTAGAATTCTAGGTTTCTAACATTTCAATTCCCCAACCATTTTAAGTATTGTACTCCTACTGTATAGAACTCAAAGATAAATGACATAATTATAATATCTACTGATAATCATCTTATTACAAACACCTTTATAACACTCCTCCAATATGTTATTCTGCAGTTGGAACTGAAAGAGTTTATCTTACAGCAAAGCTTTGATGATTGGAAATTCTTCAGTCTACTGTAATTGGATAAAGTGACCAATTACACATAATATTTTACCTTGAAGCAACAAATGCCATACTATAGATGTATTCAGTTTGGAATTAAAGAGTATTATGAATTGAATTAAATATACACTTTTCTAAAGTACAAAATTTATTCTGGGTTTGTCACACCTTCAGATTTTTCAGTATATTAAATATTCTGTTTTAAAAGCTTATTCTTTACTATCTTGGTTTTTTAAATCACACTTCTTATCGGTAAAATTATCATTTTAAATTATATTTTATGTGTATATCTTTCATCCTAAATTATTTTCTTAATATGAATTAAAAATTGAATGTTATTGGGACTTCACTGGCAGTCCAGTGGTAACGACCCTATGCTTCCACAGAAGGGGGCATGACTTCAATCCCTAGTCAGGGAACTAAGATCCTGTATGCCATGCATGCCACATGGCATGGCAAAAAAATAAATACATTAATTTTATTACAAATTTGTTGGCCAATAGATTTCAGTGCATTAAAGTTTTAGTCACAAGTGAGTTACAATTAAAATTATTAAAGCAAATAATTTATCAAATACATAAATATAAAATAAAAATAAACTTTGACTGCAAATGTATTCCTTGCCAAATACTTTTTTATTAGTTTTGATTAGTTTTTATTAGTTATTTTAATTAGTTTAATTATCTGTGGATGGGTATTATTTAAATGCTAAATGAGACAGTGCACATTCTTTAATTCAATTTTCATTTTATATTTGTTTTTCACTATTTAGTGATTAAAAAGTGAGAAATTTTCACTCAAGTATTTAGAAATTAAATTTTCATGGCACTGTCATTCAGTTCTTTGAATTCAGTCACTTCAGTTCAGTGGCTCAGTCATGTCCAACTCTTGGTGACCCCATGAATCGCAGCACGCCAGGCCTCCCTGTCCATCACCAACTCCTGGAGTTTACCCAAACTCATATGCATTGAGTCGGTAATACCATCCAGCCATCTCATCCTCCGTCATCCCCTTCTCGTTCTGCTTTCAATCCCTCCCAGCATCAGGGTCTTTTCCAATGAGTCAACTCTTCGCATGAGGTGGCCAAAGTATTGGAGTTTCAGCCTCAGCATCAGTCCTTCCAAAGAACACCCAGGACTGGTCTTCTTAGGGTAGACTGGTTGGATCTCCTTGCAGTCCAAAGGACTCGCAAGAGTCTTCTCCAACACCACAGTTCAAAAGCATCGATTCTTTGACGCTCAGCTTTCTTCACAGTCCAACTCTCACATCCATACATGACCACTGGAAAAACCATAGCCTTGACTAGATGGACATTTATTGGCAAACTAATATCTCTGCTTTTGAATACTCTATCTAGGTTGGTCATAACTTTCCTTCCAAGGAGTAAGCGTCTTTTAATTTCATGGCTGCAGTCACCATCTGCAGTGATTTTGGAGCCCAAGACAAATAAAGTCTGACACTGTTTCCCCTGTATCCCCATCTATTTCCCATGAAGTGATGGGACCAGATGCCATGATCTTCGTTTTCTGAATGTTGAACATTAAGCCAACTTTTTCACTCTCCACTTTCACTTTCATCAAGAGGCTTTTTAGTTCCTCTTCACTTTCTGCCTTAAGGGTGGTGTCATCTGCATCTCTGAGGTTATTGAGACTTTTCCAGGCAATCTTGATTCCAGCTTGTGCTTCTTCCAGCCCAGCGTTTCTCATGATGTATTCTGCATATAAGTTAAATAAGCAGGGTGACAGTATACAACCTTGACGTACTCCTTTTCATATTTGGAACCAGTCTGTTGTTCCCTGTCCAGTTCTAACTGTTGCTTCCTGACCTGCATATAGGTTTCTAAAGAGGCAGGTCAGGTGGTCTGGTATTCCCATCTCTTTCAGAATTTTCCACAGTTTATTGTGATCCATACAGTCAAAGGCTTTCGTGTAGTCAATAAAGCAGAAATAGATGTTTTTCTGGAACTCTCTTGCTTTTTTGATCATGCAGTTGATGTTGGCAATTTGATCTCTGGTTCCTCTGCCTTTTCTAAAACCAGCTTGAACATCAGAAGTTCACAGTTCATGTATTGCTGAAGCCTGGCTTGGAGAATTTTAGCATTATTTTACTAGCATGTGAGATGAATGCAATTGTGCAGTAGTTTGAGCATTCCTTGGCATTGCCTTTCTTTGGGATTGGAATGAAAACTGACCTTTTCCACTCCTGTGGCCACTGCTGAGTCTTCCAAATTTGCTGGCATATTGAGTGCAACACTTTCACAGCACCATCTTTCAGGATTTGAAATAGCTCAACTGGACTTCTATCACCTCCACTAGCTTTGTTCATAGTGATGCTTTCTAAGGCCCACTTGACTTCACATTCCAGGATGTCTGGCTCTAGATGAGTGATCACACCATCATGATTATCTGGGTCAAGAAGCTCTTTTTTGTACAGTTGTTCTGTGTATTACAGTTTTTTACAGCATATGACTTTTCTTCTTTCACCAGTCACATCCACAACTGGGTATTGTTTTTGCTTTGGCTCCATCTCTTCATTCTTTCTGGAATTATTTCTCCACTGATCTCTTGTAGCATATTGAGCACCTATCGACCTGGGGAGTTCCTCTTTCAGTATCCTATTATTTTGTCTTTTCATATGTTCATGGGTTTCACAAGGCAAGAATACTTAAGTGGTTTGCCATTCCCTTCTCCAGGGGACCACATTCTGTCGGACCTCTCCACCATGACCCGTCCATCTTGGGTGGCCCCACACAGCATAGCTTAGTTTTATTGAGTCAGACAAGGCTGTGGTCCCTGTGATCAGATTGGCTAGTTTTCTGTGAGTGTGGTTTCAGTGTGTCTGCTCTCTGATGCCCTCTGGCAACTCCTACCGTCTCACTTGGGTTTCTCTTACCTTGGATTTGGGTATCTCTTCACAGCCGCTCCAGCAAAGTGCAGCCACTACTCCTTACCTTGGACGAGGTCACCCCTCCTGACCTTGAACGTGGAGTAGCTTCTCGCAGCCCTCCTGCGCCCGTGCAGCCACCTCTCCTTGGATGTGGGGAGTTTTTTAATAACTTCTGTTAAAAAAAAAAAAAGCCCCAAATAGCATAATTCTCTATCATTAAAATGTAATTTAGATATCCCTTTATTTTGCTGAAAGCAAATAATTAGAAATAATCAGATTTTCTATAAGCCATTACTCCATAAACTGCCATTCACTTTTCTAAATGTTCCCTCTCACTTGCTATGAGAAACATGTCTTATTAATATTTAAGAATGTATTCCAGTGTCAAATGGCAAAGCTCAACAATGTAAAACCATATTTTTTTACTTTTCCACCAACCTAATAATACTGGCCTTGGGCAATATTAGGCAAAGAGGAAAGCATTTTAGAATCTGTGATCTCTGTAGTCAGGCAAAATCTAGAGAGCCTGGGTTATATATACAGACCTTGTTTCTTCTTCTACACTTAGTGTTATGAAAAATCATTACTAAAAGATTGATGATTAGGTGGAGAGAAGTCAAGGATGCTACATTATTGGAAGTAACATTAGAATAAGAAGTGACAATAGTTTTTCAATATTTGCTTAATATTACATGAACAGTTTCACAACTTAAGCTTGTCATTACAGAAATTATCCGTGCATAGTAGAGCCTATTTATCTGAACACATACCTGTGTGTGGTATATGTGATTCTATAAGATTTGTATGTGATTCTTTGAGAATCACATAAATATGTATGTGTTTATTAAAATGTGCATGCATATATATATAATATATTATATATATACATATGTATAATATATATATCTATATATGTACTATATATATAATAGTACCTTTTACATAAAAGATCCATTGTATTAAATAATGATACTAGACTACTTACTTTTCTTTGCTTAATATTATATTGTGGAGAGCTTTCTGTATTAATATAATCTTTTTCTATATATCCTTTTCCATTTGATGGATATCATTTTCTTATAACTTTCTTATGTCTTAGAATTGAAGAAATTTGAACTTAAAGCAAGCTTGATATTACAATTCACTAAACATAGTTTTAAATTTCTGAATAGTGTAATTTGTTACTAGGGTAACTCTTTCTTCCATTTCTTAACAGAAATTCTCTAAATCATATTTCATTACGTCTTTACATATTTTATCATCTGTATTATCCAAGGTTCTCCAGAGAAATAGAACCAAAAGGAGATAAATAAGTATTAGATAGACAGGGGGAAAAAAAAGGAGATTTAATATAGGACTTGGTTCATGTGATTGTGGAAATCAAAAATCCCATGATATGTGCTGTCTGCCAGCTGGAGAACCTGGAGTCAATAATGCAATTCAGTTTGAGTTTAAAGTTCTGCAAATCCGGGGGCCAATGCATAAAGCTCTGTCCAAGCTAAGTTCATTGGCATGAGGAGATGGATGTCACAGCTGAAGCAGAAAGAGCAAATTAGCACTTTGCCCTCTTTTTATTCTGTTCAGACCCTCAATGCATTGGATTGTGTCTACCCCACTTTGGATCTTCATTTACTAAGTCTATAGAATCAACCACTTTCTTCCAGGTACATCTCACAAACACAATCAGAAAAAATATTTTAGCAACCATTTGGACATACCTTAATGCAGTCAAGTTGACATATAAAATTAACCATCATATCATCATTATTGTTATCTTGTAACACTTCATTGAATATTTTATCATTGCCTTTTTAAAATATATTTTTTAACACTAAGACCTTTTTTTTTTTTTTTCCTGAATATCTACTCAGCTTCCTAGAGCAAAGTGTTTCCCATAAGTATTTTTATGTTATTCACTTTTTGAATCTCTCCCCCTATTTTTCCTATTCTTCTCACATATAATAGCACCAAAATAATTTTCATCTATTTTCCTAATTTATTTACTATAATTCTTTTAAATACTAAATTTATCTACTACAAATTTATGTAAGCATTACAAAAATACTTTTAATAGTCCAGTTCTCCCTTATTGCCCTCTCATATTTCCTTTTTAAGCAAGTGATAAAAGTTCATTATATTGAGCATAATTAGGAGAAAATAATATCTATTTAGCAATAAATATTCCTCAGACTCTTGAGATATTATTAAATTATCCAGATGATTAATTATGCTTCAATGTATACAGTGGATTTCAAATATTGTAACATCAGCAATTCTGGGTATTTTGTATTTGATAATATTATGAAATTTTATCACATTCCTATGAATTAACTAGACAACTAATGTTGTTATTCCTTAGTTGACCAACTATCAATTTAATTATTGAAATTTTAATCATTTTATTTTTTTTTTTTTAATTTTATTTTATTTTTAAACTTTACATAACTGTATTAGATTTGCCAACTATCAAAATGAATCCGCCACAGGTTTACATGTGTTCCCCATCCTGAACCCTCCTCCCTCCTCCCTCCCCATTCCATCCCTCTGGGTCGTCCCAGTGCACCAGCCCCAAGCATCCAGTATCGTGCATCAAACCTGGACTGGCAACTCGTTTCATACATGATATTTTACATGTTTCAATGCCATTCTCCCAAATCTTCCCACCCTCTCCCTCTCCCACAGAGTCCATAAGATTGTTCTATACATCAGTGTCTCTTTTGCTGTCTCGTACACAGGGTTATTGTTACCATCTTTCTAAATTCCATATATATGCGTTAGTATACTGTATTGGTGTTTTTCTTTCTGGCTTACTTCACTCTGTATAATAGGCTCCAGTTTCATCCACCTCATTAGAACTGCTTCAAATGTATTCTTTTTAATGGCTGAATAATACTCCATTGTGTATATGTACCACAGCTTGCTTATCCATTCATCTGCTGATGGGCATCTAGGTTGCTTCCATGTCCTGGCTATTATAAACAGTGCTGCGATGAACATTGGGGTACTCGTGTCTCTTTCCCTTCTGGTTTTCTCAGTGTGTATGCCCAGCAGTGGGATTGCTGGATCATAAGGCATGTCTATTTCCAGTTTTTTAAGGAATCTCCACACTGTTCTCCATAGTGGCTGTACTAGTTTGCATTCCCACCAACAGTGTAAGAGGGTTCCCTTTTCTCCACACCCTCTCCAGCATTTATTACTTGTAGACTTTTGGATTGCAGCCATTCTGACTGGCGTGAAATGGTACCTCATAGTGGTTTTGATTTGCATTTCTCTGATAATGAGTGATGCTGAGCATTTTTTCATGTGTTTGTTAGCCATCTGTATGTCTTCTTTGGAGAAATGTCTATTTAGTTCTTTGGCCCATTTTTTGATTGGGTCATTTATTTTTCTGGTGTTGAGCTGTAGGGGTTGCTTGTATATTCTCGAGATTAGTTGTTTGTCAGTTGCTTCATTTGCTATTATCTTCTCCCATTCTGAAGGTTGTCTTTTCACCTTGCTAATAGTTTCCTTTGATGTGCAGAAGCTTTTAAGGTTAATTAGGTCCCATTTGTTTATTTTTGCTTTTATTTCCAATATTCTGGGAGGTGGGTCATAGAGGATCCTGCTGTGATGTATGTCAGAGAGTGTTTTGCCTATGTTCTCCTCTAGGAGTTTTATAGTTTCTGGTCTTACATTTAGATCTTTAATCCATTTTGAGTTTATTTTTGTGTATGGTGTTAGAAAGTGTTCTAGTTTCATTCTTTTACAAGTAGTTGACCAGAGTTCCCAGCACCACTTGTTAAAGAGATTGTCTTTAATCCATTGTATATTCTTGCCTCCTTTGTCGAAGATAAGGTGTCCATATGTGCGTGGATTTATCTCTGGGCTTTCTATTTTGTTCCATTGATCTATATTTCTGTCTTTGTGCCAGTACCATACTGTCTTGATAACTGTGGCTTTGTAGTAGAGCCTGAAGTCAGGTAGGTTGATTCCTCCCGTTCCATTCTTCTTTCTCAAGATCGCTTTGGCTATTCGAGGTTTTTTGTTTTTCCATACAAATTGTGAAATTATTTGTTCTAGCTCTGTGAAGAATGCTGTTGGTAGCTTGATAGGGATTGCATTGAATCTATAGATTGCTTTGGGTAGTATACTCATTTTCACTACATTGATTCTTCCAATCCATGAACATGGTATATTTCTCCATCTGTTAGTGTCCTCTTTGATTTCTTTCACCAGTGTTTTATAGTTTTCTATATATAGGTCTTTAGTTTCTTTAGGTAGATATATTCCTAAGTATTTTATTCTTTCCGTTGCAATGGTGAATGGAATTGTTTCCTTAATTTCTCTTTCTGTTTTCTCATTATTAGTGTATAGGAATGCAAGGGATTTCTGTGTGTTGATTTTATATCCTGCAACTTTACTATAGTCATTGATTAGTTCTAGTAATTTTCTGGTGGAGTCTTTAGGGTTTTCTATGTAGAGGATCATGTCATCTGCAAACAGTGAGAGCTTTACTTCTTCTTTTCCAATTTGGATTCCTTTTATTTCTTTTTCTGCTCTGATTGCTGTGGCCAAAACTTCCAAAACTATGTTGAATAGTAATGGTGAAAGTGGGCACCCTTGTCTTGTTCCTGACTTTAGAGGAAATGCTTTCAATTTTTCACCATTGAGGATAATGTTTGCTGTGGGTTTGTCATATATAGCTTTGATTATGTTGAGGTATGTTCCTTCTATTCCTGCTTTCTGGAGAGTTTTTATCATAAATGGATGTTGAATTTTGTCAAAGGCTTTCTCTGCATCTATTGAGATAATCATATGGTTTTTATTTTTCAATTTGTTAATGTGGTGTATTACATTGATTGATTTGCGGATATTGAAGAATCCTTGCATCCCTGGGATAAAGCCCACTTGGTCATGGTGTATGATCTTTTTAATGTGTTGTTGGATTCTGTTTGCTAGAATTTTGTTAAGGATTTTTGCATCTATGTTCATCAGTGATATTGGACCCCTGCATATGTTGTCTACAAGAGACCCACCTCAAAACAGGGGACACATACAGACTGAAAGTGAAGGGCTGGAAAAAGATTTTCCATGCGAATAGGGACCAAAAGAAAGCAGGAGTAGCAATACTCATATCAGATAAAATAGACTTTAAAACAAAGACTGTGAAAAGAGACAAAGATGGTCACTACATAATGATCAAAGGATCAATCCAAGAAGAAGATATAACAATTATAAATATATATGCACCCAACACGGGAGCACCGCAGTATGTAAGACAAATGCTAACAAGTATGAAAGGAGAAATTAACAATAACACAATAATAGTGGGAGACTTTAATACCCCACTCACACCTATGGATAGATCAACTAAACAGAAAATTAACAAGGAAACACAAACTTTAAACGATACAATAGACCAGTTAGACCTAATTGATATCTATAGGACATTTCATCCCAAAACAATGAATTTCACCTTCTTCTCAAGTGCACATGGAACCTTCTCCAGGATAGATCACATCCTGGGCCATAAAGCTAGCCTTGGTAAATTCAAAAAAATAGAAATCATTCCAAGCATCTTTTCTGACCACAATGCAGTAAGATTAGATCTCAATTACAGGAGAAAAACTATTAAAAAATCCAACATATGGAGGCTGAACAACACGCTGCTGAATAACCAACAAATCACAGAAGAAATCAAAAAAGAAATCAAAATTTGCATAGAAACGAATGAAAATGAAAACACAACAACCCAAAACCTGTGGGACACGGTAAAAGCAGTCCTAAGGGGAAAGTTCATAGCAATACAGGCACACCTCAAGAAACAAGAAAAAAGTCAAATAAATAACCTAACTCTACACCTAAAGCAACTAGAAAAGGAAGAAATGAAGAACCCCAGGGTTAGTAGAAGGAAAGAAATCTTAAAAATTAGAGCAGAAATAAATGCAAAAGAAACAAAAGAGACCATAGCAAAAATCAACAAAACCAAAAGCTGGTTCTTTGAAAGGATAAATAAAATTGACAAACCATTAGCCAGACTCATCAAGAAACAAAGGGAGAAAAATCAAATCCATAAAATTAGAAATGAAAATGGAGAGATCACAACAGACAACACAGAAATACAAAGGATCATAAGAGACTACTATCAACAATTATATGCCAATAAAATGGACAACGAGGAAGAAATGGACAAATTCTTAGAAAAGTACAACTTTCCAAAACTCGATCAGGAAGAAATAGAAAATCTTAACAGACCCATCACAAGCACGGAAATTGAAACTGTAATAAAAAATCTTCCAGCAAACAAAAGCCCAGGTCCAGACGGCTTCACAGCTGAATTCTACCAAAAATTTAGAGAAGAGCTAACACCTATCCTGCTCAAACTCTTCCAGAAAATTGCAGAGGATGGTAAACTTCCAAACTCATTCTATGAGGCCACCATCACCCTAATACCAAAACCTGACAAAGATCCCACAAAAAAAGAAAACTACATTTTATTTTTTAATTTGTGTCATCTATGTTTTGTATTTACTCAGTGAAATTGACTTCTGAATGCATTGTTATGAAATATAGAAGAACAATAAGGATATTAGCTATGACTTCTCAAAAAACATTATATACTTTCTGGGTAGACATAAAAGACTAATATTGAACAAATATTATTGCCCTTTCTTATTTATAGTTTCTTCTTAAATACTGTCTTGTTAGTTTATACTAATAAATATTATACTTTAGTAGTAAAAATTTTTAGTGTATATAATATCAGATATACTGCCAAAATTTAATGTAGATAATGAGGAAGAATAAAAGGCATAGAATGAAAATTATTGAGATTATCTCTTTCCTATTAATGGTGGGAAAAGGTGTATTTTATACCAATCAAATGAAAGTTCAAGGGTAAACTTTCACTGGCTATTAAGATAAGGCTAGTGTGTCTTACTCACTGAGCAAATTATATCAAATTAATTCTATATTCTTCATTGTTACAGGCACAAATGCTAATTCTATACAGAAAATCAAAAGGTTATGATTTTTTTTCCAATTGTGGATTTTTAAGTTTCTTAAAGAATAAGGCTGCTGAAAATGAAACTGCTACATATTGCTTCAAATTCCCATTCTGTTGTTGTTCAGTCTCTAAGTCATGTCCAACTCTTTGCACACCTGTGGATTGCAATATGCCATGCTCCCCTGTCCTTCACTATCTCCCCAAGTTTTCTCAGATTCTTCCCCATTGAGTCAGTGATGCTATCTAACCATAGCATCTGCCTGCTTCTCCTTTTACACTCAATCTCTCCCAACATCAGAGTCTATCCTATGAGCTGGGTTTTCACATCAAGTGGTTAAAGTATTGGAGTTTCAGGTTCTGCCTCAGTCCTTCCAATGAATATTCAGAATTGATTTCCCTTAGGATTGACTGGTTCAATTTCCTTGAAGTCCAAGGGACTATAGGAGATAACAAATCAATTCTAATTTAGCAAGTGCATAACCAGACCACCATCTATAGTATGTTTACATTTAATTATTTTCCCTTATTAATGATGTGGGTAAGTACTAAGAAAAGTATACCTATTAAGTCTTTCTTTTATGTGCATCTCATTATCAGAATTTATACTCTCAAGGCTGTTTCTCTGTTAAATAATGTATAATGTCTTAGAATAGTTTTAAAAACACAATTACATATGTTACTCTGTAAATGTTACTGTTTTATGAGAACTTTTATAGCATCTAATTCTGCTGCTCTTTTAATTGCTTTTCTGTTATGCTAAATTTGTGATATGTGGTGAGACAAACAGAAATAAACATATATATTAATTCTGTAAACTTAATTTAAAATCCTTTAGAAACACTGTCACAACCTTGTCAATTAGTTTATAATTCATGCCCCATCAAAAAGAAGGGGGTTTCTTAGCACTGTGACAAGTCAGTTAATTAGGGCTCAGGTAAATGTCTGAAGAACACAGGACTTTTTCCATATAGCATTCTATAATGCTCTATTAGACCATAAAAGGAAATAATGAGGCAAGAAGAAATTAGCACTAGGGAAGAAAAAGTTAGATTTTTATAAGCTGTATAGAGATGTGAGATTAGATCAGCTTCTCTTATTATAATTATTTACTTTAAATAATTTTCCAGGAAAGGCATACTTTGGTTACCTACTTATTCTCTTTACATATGTGTGAGTGAATGAGGGAGAGAGACAGAAAGAGGAGGGGGGAGAAAGAAACTTTCTACAAATCTTTTAGTGATTTGTTACACCATTCACCTTTTAGTCACCAAAATATTTATCATTACTTTCTGGATAAATTAATATTTAAATAGTCTTAGAGGTTCTAAGTAATATTAAGCACATATTTTATAAATCATTGAACAGAATAAATGTATTTATGAGAATAGACATCTATATCTTAGCATCAAAATGCATTCCTTTCTATAAAAGTATCATCAGGTACATTTGCTGGCAATGTAAATTGGTATAATCACTTTGAAAAACAGTTCTTATTAAAAAAAAAAAAGACTTTCTTAAAAAATGAGTTTCTCATATAATGAAAATACACTCTTTCTATAAACCACAATTGCACTTCTAGGCATTTACCCTAGAGTAATGAAAATATATTTATTGAGAAGAATTATATAAAATATTCATAAGAGCTCTTTACTTGATAAAACTGGAAATAACTCAATTACTCATCTAATTTTGAATGGATAAATATATATTCATATATTTATTATAATAAATTAATAATATATTCATATTGCTTATTATAACTCATAAATTAAATAATGAATTAATGATACATACAGCATGGTGAATCAAAATAATTTTGTTCAGAACAGAACAAAATAGACACAAAGAAATACATATGCAGTGACCCAATCAAAATCAATTTCTTGAAAAGATAAAATTTAGCTATCCTAATAGGTATTAGAGCAGTGATTGGACTGGAGTGAAAGGTTAACTAAAAAGGAACATAATAAAAACTTATTGGTGTGAAAGAACTTGTTCAATACCTTAATTGGGAGGAAGTTACACAAATAGATATGTCAAACTTATTAAAATCCTTTCTTCCCTACTACTTTCCCTCTCTCTTTCCATCCTTCTATTTTTCAAAATTAGTCAAAAATTCATTAAACCTAAACAGGTGGGTCAGCACCCCAGAAAGATTCAGAGATTGTTTACGTATGGTGGATTAAATGAATATATAAATGAACACAATGAAGATCATTGGAGCCAAGTTTCACACTTGGAAAAAAATATATTCAAATATGAATGCTAGAATGAATCCTAAAGTATTATATTGAACTTTGAAGTATAGGAGGGAAGTTAATGATATAGAAATAACTAGATGTAAAATTTTGTGGGTATGCCTATATATGTGCATGTATTTCCTGACTTCATCCACCAACAGAGCCTGGAATCAGAAATCCCCAGGGAAATGAGAATACCTAGCACTGAGACCTTGGTCTATGATACAAATATTCTCCAGTAAAAGAAACCACCATTTTTTTAGAAAAATGGTTGATTCCAGGGCTGCAGCAGGAAACTCTGGAAGATTTTGTTAGACAAGAAAGCAAGTTTAGTTCAGCTCAGTCGCTCAGTCATGTCCGACTCTTTGCAAGCCCATGGACTGCAGCACGTCAGGCCTCCCAGTCCATCACCAACTCCCGAGGTTTACTCAAACTCATGCCCATTGAGTCAGTGATGCCATACAACCATCTCATCCTCTGTCCTCCCCTTCTCCTCCTGCCTTCAATCTTTCTGATCAACAGGGTCTTTACTAATGAGTCAGTTCTCCCCATCAGGGGGCTAAAGTATTGGAATTTCAGCTTCAGCATCAGTCCTTCCAATGAACACCCAGGACTGATCTCCTTTAGGATGGACCGGTTAGATCTCCTTGCAGTCCAAGGGACTCTCAAAAGTCTTCTCCAAATATGCCAAAGACTTTGCGTGGATCACAAAAAAAAAAAAAAAAAAACTGTGTAAAACTCTTATAGATATGGGAATACCACCTTACCTGCCTCCTGTGAAACTTTCATGCATGCCAAGAAGCAGCAGTTAGAACGGGACATGAACAATGGACTAATTCCAAAAAGGGAAAGGAGTGCATCAAAACTGTATATTGTCACAGTGCCTATTTTCCTTATATGCACAGTACATCATGCTGAATGCTGGGGTACATGAAGCACAAGCCAGAATCAAGATTGCAGTGAGAAATATCAATAACCTCAGTTAAGCACGTGATACCACCCTTATGGCAGAAAGTGAAGAGGAACTAAAGAGCTTCTTGATGAAGATGAAAGAAGAGACTGAAAAGGCTGGCTTAAAACTCAACATTCAAAAAACAAAGATCATGGGTCTGGTGCACTGGGACTACCCAGAGGGATGGAATGGGGAAGGAGGAGGGAGGAGGGTTCAGGATGGGGAACACATGTATACCTGTGGCAGATTCATTTTGATATTTGGCAAAACTAATACAGTTATGTAAAGTTTAAAAATAAAATTAAATTAAATATGTAAAAAGAAAAATGAAAAATAAAATAAAATAAAAAAAAACACAAAGATCATGGCAACTGGTCCCATCATTTCCTGGCAAATAGATTGGGAAACAGTGACAAATTTTATTTTCTTGTACTCCAAAATCACTGCAGATGGTGACTGCAGTCATGAATTTAAAAGACACTTGCTCCTTGGGAAAAAAGCTATGACATTCTAGACAGCATAGTAAAACACAGAGACAGCATATTAAAATACATTGCTGACAAAGGTCCATCTAGTCAAAGCTATGATTTTTCCAGTAGTCATGTGTGCTCCTGTATTCTTGCCTGGACAATCCCATGGACAGAGGAGCCTGGTGGGCTATGGTCTATTGAGTCCCAAAGAGTCAGAACACAACTAAAACAACTGAGCATGCATACATGCATGCATGGGATGGATGTGAGAGTTGGATTATAAAGAAGGCTGAGTGCCAAAGAAATTATGCATTTGAACTGTGTTGTTGTAGAAGACTCTTAAGAATCCCTTGGACTTCAAGGAGATCCAACCATTCAATCCAAAAGGAAATTAGTCATGACTATTCATTGGAAGGACTGATGCTGAAGCTCCAATATTTGGCCACCTGATGTGAAGAACTGATTTACTGGAAAAGACCCTGAAGCTGGGAAAGATTGAAGGTGGAAGGAGAAGAGGACGACAGAGGATGAGATGGTTGGATGGCATCACTGATTCAATGGACATGAGAGTAAGCAAGCTCTGGGAGATGGTGATTGACAGAATCCTGGAGTTCCACAGTCTATGAGGTTGTAAAGAGTTGAACATATATTGAGCAAATGAACATCAACAATTTCTTAGAATATCCTTTAAATTTTGAAATATATTTCTTCATGTTTAGATATTAATTCTGGGTTTTGGGGCAGATATATCACAGAAATTTTGTGCATACTTATTGTTTTCCAACAGGTAGTATGCAATGTGAATTTGTTCCATATTTAGGATTTTAGATTAAACGATTGATTTCAGGAAAATAGTTCTTTACTACAGAAGTTGCTTCTTTTCCTTTTGTTAACAAATGTGTAGTTTGAAGGCAGACACACAGAGAGTCTATACAGCTATCCTATTTCTCACCCTGGTTCTGGTCACTCTTTTACCATCAATTTTTCTTACTTTGGTTCAGTTCAGTCGCTCAGTCGTGTCCGGCTCTTTGCAACCCCATGTAGTGCAGCACACCAGGCTTCCCTGTCCATCACCAACCCCTGAAACTTGCTCAAACTCACGTCCATTGAGTTGGTGATGCCATCCAACCATCTCATCCTCTGTCGTTCCCTTCTCCTCCCTCCCTCAATCTTCCCCAGCATCAGGGTCTTTTCAAATGAGTCACTTCTTCACATCAGGTGGCCAAAGTATTGGAGTTTCAACTTTAGCATCAGTCCTTCCAATGAATATTCAGGACTGATTTCCTTTAGGATGGACTGATTGGATCTCCTTGCAGTCCAAGGGACTCTCAAGAGTCTTCTCCAACACCACAGTTCAAAAGTATCCATTCTTCAGCGCTCAGCTTTCTTTATAGTCCAATTCTCACATCCATACACGACTACTGGAAAAACCATAGCCTTCATTGGATGGACTATTGTTGGCAAAGTAATGTCTCTGCTCTTTAATATGCTGTCTAGGTTGGTCATAGCCTTTTCTTCCAATGAGCAAGCATCTTTTAATTTCATGGCTGCAGTCACCATTTGCAGTGATTTTGGAGCCCAGAAAAATAAAGTCAGTCACTGTTTCCACTATTTCCCCATCTATTTACCATGAAATGATGGGACCAGATGCCATGATCTTAGTTTTATAAATGTTGAGCTTTAAGCCAACTTTTTTGCTCTGCTCAGAGAATTAAGAAGACATATCATAAGGACATTGAAGTCAGTTCTGAATATGCTATGATTTTCACTGGCCAAACTGAACAATTTAAGTTGCATAACATTATGTATGTTTACACACACACACATACACACACACACATATACACAAAACACATGTTTTTTTAATTATATTGAATAAAATAAGAATCCATAAGCCTATACTGATATAAATAGTAAAAAAAAATGCTTTGTTTGTAGTAGAAAGCAAAATAACAAATGTAAAATAAATGATGAAATTAGGAAATCACCTTTGGAAATCATCATCATAGCAAGTAAATGCACGTAAGGAAAAAAAAAAAAAAAAAGACTGGTTCCAAATAGGGAAAAGGGTACATCAAGGTTGTATATTGTCAGTCAACCTGCTTATTTAACTTATATGCAGAGTATATTATTCAAAATTCTGAGCTGGATGAAGCACAAGCTGGAATCAAGAATGCCAGAAGTAATATCAATAATCTCAGATGTGCAGATGATACCTCTCTTATGGAAGAAACTAAAGAAGAACTAAAGAGTCTCTTGATGAAAGTGAAAGGGGAGAGTGAAAAAGTTAACTTAAAACCAACGTTCAGAAAACTAAAACCATGGCATCCGTTCCCATCACTTCATGGCAAATAGATGGGGAAACAATGGAAACAGTGACAGACTGACTGCACCATAAAATTAAAAGACGCTTACTCCTTGGATGAAAAGCTATGACCAACCTAGACAGCTGTTAAAAAGAAACATTACTTTGCCAACAAAGATCCATCTAGTCAAATCTATGGTTTTTCCAGTAGTCATGTATGGATGTGAGAGTTGGACTATAAAGAAAATTGATCACCGAAGAACTGATGCTTTTGAACTGTGATATTGGAGAAGACTCTTGGGAGTCCCTTGGACTGCAAGGACATCCAACCAGTCCATCCTAAAGGAAATCAGTCCTGAATATTCATTGGAAGGACTGATGCTGAAGGTGAAACACCAATACTTTGGCCACTTGATGTGAAGAACTGACTCATTGGAAAAGACCTGTTGCTGGGAAAGATTGAGGGGGAGAAGAGAAGGGGACAACAGAGGATGAGATGGCTTGATGGTATCGCTGATTCAATGGACATGAGTTTGAGTAAACTCTGGGAGTTGGTGATGGACAGAGACCTGGGGTGCTGCAGTCCATGGTGTAACAAAGAGTCAGACATGACTGACTGAGTGAACTGAACTGAATTTGATTTTTGTTTTTTTTTTTTTTTTTTTCTATTACTCCAGGAGATGGATCAAAAAGATATTGCTGAAATTTATGTCAAAACATGTCTGCCTATGTTTTCCTTTAAGGGTTTTATAGTATCTAGCCTTACATTTACATCTTTAATCCATTTTGAGTTTATTTCTGTGTATGGTGTTAGAGAGTGTTCTAGTTTTGTGCTTTTACATGTAGCTATCCAGTTTTCCTGGCACCAGTTGTTGAAAAGACTATATTTTCTTCTCCACTGTATTTTCCTGCCTCCTTTTCATAGATTAACTAGCCACATGCACGTGTATTTGTTTCAGGGTTTGCCATCCTGTTCCACTGATATATTTCTGTTTTTGTATCAGTCCTCTACTGTTTTCATGACTGTAGCTTTGTGGTATATTCTGAAGTCTGGGAGTCTGATTCTTCTATCTCCATTTTTCTTTCTGAGAATTGCTTTGGTTATTTGGGGTCTTTTGTGCTTCCATACAATTAAAAAAATTTTTTTCTATGTATGTATAAAATTCCATTGGTAATTTAATAGGGATTCCACTGAATCTGTAGATAACCTTGGATAGTATAGTCACTTTGGCTACATTGAGTCTTTCAATCCAAGAACATGGAATATCTTTCTATCTCTTTATGTCATCTTCAATGTCTTTCATCAGCATCTTATAGTTTTCAGAACACAGGCCTTTTACCTCCTTAGGTAGGCTTATTCCTAGGTATTTTATTATTTTTATGTGTTGATAAATAAGATCGTTTCTTTAATTTCTCTTTCTGATCTTTCATTTTTAGTGTATAGAAATGAAAGACAATTTTTTGTATAGTAAGTCCCCTTCAAGTTGCAAACTTTCAAAAATGTGAACCTGCATCTGGTTCCAGCAAGGTACCAGAATCTATTCTATCAATGTCAATTGTGAGTGAAACGGCAGCTGTCCCTCCATTTCATATTGCTGATGATTCTTCAGCTCTACCATCTCCTATCTCCTCTCTGCCCCTCCTCTTCTCTCCTGTTCACTCAATCCCAGCCCTTATATGCCAGCTCTACTTTACTCTACTATTGTACTTTTCAAGATATTCTGGTATAAGATTAAAAATATTTTCTTTATATTTTTGTGTATTGTTTCTGTGAAAAGAATTATAAACTTATTACAGTACAGTCCTATATGGCAGATTGTGTTAGCTGGGTACCTAGGCTAACTTTGTTGGACTTATGGACAAATTAGATTTACAAGAATGCTCTTGGAATGGAATTCATTTGTATGTAGGAGTTTTGTATCCTGTTTCCTGTGTTAATTCTGTATCACAACTTTACCAAATTCATTGATGAGCTCTAATAACTTTCTAGAAGCATCTTTAGGATTTTCTATGTATAGTATCACATCATCTGCAAACAGAAAGAGCTTAAGTAGATTTTTTTTGTACTTTTGAATTAAATTCAATACAAGTAGTAAAAAAACTGAAAGCAACAACTTACTGAACTGCATACCTTGTTTATAGTTATACCTGTAATGTATTCCTCATTGTATTTTTTTTTCATTTTACTCATATAAAATGAAAAAATACAGTATCATGAAATTAAAAACTCAAAGTAGTAATTCTCTAAAAATAAAGGATAGTTGGCTAATAAGAAGTTAAAAGATATTAATTTTATTAGAGCTTAAAAATATATATCTGCTAACATCTACTGGATTAACGAATACTTAAAAATTCAGAATATTCAATAATGAGAGGATTTAGATAAGCCTACTCATATAATGTTGATGTGTGTGTGTGTGTGTGTGTGCTCAGTCATGTCTGACTCTTTGTGAACCCATTGACTGTAGCCCACCAGGCTCCTTTAACCATGGAATTTTCCAGACAAGGATAGTAGAGAGGGTTTCCTTTTCCTACTCTAGGGCATCTTCCTGATCCAGGGATTGAACCTGCATCTCCTGTGTCACCAGCATTGCAGGCGGATTATTTACCATTGTGCCACCTGGAATATTAATAAGTGTAAGATAAAATATTAAAATTGAAGTCAATTTGGGAATAGCTATGACCAGTTGCTATTAGATTTGTAAGAATAATTTTGCTTTGCTTTTTTTTTTCTCCCAGTGTTAATATTTTCTAATGAAGACATTCTTATTTAAGTCTAATAAAAATCATCAGATTTATCCTTATTTTTGCTATATTTTGATTTAATGTGAATTATAAAAATGGTTTCCTCTACCCAATATTTTTCAATTATATAATTATATTTTGTTTAAAATTCTGACTGTATTCTACCATTCATTCTGAATTATTATTAAGCAAAAACAAATGCAGTCTATTTTTTATACTGATTTTATGTGACCATGTGAATCTTTCTCTTTTTTATAAATTCTATATACCCATATGTTTTCCATTGTGTTGCAGATGGTGACTTCAACCATGAAATTAAAAGATGCTTACTCCTTGGAAGGAAAGTTATGACCAACCTAGATAGCATATTCAAAAGCAGAGACATTACTTTGCCAACAAAGGTCCATCTAGTCAAGGCTATGGTTTTTCAAGTGGTCATGTATGTACGTGAGAGTTGGATTGTGAAGAAAGCTGAGCACCAAAGAATTGATGCTTTTGAACTGTGGTGTTGGAGAAGACTCTTGAGAGTCCCTTGGACTGCAAAGAGATTCAACCAGTCTATTCTGAAGGAGATCAGCCCTGGGTGTTTTTTGGAAGGAATGATGCTAAAGCTGAAACTCCAGTACTTTGCCCACCTCATGCAAAGAGTCGACTCATTGGAAAAGACTCTGATGCTGGGAGGGATTGGGGGAAGGAGGAGAAGGGGATGACAGAGGATGAGATGACTGGATGGCATCACTGACTCGATGGACGTGAATCTGAGTGAACTCTGGAAGTTGGTGATGGACAGGGAGGCCTGGCGTGCTGTGATTCATGGGGTCGCAAAGAGTCGGACATGACTGAACAACTGAACTGAACTGAACTGAAAGAGTTGAAATGTTGATGGATTTTATGATTTCTTTCTTTCTTCTAGCTCTGGGTTTTATTTCTGTTCTTATTTTCCTAGTACCTTTAGGTGTAAGGTTAGGTTCATTGTTCCACTCTCAATGTTCCACATGTCCCATATAATATTTTGATTAATTGTAGTTTTGTGTTCCTTTAACTCAAGAATTTTTTTTTCTATTACTTCTTTGATCTCATCTGTAATCCACTGTGATTATCAACATACTGTTTTGCCTCCACATTTGTGTGTATGTGAGAGAGAGATTTATTTTTCCCTTGTAGCTGATTTCTAGTTTCATAGCATTATGGTCAGAAAAAATCCTTAATACAATTTCTTTTTTTTTTTTTTTTTTTAACTTTAGTGAGACCTGTTTTGTGATCTAGCATGTGATCTAGCCTTGAAAATTGTCTATGTACATTTGAGAAAAATGCATAAGTGTATTATTCTGCTTTTGGACTTAATGTTCTTCCTTAGAAAGAAAATATGTCATTATAATTATCCTGCTGCTTTTTGGCCCACCTACCCAGGGGTATTTATCTTTATTATACTATGCCTCCAATCCTCCTACCCATTTCTACATGGTCCCTTCTTTATATCCTTTGTTGTAGAAGATATTTTCTGTTAGTCTTCTATTTTTCTTTTTTTTATCAATAGTTCTGTAAAAAACTGTAATTCTGATGAGCCCATGGGAGGATGTGAGCTCAGGGTGTTACAATCCCAACTTCTTGAACCAGGTACTGAATCAACCAAATAATTGATCTTGAACTTGCCAGGCTCCAATACTCTATTATTTTGGAGGCATTAGCCTCTTGTTTCCTTCTTTGTTCTCAATATTCATTAAATATATTTCCTCACTTTGGGAGCTTGACCAGGTTTCCACAGTAAATATTGGGCAAAAACCCTCTCAGTCTTCTGAGAAGACAGGAAGCTACTTCAATTAATATTACTTCATGATATGCCTGTATCACATTTCAGTTATCCTTTCAAAGATAGAAAGTAGGTTGTACCATTCCCTTTTTATTCTTCAGGAGAATTATTTGAGAATATAATAGAGAAGCAAGGAAATTTCAGGAAAAAAATATACCACTGTTTCATTGATTATGCTAAAGCCTTTGACTGTGTGGATCATCACAACTGTGGAAAACTCTTAAAGAAATAGGAATATCAGACCATCTTACCTGTCTCCTGAGAAACCTGTATATGGGTCAAGAAACAACAGTTAGAACCTGTATGAAACAACTGACTGGTTCAGGACTGAGAAAGGAGTAAGAATAGGCTGCCTGATGTCACCCTGTTCATTTAACTTATATGCTGAGCACATCATGAGAAATTCCAGGCTAGATGAGTTGCAAACTGGAATCAAGATTGGCAAGGAAAACAGCAAGAACCTCAGATATATGGATGATACCACTCTAATTGCAGAAAGCAAAGAGGATATAAAGAACCTCTTGATGAGGGTGAAAAAGGAGAGTGAAAATCTGGCTTAAACAATAAATAGTAAAAAACTAAGGTCATGGCACCCAGCCTGATCATTTCATGGCTAATAAAAGGGGGAAAGGTAGAAGCAGTGACAGATTTCTTCTTCTTGGCCTCTAAAACCACTGCAGATGGTGACTGCAGCCATGAAATCAAGTAATGACTGCTTCTTGGCAGGAAAGATATGCTGAAAAACAGACAGTGTTTTGAAAAGCAAAGACATCTTTTTGCCCAAAAATGTTCATATAGTAAAAGCTATGGTCTTTCCAGTGGTGATGTATGGTTGTGAGAGCTGGACCATTAATAAAGCAGAGCACCAAAGAACTAATGCCTTCAAACTCTGGTGCTGGAGAAGACTCCTGAGAGTTCCTTGGACAACAAGGAAGTCAAACTAGTAAATCTTAAAGGAAATAAACTGAATATTCATTGAAAGGGCTGATGCCGAAGCGCCAATATTTTGGTCAGCTGATTCAATTGAAAAGACCCTGATGGTGGAAATGATTGAGTGCAGAAGGAGAAGACAGGATCAGAGGATGAGAGATAGCTGGATGGCATTACTGATTCAATGGACATGAATATGGGCAAATTCCAGGAGTTGGTGAGATACAGGGAGGATTGGTGTGTTGCAGTCCATGAGTTTGTGAAGATTCGGACACAACTGGGTGACTGAACAACAATAACATTCATATATATATATTTCCCTGGTGATTCACTGGCAAAGAATCTGCCTGCTAATGCTGGAAACATGGGTTTGATCCCTGGTTTGGGAAGATCCCTTGGAGAAGGAAATGACAGCCCACTCCAGTATTCTTGTATAGGAAATCCCATGGACAGAGGGACATGACAGTCTACAGTCAATGTGGTTGCAAAAGAGTCTGACACAGTTTAGTAACTAAACAACAACAATGACAAATTCTGTGTGTGTGTGTATATATTTATACACATATATCTCCTGGACCACTGGTTGTGCATGCACTTAATTTGCCAAAGGAGAGACAGACCATTCTTATGAAAGGAGCATCATCAAGTCACGAGGCGCCCTGCTTCCTCATATACAAGCAAGACTCACCATTGTCGAATTCTGTAAGTTTAATGTGATATCTAATTATTTTAAATTCCATTTATGTGACTACAAATGATTATACAATTTATTCATATTTTTCTTAGTTTATAAGTTTCCTCTTTTGTACACTGACTATTCATCACCTTGGCTCATTTTTTTTATTTGCATTGCTATCTTTTGTAGTCAATTTAGAGTGATCAGTATGTTTTAGTATAATCTCTATATGATAAATATTAACTTTTTCCATTTTATTCATTCATTCAAATTTTATATTTTTATGTTATCTTGATTTAACATCATCAGTCTTTCATCTTTGTTTTATTTCATGGTTAACACTTTCAAAATCTTGTTTGAGAAATTCTTCATAGTATTTTAGTAACAATGATAGTCTTTTACAGTTTTGTTTATTGATTTTATAGTTTTACTTTTCATTAAGTTTTTATACCATCTGGAGCCTACCTTTCTATGTGGAGTTAAGTAGAGATCCAAGTTTTTTTTTTTTCTTGTAATGAGCAATTTTCCCTACACTATCTAATAAACAATCTGTTCTTTCTATATGCATTTGTGATGCCATCTTTATCATGCATTAAATTTTCATATATTCATGAACATGACTCTGAGAAACATTAGGAGGATGCAGTTGGCAAAATTTGCCATCAGGGAGAGGAGGTAGAAAATAAATGTCTATGAATGACTGGTCAGGCCACGTAAGATTACATCAATTTCACTCTTGCATAAAACATTGATCCTGCCCTTATATTACCCAGATTGCTAACATAAAAAGTTGATGAATAAAAGTACAGTGGAATTTAAAATGTTTCTTTGAAAATATTATCTCTTTGCTTCTCCTAGTCAAGGTCTGAAGCAACCAATCTCCCACATACTGTGACTTTTCAGAGATTTCAATCTCCCTACAGATTTCCCGAGCTGGTTGCATTTGTTACTGTTGCTTATCAGAATACACACTTCCCTTTAGCTATTGTAGCCACTCTAGGTTTATTTCTCTTAGCAGACTGAGTTTGCCATTATTTATCATAAGCCAGAATCTGCTCAATGACCTCTTCATATGTCTAATTTTTCCTAGAACTTCCCAAACTATGTTATTATAATCCTTTCTTCTGTGCTGCAGCCAAGGAGTTTTTCTTAATTTATAGAAAATTATTTTATGTCTTTTTTCTTTTCAGGTGGGCTTAGGCTTTTGGAAACATGTCTTCTAGAGTCATTATTGAAACAGGAAATCATAGAACCTAGTACCTGATTAAATGTGAAATAAAAAGTTATTTTTCATGTGTTTATTAATGGGAATTAAGAAGAGCTTGTATATCACATTATGGCAAGTTCTAATGCAGTACATATTTATATAATGCTTTATAACTGACAATGTGCTTTTAAATCCATGGATTCACAGAAATGTAAGCTGGTAAGGTATATTCATCTCACTAATGTGCATATGCATGAGGTCTACTCAGCATCTCACAATGTAGGGCCAGGAATATTGATTCTCCACTTTAAAACACAGTAAGATTTCTTTATTATCAAAAATTTTCAACTATCTCTCCAAGTACAGTGCTACTAGGAATTTTTCACATTAACTAACAAAAGTGCCTAGGCTTTCCTTATCATACATTATTTTACTGAGCTACCAATTATTATACCCTGAGGAAAGAAAAAC
Source organism: Bubalus bubalis (assembly GCF_019923935.1). NCBI lineage: Eukaryota > Metazoa > Chordata > Mammalia > Artiodactyla > Bovidae > Bubalus > Bubalus bubalis. The sequence continues at coordinate 77,023,830 of NC_059157.1, read as the reverse complement.
TAATTTTATTGTTAGCTTAGGTACAACACAATTAGAAAGTTAAATCTACAACAGAAAATCACTTCATATAAATTCTTTTAAAATTAACTGCACTTTTAGATTATTCACTGCCACTGCTTCTTTCCAGTAGCATGGATAGTGAAAGTTGATGAAATTGCTAAATTGAGTTCTTCAGAACAGCAAACTGGAAAGTTTCCAGAAAGTTAACACTTTTCTTGATTGAAGATCAGATCGTTTATTTTAAGGAACACTCTCTTCACAGTATCACCCCAGAGCATTTGAACCGGGGGTTTCAAAATCACAGTTTGAAGTTTCTCATCTCACCAACTCCCACATAGAAGCTAGGGTCAAATATGTTGAAGTTATGAAACAATATACTCTAAACTAGAACCAAAGAATAAAACTATGTGGAAGTTGTAGAAAGTCAAGCAAATGCAATCCTGTTTTTTTCCTACTTGCAGATTTTAAAACTTAAAGAGGAATGATGTCTTCTGAAGTTTTTATATCTTGTTACATAACCACCATTTTTTAAGAAGGCATATCTACTGCCTTGTTTAGAGACTATAGTTATTTGATCATTTGATGGATTTGCATAATTAAAACATATTGGCTTGCAATACTGAAATGACTGGTTTTCTGATTGGCTAGAAAAACATTACCTATTTTAAAGTTATATGTGTAAACAGATTATATTGCTCTGTATTGGTTCTTTTGGTATATCATGATACACCCAAGTTTCTCATTTATTCAAACCCCTTCAGTTTTCTCAACATCTTAATTTCTGAACCGTTTCAATAACATAAATAAATTGTATCACACTGCCATCTTGGTAATGCTAGGTAGTTAGAATAGAAAAAAGGAGTTCAGAAAGACTGGAAGGGAAAAGCCCAAGAAAATAGAACAAAGGAAGATCTGAGGACCAGAGTGAGGACCTCAGGTAGAACAAACAGTACTCCTGGATAGCCCAATTTACATAGGTTACCCTATGTAACCTATGTAAAAAAGCATAAAAAAGGAGAAAAAGCATATAAAAAGAAGAGCCAAAGGGCTAGGGTTCTCTTCTGCTCTCTCACTCTCTTTCCCTCTTCTCTTCAGGTCTTTTGGGTTGGCATGCCCTCATGCTTTGAGGATGTATTTTCCTTTATTTTCTAAATACAACTGAGCTGTAACACTGGTCCATCCAAGAGCTGTGACTCTGGTCCGTCTGAGAGCTGTGACTCTGGTCTGTCCAAGAGCTGTAATGCTGGCCTGTCTGAGAGCTGTAACACTGGTCCATTGCTTCAAATTTTTGTTGTGATGAGACAGAACTGAGGAAATTACACACTCCCCTGACAGTAATATGACCCAAATGCAGCTTTCTTTTCTTGATTTCTTGGTGGAGTTCTTCTGGTGACACATCTCCCTGAGAGGTGTTTTCATTAGCAAGTTCTGGAAGACACTTTTACAGCAGTTTCTGCCAGTGCAGTCAAGTGATTTCTCTGCCACTCAATGGTCTGGACTGTTCTCAAACAAGGCCTGAATCAAGCTCTAGGTTTTCTTCTGTGCATGTTCCATCTCAGCTCTGGGTTTAGCAGCAGCAGCAGCAGCTTACACACGTTATTCTTGCATTCTTTAGATTTCGCTTTACTTCTTAACCAATTCTCATTACTCTAATCTGGTTATAGTTAATAATATTTTATGTTCTTCAAATTACTGTGTGGTCTCTGCCTCTTGATTGAAACCTAATTTACATATACAGAGATGATAGTAGAGTGAGGTTGAAGACAATTTTCACTTCCAGTTGATTACTTACAAGTAGAGAGATGACTTTAAAAATAGTAAATGCTAATGAAGTTTATTCTTATGGGAAATTTAATCCCATAAAAAGATGGTGAAACTTAAAATAAAGAGGGGAAGAGACAGATACAAATACCCTCAATCAATACAATGGGTTAAACAAGTAGTCAAGAAATGAACATGTTTGTCAAGAACACACAAAAAAATTCATATGGTGAAGAATAGTTACATATTTAAAGATACAGTTTCTTCAAAGTTTTACCTCATAATATTTAAAGTAGATATCAAGAGCCCAAAGAATGTGTGGGTTTTGTAAGAGTGTGAGATTTAAACTTTGAAGCTAAAAGTACAGAATTAAGAAACTACTGATTACTAATTTCTCCCTTTTTCTACTTCTGCTGTATAAAATATACATGAATGTGAGATTTTTCATTAAAGAAAATTTCAGAGAAATTGGTCTCCTTGATGAAAATCCTAGGCTCATTTACCAGTGTTTTTTTATACTTTGAAAAGGTATTCTATTTTTTAAACATTGTTTAATTTGTAAAAGAATTTAGCTAGCAATTTTTCTAGGTCAACAATAGGTGACCCAGAGGGATGGTATGGGGAGGGAGGTGGGAGGGGGGTTCAGATTGGGGAACATGTGTACACCGTGGCAGATTCATGTTGATGTGTGGCAAAACCAATACAATATTGTAAAGTAATTAGCCTCCAATTAAAATAAATAGGTTTATATTTTTTTAAAAAGGTACATATTTTTGAATAATGTCTAGTAGCCTTGGTTGTGTAATTAGAGCAGATGGCAATATAAACAAAGTGAAACATCCCTAGCTGCTTACACATAACCTTTAATTAATTTAATAATATCAAAATAATTATTTTTGAGATTTCAATTTAAAGAATTTATGGAAAATATTTTGATTATTTCAAAACCTGCCTAGTGAACTACAATTATATAATGTATTATGGATAAGTTTTACATGTTCTCCAAAATTTTTATTGAACTGCCAAGCATGCATATGCCATGTGAATAGACAATCTACAAATAAATGCCAGATCATCATAGGAAAAAGCTTACCTAGTGGATTCCAAACTTAAGAGAAAAGTCCAGTGTAGTATTTAATTTTATTTTAATTTTTTAAAAATCAGATGATTTATGGCTAGTACCAAAGTCTCATACATAATTCAAAATCACAATCTCAGTGATTTCTTTAATCATAAAAATTACAACCTCTAAAATTATTTTAAACAGGTACTTTTGACAGCATATTAAAAAGCAGAGACATTACTTTGCCAACAAAGGTCCATCAAGTCAAGGCTATGGTTTTTCCAGTGGTCATGTATGGATGTGAGAGTTGGACTATAAAGAAAGCTGAGCACCGAAGAATTGATGCTTTTGAACTGTGGTATTGGATAAGACTCTTTAGAGTCCCTTGGACTGCAAGGAGATCCAACCAGTCCATCCTAAAGGAAATCAGTCCTGGGTGTTCATTGGAAGAACTGATGTTTAAGCTGAAACTCCAATACTTTGGCTACCTGATGCGAAGAGCTGACTCATTGGAAAAGACCCTGATGCTGGGAAAGATTGAGGGCAGGAGGAGAAGGGGACGACAGAGTATGAGACAGTTGGATGGCATCACCAACTCAATGGACATGAGTTTGGGTAAACTCTGGGAGTTGGTGATGGACAGGGAGGACTGGCATGCTGCTGTTATGGGGTCGCAAAGAGTCAGACACAACTGAGTAACTGAACTGAACTGAACTCTTTTTAAACAGTTCTTTGGATAATTTCTAGATTACAAATTTCCAAAAGATTTTAAAGCAATCAAATCTAAAGAATTCATTTAGAGTTATCATCTCACTACCTTTAATTTAAATAAAGTGACTTACTGTTTCACCTTCAATGACTTCCTATTAATTAATACAAAAATCTTTAAAAAATTTAATAACCAATAGTATTTTCAATTTTGGCCAAAAAAATCACAGTTTAATTTAACAAAACAAATGCACTGAAGTATTTCTTACTATTCAGGCCTTGTCTGGTACTTTAACTTTGTTGAACACAAGGGAACTTGAAAGTAGACTTTTTTCCTGGTCAAAACTATAGTAAGGACACAGTCCACCAAGCCCTTGATTTCAGGCTTGTCAGATCCTATCAGAGGACCCAGCTAAAATGTGTTGAACTCCTAACCTATAGCAAATATGAGATGAGAAATCTCATATATCTTGAAGTTCTCTGTTGGTTTCATATCAAGTATATATTTCAGATAAGTCAGTTTCCTATAATTTTCCCTCTGGTTATGGGAAGATTCCAGCAGCTGCACTAGTAAACAGAGTAGTTCCTGATCATCATAATCAGTAATTTCAGTGTTTCCTTTTACCTACTTAACACATGCCATTAGTAGTTTTATTGCCATGAAGTTGTAAAATTTTATCTAATTTCCCAGTTTTATGTCTTATGCCTAAATACCTGTACATGTGATATGATACTAGAATGGATCATACTTACATAACTTACTAACACTTCAAAGTAGGTAATAAACTGTCAAAGAAAACAATGTAGCAAACCGGAATAGAACATGTAAAGAAGTATAGTTATGCTGTTTTCTGTTCTGCAGAAGGCTTTGTTGGTAGTCTGAGGAGAAATTTATCTCATTACAAGTAGATAATTGACATTCCCATTTTCATAAATAGAAGAAGTAAAGTAAGTAAAGTGTCCAACTCTTTGCAACCCTGTGGACTGTAGCCTACCAGGCTTCTCCGTCCATGGGATTCTCCAGGCAAGAATACTGGAGTGGGTTACCATTTCCTTCTCCAAATGGAAGAGGACCTCTTTAATTCCCAGAGATAACACTCTGATCTCTGCCACATGGCCCCCTCCATAGGCCATCTCCCATTTCAAATATCTTCCCTCACAAAGGGTTTAGTTCCTTTTAAGAGATCACATTATTTAATCAAGCATACCCAGGATAATTTCCCTTTAACTCAAAGTCAACTGATTTGAGATTTTAATTATTTTTATAAAATCCCTTCAATTCTGCCCACATTCAAAGGGAGAAAGTAATACAAGTTGTGTATATCAAGAGATAAGAATCTTTGGAGCCATTTCAAAATTTTGCCTACCATGGTGGTTTTTACTGATTGAGTAAGAGTGGCTAAGGGAATCCACAATGAGAGCTGAATGAACTGCAGACACTGGTGAAATGAAGTGTAAAGTGAAAGTTGCTCAGTCATGTCCAACTCTTTGCAACACCATGAACTATACAGTCCATGGAATTCTCCAGGCCAGACTACTGGAGTGGGTAGTCTTTCCCTTCTCCAGGGGATCTTCCCAACCTGGGGACTGAACCCAGGCCTTCTGCATTGCAGGCGAATTCTTTACTAGCTGAGCCACAAGGGGCAGATACTCTTACTTTTCATTATAAAAAAGCTGTTTGCAGTAATTTTTGAAGACTAAAATAGATGAAATATTTTAAATTATATTTCTCTTTGTTCCTGCTAATGCAGTAAATTAGCCTTAGTGTTTTAAAATATACATTTATAAAGACACATATATTTAGCTAAGATAATAATAAAAATAATAATAAATTAGTTTCATATTCTTTCATTTTGCACACAGAAAATTCTACCTTGTAGTCATCTTTATATATTAAATCTCCAGTAGCATCTGATTAGACATTTATCTTTTACCTTTTTATCAAGTTATTATTTATGAACTATCCAGAACAACACAGTCTTATAAAAACTTCAATGATTTACTAATATAGAGATGGTTACTAGTCCCCATTTAATGCACACAATTTTACTTATTTTGCCAAATATGCCTACTGCAAACTTTAGACAATTGATTTATATCCTTATCTCTGACACAAATGTAATTTTAATAGTAATAAATTCATGTCTTTGAATTTTTTAATTAATAACATAGTCAATTATTAAAAAATATCTCATATCCCAGGAACTATTGTAGCTATTGGGAATACAGTAGTGAACACACAGAAAAGGTTTCAAACAACAAGGATCTTATATTACACAGGCTTGGGAAGAAAAGAAACAACAAAACAAATGTCTAAGAAAAATAGTAATCAAGAGCAGTAAGGACAATGAAGAAATAAAATCAAATTGTGTAATCAGCCTCTCTAACTTTATTAGATACAATTAGGAAAGTCTAGTATTTTATTCAAATTTATTTCTAAAATGTGGATAATTTAAATAATTGAACCATGGCCTCTTTTTAAGTTAAAAGACATTAATTATGAAACAATGGTCCAATCAGATCAGATCAGATCAGTCGCTCAGTCGTGTCTGACTCTTTGCGGCCCCATGAATCGCAGAACGCCAGGCCTCCCTGTCCATCACCAACTCCCGGAGTTGACTCAGACTCATGTCCATCGAGTCAGTGATGCCATCCAGCTATCTCATTCTCTGTCATCCCCTTCTCCTCTTGCCCCCAATCCCTCCCAGCATCAGAGTCTTTTCCAATGAGTCAACTCTTCACATGAGGTGGCCAAAGTACTGGAGTTTCAGCTTTAGCATCATTCCTTCCAAAGAACACCCAGGGCTGATCTCCTTCAGAATGGACTGGTTGTATCTCCTTGCAGTCCAGGGGACTCTCAAGAGTCTTCTCCAACACCACAGTTCAAAAGCATCAATTCTTCGGCACTCAGCCTTCTTCACAGTCCAACTCTCACATCCATACATGACCACTGGAAAAACCATAGCCTTGACTAGACGAACCTTTGTTGGCAAAGTAATGTCTCTGCTTTTCAATATGCCATCTAGGTTGGTCATAACTTTCCTTCCAAGGAGTAAGCATCTTTAATATTTATTTAATGGTATTTGAAATGTTTCCTATGTTAATTGTTCTACATAATTTTCCTACTTATTTTTGTATATGTTTTCAAAGTTTGCATTTTATTAGCAAGGAACAGATTTCTAAAATTGTGTTTTGGAACTTGTTACCTGCAGTAAACACCCTCTAAAAATAACTCCTAATAATCCTTATCTACTGTTATGCATGTTCTTGTATGATCAACTCCCCTTGAGTGAGAGCAGAACCTAAGGACTTGCTTCTAAATATCAGAATAAGACAAAAGTAATTGGATGGTACTTTGGATATTAGATTATAAAAAAACTTAACCTGAAGGCATGTCCCTGTCCCTTTCTGTTTCTTCTTGCTTGCTCATTCTGATGAAACAAGCTTCCATGTTGTGAGATGCCACATGGAGAGCCCCAGATGGTAAGGAACTGAGGAAAGTCACTGACTGACAACTAGCAAGGAACTAAGGCCTTCATTTCAAGCTGGTAGGATCTGCACCCTAACAAGTGATTATGCATGGAAGTAAGCCATTGTCAGTTGACTATTGAGATAATTCCCACCATCGCTGAAGCCTTCACTGCAGACTTATGAAAGGCAATGAGCCAGAGTACACAGTGAAGTAAACACCTGGATTTCTAAAACACTGAAACTGTGCTTTAATGGATGCTGTCTTGAGGTACTAAGTTTGGGACAATATGTTACACAAGAATAAATATCACTAGAGAGTTGTATATAACCTCCTTCTGCTGCTATAATTTTTATGATTGCACATTTTTATTCCCTCTCTAGTTACTAGTTGGTAAATTATGTCTTTCTTCTTTTCACTTGAGCAAGATCCAGAGGTACCCCTACTCTTTACTCTTCTTCTTTTTTTTTTTTCATATTCAAAGAACCAAATATCAAATTTATCAGTCTTTATGTGATTTATTTATAATATTCACTTATTAATCTATTATATAATCTAAAAGTTTAAGGTATAGGACAAATCTATATTTCTTTGAAATGTTAAGATTTTCTTGTGGCAAAGTTCAGAAATTATTTTTGCATTTATCCCATGGATATGAAAGGAAAAGCAAAAATCCATTAATCCTTTAAAGAAATGTATAAATATATCTAACCCGAGTTTTTTTTTTTTTTTTTTTAACTAGATGAGTCTATAACCACACTGTCTACTAAGTATTTGTTAAAACTCTTAAAGAGATGGGATACCAGACAGTCATACCTGCCTCCTGAGAAATCTGTATGCAGGTCAAGAAGCAACCATTAGACCCAGACATAGAACAATGGACTGGTTCCAAATTGGAAAAGGAGTATGTCAAGGTTATATATTGTCAACCTGCTTATTTAACTTCTATACAGAGTACATCATGCAAAATGTCAGGCTGGATGAAGCACAAGCTGGAATCAAGTTTGCAGGGAGAAATATCAATAATCTCAGATATGCAGATGACACCACTCTTATGGCAGAAAGCAAAGAAGAACTAAAGAGCCTCTTGATGAAAGTGAAAGAGTAGAGTCAAAAACCTGGCTTAAACTCAACATTCAAAAAATGAAGATCAGGGCATCCAGTCCCACTGAAGTGAAGTGAATTTGCTCAGTCATGCCCGGCTCTTTGCAACCCCATGGACAGTTGCCTGCACCAAGCTCCTCCGTCCATGGGATTTTTCTAGGCAAGAGTACTGGAGTGGGTTGCTGTTTCCTTCGCCAAGGAATCTTCCTAACCCAGGGATCCAACCCAGGTCTCCTGCATTGTAGACTGATGCTTTACCATCTAAGCGACCAGGGAAGTCCTCCAGTCCCATTACTTCATGGCAAATAGATGGGGAAACAATGGAAACTGTGACAGACTTTATTTAGGGGGGCTCTAAAATCACTGCAGATGGTGACTGCAGCCATGAAATTAAAAGACACTTGCTCATTGAAAGAAAAGCTATAACCAAACTAGACACCATATGAAAAAGCAGAGACATTACTTTGCCAACAAAGGGCCATCTAAACATCTACGAATTTTACAGTGGTCATGTATAGATATGAGAGTTGGACCATACAGAAAGTTGAGAGCCAAAGAATTGATGCTTTTGAACTGTGATGTTGGAAAAGACTCTTGAGAGTACCTTCGACTGCAAGGAGATCCAATCAGTCAATCGTAAAGAAAATCAGTCCTGAATATTTATTGGAAGGACAGATGCTGAAGCTGAAACTCCAATCCTTTGGCCATATGATGTGAAGAATTGACTCATTGAAAAAGACCCTGATGCTGCAAAAGATTGAGGGCAAGAGGAGAAGGGGACACTGAGGATGAGATGGTTGGATGGCATCACTGACTCGATGGACATAAGTTTGAGTTAGCTCTGGGAGTTGGTAATGAACAGGAAGCCTGGCTTGCTGCAGTCCACTGGGTCACTAAGAGTCATACACAACTTAGAGACTGAACTGAACTGACTGTAAGAAATAAATTACATGCCTTGCCATAATTTCATTCATACATAATTCTCCTGCATTTTTAATAAATATACCTTTATGTAATTAGTTCTTGTAGAGTTTGATGCTTTTTGTATATTTACTATTTATCATTATCTAATGTCACCCTGTCCTATTGGTAGTAGTTATCATCTTGTATTTTCAACTTGTTCAGTATATATTTTTCCACTCTTTGATTTCTGTATTAGCTAGCTCAGGCTGCCATCATAAAATACCATCAATTGAGTGGTTTAAACAATAGAATTTTTTTTTGTTGTAATTCTGGAGGCTTGCTGATTTGATTTATGATGAGAGCATTATCATTGGCTTACAGAGAGATCAACCTTTTACCAAGGACTTCCTTGGCTTTTCTTGAGGATTTCAGGCAGAAAGAAAGATCTCTCATTTTCTCTTCTTATAGAGTCATTAATCCCATTATGAAGGCTCTTCTTTTATACCTAACCTAACTTTGACCATCTCCTAAAGGTCCCATCTCCAAGTGCCATCACACTTGACTGGGGAAAGGAGGACATTAGGGCTTCAACATATGAACTTTGGGGGAATACAGATATTCTGTCCATAAAAATTTCCAAACTTTTTTTAATCACATTTTTTAAAACCTACTTCTAATAAACAGCATGAGTATAGTTCTTAAATCAGTCTGTCTCTTTTTAAATAGAAATCAGCTCACTCAATCTTTAAAGAAAGTCATATGATTTAATAATTGCATATTATATTTTTGGAAAAGCTGATAAGATCTCTCATAAAGACAGTAGAACAACAAAAGTGAAAAGAAAAGGCAAGTGGTGATAATCTCACACAAGCAATTTAGCACCAACTGGTCAGACAATTGGAGACGGAAATGGCAATCCACTCCAGTATTCTTGCCTGGGAAATCCCATGGACAGAAGAGCCTGGTGGACTACACTGTCCATACGATTGAAAAGAGTCAGATACAACTGAAGCAACTTAGCACGATCAGACAATGTGATGAAATTAGTTTTACTTTCTAATTCTTTACATATCCATGCATTTATCATTGGAGCAGTTGATATTTCCATTGATTATTCATACTTTGGAAATTACAGCACTTTTCAAATTCTGTTTTGATATCATCTTTTATATGAAATTTGTATTTTAATTAATAAAAATATTTCAACTTTTAAAATATTAATGCTAATTTTATTGTACTAAATCTAAATAACATACTCTGTTTCATTTCTACTTTAAAAATCATGGAGTTGTCATTAGTTAGTTAGTTCAGTCGCTCAGTCATGTCCAACTCTTTGCGACCCCATGAATCGCAGCACGCCAGGCCTCACTGTCCATCACCATCTCCCGGAGTTCACTCAAACTCATGTCCATCGAGTCGGTGATGCCATCCAGCCAACTCATCCTCTGTCATCCCCTACACCTCCTGCCCCCAATCCCTCCCAGCATCAGAGTCTTTTCCAATGAGTCAACTCTTCCCATGAAGTGGCCAAAGTACTGGAGTTCCAGCTTTAGCATCATTCCTTCCAAAGAACACCCAGGGCTGATCTCCTTCAGAATGGACTGGTTGGATCTCCTTGCAGTCCAAGGGACTCTCAAGAGTCTTCTCCAACACCACAGTTCAAAATAACCAATTCTTTGGCGCTCAGCTTTCTTCACAGTCCAACTCTCACATCCATACATGACCACTGAAAAACCATAGCCTTGACTAGACGAACCTTTGTTGGCAAAGTAATGTCTCTGCTTTTCAATATGCTAGGTTGATCATAACTTTTCTTTCAAGGAGTAAGCATCTTTTAATTTCATGGCTGCAGTCACCATCTGCAGTGATTTTTGAGCCCCCCAAAATATGACTTACTAAATTGTCAGTATTTTCTCAAAAATATTTTATGCAAAATTTTAAACTTATAGTTCAGAATAACATAAAGAATATAATATTTCATTATTTACTAGCATTTGCCATGTATGCTTTATCAGTTTATATCCTGAAAATATACACATTCAAAGATAAACAATATATCAATCATACATGTAAGTATTGCTATGTATTTGAAATTTGCTCAAAAACCATTAGAAAAAATCTTAATACTTCACCATTATGTATGCATCTATTTTTGAAGAGTATATATCCTCCTTTGACATTATCTGAATAATTCAGACTTATTTCTTAAAATTATTTCATATTGAGAACATCCTAAAAGCCCCCAAATGTACCACTGTGATATATCAATTATATATCTTCAAATGGGTTCATTTATTGTACTTGTTGCTACATTTTATTAACCTCACTTTTCTAAAAACTAACTTTGAAGTAAAGAAACATTGCTGGTTTGATTGAAAAATCGCACATTCTATATTTGTATGATTACTTTCTAACAGTATTATTTAACATCTTTTTATATTACCTACATTTTATATAGTGTAGACATCAGAGTGATCTAATCTAAAAGACTGAATGGATATAGGTTAACATTTCTGGTTAGAGCATTTCATAGATGATGCTAGGCACTTCGTATTGAATCACATCAGAGGGGGCTTGATCTAGGTCATCTTGTTTTTAGTAAAGCTAATTTGAACACCATTGAAAAATATTTATGTATGTACTCTAGACACAAATTCCTTATTTGATATATTATTTTCAAATATTTTTTTCTCATTTTGCCCATTATCTTTTCACTTTCTTGATGATATCTTTGTCTTTTAAATTTTAGTGAAATCCAATTATCTATTTTTTCCAAGTCATTTGTACTTTGGGATATGATATATAAGAAAATATTCCCTAACCCAAGGTCACAGATATTTACCTCTATTTCTTTTCCTAGGAGCTTTATAGATTCACATTTTAACATTAGAATGAGGATACATTTGGAATTAGTTTGTATATATATGATCTGAGTTGGGTATCCAATTTTATTATTTTGCATGTTTATCCAGTTGTCCATGCATCATTTGTTGAAAAGACTGTTCTTTTATTACTGAATTGTCTTGCCCCTTGTCAAAATTTAATAGATCATTAATCTAAATAATTTCTAGGCTTTAAATTGCATTCTGTTTATCTACAAGTCTGTTTTTAAGGCTACTCTCATACTATGTTAATCACAACTTTGTAGTAAAGTTTGAAATTTGGAATTGTTAATTCCTTAACATTGTTCTTTATCTAGATTATTTTTCCTATCCTGGGTTCTTCACATCTCCAAAAAAATTTTAGAGTTAGTTTATTATTTTTTGGAAGAAAAAAAAAAAAAAACAGCTGAGATTTTAATAGGCATTATATTCGCTCTATTGGAGAAGGCAATGGCAACCCAATCCAGTACTCTTGCCTGGAAAATCCCATGGATGGAGGAGCCTGGTAGGCTGCAGTCCATGGGGTCGCTAAGAGTCAGGTAGGACTGAGCAACTTCACTTTCACTTTTCACTTTCATGCATTGGAGAAGGAAATGGCAATCTGCTCCAGTGTTCTTGCCTGGAGAATCCCAGGGACGGGGGAGTTTCGTGGGCTGCTGTCTATGGGGTCGCAGAGAGTCCGACACGACTGAAGCGACTTAGCAGCAGTAGCAGCAGCATGTTCACTCTATAAATCAGTTTGGAACATATTGCCATCTTAACAATATTAAGTCTTTTGATCCATAAATATGTGATGTCTTTCCATTTACTTACATTGTATTTCATTTCCTTCAACAATGCTTTTCAGTTTTTAGTGTATAAATCTTGTACTTCTCTTAACTTTTTTCTAAGTATTTAATTATTTTGATGCTATTTTAAATGGAATTGATTTCTCAAATCTTACAGATTTTTCATTGCTTGCTTATAGATTACAATTCATTTCTGTATATGAATCTTTTATTATGCAAATTTAATGTTACTTTAATAACTAGAATAGCTTTTAATGAATTCCTTAAGACTTTCTATATAAAAGATCCAGTACTTATATAAATCAAGATAGTTTTACTTCTTTTATTCCATCATGGATGCTTTTATTTCTTTTTCTTGCCCAGTCACGCTGGTTAGGACATCTAGCACACTATTTAACTATTTAACAGAAGTGGTAAGAGTCACTTAGTAGATTTTTCCTGACTTTAGATAGAAAGCATTAAATTCTCCATCATTAAATATGATGATAGTTGTATGTTTTATTTTATAATTGTACTTTAGCAAGTTAAGGAAATTCCATTCTACTTCTAGTTTGTTTAGCATTTTGTTTTTTTATCATGAAATAGAGGTGAGCTTTATAAAATGTGTTTTTACATCTATTGAAAAGATTATGTGTTTTTTGTCTTCATTATATTAATATTTTACTTTACAGCAATTAATTTTTGGAGGTTAAACTAACTTTACAATCCTTTGTATAGCAAAGGATTCACACTTAATCACATCAGAAAGTAATCTGGTGTGATTCAACACAAACTGCCTAGCACATGTATGATCCTTCCAAAGTATTGCTGAATTTAATTTGTTTTTATTTTCTTGAAGACTTTTACATCTATATTCATAAGAGATATTGGTCTGTACTTTTCACGTTATGTGGTAGTATCTTTGCCTGCTTTTGGTTTCAGGGCAAAATTTCCTTCTGGAATGAGTTAGAGACTGTCAGCAAAATGATAGAGTAAGAGATCCCAACACTCATCTCCCCCAAAAAACAATAGAGACAAACACATACAAACCGATGAAAATAACTTGAATGGACTAAGATATTAGCTGTATGTTGAATGTCTCATTTCTTTTTGATGTATCATTTTCCTGATTTATTGAGTGATCTGTCTGTGTTCTTTCATCGCTTGTTGAGATTCTTAACAATCAAAAACAAAAACAAAAAATTGTCAGGCAATTTGTCGATCTCCATTTCTTTGGAGTCAGTTATTGGACAATTATTCTGTTCTTTTGATGGTATCATGGCTGCTTGATTGTGTTTCCTGACTTTGTATTCAAAGGAGCCACTTCCTTCAGTTTTTATGGATAGGCTTAAAGAAAGTTATAATCAAAGAAGAAAGCAACAGTATAAAAATAAAATTTTATACACGAGTAACAGCAATGAATAGAAAAAGCAAAATATTTATGATTAATAGACTTGATAAATCCAAGATAATTAAAATATCATCTCCTTATCATAGGTTAGTTTCTGTAGATAGGATTAAGGAACAATTTGGAGAAACAAAGTAAACAATAATGTTTGAAAATCTAGGGTTTCAACATATAGTAAAATCATTCATCATTTCTTTTATCTAATTTAAAATTTGTGTTTGAATCTATATTATCTAGTTATATTGTCACACTTCGTCTAAAATATGTTTATCTATTATGTCCTTATCATCTTTTAATATCCCTTATTTTCAAGATTTCTTTACCTTTTCCATAAGATATGCTTTTCTTATTAGACAAATAGCAGATTATTATTCCAAGAAAATCTCAATCTTTTAAATAAGTTAATTATCTTATCTTTTTAATCCTGTTTATTGTAATTGTGATTGCTATTGCTTGTTGTTTAGTTGCCAAGTCCTGTCCAACTCTTTCGAACCTTATGGAGTGTAGCCCTGCAGGCTCCTCTGTTCACAGAAATTCCCAGGCAAGAATACTGGAGTGGGTTGCCATTTCCTTCTCCATGGGATCTTCCTGACCCAGGGACAAAACCCATGTCTCCTGCATTGCAGGCAAATTCTTTACTGCTGAGCCACCAGGGAATTGTGATTACTTTGTGTAATTATTTATTTTCCCAATTATTCTTGTTTTCTGTTTTTGCTGTTTCTCTCCTTTTTCCTTTTTAACTATACTTACAAATTTCTTTCTTTCTTCTTTTGACTAATAATATGAGATGCTAAAATCCTTTATTATTCTCTTTGCTTTATACCCCCCAAAAATAAATAAAAGAAAAGAAAGAAGTTTTACCTTATCTGTTCACTTACTTTATAAATAATTATTCAGATATGTATACTGATCTATCCGTTCTCCAGACTCTGCTGTTTTTATTTGGTAAAATCAGAGCCAACTGAGCCTAACACAAATAGAAACCAATAGTATATATTAGGTTTTCTTTTTTTTTAGGTAGAAAATTTAATTGTAATGAAGTCGGTAACTTCTCATTAGAAATCCACCAATGTACTGTAAATTATGTATAATTTGACCTACAGTATTCAGATATAAGTGAAACATTGAAGGGGAGAAATGATTCCTTAGGACGGAATTGGCAAACTAAGGCCTGTTAGTGAATGTTGAGGGAGTGTATAATTTCTTCAGTTCTGTCTCACCACAGCAAAAATTTAAAATGGCAGACCAGTGTCACAGCTTGGTTACAGCTCAGTTTTATTTGGCAAGCAAAGGAAAATACATCCTCAAGGTGTGAGGGCAGTTGGACCGAAAACAAGAGAGGGGTTAAATTTTGGCTCCTCTTTTTGTATTTTTTTTTTCCTCTCCTCTTCCTGAACCTCCCCTATGTAAATTGGGTGAGCCAGGAGGGCTGTTTGTTTCACCTGAGGTACTCACTGGTCCTTGGACCTTCCTTTGTTCCATTTTTGTGTGCTTCTCCCTTCCTGTCTTTTAGCCACCACCATTTAGGACTCCTTTTACCTATTCTAACTACCTACCGTTCCCCCTGCAAGAGATGGGAGACCCAATTCATTGGGAGTAGGGGTGTCAAAGTCTCTCTGGCTACTTCCTCCTGGGCCTGGATAGCAAGGGGCATTGGGCTTTCCTCTCTTGCTAATCTCAAGCCTCAGAGTCCTTACAACAGTGTCCATCTAAGGGTGAGTGACATTTTCCATGGTCAGGTATAATTTTATATATCCTTGTTGAACTGGCAATGCATGTTGCACCTTGTTGACAGGGGTATTGAGTGTTCTCTTCTGTTTTCCTCCACAGCTTGACTCGTGAGTAATGAATCCAGGAGTTGTGTTCTGGTACCTTGATTGCTAGTGGCAAAAGTTCAGTCTCTATGGTCTTAAAATTGGAGACTACTGCATACACTGCTCTTCTTTTTCCATCCAAGACAAAGCTGCTTCCATCAATGTAACAGATTTTCTCAGGACTGGCCAGAGGATCTTCTGACAATCCCTCTTGGGATTTTGTCCAGTGGTCCAAAGTTTCTAGGAGAGAGTGAAATGGGAGAGCCCTCAGTGGTAGGCAGGAGGGTAGCTGGGTTAAGAACCTCACAAGGGTATATAGTCAGGCATGGATTTTCCATCAGCACTACTTGATATCTGAGGATCCTTTGATCAGACATCCATAAATGGCCTCTCATTCAGGAGTTTCTTCATTTGGTGACTGGTAAAAATAGTTTGCCCCCAAGAGAGAATTTTAAAGCATCTTCTATCAGAACTGAAATAGCTACAATATTTCTAAAGCAGGGAAATATCTCTTTCCAATAATGGAAGTAGGATACTCAGGGACCACCAGAAACTGGTGGGAAAATATTTGTCCACCCAAGCAACTTGTCCATCCAAGTGCTCAGGTGAATCTTTTTGTTAATTTTTTTTCTTGTAACACCTGAAATGGTACAGGTTTTGGGGGAGACGTCTATGAAGTAGGAAGTCAGGACAGAGTAGGTAAGCCCCTGTGTCAACCAAGAAATTCTCAGACTTACCTGCCACATACAGTTACACCCTTGGCTCCAGCCATGTGATGGTTAACTCTGACAGGAAGCCTGGCTGGAGCAGGCCACTTCAGTCCTGTTGAACCATCTTGAGGGGAGGCTTGGCGCTTGACATTGAGTCTCTTGGGATTGGATATTATAGAGTATTTCCCTCCCAAGGGCCAGCTCAGTTTTATTTGGCAAGCAAAGGAATATACATCTTTGGGCATGAGGGCAGGCTGACTCAAAGAGGAGAGAGGCTCAATTTTGGCTCCTCTTTTTATGTTTTTTCTCCTCCCCTTGAGACTGCCCTATGTAAATTGGGCTAGCCAGGAGAGCAGATTGTTTCACCTGAGGTCTCACTCTGGTCCTCAGACCTTCCTTTGTTCCATTTTTATGGGCTTCTCCCTTCTTTGTCTTTTAGCCACTGCCATTTTGGTCTCCTTTTTCCTATTCTAACTACCTAACAGTGAAGTTTGTCCTGCTGCCTGTTTTCATAGGACCTGAGAGTTAGCAAAGTTTCTTTACAATTTTAAATGTTTGAAAAACATTAAAAAAAAAAAAGTAATCTTTCAGGACATTTAAAAATTATATGAAATTCAACTTTCATTGTTATTAGAGCTGAATTGTGTCTTCCTCAATTCATCCATTGGAGCTTTAACACCCAGCAACTCAGAAAATGACTGCCTTTGAATCAAGGGTCTTTAAAGAAGTAATTATGTTAAAATGAGGCCTTTAAGGCAGGCTCTAACCCAATCTGCTGGTGTCCTTAAAAGAACAGAAAATTTAAGCCCACAGAGAGACATGTGAGGGCACAGAATTAGGTGGTCTGCAAGCCAAAGAGAGACTTCAGAGGAAACCAAGATGCCAACACCTTGAATCTGGACTCCTAGCCTTCAGAACTGTGAGAAAATAAATTTATGGTGTTTAAGCCACCCAGTATGTGGCATTTCATTATGGCAGCTCTAGCAAACTAATACAAGTGTCCAGATAAAATAAACAGATATGCTCATTTGTTTATGTTTCTTCTCTGTGGCGGCTTCCACACTTCAAAGGCAGAGTTGTTGTTGTGACAGAAATGCTATGGCCTGCAAGCCTAAAATATTTACTAACTGGCCTTTTTCAAAAAATGTTTGTCAATTCCTGGTGTAGGGATTGGGGAATATGTATTTGTAATGCTGTGATTTTGAAAAGACTTTCACAAATGTTTTAAATATTAACTGGGGAAATGCTATATAATAACAACTTTTCTCTTTCTTTGATGTTGTAGCATGAGAGGAAGAAAAAAAAAAAGGAGAATCTAAATGCTAGGGCTACAAAACATTAGCAGTAGTAATGCACAAAACATGTGCAAAGTAATTTATTAATCAAAAGGGCCATTATTGTAATTGTGAGAAATTAATTGTTACCTTCATAGTAAATCTATAAGATTTTGGAAGGTTGAGTAAGGGTAATTTTTATGCTGACATAGCTGGAATCATTGGGCGTTCCTGATGGCTCAGGTGTTAAAGAATTTGCCTGCAATGTAGGAGACCAGAGTTCAATCCCCAGGTTGGGAAGATCTTCTGGAGGAGGGCATAGAAATCCACTTCAATATTCTTGCCTGGAGAATCCCATGAAAAGAGGAGCCTGGTGGGCTATAGTCCAAAGGGTTGAACAGATTTGGACCCAACTGAAGTGACTTAGCACAGCACACATCTGGAAACATTAAGCCCTGGATCATACTGAGAATCGTTGTCAAAGAAAGACTCAGGTGAATCCAAAGAAGTATTTTAATAGAAGGATAAGAATAAAATGACAGGTTACAGATGTTAAATTGTAATTATAGTAAAGAGTTAATAATAGAAGCACAGTAGCACTGGTGTTACTATCAAGTGGTTCTAATTTTCTCAAGAGTTGCAAGAAGTGTGAAAAAATAATGTGAGAAAATATCAATCCAACTTTTTCTGTTGAAATTTGGAAAAATCATGTATCTCTAGGGACACAGTAGGTGTAAAGAGTTGCAAATGCCTAAGCTTTCCAGGGAGAGAAGGTGCTCCAAGTCCCAAGAGAAAGAGGTGCATGATGAAATGGAGCTTTCTTGCCAAAAACTGTTGGATTGGGTTTCTGCAGCTTTATTCAGTACAAAAACAAATTGTAGGCAGTAACCTAGGTCTCCCAGCAACACAGACACACAAGAGAATGCAAGGTTTTATTCCATGAACTCACACAATTAAGTGCTCTAAACACTTATGTTCTTATTCAGTATGGAAGGTACAAAGGAAAACAAATGAACAGGTACAGTACTATTGTATTCTATAAATGAATTCCCCTACTATGTGCCAGGTGCTTTCACTGGATCTGAGAAAGTACTATCAAGCGGGCTTCTTGTACTCTTATATTTAATAGACTTATGGAGATATGAAAGTTGTCTTTCACGAATATATTTGCTAATGTAATCATTTCTTTAAAGATAATAAAATGTTAGCTTGATAAAAGCACTATGTATAAGATAAACTTTAATATTTTTTCAGGAATTATAGGGAAGAAAACAAAGTACATCTAACCTATAAAAACCATTATTGGACACTCTTCTTTAGAAGAGCCCTCATATCTACCAAAATATAGATGTTAAAGAACAGCCTAATTGTAGATGAATGTTAAAAGAAAACTGCCAAATCATTGATTAAACCTATTTCAGATGCTCCAGATTTTCAGCAGATATTCAGCATGCATGTGGGCAGAGAGGAATGCTTATGTGCATCATATTTAGGTTTTTTCAACTTATAAGAATTATAATTCGATAGGCAACTGAAATTTTACTTTTCATAAGTGTTCCTCATAAATCTACCAGCTAACAGCCAGAATGTGTGAGACACAGACATTATAAAAAATGGGAAAAAATGAGGACTTGAATAATGATTTTTAAAATGTGGAAATTGTGGCCAAAATTTCTCACTTTAAATATCATGAAATTATGGAATTTAACATCTCTATTCAAAATAAATTATGTTTTAAGACTGAAATGATTTTCTTTAGATTTCATCCTTTAGAATTAAACATATTGAATATATTTTTATAAAACTTTCCTAAGAACTTATGGCTCAGGTGCTGTAATAGATGCAGCAATTCTGTACATTTGCATTCCTAGCTCATGTAAGTTTGTGCTCTTGTTTTAACTGTGATAAATATGTCTTTGGTGTTTTCTGCCAAATAATAACATTTTCTACTACTTCTGACTCAGGATATTTGTAATATTAAGTGTCAAATCTACCTAAAACAGAACCTGTCTTCATATCCTTAAGGTAATTCCATCAAATAAGGCTTACATTCAGATGAAAGAGCTCTGCCCCATCTGCACTACTATTGTATTCCCTAAGGTAACTGTGAACTTCCAGATGTTCAAGCTGGTTTTAGAAAAGGCAGAGGAACCAGAGATCAAATTGTCAACATCCACTGGATCATCGAAAAAGCTAGAGAGTTCCATAAAAACATCTATTTCTGCTTTATTGACTATGCCAAAGACTTTGACTGTGTGGATCACAATAAACTGGAAAATTCTGAAAGACATGGGAATACCAGACCACCCGACCTGCCTCTTGAGAAACCTATATGCAAGTCAGGAAGCAACAATTAGAACTGGACATGGAACAACAGACTGGTCCCAAATAGAAAAAGGAGTATGCCAAGGCTGTATATTGTCACCCTGTTTATTTAACTTATATGCAGAGTACATCATGAGAAACGCTGGGCTGGAAGAAACACAAGTTGGAAGCAAGATTGCCGGGAAAAATCTCAATAACCTCAGATATGCAGATGACACCACCCTTATGGCAGAAAGTGAAGAGGAACTAAAAAGCCTTTTGATGAAAGTGAAAGTGGAGAGTGGAATAAGTCAGCTTAAAGCTCAACATTCAGAAGATGAAGATCATGGCATCTGGTCTCATCACTTCATGGGAAATAGATGGGGAAACAGTGGAAACAGTGTCAGACTTTACTTTTTGGGGCTCCAAAATCACTGCAGATGCTGACTGCAGCCATGAAATTAAAAGATGTTTACTCCTTGGAAGAAAAGTTATGACCAACCTAGATAGCATATTCAAAACAGAGACATTACTTTGCCAACAAAGGTCCGTCTAGTCAAGGCTATGGTTTTTCCTGTGGTCATGTATGGATGTGAGAGTTGGACTGTGAAGAAAGCTGAGCACTGAAGAATGTGGTGTTGGAGAAGACTCTTGAGAGTCCCTTGGACTGCAAGGAGATCCAACCAGTCCATTCTGAAGGAGATCAGCCCTGGGATTTCTTTGGAAGGAATGATGCTAAAGCTGAAACTCCAGTACTTTGGCCACCTCATGCGAAGAGTTGACTCATTGGAGAAGACTCTGATGCTGGGAGTGATTGGGGGCAGGAAGGGAAGGGGACGATGGAGGATGAGATGGCTGGATGGCATCACTGACTCGATGGATGTGAGTCTGAGTGAACTCCGGGAGTTGGTGATGGACAGGGAGGTCTGGCGTGCTGCGATTCATGGGGTCGCAAAGAGTCAGACACGACTGAGCGACTGAATTGAACTGAACTGACTGAAGGTTACAGAATTTATGAGCTCATCATCTTTTTTTGGCACTAATAGCAATAAGTATTAAAATAATAGTAAAAGTTACAATAATTACAATAAATTACAAAAATTACAGTAAATAGTAAAAAAAAAAAAAAAAAAGGTGGGGTTATTTAATTTACCTGCTCTTTATTTCAAACTGTTTATCCGTTCATTTATCTATTTAATTCTCTCTCATTGTTTAAGCATTTTTAATCATTCTGCCTCTTTTTACCTTGTTAGTATAGATGATAATGACAAAATTTTTAATAGTAACCCTAATGAGACTGCTAGCTGGAAAACCTGAAATGTCATCCAGTATGTGTTGCATATAATTAAAAGAAAGAAGATAAACTAAGGAAGGCTGGAAAGAAAGCAGGTACCAAGAAGGACTAAAGAAGTAAAATGGAAGGGAAATAAGGAGGAACAAAAGGAAAGAAAGAAAGAGTAAGAAAGAATTTAATATTAGAGAAAATCTAGCAACTCGCACAGCATTCAGGTTCTTTTTCACCAGGATTCAAGAAGAATAAACAATGTTAAATGGGTCAATATAAGCTGGGCTGATGTAAATTAACCTATCAAAATATTCATTGGAACAATTTATGTTTACTTACAAAACACATAGAAATATATGTTTCAGATGCATTTTCTATTACTTTAAATATGTCTGAATTTTGGGAAATTTAAAATACTCTTTATCCATTATAATACTTATACACAAGTTTTTTCTAATTTGTTTTCAATATGTAATCATATATTTTCTATTAGGAAGCCAGCATTTTTCTCCTTCCCTCACTCTTTCCCTTCCTGCCTTCTTTTTCTTTCTTGCTTTCTCTTTTCTTTTTTTTTTAATCCACTTCTGTTTTATTCTTCCCAACATAAGATCATAGGATTCACAGCTGGACCTACAGAAATTGCTTAGAAAACTATTAGCAATAAGGAAAAGTATATTTACTGATACACTTCTTTAAAATGTCCCTTAAAATTTTGAGTTCAAATTGAATTGTCTATATTATAGATGCAATGATAATATTACAAAATTTCCAAATATTAAACATAAGCAAGGGCAGATATTTCCCTGGGTGTTAAAAATAAATACTATTTGCCATATAATATAAACAGAGTCCTAGACACTTCTCTTGATACAGAGAATTCTGAATCACAGGGTGTAGACGGAGGATGTTTTTCTCATATTCTTTTATCATCTAGGTTTATATCTAAGGGAAATTGATGCATTATTAGTCATTGCCATTTTCTATTCACCAAACTGTGCAGTAGAAGAAAGAGTCAAGCTTCACCTAGGACATTTTGTAGTCTACCGGCCTTTGCTTTGCTCTACGTCTACACAGTGGAATAGACATTTTCTTCCTTTTCCTCAGGCATTATATTTCATGAAAAATTCATTTCTTCCTTCTACTACCTCTGAGTAATTCTTTGTAAGAAACGTAGACAAAAGGAAGTGACCTTGAGTCCATTTGAATGACTAGTCCTGAACTGTCTGCTTGCTGTTTTCCGCTTTCACTGTGCATGTCGCAATTCTTATACTGCCTCTTGCATACAAATTGAGCTGCTATCTTCCACTGTGCTTTGCTCATACCAATTAGGTCCTCCAGACAGACCTCAGTCAGCTGGCCATTATTGAAGTAGGTTGGGTTCAAAGTTCCTCAACAGACTAAGTACAAAATCTCAGCTTTTCAAACTTGTTAAATAGAAGCATTGGAAAAGCAAAATGCTGTTGTTCTTGAAAGTTAAAGGAAATGCAATAAGTCAGAAAGTTTAAGTTAAGAAAGTATCATGACACATTACTCTGGGTTTAACAACAATTACAATTATGAGTTCAGGAATGGTTAGCTATGCAATGATTCAATATCAGGATAAAACTCCCCTCAAACCCAACAAATAAACAAAAAATATATCTTATAATATTTGTCAATAAAAATCAAATAAATATGTGATACTGTTAAAATAATACTAAAGTAAATTCCTAATATTGTGTATACCCTCCTTAGCATTCCTGAGTCACTGATAAAAATACAGATGTTTATTATCACGTCAATTCTTTTCAAAGAATAACCCTGCATCTGAAAATTAGATGAAATCTATTAGTTAAAAATTATCAACATGGAATAACAAAGACAGAAATATTTAAGGAAATGCCATCAAATCTTCAGAAGGTTGTAGTTAGACATCTGGAGAAAGAGTTGGAAATAGAGATAAACAATGGTTCTTAAAATTCTTAGGTAAAAGGGAAAGCCTTTTCATTCTCTACCTTACAGCCCTCTCATAATGGAATGTGAGACTAGTTGATATTTCCTAGCCTAAAATAATCACTCCTAATAGCCTTTCCTTATCTTCTTAGGATTTGATTATCATTATTATAAAATGAAACAGAAGATGTTTCACCTTGTTTCAGAATTCCTTTTTAATATTATGATGTAGAACTAGCCAAACAGGTATTCATTATGTATTTATTTATTTTTTAGCTGTTGAAAGAGTTACACATGTGGGTTTCCTGGTATGATTATCAGATGATGAGATAATGCAATGACCTTGGTGTCTCATTTGGCATATATAAATCATAGACTTTCAAGAAATGTATTTACTTTTTGTATATAATCTTTCATAACCTGCATGTAGGTAAAAATAGGGGGGGTTCACTTTCATCCCTTTGTTTAAGGATAAGTCCAAGTACTAACCTGATTCTTAAAGTCCATCATGACCTAGTCCATATTCCATTTAACTTGGGAAAAATATGTTTTATACTGAAGTTTCTTGCAGCGTTCTATAAATATTAAATGGGGCAAAATTTTCTGATCTTTTACATCCTTATTGGTTTTCTGCCTCCAGTTCAGTTCAGTCGCTCAGTCATGGCCGACTTTGCGACCCCCATGGACTGCAGCACACCAGGCCTCCCCGTCCATCATCAACTCCTGGAGTTGGTTTTCTACCTTATTGTTCATTAAATATTATTCTGAGAAAATTCTGTCTGAGTTTTCCACCTTCTCATCAAGGGTTTAAAACTGCCTGCAGGCAGTATGTAAGGTTTACAATGACAAGACTTACCTTTATATGTCCCATTTACCTGGGACTCACATTTTGTGCTCCTTATTATATAATATCTGAAGATAGTTTTTCTGATGTTATCCAGAAACATCTATTTGTTTAAGTCAGAATGGTAATTCTGGTTCCTCTTCTCTGTCTTGTCCAGGAGATAAAAAAAAAAAAAAAATCCTTTCTTTGTTAAAAATTTCTCTCTTCTTTGTTTTTCTCCAGAATATTAGTTTTAGAGGAGGGAAAAATTACAAGAAACTTTCACTTTTCTTCTTTTATAAAAAGTACAGCACTTTTTGCAGTCTGGCAATATTCAGATAAATGCAATCTATTTTACATGCAATGGGTCATTTCATATTTTTAAATTCAGCTTTAAGAACAAAAAAATATTGACATGAACTGTCCTATTTTGCAGAAGAACCTGAACTTGAAAGTTTATTTAAATTGTTTAAAGTCGTAACATTTTTATTTATAGCCATAGGATTAAACTCTACTTCTACTGTATTCTTAATACTGTTATCTCCAAGAATGCACACATCGTTACTTTGCATTATTTATTTCCATCATAAACTTATTCAACTGTTACATTTTCATTCTCAAAAACCAGATTCATTCTCAAAGGAAGAGTTACTGATACAGTCAGACCTTTAAACAAATTAAATAATAAACAAAACTCATACATTGAAATATAGTATCTGTAACTGACAAGGATATCAGTGGATTTAAAGCTCCTCAGGGTGATTACTTTGAAGACTATCATTCTTTTCTATATATTTGTTTAAAAATAAATAACATATTCAATGACATTAAAATAATATTTAAGTCACAAATGCAACTTATAAATATAATCATTTCAATGCATAAGAGTCTGAAATCATAATGCATCCTTATATTGTTCTCTGTCTTCTAGTGAAGTTAACAGAAGAATTTTCCAGAGGTAAAGAGTGTAATTTGCAAATCAAAGGGTTAATTTAAAGCTATGTATTTTTCAATAATAATGAGGGTTAATATTCCTTATGGGAACTGGCTTAAACTGGGTTATAAGAAGGTATGAATAGTTGAAATAGATTAATTATCTTTCAAATTTGGGATACTAAGATTGAACAAAATGCTTTATAAAATCTATTAAAATGATATCTTTGTGTCAGCAATTCAGATCATAGATATAATTTGTTTCTTTTATTTTCCCTTTTTACAGTTAAAATTTACATTTTAAATCTTTTAACTGTATACCATTGAATTGTAATGATAGTTTATGAGATTCTTGTCAATGACACTGAAAATATACTAGTAGTTATATATACCTTGGTACAGATTGACTGAGAATTGTTGAACAAGCAAAGGTTCTTAGCAGTCCCATTTATTGAACAGATAATAAGTGAGATCCATTTACTGAATCTGTAGATCCAAATTTTAAACATATATTCTGCACTAGAGTAAAACTTCATTAATACACTGGCTGATATCTCATATAAGCCTTAAAATTAGACTCCCAAGTTAAAAATTTTATCAACCCTTAATTCTTCACATACTAATTCTATGAAAAAATGAATTCATTTTTATGAAAAATGTGAATTAACTTTTACTTTTCCTGGTTTCTAGTTTTCTGTACCTACATTCCACTTGTAATATCAGTAGCTGTACAATTTGTACTTGGAAATACTGGCAAATGGCTGACTTCCAAAACTTCCTGACAATATAAATTAATACGTACTATCAGAGGTACCCCCAGGTGGTATAAGGAAGCAGTCTCTTGGGTTGTTTTTACAGAAGCAGCTTAAAGCAAAACTGAATAGCTCTGGCTCCCATACAGCAGACATGAAAACACTTGTACCTTTAGTTTTGTCTCTGATGCTATGTAATAATTCACTCTAAATTATTCTAGTTTCTCTTTTAAAAACACCAATACAGTATACTAATGCATATATATGGAATTTAGAAAGATGGTAACAATAACCCTGTGTACGAGACAGCAAAAGAGACACTGATGTATAGATCAGTCTTATGGACTCTGTGAGAGACGGAGAGGGTGGGAAGATTTGGGAGAATGGCATTGAAACATGTAAAATATCATGTATGAAACAAGTTGCCAGTCCAGGTTCGATGCACGATACTGGATGCCTGGGGCTGGTGCACTGGGACGACCCAGAGGGATGGAATGGGGAGGGAGGAGGGAGGAGGGTTCAGGATGGGGAACACATGTATACCTGTGGCAGATTCATTTTGATATTTGGCAAAACTAATACAATTATGTAAAGTTTAAAAATAAAATAAAATTAAAAAAAAAGAATGGTAAAAGAAAAGAAAAAAAAAGAATGAGAATGAGAAAAAAAAGCATTCAATATATAGTACATTAATGTGTGCTTTTGCCCATAAATGTATACATAATATTTCTATCTACTTATCTCACAAAAAGAGCTTAAAATATATTTAGACTCTTCTATGAAGACCACTTTTATATACCATCTTCACTGTAAGGAAAATATTAATATAAAATTCTGATTAATGTACTTCAACATATAATTTTAAATTACATTTTACTTTAAAAAGAAAGTTTTCATCTTACATGCCAAATTATTATATTAATTTTGATTTCCTCATACTTTATAGAAACTTGTGATTTAGGAAGACAAATATGTATAAGATATATTTTAAGACCATGAGTGAAATTTTTATATTAAAATAATTCTTTTAAAAAAATTACCAAATGAAATAATAGTCACTGCTCCCTTAAAATTCCATAACATACACAGACTCAACAGGTACACACATCCATATAACTTTATACAACATTTTTTAAAAATTATTTCTAAGTACAGCCACTATGGAGAACAGTATGGAGATTCGTTAAAAACCTGGAAATAGAACTGCCATTCAGTTCAGTTCAGTTCAGTCGCTCAGTCGTGTCGACTCTTTGCAAGCCCATGGGCTACAGCACACCAGCCATCCCTGTCCATCAACAATTCCCAGAGTTTACCCAAACTTATGTCCATTGAGTCAGTGATGCCATCCAACCATCTCATCTTCAGTTGTCCCCTTCTTCTCCTGCTCTCAATCTTTCCCAGCATCAAGATCTTTTCAAATGAGTCAGCTCTTAGAATCAGGTGGCCAAAGTATTGGAGTTTCAGTTTCAACATCAGTCCTTCCAATGAACACCCAGGACTAATCTTTAGGATGGATTGGTTGGACCTCCTTGTAGTCCAAGGGACTTTCAAGAGTCTTCTCCAACACCACAGTTCAAAAGCATCAATTCTTCAGCACTTAGCTATCTTTTCAGCCCAACTCTCACATCCATATATGACTACTGGTTATGAAAAACTATAGCCTTGACTAGACAGACCTTTGTTGGTAAAGTAATGTCTCTGTTTTTAATATGCTGTCTAAGTTGGTCATGACTTCACTTCCAAGGAGTAAGTGTCTTTTAATTTCATGGCTGCAGTCACCATCTGCAATATGATCCAGCAATCCCACTGCTTGGCATACACACCTAGGAAACCAGAATTGAAAGAGACACATGTACCCTAATGTTCATCGCAGCACTGTTTATGACAGCTAGGACATGGAAACAACCTAGATGCCCATTGGCAGATAAATGGATAAGAAAGCCGTGGTACATATACACAATGGACTATTACTCAGCCATTAAAAAGAATGCATTTGAATCAGTTTTAATGAAGTGGATGAAACTGGAGCCTTATACAGAGTGAAGTAAGTCAGAAAGGAAAACACCAATACAGTATATTAACACATTTATATGGAATTTAGAGAGATGGTAATGAAGACCCTATATGTGAGACAGCAGAAAAGATACACAGATAAAGAACAGACTTTTGGATTCTGTGGGAGAAGGTGGAGGGTGGGATGATTTGAGAGAATAGCACTGAAACATATACATTACCATATGTGAAACAGATCGTCAGTCCAGGTTCGTTGCATGAGACAGGACACTCAGGGCCTGTGCACTGGGATCACCCTGAGGGATGGGATGGGGAGAGAGGTGGGAGGGTGGTTTAGGATGGGTGACACATGTACACCCATGGCTGATTCATGTCAATTTATGGCAAAAACCACTACAATATTGTAAAGTAATTAGCCTTCAATTAAGATAATTTAAAAAATGATTTCTTTAAAAGAATGCTTTTTTGGTACTCATGCATGGACATTTTAAAGAATAGAGCTTTTTAAAAAAAAACAGAATTTTTGAGAACCTTCTGGAAAATGGCTATATGTTCAAAATTTAATTTTAACTGTTTATATAGAAGTTTTTTTCAGTTAAATAGCACATTCCTAGTAATACAGTATATATTAATTACTAGAAGTAGATGAAAATATTATAGACTTTCTACCTACTACTTCTTAAGTTCCACAATATTTTGAGAAGCTAATACAATATCAATTTCCTTAATTTGAATTTCAGGCTTCTTAAATAAGTTTTGATGCATAGAATACACTATAAAATAAGAACAGTGTTACCATTGATTAAATTAATTATCGTGGTTTAGTTGCTAAGTCATGTCTGACTCTTGTGACATCATGGACTCTACTCTACCAGGTTCCTCTGTCCATGGGATTCTCCAGGTAAGAATACTGGAGTGGGTTGCCATTTCCTTCTCCAGGGAATCTTCCCTACCCACAGATCGAACCTGGGTCTCCTACATTACAGGCAGATTCTTTACTGATTGAGCTATGAGGGAAGCCCTAATTTAACTATATATAAGGATATTTGCCAAAGTCATTTCAAGATATTTTATTTTTCTTAGAGTCCATCACTTCAGCATAGGCATCTTATCCTCTTTATTGTATTATACACTTTCTAAAGATGTATGTTCCTATTCAATAACATTTATATATCCATATTATTTACTCAAAATAATCTTCTACTGATACTCTATTTTCAGGATTCTAAAGCTTCTTGGCTGACTATTCTATTTCCTATGTACTCTTCCTTTACCTATCTATACTTCATGAAGCCATGTCTTAAAACCATTAATAGTGTTAAAACAAAAGTGGAAAATGAAGGGTTACATATATAATGTGAGCCACATGGCACTGATATGAGTAAATTTATTTTTGTGTAGCTATTTTAAAAAATAAATAACTGACTTGTTTCATAAAATTAGCTTATTTTATATATAAAAATCTATATGCTCTACATTTTAAAAAGAATATTTGCCTATACTCAATATCGTTTCCTTCTAAATTATGAAGAAATTGTATTTTGGAAAGTTAAAATATATAAATAAATTGAAAGTTAATTGTAAAGTGTTCTTATCTCCCTATCCATTCTATATTATTGATGGTACTGTTCCCTAACATCATAAAGGATACACTGAAATGTAATTATGAAACTCATGACTTGTCTCTTCTAGTGATTAAAATAAGACTAATTAAAAGCACAAAATGTAGAGATTAGTTTATTTTTTCAGTTTTATTCATTAGTTTAATCAATACATATTAATTCCTAATTAGTACATTAGATAAATTAGATATTTAGTTTTAATTATACTAAACATAATTTAAATTATACTAAATATAATGTGCCTACTCTGAAATAGACATCTTCTAAGACCTGATGATAATGAAGTCTCAGTTCTTATGAATCTTCAATTTTAAAGAATGATACACACACAAAATAACAGAGATATGTGATGTGTGAATATTACAGTAAAACAAGCAACCAAAAAAAATCTCAGATCTGAATGTACTTAGGCAGCAAAACATGTAGCAAAATACATAAGATAAATTTGTTCTTGGAAAAGGGAAGAATGAGGGCAAAAGATCTGTATTAGTTTCTTGAAGATGCTGTAACACATTCCTAAAAACTGGATGACTTAAAACAATAGGTATTTGCTGTTTCATAGTTTTAGAGGCCAGAAATCAGAGATCAAATTGTCAATAGTATCATCCTTCTCCTGTCATCATATTTGTCCCTTCCAGTTAATACTGTCACCAGGCATTCCTTGACTTATGACTGCATAACACCAATTTCTTCTCTCTGTTGTCTTACTGCCATCTGTTTCCTCCTCCATGTCTCTAATAAGGACATTTTTGTTGGCACTAGGACCCACTCATATAGTCGAGGATTATCTCACTTTGAAACCCTTAATTTCATTATACCTGCAAAGATCTCTTTTCCAAAGAAGGCCACTTTCACGAATTCCAAGAATTAGAATCTTTATCTTTTGGGGGGAGTCTATTCAACTCTATAGGCTCTAAGGCAAAGACATATGTTGGATTCTCAACAAAGAATGTCATCATGTTGTTTTAGAGTAAAAAACAGGTTAAAACATTACCAGGGACAGTGATACGTGTTGAGTTGTAACCCCCAAGAGATATGTTGAAACCCTTACACTCAGAATCTGTGTGAAGTGAACCTATTTGGGGATAGGGTCTTAGCAGATGTTCAAGTTCAGATGAGGTCAATAGGGTGAGCCCTAATCCATTATGATTGGTGTTCATAAAAAAAAAAAAAAAGAAAATTTTGAGATAGACACAGATATTTACAGAGCAAGGGTGATATTAAGATGGTTATGTATCTTGAAACAGAGATTGAGCTGATGTAACTGCAAGCCAAGGAATGTTAAACATTGCTGAGTACTACCAGAAGCTGGTAAATAGCAAGAAAATTTTCTATCTGGAGTCTGAGAGAAAATATGACACTGAAGAACCTAGATTTTTGTCTTCTAGACTTTAGAATTGTGATGTATTAAGTTTCTGTTGTTTTAAACCACTCAGTACTTGGTAGCCCTAGCAAACTAATATAGGAATGTATTATCCTGGGCATTAGGGAAAGATAAATATAGAGCTTTGAAGACTATGTGTATCCATGAAAGACTGAATTCAGCCACATGTCATAGAAAATTCAAATGGCAATGTAATTCATTTTAAAATATATATATTTTGGAAAATTTATTGTATAAAAAGAAGTCCAGGGCTGTTATGATGGATTTAGGTTTTCATTAGATATTCAGAGGCATTCTAGTTATCATCTACATTATCTATAGAAAGTGATCTCTATCCTTATAAGATAGCTGCCAAGTTTAAATGATGCATCCACATTCCAAAACACTGAAATGAGGAAAGACCAAAAACAAAATAGCAGTTCCAGCTGAATCTATTACTGTAGGAACATTCCTGAAACTACCACAAAAATACCTTACCTGTCTTACCTCTGCAAGGCATGATAAGAAATGAAGTTATGGAGATAATCATAGAACACTTCAAGTAAAATTAGAATTCTATTAATGAAAAAAGATGATAATGGGCAAACATGGATATAGGGTAGCCTCTGCAGTATATGATGATAAGGATCTGGAATTTTATGCTGATTAATTTTATAATCCATTTCAGATAACTCTGAACAGTGGATGTAAAAAACTGATCTATATTTTTAAAGGTTATCTCTGCTTGCAGTGTTGTCTACAAACCATGAAAGAACAAGAGTAGGAACATGGAAACCAGTTAGGACATTTACACAAGAGGTTATGGTGGCACAGATTAAAATGCCAGCAGTCCAGGAAGGAAAAGTGGTGATTTTAGATATATTCCAAGTTAAAGTTGACATAATTTTGTAAAAGTTTAAATCTGGGATGTTTGCTTAAAAGAGGAGTGAATAATGATCCCAAGATATTTATCCAGGAGACTGGGAGGTTGAAATTGCCACTTCCTGGGATGGGGGATATTTCATGAGAAACAAATTTAATGGTAGAAATAAAGAGTTTTGTAATGTTAACTTTGAAATGCCCATATATTTATCAACATGAATATTCATATAAATAAGAGTTTATGAGTCTGAGGTTTAGAAATATACCAGAGTTCAGTTCAGTTCAGTTCAGTCGCTCAGTTGTGGCCAAATCTTTGCGACCCCATGAATTGCAGCACGCCAGGCCTCCCTGTCCATCACCAACTCACGGAGTTCACCCAAACTCATGTGCATTGAGTCAGTGATGAAATAAAGCCATCTCATCCTCTGTCGTCCCCTTCTCCTCCTGCCCCCAATCCCTCCCAGCATCAGAGTCTTTTCCAATGAGTCAACTCTTTGAGTGAGATGGCCGAAGTATTGGAGTTTCAGCTTTAGCATCATTCCTTCCAAAGAACACCCAGGACTGATCTCCTTTAGAATGGACTGGTTGGATCTCCTTGCAGTCCAAGGGACTCTCAAGAGTCTTCTCCAACACCACAGTTTAAAAGCATCAATTCTTCAACGCTCAGCCTTCTTCACAGTCCAAATCTCACATCCATACATGACCACTGGGAAAACCATAGTCTTGACTAGACGGGCCTTTGTTGGCAAAGTAATGTCTCTGGCTTTTGAATATGCTATCTAGGTTGGTCATAACTTTCCTTCCAAGGAGTAAGCATCCTTTAATTTCACGGCTGCAATCACCATCTGCAGTGATTTTGGAGGCCCCAAAAATAAAGTCTGACACTATTTCCACTATTTCCCCATCTATTTCCCATGAAGTGATGGGACCAGATGCCATGATCTTCGTTTTCTGAATGTTGAGCTTTAAGCCAACTTTTTCACTCTCCACTTTCACTTTCATCAAGAGGCTTTTTAGTTCCTCTTCACTTTCTGCCATAAGGATGATGTCATCTGCATATCTGAGGTTAGAGATCTATATTTAGGACTCATATACTAGACTTTTATTTGTTTTGTAAGAAACAGCAATATGGTAAATACCAATTTGCAATAATACAATATAAAAGTTTAAGTTGCATTGTTGTCATTAGTATTTTAATAATACTTATCTAGACATTCTCTATGAATTCAATTTTACATATAAAATATTGTGTGGTATAATTGAGAATAGAAAAAAAACTCTGTACTTTATTCATAAAACAACAATTCTTGAAGGATATATTGTGCATTAGAAAGTACAAACTCTCTTTGAAAGCCACATCAGGAAAACTTTATTATACAAAAACATTTTTATTAGTATGTGCTTAAATATGATATTGTAAGAGCCAGATTTTTTTTTAATTTGAAGATTATTTTTCTTTCCTCTCATTTAGATAAATACTGCTTTCTATTACTTTTCATTTTGAATTATTTTGGGGAGTTGCTTTCTTTAATTGGTTATATTTCTCTTTCAGACATTTTCATATATTGTCCTGTAAAAGATGAATTTTCAAGCAGTTAAGACCTTCACAAGTTATCTTAGGAATTACAAAAATCTATTCTGCCATTTTGGATTTTATTCTTAGCAGGAGGATTGAAGGTTGTGATTTCCTTGCAACTCAAGCAGTTGATCCTCAATAGGAACAAATGCTCATAGCAACCATAAAACTTGAAAAGATTATTGTCTGTACTCAGATATGCCTTTTCATATGAAAAAAAGAGATTCTGAATGCTATAGATAGCTACAGGGATTTAAGTTTTTTGTTTTTGAAATAAGCAATACAGTAGCTACAAGCTATGAAACTATATAGATGGAGTATCATTAAAGACAGTCCTTTATGAACATTTCATTTTAATTCACTTCATATGAAATAAAGGCTTATACAGCAAGTAGTCAAAACTAAATACACATCAACATTGCATTATATAGTCCATCACTGTAAAAACATCAATTATTTTTTGCTCTTTGCATATTGGATTTTTCTACTTAAATAAAATTTTGAAAATGGATAAATTATTTTATCCAAGTTTAATATAAAATTTGGCTGAACCTCAGAAATTACATACAAGTTAGCTTTGACTTTAAACAAACATGGGTATTCATTCAAAATAATTTGAAGATATTTGTCTCAGGATAGTTATACAATAGGTTGTTTGATGCCATGCAATAAAAATGTAAAAGAAGTCAAGTGACCCATGAAATAGTCTGCTCTCCTACTATGTGCATATGACTAAGTCATTTCACCTCATTACCCATTTTATAAAATAAAATTTTATTCATGGTAATTAGAGAATTTTAGAGGAAACTCTACAGGAATCCTCAAAATGTTGTCAGGTGTGTCACAAGGGGTATTTAATAAAGATATTAATGACTTTATCTGGTGACTCTAATTATAGTTTTGAATGATTATCAGATCAGATCAGATCAGATGAGAACAGTCGCTCAGTCATGTCCGACTCTTCGCGGCCCCATGAATTGCAGCACGCCAGGCCTCCCTGTCCATCACCAACTCCCGGAGTTCACTCAGACTCACGTCCATCGAGTCAGTGATGCCATCCAGCCATCTCATCCTCTGTTGTCCCCTTCTCCTCCTGCCCCCAATCCCTCCCAGCATCAGAGTCTTTTCCAATGAGTCAGTTCTTTGCATGAGGTGGCCAAAGTACTAGAGTTTCAGCTTTAGCATCATTCCTTCCAAAGAAATCCCAGGGCTGATCTCCTTCAGAATGGAGTGGTTGGATCTCCTTGCAGTCCAAGGGACTCTCAAGAGTCTTCTCCAACACCACAGTTCAAAAGCATCAATTCTTCGGTGCTCAGCCTTCTTCACAGTCCAACGCTCACATCCATACATGACCACAGGAAAAACCATAGCCTTGACTAGACGAACCTTTGTTGGCAAAGTAATGTCTCTGTTTTTGAATATGCTATCTAGGTTGGTCATAACTTTCCTTCCAAGGAGTAAGCGTCTTTTAATTTCATGGCTGTAGTCACCATCTGTAGTGATTTTGGAGCCCAGAAAAATAATGTCTGACACTGTTTCCACTGTTTCATGTAATTATGATTTTCAAATGTGTCATTTAAAAATATTCTGGAAAATTTTTATGATTTAAAAAAACAATAGTTACTGTGAAAAACTAGCTATGATTATAATACTGGATAATCTATGTTGTCTATGTAGAAAGAACTCTTTACGAGAGTAAAGTATAACAAAGTTAGCAAAGTCAATCTGAGAAGATACAGATAGGATTGCTAGAACTAGAATTGAAACATTGTAAATAATAGTAGATCTCTGAAATTACATTTACAGATAACCT
Organism: Bubalus bubalis; assembly: GCF_019923935.1. Taxonomy (NCBI): domain Eukaryota; kingdom Metazoa; phylum Chordata; class Mammalia; order Artiodactyla; family Bovidae; genus Bubalus; species Bubalus bubalis. The sequence continues at coordinate 76,988,669 of NC_059157.1, read as the reverse complement.
TAGGCCTATGAAAGGAATAGTTTCCTTTTACATAGGAATAAATATTATTATGCTTTTATTTATTTTTAAAATTTCTTCTGAGGATTTTAGCAAAAAATTGTGATCATGGTAGCTTTAAATTCATTAAAAAAATAGGAAAATAACATTTGGAATGAGGAAAAGAAAAATCATATAGAAGAAATTGATCATTAGGACTGTGGGTGTGTGTGTTAGTTTCTTAGTCGTGTCCGACTGTTTTCAACCCCATAGACTTTACCCCACCAGGCCCCTCTGTCCATGGGATTCTCCAGGCAAGAACACTGGAGTGGGTTGCCATGTCCTTCTCCAAAAGGAACTACAGAAAGAAAGAAAATGAAGTCGCTCAGTCTTGTCTGACTGTTTGTGACCCCATGGACTTTAGCCTACCAGGCTCCTTCATCCATGGAATTTTCGAGGTAAGAATACTGGAGTGGGTTGCCATTTCCTTCTTCAGATTATTAGGATTGGCAGAGCCCAAATCCAATGATTATTTTAAGGATCATTTCAAACATCAAAAAATTCAGTAATTTTCTGCCCCATAGGTCATGCGTGTGTTTGTACATACTCTCAGATGTCTGACTCTTTGCAGCCCCATGAATTGTAGCCCACCAGGCTCCTCTGTTCATGGAATTTTCCAAGCAAGAATACTGGAGTGGGTTGACATTTCCTTCCCCAGGGGCCCAATAGATCACTTTACTATAAATATGACTTAGAACGCACACCTTAAATACACATATACCAAAGCCTTTGATTGTGTGGATCACAATAAACTGTGGAAAATTCTGTAAGAGATGGGAATACCAGACCACCTTATCTTCCTCTTGAGAAATTTGTATGCAGGTCAGGAAGCAACAGTTAGAACTGGACATGGAACAACAGACTGGTTCCAAATAGGAAAAGGAGTACACCAAGGCTGTATATTGTCACCCTGTTTATGTAACTTATATGCAGAGTACATCACGAGAAATCCTGGACTGGAAGAAACACAAGCTGGAATCAAGATTGCCGGAAGAAATCTCAATAACCTCAGATATGCAGATGACACCACCCTTATAGCAGAAAGTGAAGAGGAACTCAAAAGCCTCTGATGAAAGTGAAAGTGGAGAGTGAAAAAGTTGGCTTAAAGCTCAACATTCAGAAAATGAAGATCATGGCATCTGGTCCCATCACTTCATGGGAAATAGATGGGGAAACAGTGGAAACAGTGTCAGGCTTTATTTGTTTGGGCTCCAAAATCAGTGCAGATTTTGATTGCAGCCATGAAATTAAAAGATGCTTACTCCTTAGAAGGAAAGTTATGACCAACCTAGATGGCATATTGAAAAGCAGAGACATTACTTTTCCGACAAAGGTTCGTCTAGTCAAGGCTATGGTTTTCCCAGTGGTCATGTATGGATGTGAGTGTTGGACTGTGAAGAAGGCTGAGCACTGAAGAATTGATGCTTTTGAACTGTGGTGTTGCAGAAGACTCTTGAGAGTCCCTTGGACTGCAAGGAGATCCAACCAGTCCATTCTGAAGGAGATCAGCCCTGGGATTTCTTTGGAAGGAATGATGCTAAAGCTGAAACTCTAGTACTTTGGCCACCTTATGCAAAAAGTTGACTCATTGGAAAAGACTCTGATGCTGGGAGGGACTGGGGACAAGAGAAGAAGGGGACAACAGAGGATGAGATGGCTGGATGGCATCACTGACTCGATGGACGTGAGTCTGAGTGAACTCCGGGAGTTGGTGATGGACAGGGAGGCCTGGCATGCTGCGATTCATGGGGCCGCAAAGAGTCGGACACAACTGAGTGACTGATCTGATCTGATCCTAACTTGCTTATCCTAGCATCCTTTCAATTTTTTTACAGTGATGTTATTTTTCTCTATATCTTAAAGCTTAGATCTGTGAAATATCCCTTCAGTTATTTTTTTCTTGACTTCATTTCATTCTTATTGTTCAGTCGCTAAGTCAGATCTGACTGTTTGTGACCCCATGGACTGCAGTACACCAGGTTTCCCTGTCCTTCACTATCTCCAGAGTTTGCTCAGATTGAGTTGGTGATGCCATCTAACCATCTCATTCTCTGTCACCGTCCTCTCCTTTTATATGTTTGCATATATATTTTAAGTAGTACACATATGTCTATTTGAATAATGTGGGATTCTAAGGGGGATATATTATCATGGGCAGAATTGTGTACCATATTTATATGTTGAGGTCCTAACCCAAGAACCTCAGAATGTGACTGCATTTGGACAGAGGGTCTTTAAAGAAATAATTAGCATAAACTGCATAGGTCTTTTGGTAATATGAGTGGGCCCTAATCCAATATGACTGGTGTCTTCATAAGAAGAGTGCCTTTGAGCAAAGGCATGTGCACACACAGAGGAAAGACCAAGTGAAAACAAAGGGAGAAAATGGCCATTTACAAGGCAAAGAGAGAGCGCGCTTAGAATGAAATGAGCTAGATGACACCTTGATCTTAGACCTCTAGCTTCAGCAACTGTGAGAAAATAAATTTCTGTTGCTTGCATCACCCACTATGTGGTATATTTTACAAAAATCATAATGAAATAATACATAAATATTCAGTTATCTTAAATAAAGGAAGGTAAATAAAAACTACTTAAACGAAGTCTACCATGGAAAATAGAATTAGTATAGAGTTCTCGAAGAATGATAAGGACAAAGAGGTGATGTAATTTCCTAACATTATTTAGCTATGCTAATACTTATTTCTGCTGCTGCTACTGCTAAGTCGCTTCAGTCGTGTCCAACTCTGTGCGACCCAATGGACGGCAGCCCACCAGGCTCCCCGGTCCCTGGGATTCTCCAAGCAAGAACACTGGAGTGGTTTCAATTTCCTTCTCCAAATACTTATTTCTACCCCTATGTTATTAATATTACAATATATTATTATCTTTATTTCTTTATATATGCTAAGTGAGTTATACTTAAAATAATTTTAAGCACTGTCAAGCACTATAGTGGAAAAACTTACTTTCCCCAAAGATTAGTACTGTTTTTAGATATTGATTCTATTCTTAATAGTTGCTATATAATAAATTCATACACATCATATATTTTTAAATAATTTAATAATAAATATTTTAAATTATTCAAATCTAGGCAAGATAATGTTATCATAAAATATTTTCCACCTGCTGAGTACTTACTTTACCACAGATTGATTTTCCTTAGTTCAGTTCAGTTCAGTCGCTCAGTCATATCTGACTCTTTGCCACCCATGGACTTCAGTACACCAGGATTAGTACATTATGTTTCCCTGTCCATCACCAACTCCCAGAGTTTACTCAAACTCATGTCCATTGAGTCAGTAATGCCTTCCAACCATTTCGTCCTGTCATCCCCTTCTCCTCCCGTCTTCAGTCTATCCAAGCATCAGGGTCTTTTCAAATGAGTCAGTTCTTCACATCAATTGGCAAAAGTATTGAAGTTTCAGCTTTAGCATTAGTCCTTCCAATGAATATTCAGGATTGATTTCCTCTAGGACAGACAGGCTGGATCTCCCTGCTGTCCAAGGCACTCTCAAGAATCTTCTCCAACATCACAGTTCAAAAGCATCAATTCTTTGGCACTTAGCCTTCTTTATATTCCAAATCTCACATCCATACATGACAAATGGAAAAACAATAGCTTTGACTAGACAGACTGGTGTTGGCACAGTTATGTCTCTGCATTTTAATATGCTGCTTAGGTTGGTCATAACTTTTCTTCCAAGGAGCAAGCCTCTTTTATCTTTATGGCTGTAGTCACCATCTGCAGTGAGCCCAGACAAATCAAGTCTCTCACTGTTTCCATTGTTTCCCTATCTATTGACCATGAAGTGATGGGACCAGATGTCATGATCTTAGTTTTCTGAGCGTTGAGTTATAAGCCAACATTTTCATTCTCCTCTTTCACTTTCAACAAGAGGATTTTAGTTCTTCTTTGCTTTTGGCCATAATGATGGTGTCATCTGCATTACTGAGGTTATTGATATTTCTCCCAGAAATCTTGATTCCAGCTTGTGCTTCATCCAGCCCAGCATTTCTAATAAGGACTTCCCTGGTGGCTCAGATGGTAAAGCATCTGTCTACAATGCAGGAGACCTGGGTTCAATCCCTGGGTTGGGAAGATTTCTTGGAGAAGGAAATGGCAATCCACTCCAGTACTCTTGCCTAGAAAATCCCATGGACAGAGGAGCCTGGTGTCCATGGGATTGCAAAGAGTCAGACATGACTGAGTGACATCACTTTCACTTTCACTTTCAATCTGTATATAAGTTAAATAAGAAGGATGAAAATATACAGCCTTGAAGAACTCCTTTCCCGATTTGGAACAAGTCTGTTATTCCATGTTCAGTTCTAACTGTTGCTTCTTGACCTGCATACAGATTTCTCAGGAGGCAGGTTAGGTGGTCTGGTATTCTCATCTCTTTAACAATTTTCCACAGTTGGTTGTGATCCACACAGTCAAAGGCTTTGGAATAGTCGATAAAGAAGAAATATATATTATTCCGGAACTGTCTCACTTTTTTGATGATCCAACGGGTATTGGCAATGTGAGCTCTAGTAACTCTGCCTTTTCTAAATCCAGCTTGAACATCTGCAAGTTCATGGTTCACGTACTGTTGAAGCCTGTCTTGGAGAATTCTGAGCATTACTTTGCTAGAGTGTTAGATGAATGCAATTGTGCAGTAGTTTAGCATTCTTTGGCATTGCCTTTCTTTGGGATTGGAATGAAAACTGACCTTTTCCAGTCCTGTGGCCACTGCTGAGTTTTCCAAATTGGCTGGCATATTGAGTGTAGCACTTTCACAGCATCATCTTTTAGGATTTGAAAAAGCTCAACTGGAATTCGATCACCTCCCCTAGCTTTGTTCATAGTGATGCTTCCTAAGGCCCAATAGACTTGCCATTCCAGGATGTCTGGTTCTAGGTGAGTGATCACACCATTGTGATTATCTGGGTAGTGAAAATCTTTTTTGTACAGGTCTTTTGTGTATTCTTGCCACCTCTTCTTAATATCTTCTGCTTCTGTGAGGTCCATACCATTTCCGTCCTTTATTGTTCTCATCTTTGCATAAAATGTTCCCTTGGTATCTCTAATTTTCTTGACAAGATCTCTAGTCTTTCTCATTTTATTGTTTTCCTCTATTTCATTATGCTGATCACTGAGGAAGGCTTTTTTATCTCTCCTTGCTATTCCTTGGAACTCTGCATTCAAATGGGTATATCTTTCCTTTCCTCCTTTGCCTTTAGCTTCTCTTCTTTTCTCAACTATTTGTAAGGCCTGATCAGACCTTTTTGCATTTCTTTTTCTTAGGGATGGTCTTGATCCCTGTCTCTTGTACAATGTCATAACAGTCCGTCCATAGTTTTTCAGGCACTCTGTCTATCAGATCTAATCCCTTGAATCTATTTGTCACATCCATTGTATAATAGTAAGGGATTTGATTTAGATCATACATGAATGGTCTAGTGGTTTTTCCATACTTCCTTCAATTTAAGTTTGAATTTGGCAAAAGGAGTTCATGATCTGAGCCACAGTCAGCTCCCTGACTTGTTTTTGCTGACTGTACAGAGTTTCTCTATCTTTGGCTGAAAAGAATATAATAAATCTGATTTTGGTATTGACTATCTGGTAATGTCCATATGTAGTCTTCTCTTATGTTTTTGGAAGAGGGTGTTTGCTATGGCCAGCGCATTCTCTTGGCAAAACTCTATTAGTTTTTGCCCTGCTTCATTCTGTACTCCAAGGTGAAATTTGCCTGTTACTCCAGGTGTTTCTTGAATTTCTGCTTTTGCATTCCAGTCCCGTATGATGAAAAGGACATCTTTTTGGGGTGTTAGTTCTGGAAGGTCTTGTATGTCTTCATAGAACCGTTCAACTTCTACTTCTTCAGCATCACGTGTTGGGGCATAGACTTGGATAACTGTTATATTGAATATTTTGCCTTGGAAACAGCAATCATTCTGTTGTTTTTGAGACTGCATCCAAGTACTGCATTTCAGACTCTTGTTGACTATGATGGCTACACTATTTCTTCTAAGGGATTCTTGCCCATAGCAGTAGATATAATGGTCATTTGAGTTAAATTCACCCATTCTAGTCAATTTTAGCTCTTTGATTCCTAAAATGTCGATGTTCACACTTGCCATCTCCTGTTAGACCACTTCCAATTTGCCTTGATACACGGACCTAACATTCCAGGTTCCTATGCCATATTGCTCTTTATAGCATTGGACTTTACTTCCTCACCAGTCATATGTACAACTGGGTGTTGTTTTTGCTTTGGCTTTGTCTCTTCATTCTTTCTGGAATTATTTCTGCACTGATCCCCAGTTGCATATTGGGCACCTGGGGAGTTCACTGACCTGGGGAGTTCATCTTTCAGTGTCCTATCTTTTTGCCTTTCATACTGTTCATGGGGTCCTCAAGGCAAGAATCCTGAAATGGTTTGCTATTCCCTTCTCCAGTTGACCACGTTTTGTCATCATGACCCGTCTGTCTTGGATGGCCCTACATGGCATGGCTCATAGTTTCTTTGAGTTAGACAAGGCTGTGGTCCATGTGCTCAGATTGGTTAGTTTTCTGAGATTGTGGTTTTCATTATGTCTCCCCTCTGATGGAGAAGGATGAGACTTATGGAAGCTTCCTGATGGGAGAGACTGACTGAGGGGGAAACTGTCTTTTTCTGATGGGTGGGGCCATGTTCAATAAATCTTTAATACAATTTTCTGTTGATGGGTGGAGCTGTGCTCCTTCCCTGTTATTTACCTGGCTAAATTATGGTGGAGGTAATGAAGATAATGGTGTACTCCTTCAAAAGGCCCCATGCAGGCACTGTTGCACGCAGTGCCCCCAAACCTACAACAGGCCACCACCCATGCCTTCACTGGAGACTCCTGGACACTCACATGCAAGTCTGGGTCAGTCTCTGTGGAGTCACTGCTCCTTTATTCTGGGTCATGGTGCCCACATGGTTTTATTTGTGCCCTGCAAGAGTCTGTTTCCCAGTCCTGTGTAAGTTCTGGCAGCTCTACAGTGGGGTTAATTGTGACCTCCTCCAAGAGGACATATGCCATACCCAGGTCTCCTGCACCCAGAGCCTCTACCCCTGCAGCAGTCCCCTGTTCACCTGTACCTTTGCAGGAGACACTCTAACACAGTTCTGTCTCAGTCTCTGTGGGGTCTCTGGGTCCTGGTGAGCACAAGGCTTGTTTGAGCCCTCTGAGCATCTCTGTCAGGTATGGGGTTTGACTCTAAACATAATTTTGCCCCTCCTACCATCTTGTTGGGGCTTCTCCTTTGCCCATTGGATGTGGGGTATCTCCTCAAAGTGGCTTAAAGTTTATATATATATAAATCACCAGTTTATTAAATGGCCATATTTATAGATTTGAGAAGTAGATACTGAAATGATGAAAATGAAAATCAAGAGGCTAGGGTTCTTGTAACAGTAATTAGACACATTTAATTAGCCCATTTTTTTAACACTTTAATTCTGTGACCTTATTGTCAAATGGAAAATGAAATATAAGTTTTATCTCCTTTTAGTTCTAAAAACTATTGCCTACAGTCCGTGAGAGGGATCAGTATAGGACACGACAGTACTTATTTTAGGTATTTTAGTCCATAGAGTCTCTGTTGTGAACTCAGCTCTGCTCAATTCAAATGTTGAGTGCAACATCACTGGCAGATTACATATATATATATATATATATATATATATATATATATATGAATATGTCTATATTTAAGTAAACTTCTTATATAAAAACAAGAAGTGGGCTAGATTTGGGGCATATGCTGATTCCTGTTTAGTTTTATTTATAAGTTTTACATATCACTACCTACAACAACCTCATATCTAAACAAACATTATGTTTAATTTACATTTATATGTAAATTATATATATATATTTTTTTTTTTCTTTAGTAGAGTTATACATATATTTCTACTAAAGGGAAAATAGCTAAGATCTATATCTCACTTAGAACATAAATATGAATAATAAAATATTGTATAAAAATAAATGATTAAGCAGGTTGTAAGACAGTAATTCAAAATAGCAATAAGTGTAAGCACTTACAGGTACTACCTAGACATAACTAGTGGAATTAGTGTAAATCAAAATAAGAATGAGATAATGCTTTACAACATCAGTAAATTTTAAATAGTGTGGTTACTGCTACTTCCTTAGCATTGCAGTAGAAGCAAAACTCATACTTTTGACTACCTATATAAATAAAGGATGAAGAGTATTGCATTAAAACATTCATTTATACTTTTGTTTACTGTTGTGTTCATATTGTTCAGGTATTGTGTCTTGCTTATTGTTCATGAATGGTAAAATTCTGGGCAAGTTTTACAAAGCATGGAAGGGTCAGAGGCATCAATTTAAATGGGCATTACAACTCAAATGAAAGAAATAAAATAAACTTTCTGGGAATAGCCATGGGCAGTAAAAGGAAATATAAGAATGTCAACCATATTTAAACTATGTTTAAATAAAAATAATTTGGCTTAAAATATTTCACTCAAAATCAATCTGCCATCTGTCAGTCAAAGAATGCCCCTAACACACTATAAACACTTCACAATGTACAGCCAAATTGTGTACAAGCCACTAGGGAAGTACACATAAAACTTACATTATATCAAATATTTCCATCTTTGGGAAATCTGTCAGCCTTCCATATTGATGTCACTGCCTTTCCTCACAGGTGCTTTTCTATGTCATAAAAGTTGCATGTGTGCTAAGTCACAGTTCGACTCTGAGATCCTATGGACTGCCTCTGTAAATGGGATTCTCTAGGCAAGAACATTGGAGTGGCTGCCGTCCTCTACCTCCAGGAGATTTTTCTGACCCAGGGATGAAACCACAGTCTCTTATATCTCCTGCAGTGGCAGGCAGGTTCTTTACCACTAGTGCCACGTGGGAAACCTGTCATCAAGGTTATCCTTAGGTTTATTTTAAGTCTCCCCTTGGCTTGGTTCTGGCTCAGTCCTTTCACGGTTGATGCTCTTTTAGAAGCAGCAATGGCTGCAAGGTCTACAGTGCCTGCAGCAGAAGCAGCCAGTCTTTCCCTTCTTGCCTTTTCTTCTGTTACTGGGTAACATACTGGGCAGGAATGGAGATGCCATGGCCCAGAAGATCCTGAAACAGATCCTGAGGATGAGACTTTCGTAAAAGACTGAGGGCTTGTTGAGCATGTCTTGCTTTTTGTTGTTGCTGTCGTTTTGAAATCTAGAGTCCTGGTCCTACGACTTGAGGATGTGGACTGCCTTCTTCCTAGTATACTGCTTTTCTTAGGAAGGAAGTAGGGTAGGAGTGAGTGTGGGAAAAGGAGTGAGAGAGTCCTAAGGTGGTCTGAAGAGCTCCACAAGTTAGTGAAGGCAAATGCTGTTTGGTTGTGGTGATGATTTTTACATAAACTCTTATGTAAACATGATCAGGGACAATCTTTTTTTACTTTGATGATATTGCAGGAAAAAGTCCTTGGTGACCGGGAAGCTTCTTTTAAAGGTGGGAGAATGGTAGTCCCCATGTTTCTGCAGTCAGATGGTGATGCCTTCCTTTGGGAGCAGGGTGGGAGTTCTCTTTGAGGGTAAAGAGGAAAATCTCCCCTGTATTCTAGAAGAGCGTTTTCTTAGGAAGGTGAGTATAGATTCACTGTAGGAGAAGGGCGAGGACTGAGAGGCAGAGGGTTGGGAAGGAAAGAAAGGTTGCCTTCTGATTGGTAGCAGGGGCAAATTCTCTGTCTACAGGGAGGGAAGTCTCTTTCTGGCACTTTCGTAGAAAAACACTCCAGGAATGAGAATGTATCCACAGCCTGCCTCAGTTCAGTCCAGTTCAGTTCAGTCACTCCGTCGTGTCTGACTCTTTGCGACCCCATGAACCAGAGCACTCCAGGCCTCCCTGTCCACCACCAAACCCATGTCCATTGAATCGGTGATGCAGTCCAACCATCTCATCCTCTGTCATCCCCTTCTCCTCCTGCTCTCAATCTTTCCCAGCATCAGGGTCTTTTCAAATAAGTCAGCTCTTTACATCAGGTGACTAAAGTATTGGAGTTTCAGCTTCAACATCAGTCCTTCCAATGAACACCCAGGACTGATCTCCTATAGGATGGACTAGTTGGATCTCTTTGCAGTCCAAGGGACTCTTAAGAGTCTTCTCCAACACCACAGTTCAAAAGCATTAATTCTTCAGTGATCAGCTTTCTTTATAGTCCAACTTTCACATCCATACATGACCACTGGGAAAACCATAGCCTTGTCTAGATGGACTTTTGTTGGCAAAGTAATGTCTCTACTTTTTAATATGCTAGCTAAGTTGGTCAAAACTTTCCTTCCGAGAAGTAACTGTCTTTTAATTTCATGGCTGCAATCACCATGTGCAGTGATTTTGGAGTCCCCCAAAAATAAAGTCAGCCACTGTGTCCACTGTTTCCCCATCTATTTGCTATGAAGTGATGGGACCGGATACTATGATCTTAGTTTTCTGAATGTTGAGCTTTAAGCCAACTTTTCCACTCTCCTCTTTCACTTTCATCAAGAGGCTCTGTAGTTCTTCTTCACTTTCTGCCATGAGGGTGGTGTCATCTGCATATCTGAGGTGATTGATATTTCTCCCAGCAATCTTGATTCCAGCTTGTGCTTCCTCCAGCCCAGCATTTCTCATGATGTACTCTGCATAGAAGTTAAATAAGCAGCGTGACAATATACAGCCTTGATGTGCACCTTTTCCTATTTGGAAGCAGTCCATTGTTCCATGTCCAGTTCTAACTGTTGCTTCCTGACCAGCATACAGGTTTCTCAAGAGGCAGGTCAGGTGGTCTGGTATTCCCATGTCTTTCAGAATTTTCCACAGTTTATTGTGATCCACACAGTCAAAGGCTTTGGCATAGTCAATAAAGCAACAATAGATGTTTTTCTGGAACTCTCTGCCTATTCATTATAATAATTCTTTTTTTTTTCATTATAATAATTCTAATGAGACCTCTTGAGTAGAAAGTTATTCAGGAAAGATGGAGCCAGTCATATAAAAACTGCTGATTTTGTTTGCCATATTGATATCCTTGCTGTACCGAATCTGCTGCTCACATTTTGCCACTTTCTTCTTTTGTGGGTTTAAATGATTCTAGTATTGTAAGTTCAGGTGTAGTGAGGGGCACTCTTACTTCTAGTGTCATTTCGGACTTTTAAGTTTGATCATTTTATCTGAACTTCCCTCTGGACAGATAGAAGCCCATCTTTATCATGTGTGGTTGGACTGTATGAGATTAAAAAACAAGTTTTGGGCAGTAGTTGCTGGAGTACTGTACCACCAGAGTTGCTGGTACAGTCATAGCCAGTACCTTTGCCTTGGACTTGCTGAGGAGATAACCTGCTAGTTTTTTGTTGACCCTTAGGAGGTTCCTTTTATGGTGACCTAGAAGGTAAGATAATAAACTGCATTCAGATAAGGTTGTGGATGAACATATTTTTGATTTACTGGAAGTCTGTGCCTTTTATGCTTTGGTGGAAGAGATATCTGCCTTTGGTGGAGTTCTCCTGAGAGGAATGGCCACCTTTGGAGCTCGGCAGCCTATGCCATGGCTGTGAGCTTCAGTAGCAGGTGGTGCACTGAATTGGTTGAGGATTAGGAGAGCTAGAATACATATGGGTCCTCAGTTTAGAATGTGACCTAGAGAGTCTTCTCCTTTTATATATTATATACATATATATAATATATTAATTATATATATTATTAATTATATATATATATTATACATTTGCACTTTTCTGTCAGCATGTTTATTTTTCCTCGCTGGACTTTGATACAGGTTCAGATTTGAGAAACTTCAGGCAGTCATTAATAGGGGTGCCCTCCTACACTAAAGTTCATTTATTTTCTCTTCAGGTTTTGGGAGCTCTGGAGTCTTCTCCTTCATTTCTGGAATGAGGAATGAACTCCCAAGTTCTTGATTCTGTAAAAATGAAATGTGCAATGACTGTCCTCTCTCTCTGTCCTGGCCGGAGAGGTTTATCTTTTAGGGAAAGATGGCTTAGCATCTTCTACACCTTTCTATTTTTCTGTTCTGACTTTTTTTTCTTTTCTTATCTCTTATCTTTGTCTTTATCTTGCTTTTTAATAGATGGCAAGTTTCTTATGCAGTCTATCTCTGTTATATTTATTCTTATTTGTGTTGTAGGAAAACAGAGTGGAATACTTTCATGTTTTCTCATGCCTGTAGCAGCAGAGGCCATAGTTCATAAATTTTCTAGCCTTTCTTTTTTTTTTCCCCCGTTCAAAAACCAGTTAGGGTAATGTGGTATTTTCGAGTCCTGGAATTTTAACTTCTAGCTAGTTGGGCATAAACTTAATCATAATATTTCAAAATCCAAGGATTTCTGTCATTTATTTTGCTATCCAAGGCTTTATAACCTCAAGATCTACTTTGTTCATGGTTTCTCTCTCCTTCACTTGCAGATAGCCACTTTTTGTTGTATTCAATATAGCTTTTTCCACTGTGCACACACTTTGATAATCTCTTCCTCTTCTCATAAGAACACTACTTTTGTTGAATCAGGGCCTTAACCTTGGTGATCTCATATAACGTTAATTATGTCCATAAAGGCCATACTCCAAATACAGACACATTGGGGGTTAGGCTTCAACCTAAGAATTCAGTGATGTTCAGTTCAGTTAAAACGGAGGGAACTTAAAGTAGAATAAAAACAGTTAAAAACTGTGTATCTCAAAATAATTATTTTACAATGAATAAGATGGGGATGAAAAGAATTAACTGATGTAACTTTGGAAAATACTTAGTATTTTGACTGAGTAATATAAAACTAAAGACAAAATTAACTGTACAGAAGTACTGTATTCTATCAGCAATATTTAGTATTTTTTTGCAAAGTGTATGAATTATAATTCTAAAACTCTTTCATCTGTGTATTCAGTTCAGTTCAGTTCAGTTCAGTCACTCAGTCAGTCTGACTCTTTGTGACCCCATGATTCTCAGCACGCCAGGCCTCCCTATCCATCACCAACTCCTGGAGTTCAATCAGACTCACGTCCATCGAGTCGGTGATACCATCCAGCCATCTCATCCTCTGTCATCCCCTTCTCCTCCTGCCCACAATCTTTCCCAGCATCAGAGTCTTTTCCAATGAGTCAACTCTTCGCATGAGGTGTCCAAAGTACTGGAGTTTCAGCTTTAGCATCATTCCTTCCAAAGAACACCCAGGGCTGATCTCCTTCAGAATGGACTGCTTGGATCTGCTTGCAGTCCAAGGGACTCTCAAGAGTCTTCTCCAACACCACAGTTCAAAAGCATCAATTCTTCAGTGCTCAGCCTTCTTCACAGTTTTAACAAATAAGTAAATGTAATTTTGCAGCCTAAATTGGACTCAGGAAGCAACAGTTAGAACTGGAAATGGAACAACAAACTGGTTCCAAATAGGAAAAGGAGTTTGTCAAGGCTGTATATTGTCACCCTATTATTTAACTTATATGCAGAGTACATCATGAGAAACACTGGGCTGGTAGAAACACAAGCTGGAATCAAGATTGCTGAGAAAAATATCAATAACCTCAGATATGCAGATGACACCACCCTTAGGACAGAAAGTGAAGAGGGACTGAAAAGCCTCTTGATGAAAGTGAAAGTGGAGAGTGGAAAAGTTGGCTTAAAGCTCAACACTCAGAAAACTAAGATCATGTCATCCAGTCTCATCACTTCATGGCAAATAGACGGGGAAACAGTGGACACAGTGGCTGACTTTATTTTTTGGGCTACAAAATCATTGCAGATGGTGATTGCAGCCATGAAATTAAGATGCTTATTCCTTGGAAGGAAATTTATGACCCACCTAGACAACATATTAAAAAGCAGAGATATTACTTTGTCAACAAAGATCCATCTAGTCAAGGCTATGTTTATCCAGTGGTCATGTATGGATGTGAGAGTTGGACTATGAAGAAAGCTGAGTACCGAAGAATTAATGCTTTTGAACTATGGTATTGGAAAAGACTCTTTAGAGTCCCTTGGATTGCAAGGAGATCCAACCAATCCATCCTAAAGGAAATCAGTCCTGAATTTTCATTGTTAGGACTGATGCTGAAGCTGAAACTCCAATACTTTGGCCACCCTGATGTGAAGAGCTGACTCAGTTGAAAGGACCCTGATGCTGGGAAAGATTGAGAGCAGGAGGAGAAGGGTACGACAGAGGATGAGATGGTTGCATGGCATCATCGACTCAATGGACATGGGTTTGGGTGAACTCCGGGAGTTGTTGATGGACAGGGAAGCCTGGCGTGCTGTGGTTCATGGGGTTGCCAAGAGTTGGACACGACTGAGTGACTGAACTGAACTGAAATTGGACTCTGGAATAGAAAAGGAATATTAGTTGAAAAACAGGTGAAATCAAAATAAAATCTAATTTAGTTATCAGCTTTATGCTAATATTAATTTCTCTTGTTTTAATAATCATATTATAAATATTTAGCATGCAATATTAGGGGAAAAGAGGTGAAGAGTACAAAACTTTTATAGTTTTTCTGTACATGTAAAATTATTTCAAAAGAAAAGAGGATGTGAATCATGAATTTAAGTATAGTTTTCAACTCTGAAATTTACTAAGAATTATAGTGTGTTTTCTTGCTCTTAATGTCACCCTAGTTTATATCTAGATATGCAAAAAATAAATTGTTCATGTTTAATTTTTCAGTTACAATTATTACATTTTGTGTATATACTTTGATTTACTTCTAAATTTCTCAAAGTTTAAGATAAATTTTAGTTAAAACTTAAATAAACTTTGTGAAAGTATTTTCAGAAAAAAATTAAGAATTCAGAAATGACAACAATATAGAATAGGGTAGATTGGTATATTGAGTTGGATGACTTTCTCTACTTCCTTTCAAATAAGATAAAGGAAGTTTAAACTTGATGACTTGGTGAAATGACTTAAGACCTTGTTAGCAATCCATTCTCTAGGATAGGTAATAAGAGTAACTGTCTAATTGGCATTGTTTCTCAGGAAGTCATATGTACCCAGCTTAGCATGTGTCATTTCAATACGACGATAATCGAATCAACTCAAATGGTGCATGGAGGTGTGAGTTAGTTTAACACTTAATGATTGTCTTAAGTTTTACAGTTCCAGGGAATATTATTTGAGGTGTGCTTTGAATAGATGCTTTTAATACACATTGATTTGATATGTTTCTCACTTCCCATGGCTCATAAATTTTTAAGACTATTTTTAAATTAAAAAATAATTAAAAATTCAACACAGCCCTTGCTTTTTTTTTTAAATTTTATTTTATTTTTAAACTGTACATAACTGTATTAGTTTTGCCAAATATCAAAATGAATCCGCCACAGGCATACATGCGTTCCCCATCCCGAACCCTCCTCCCTCCTCCCTCCCCACCCCATCCCTCTGGGTCGTCCCAGTGCACCAGCCCCAAGCATCCAGTATCGTGCATCGAACCTGGACTGGCGACTTGTTTCATACATGATATTTTACATGTTTCAATGCCATTCTCCCAAATCTTCCCACCCTCTCCCTCTCCCACAGAGTCCATAAGACTGTTCTATACATCAGTGTCTCTTTTGCTGTCTCGTACACAGGGTTATTGTTACCATCTTTCTAAATTCCATATATATGCATTAGTATACTGTATTGGTATTTTTCTTTCTGGCTTACTTCACTCTGTATAATAGGCTCCAGTTTCATCCACCTCATTAGAACTGATTCAAATGTATTCTTTTTAATGGCTGAATAATACTCCATTGTGTATATGTACCACAGCTTTCTTCATTCTCTTTTCTATCAAACAAAGGATGACTTAGACTTTTTGTTGTGATGGTAATGGTGGCATTAATTCTGAACAAGCAAAAAATGCAGACAATTAGGTATAACACATTCTAGTAGCTTCAAAATTTTCATGATTAAAAAAAACATTTTTAGGAATTATAATGGAATCTTTTTCTAACCCAAGACGTCAGTATTCAAAATAAAAAATAATTTCACCTTATGTTTAATACACTTATGGGATCATTTTTAAAATCCACTTATATTAATCAGATATGAAGATAACTATAAAAGAAATGGCTGCATAGATATATTGCTTTGACTAATACAGTTTAATTAAGTGAAGGTAAATGAGATTTTTATACTGAATATTTGTAATAGGAGGAAAGAAAAGTTAAAGAAGCAAATTAATGCTATTAGTATCTCCTCAGCCTACAGCTAAAAAAAAAAAACAGTTTGAAGAGTTACAGGCAGAGGATACATACTGCTTGTATTCCTTTTCATTCATGTCTTAAATAATTAAGTCAAAATATATTAGGCTTCATTAAGCCATCTTTAAATTACCAACAGGATATGATATTTGGTTTTTTATATTTTCAGATAAATGTTTACATTATTTTCATGCATATTATGAAAGTAGATAATCTGAACCCTGCCATTTTTGGATTGATTTACATAAAATAATTAATTGAAAACTCAGACTCACATGGACAAACTTTGTAAAAATCTGGATAAAATTATTTTAAATTTCTGGACTGAAAGAAATTATAATCCTCCTGAAGTCCTAAATCTTTGAATATACTGCAGAATAATATATATTCTAAGTAATTAGAGTAAGCTGAACATAGAGAACTATCTACCAAAACTAGATCTCCCTACATCACTAAGTGTTTCTGAATACCTGTCTTAAAAATAATTTAAGCTTTATGGTCAACATATTTTAATATTTAAATAAAATTATAATTAATGGTACTGTAATATACTACCAGTTTTAGAGGAAATAAGTCAGAAATTTAATATAGCACTTTTCCATCAGAAAACATATGTTGTGTTAGACTTTCACATGGTAATTGAGTGATATACTGACAAAGATGCTCTGAGACCTTGCTTATCAAGATGAAGTCCAAGGACCTGCAGCAACTGCATCATATAAAAGTTTGTTAGAGATGTAAAACGTTGAACCCAGCCTTGAAATTCTTGGCTTATAAATTGCATTTTAAGTTTGGCAGATATTATTCTAAGAAACTGATTATCTAATTTGGCTATACATTGGAAAAACTGAGAATTAAAAGCAAACAAACAAACAAAAAGCACTGATGCCATGTAAGCCTTACGACTGCTGATTTAGTAGGCAGAAAATGCAACTTAGACATGGATTTGTAAAAACTCGCAAGCGATTCTAATAAGCAGTAAAGTTTGAGAACCACTGTTCTAAGAAACATTATCAATTGCCAGTAGGTAACTTGTTGACACCTGCTATCAACCCATTGGTCATTTAGATTGATATTTAACATATCAATTTAACATAATTATTTAACAAATTATTTATTTATTTGACATAAATTTATTTATTTATTTAACATAAATTATTTAACATAATTTTTATTTATGTTAAAAATAAATTAATATATTAAAATGTCCTTGGAAAAATTGTGTATAATCCATAAGATTATTAATTAGATAGAGTTACTTCATAAAATTTCTTTTTAAAGAGATGGTTGATAATTCATTTGTACTTAAGAATTCCATTTTAATTATTATTAACATGCTTTTTATCTATAACTTTACAGTTTTCTTAAATTGATCATGTTTTAAATACCTTCGCTTTAATACAGTTTCCAAATATATGTTTTTTGAAATAAAAAACAGCATTTATTTATTTTTGACAGTTTCAGTATTTGCTTTTGCTGGGGTTAGTGTTTATTTACAGCATTTAATAGCAAGTTACTAGAAAGGTCACATATAGTTCTTCAGTACCATATGGAGTACATTTAGGCTTTTTTCCAATGAAAAGTGCTTATTTTAATCTATATTAGGTGTTTTTTAATAAAGTTCTGTTTGTCTCAAATATTATGTCCTTAAGGAACAAGTGCCACTCCTGAAACCTGTCTTATATGATTTTAGATAGTACCAATATATAAATGGCTATTTAATAAATAGCTATGGTGAGGCTTTTACTGATGCAATTAAAGCATGCATTATGTATAATAATATAGTATTTATTTCAGTTGAGTTATCTGAAGTTAATAATTCCACATCATAATTTAGAGTTCACCCCAAAGACCCTTTCAATAAATATATAAATGAGATGTTTCTTATTTTGTAGTAATGAGAACCATGCAAAAATAACTTTGCAAACATTTCCTTCACTATTACCTTTAACTTACATTTGTCCTTGTGCATTTTCTACAGATTGTGGTTATAAAAAGTAAATAAGGGACAAGGAGTAAATAATATAGAAAAATAGAGAATAGATTTAATTACCACTAACTAGCTAATTAGTCGGACATGACTTAGCAACTGAACAACAACTAGCTAATTAACATCTTAATGAAAAGTCTAAATATACTGATTTTAAGTAGTTAATTAATGTATTGTATCTAATTATAGTGTCAAGATAACATAAGTTATGTAATCACCTTTAATCTGATAAAAGTCATTCTATTATTCATATACAATCTAACCGCTATGTAATCATCAATATAGTTTTAAAATATTTTAAGTGTTTAAATATGTATGAAAATATACAAAGAGAATTATATATCCTTGGCTCTTCCCTATTTTAAAGAGAGCAAAAGTCATCATCTCTACAATCCATTCCACACTGTTAGCTTTATATTTTTGAGACCAGACATCCTGATGCCTAGATTAATATCCAGTCAGTTTTGACTGGGTATTAATCAATCAGCCAATACTGACTTCCACTAATCTAGGCATCAGGAGTTCTGAGCTTTTATGATAAACATATTTGGAAATCTTGAATTTTAGATGCTTATTAATACATATAGTTGTGATCAAATTTTTGGATGGAATTTTGATGCTTTAAGTAAAACAAATATTTTGGAAGTTGTACCAAAATACTTAATGATATATATCACTATGTTTTTTGCCTTTGTCCCATTTTTAAAATAAAATTATTATAATAAATCATGTATATTATATACCTCAGAAATCCTACATGAACTTTTTTCCGTAAGGGAAAAAAAATAAAGCAAGTACCCTTTCACCCAAAAAACATTTTATTTCAAACTACTGAATGAAGGGAACAGTCTCATGCCAGAAACACAAAAAAGTGAAATTAAAAACAAGTGTGTGTGTGTGTGTGTGTGTGTGTGTGCATGTCCGTGTGCATGTGCGTTCTCAATCATGTCCGACTCTTTTTGACCCCATGGACTGAAGCCCACAGGGCTTCTCTCTCCATGAGGTTTTTCCAGGCAAGAACACTGAAGTGGGTTGCTATTTCATTCTCCAGTGAATCTTCTCAACCCCAGGATAGAACCCGCATCTCCCTTATGTCCAGCATTGTAGGCGGATTATTTACCACTGAGCCATAAAAATAGCATTGTAATGCTTATATAAAAACTGCATTTCAAGGAGAACACAGTATGATTATAAGCACTAACTTAGAAATCTTAATTCCTTCTATACCTAAAATGCCAGCAGAATTAGTTCAAGATAACTTGAAATTTTGGTTCCACTAGTTGGAGTTTAATATAACCACCATCATTCACTTCCTAAGACTGTTATGCACTAATTAAAGACTATAAAGCATCTTGCAAATAAAGTCCTACATACATGCCTAATAAGGCTAATAACATTTATAATGATACCAGCTGTTGAAACCCATACATAATTAATGACAGTTGAAGTTTACCTACAGGTTTTCCATCTGCTTCATTAGAATACAATTTCCAGAATTTAAAAATAGTACTTTAAATTTAGAAATCAAGGTTTTCCTTCACATGCATTCTAAAATATATATAATTTTATATATGGCCTAAAAATAAACATAATTTCTTGTTACAAGAAAATACCCAAAGTGAACCTTATTAAAAATAAAAAAAACACACACATTTGGAAATATCTTTCTCTAATCTTATTTGCATGTATGTCATTTAAATATCTTTATTTTTAGATGAATAATAATAGTAGTTTAACTTGACTGTGTCACCAACTTTGTACAAGACTATATACCAAGCACTACATGTTCCCTTCTTTAGGCAATATCCAAAATAAGGCTGAAAGATAAGCATTGCTAATACCTAGATGATATAGTTTAGGAAACTAAAGGTAAATGAGGTAATTATAGAGAGATAACTTTCAGCAATTGGAGAAAAATACCTTCATAATTTAACAGAAGACAACAAATAGAGAAAAAGCCTGAAATTTACTGGCAACAGTAAAAAGACAGTGGACATAAACCTAGATTACACATTATGCACTTTGAAAAAATCAACTCTGTGTTTCAACATGAGGTGGTGATATTCCTTATAATAGTACATCTTCCTAATGCAGAGAGGTTGAGCTGGCAAAATATTGAGTATCCTCAAGTACAGATTTCATACTGGAGAGAATAAAATTAAAAGTAGAGGTTGGTAAAACAGTTAACATCCTCAAAAATTAAATATGTCTTTGGCTATTTGGAATAGATTCTAGAAGACCTTAAGATGCAAGAAAGCACATAATGGAGGAACCTATACCCAGAGGGACACTGTTACATTTCTCCTCAATCTCTCAAGTCTTTGTATCCCAGAAAAAATAGATGGAAAACACAATTTAGCCTTCAAGGTCAAACTTAGTGTTGTAAAATAAATTTGTCTTAATCAAATGATATGAATTAAGAATTTTCAATCACACTGAGTCAGAGTAAAGGAGGAAGTTATGGACAAAGCCATCAACAAAACTTAAGCATGAATAACATAATAAACATTATTAGGAATTATGGATATTCTTCTGTAGAGCAATGAAAGAAAAGAATCCAGCATCATGATGAAGAACTCTGTAAGGAAACATAATTCCAGGTAATAAGTACATATAGCAGTATAGCAGATAGTACAGATAAGAGTATGTACAAATTTAATGAAAATACAGAGATGATAGAGTTCAAAATCCATATAAGAAATCAAGTAGATGAAAGTATGAATTTTATAGTTGAGGAAAGCAATTCATAAAAAACAAACAATTTTATGTAATAAAGAAATAAGAAACATTGGTACACATAAATAGCTGAAAAAATTGAGCTGTGGCATGAAGGAAAAATTGAACTAATCATACTGAATGCAAAGAAAAAAAGTGAAATAAAACATTTAAAGGAGGGACAGTAGTTCTGATTGAAAAGATTATCTAACACAAGAATAATTGTTACTGTTGAAGTAGAAAAACTGAAGAACTGGAGTAGAAAAAGTGTTCAGAGTTAGAATACAAAATGAAGTAATCAGAGGAAGAAAGGGCACAGATATACAAGAAGACATTAAAACAATTATCATTGAAATGTAACTTGTTTCAGTTATTTACATTCTAACACAAAGGAAGAATTCTTCAATCTGAAATAAGAAGTAAGTCACCCTGAAGGGGAAACATTAGGTAAAATTTCTCTATCAATGTTATTGTAGAAAAAATGGAGCTTTGGGGGTTTGGATGATATTTGGATTTTGTATTTTTACATTTTGAATTACTTATTCTGTTGCTAAGAGAACATAGAATTTCTACAGATATTATAAAATCATCATTATAAACTATACATGTATACCCATAACCCTTATTTCAAAAGTAAACATGATTCTATAATATTTGTATCCTACTGTAAATATTTTATAGATATGAAATTATTGTTTGATGTATAATCTGCACTAGCTTGCTTTCTTTAATACATTTAAATATGTTCTATGATTGGGTTTTATCTTTTAGGTACTATTGTAGGTTATGAACTTATAGAATAAATAGAATAAATGTCCTCAAGAAGCTTGCATTAAAAAGGAGGTTTATAAAAAGCAAACATAATACACTAAATATTAACATGTTAGAAGTTGATATGTTCTATGGAGGAAATAAGAAAGAGTACACGTGATGTAAAGTGGTGATTGTGGGTTCTTGGTTTGGCATTTTAGATGAAGTTGTTTGGTGCGCATCTCTGAAATTGAATAATTTGAACAAAGCACTGAATGAAGCTCCAGGAGTAGTCATATCTCAGGGACATACTCTAGGGTGAGAGAGAAACTTTGTAAATCATAACATGCCTGGTATTTGGAATAAAGAGAGAAGAAGCCAATGTGTCAGGAGCTAATTGAGAAAAAGGAAATATATTAATATTAGGGAATAAGAACAAATAAAGGTGGTTACAAATAGCTGTGAAAAGAAGAGAAGTGAAAGGCAAAGGAGAAAAGGAAAGACATACCAATTTGAATGCAGAGTTCCAAAGAATAGCAGGGAGAGATAAGAAAGTCTTCCTCAGTGATCAGTGCAAAGCAATAGAGGGAAATAATAGAATGGGCAAGACTAGAGATCCCTTCAAGAAAATTAAAGATACCAAGGGAATATTTCATGCAAAGATGGGCTCAATAAAGGACAGAAATGTTATGACCTTAACAGAAGCAGAAGATATTAAGAAGAGTTGGCAAGAATACACAAAAGAACTGCGTAAAATAGATCTTCAGGACCCAGACAATTATGATGGTGTGATCATTCACCTAGAGCCAGACATCCTGGAATTTGAAGTCAAGTGGGTCCTATGATGCATCACTATGAACAAGGCTAGTGGAGGTGATGGAATTCCATCTGAGCTATTTCAAATCCTAACATATGATGCTCTGAAAGTGCCACACTCAATATGCCAGCAAATTTGGAAAGCTCAGCGGTGGCTGCAGGACTGGAAAAGGTCAGTTTTCATTCCAATCCCAAAGAAAGGCAATGCTAAAGAGTGCTCAAACTACCACACGACTTCACTCATCTCACATGCTAGCTAAGTAATGCTCAAAATTCCCCAAGCCAGGCTTTAGCAGTATGTGAACCGTGAACTTCCACATATTCAAGCTGGTTTTAGAAAAGGCAGAGGAACCAGAGATCAAATTGCCAACATCCTCTGAATCATTGAAAAAGCAAGAGATTTCCAGAACAACATCTATTTCTGCTTCATTGACTATGCCAAAGCCTTTGACTGTGTGGATCACAATAAACTGTGGAGAATTCTGAAAGATATGGGAATGCCAAACCACCTGACCTGCCTCCTGAGAAATCTGTATGTAGGTCAGAAAGAAACAGTTAAACTGGACATGGAACAAGAGGCTGCTTCCAAATAGTAAAAGGAGTATGTCAAGGCTCTGTATTGTCACCCTACTTATTTAACTTATATGCAGAGTATATCATTAGAAATGCTGGGCTGGAGGAAGCACAAGCTAGAATTAAGATTGCCGGGAAAAACATCAATAACCTCAGATATGCAGATGACACCACGTTTATGGCAGAAAGTGAAGAAGAACTAAAGTGCCTCTTGATGAAAGTGAAAGAGGAGAGTGAAAAAGTTGGCTTAAAGCTCAACATTCAGAAAACTAAGTTCACGACATCCAGTCCCATCACTTCATGGGAAATAGATGGGAAACAGTGGAAACAGTGGCTGGCTTTATTTTTCTGGGCTCCCAAATCACTGCAGATGATGACCACAGCCATGAAATTAAAAGACTCTCACTCCTTGGAAGGAAAGTTATGTCCGACCTAGATAGCATATTAAAAAGCAGAGACATTACTTTGCCAACAAAGGCCCGTCTAGTCAAGGCTATACTTTTTCTAGAAGTCATGTATGGATGTGAGAGTTGGACTGTAAAGAAAGCTGAGCTCCGAAGAATTGATGCTTTTGAACTGTGGTGTTGGAGAAGGCTCTTGAGAGTCCCATGTACTGCAAGAGATCCAACCAGTCCATACTAAAGGAGATCAGTCCTGGGTGTTCCCTGGAAGCACTGATGTTGAAGCTGAACACCTGATGTGAAGAGCTGACTCATTGGAAAAGACTCTGATGCTGGGAAAGATTGAAGGCAGGAGGAGAAGGGGACGACAGGGGCTGAGATGGTTGGATGACATCACCGACTCAATGCACATTGGTTTGGATGGACTCTGGGAGTTGGTGATGGATGAAGAGGCCTGGCATGCTGCAGTCCATGGGGTCGCAAAGAGTGGGACATGACTGAGAGACTGAAAAGAACTGAACTGAAAGGTGGTTAAGGGGTTTGTACTCTTAAGTAAAATGGAATGCCATTTGCAGATTCTGAGTTAAAATGTGGTATGTTCTGATTTGCATTCAGAAAGGATCACTGGTTTTGTGGTTAGAATAAACTTCAGGAGCAAAGTTGGAGGAGGCAGGGGACTTTGGATGCTCAAACAATAACCTGGATGAGAGAAAAAGATTACTTGGACCAGAAACCAGTGAAGATGGAAGTGGGGTATTCAGATTTTGAATGCCAATAAACACACAGATATATTCACTTGATCATCTTTATTGATCACTAATTCATTTTCTGTTATAAATATGTTTTTTTCTAACTTCATGTCAATGAGTGTATACATGTGCCATTTTAAGATTTTTTTCTGCATATATCAGTAGTTTATTTTTTGCTGAGTGATTCCTTATTTATGTATACTCTAATTTGCTTATTCATTCACTAAGTGATAGAAATTTGGGTTATTTCTAATTTAAGGTTATCAATAAAACTGCTCTGAATATTCAAATATAAATATTTTTGTGAACATATATTTTCAATTCTCTCCCATAAATATATGGAAATGAAGTGGTTGGATCATATATTAGCTATAGGCCTTACTTTTTGAAGAAATTGTTTTCCAAAGTTCTTGTGCCATTTTGCATCCCTGTCAGCAGTGGATGAGAGTTTTAGTTACTGAAATCCATGCTAAAACTTGCTGTGTGTTATGTTAAATCACTTCAGTTGTGTCTGACTTTTTGCAACCCTGTGGAGTGTGGTCTGCCAGGTACCTCTGTCCATGAGATTCTCCAGGCAAGAACAGTGGAGTGGATTGCCATGCCCTCCTCCAGGGAATCTTCTTGACACAGGGATTGAATGTATGTCTTTTATGACTCCTGCTTTAACAGGTAGGTTCTTTACCACTAGTGCCACATGGGAAGCCCCAGACTTGCTATTATTTATCTATTTTCCAGTGAGCAAGTAGTGGAATCTAGTGATTTTAATTGTTATTTGGGAATTTTTCCCTGTGTTTATTGCCTATTTATATATCTTTTAAAAATTATCTTCATGAACTGTTTTGTACAGTCACTTGTCTTATATGAGATTTAGGAATCCTTCATATATTCTGGATTCCATTATTCGTCATTGAATATGTTAAGTAAGAGATGTTTGTCATCCAAATGAAGAGGCTAAAAATGAAGTTCAGAGAAAAGGCCCATGCTAGATATCCAAATTTTAGAGTTGTTAGTGTATATTACATGATATTTAAAGCCAGGATACTGCATGAGATCGAAACCATAAACTCATTATTAATAAAAAAAATAGAAAATATCTAAGGGCTGAGGAACACCAGCAATAACATTTGGAAAAAAAGGGAACCCCCAGGAGAAAGCAGAATGAGTGGCTAGTATGGTAGGTGGTAGCCAGTGATAAAGTCTGTTAAGGATGAGGGTGCATAAATGGTAGGTGTTGCCAGTGGGTTAAAAAAAGTTGTGGAAAGAAAATTTAGCATTGTGTTTAATAGTGTAGGGATCTTGTGACTTTAATAAGAATGGTTTATATGTAGTTATGGGGTCAAAAACAAAATTGGTGTGAAACTAAAGACAGAATAAATGACTAATGAATTAATTAGCTAAGCAGCTATCATCACTTTCCTGATATTACAAAAAAATCTATTCACAGATTATAGACTTCGTAGTAGATGCTCACAACACCATCTGTAAACTAGTCCCACAAAAAAAAAAAAAAAAAGAAGAAAGAAACCTGAACCTATAAAGTGTACAGCAGCATCATAGGGTTGCTATATATAAAAAACAGACTGTAATCAAAAATCTTCCAGCAAACAAAAGCCCAGGTCCAGACGGCTTCACAGCTGAATTCTACCAAAAATTTAGAGAAGAGCTAACACCTATCCTGCTCAAACTCTTCCAGAAAATTGCAGAGGATGGTAAACTTCCAAACTCATTCTATGAGGCCACCATCACCCTAATACCAAAACCTGACAAAGGTCCCACAAAAAAAGAAAACTACAGGCCAATATCACTGATGAACATAGATGCAAAAATCCTTAACAAAATTCTAGCAATCAGAATCCAACAACACATTAAAAAGATCATACACCATGACCAAGTGGGCCTTATCCCAGGGATGCAAGGATTCTTCAATATCCACAAATCAATCAATGTAATACACCACATTAACAAATTGAAAAGTAAAAACCATATGATTATCTCAATAGATGCAGAGAAAGCCTTTGACAAAATTCAACATTCACTTATGATTAAAACTCTCCAGAAAGCAGGAATAGAAGGAACATACCTCAACATAATCAAAGCTATATATGACAAACCCACAGCAAACATTATCCTCAATGGTGAAAGATTGAAAGCATTTCCTCTGATGTCAGGAACAAGACAAGGGTGCCCACTTTCACCATTACTATTCAACATAGTTTTGGAAGTTTTGGCCACAGCAATCAGAGCAGAAAAAGAAATAAAAGGAATCCAAATTGGAAAAGAAGAAGTAAAGCTCTCACTGTTTGCAGATGACATGATCCTCTACATAGAAAACTCTAAAGACTCCACCAGAAAATTACTAGAACTAATTAATTACTATAGTAAAGTTTCAGGATATAAAATCAACACACAGAAATCCCTTGCATTCCTATACACTAATAATGAGAAAACAGAAAGAGAAATTAAGGAAACAATTCCATTCACCATTGCAACGGAAAGAATAAAATACTTAGGAATATATCTACCTAAAGAAACTAAAGACCTATATATAGAAAACTATAAAACACTGGTGAAAGAAATCAAAGAGGACACTAACAGATGGAGAAATATACCATGTTCATGGATTGGAAGAATCAATATAGTGAAAATGAGTATACTACCCAAAGCAATCTATAGATTCAATGCAATCCCTATCAAGCTACCAACAGCATTCTTCACAGAGCTAGAACAAATAATTTCACAATTTGTATGGAAATACAAAAAACCTCGAATAGCCAAAGCGATCTTGAGAAAGAAGAATGGAACTGGAGGAATCAACCTACCTGACTTCAGGCTCTACTACAAAGCCACAGTTATCAAGACAGTATGGTACTGGCACAAAGACAGAAATATAGATCAATGGAACAAAATAGAAAGCCCAGAGATAAATCCACGCACATATGGACACCTTATCTTTGACAAAGGAGGCAAGAATATACAATGGATTAAAGACAATCTCTTTAACAAGTGGTGCTGGGAACTCTGGTCAACCACTTGTAAAAGAATGAAACTAGAACACTTTCTAACACCATACACAAAAATAAACTCAAAATGGATTAAAGATCTAAACGTAAGACCAGAAAGTATAAAACTCCTAGAGGAGAACATAGGCAAAACACTCTCTGACATACATCACAGCAGGATCCTCTACGACCCACCTCCCAGAATATTGGAAATAAAAGCAAAAATAAACAAATGGGACCTAATTAACCTTAAAAGCTTCTGCATATCAAAGGAAACTATTAGCAAGGTGAAAAGACAGCCTTCAGAATGGGAGAAGATAATAGCAAATGAAGCAACTGACAAACAACTAATCTGGAGAATATACAAGCAACTCCTACAGCTCAACTCCAGAAAAATAAATGACCCAATCAAAAAATGGGCCAAAGAACTAAATAGACATTTCTCCAAAGAAGACATCCAGATGGCTAACAAACACATGAAAAGATGCTCAACATCACTCATTATCAGAGAAATGCAAATCAAAACCACTATGAGGTACCATTTCACACCAGTCAGAATGGCTGCGATCCAAAAGTCTACAAGTAATAAATGCTGGAGAGGGTGTGGAGAAAAGGGAACCCTCTTACACTGTTGGTGGGAATGCAAACTAGTACAGCCACTATGGAGAACAGTGTGGAGATTCCTTAAAAAAATGGAAATAGACCTGCCTTATGATCCAGCAATCCCACTGCTGGGCATACACACTGAGGAAACCAGAAGGGAAAGAGACACGTGTACCCCAATGATCATCCCAGCACTGTTTATAATAGCCAGGACATGGAAGCAACCTAGATGTCCATCAGCAGATGAATGGCTAAGAAAGCAGTGGTACATATACACAATGGAGTATTACTCAGCCATTAAAAAGAATACATTTGAATCAGTTCTAATGAGGTGGATGAAACTGGAGCCTATTATACAGAGGGAAGTAAGCCAGAAAGAAAAACACCAATACAGTATACTAACTCATATATATGGAATTTAGAAAGATGGTAACAATAACCCTGTGTACGAGACAGCAAGAGAGACACTGATGTATAGATCAGTCTTATGGACTCTGTGGGAGAGGGAGAGGGTGGGAAGATTTGGGAGAATGGCATTGAAACATGTAAAATATCATGTATGAAACGAGTTGCCAGTCCAAGTTCGATGCACGATACTGGATGCTTGGGGCTGGTGCACTGGGATGACCCAGAGGGATGGAATGGGAAGGGAGGAGGGAGGAGGGTTCAGGATGGGGAACACATGTATACCTGTGGCGGATTCATTTTGATATTTGGCAAAACTAATACAGTTATGTAAAGTTTAAAAATAAAATAAAATTAAAAAAAAAATCAGACTGTAGGGAAAATAACTTGATTTTGAAAATAAATAAATGAAAAAAAAAAACAATATGATGGTGACAGAATCTATATGCTAAAGTGAACGTAATAAGTTTATGATCAGTTACAAAAAGTGATTAATTTCTTGGATATTGACTCAGTCAAACACACTGGAAATAAACATATTTGTGAGAAGTTTGATAAATATTGAATATTGATTGACCTTTTAACATTATTAAAGAAGTAACTTTGCTTTGAAATATTTTGGATTTTTTAAAAGTGTTTGTATTTTGAAGACATATCTTGTAATATTATGAATAAAGAATTATATCTGCAGATTGCTTAGATTGATTCAAAAAGAGGAAAGAGAGTGGGGTACAGAAAAAATAACACTGTCTATGAGTTAGTAATCAGTGAAACTGAGTGATTATGTAAGAGTACCCATGATTTTTATAACTCTGATTTTTTTATATTTTGATAATTTCTATAATGACCTGTTAAAGAACTCAGATAATTTATTTACTATTACAGGAAAGAATGAATAGGAGGAGAGACATTAGAGAAAGCAAGTGTCAGTAACTTCCAAGGAATTATTTTAACATTATATTTTTCAAAACAATGAAACCTCAAGAGGGTTGTTGAAAGAGAGAGATAAAATTTTGCTTACAGGATGAAAGCTCACAGGATGCAGTAGAATTGAAAATTTAATGACATGTGACAGAGAGAAGATGACTGGTGAACTAAAGTCCTTGGAAAGGCAATATTGGCTCCCCAGATGGAATCTGGTGCACAAGTGGAGTAGCTGTCTTTTGCCTATAGCACAAACTATTCATCTTTAATATAAAGAGAGAAGGTGGCTGATAAGGCTATATGTGCTAGAGAGCAAGTCATATGGTAATGGAAGTTAGAGCAAGTTCTCTTCTGCTAGAAAATGGAATAAGAAGCAAGATCACCAGCTAAGAGATAAGTTAGCAGAGAAGAAAGGAGAACTCTTAAAGATTCATCTAGAAGAATGGAAGAGGAGGTAACTAGAGAAATGTAATGTACATGCCAGAAAGCATCAAAGGCTCATTTGAGACTTATGGTAGAGAATTTGAGATTAAATCAGCATAGTTTTGAACAATTTTGTCCATGCCAATCATCATAGATCTAGCTGCATCCAGTTATTTTATCTCTGATTGTTTTTCTACACTGTCTTACTATTAGAAACGTTACTCATTAGAAGAGACCCTAAGCTGGAAAACATTGAAGGCAAAGGAGAAGGGGGTGGCAGAGGATGAGATGGTTGGATAGCAACACCAACTCAATGGACGTGAATTTGAACAAACTCTGAGAGACGGTGGAGGGAGGCTAGGCAGCCTGGCATGCTGCAGTCTATAGGGTCACAAAGAGTCACACATGACTCAGTGACTGAACAACACCATATATGATAATAATATCCTCCTTACAACTAATGATTTTTTGTTCTTAGGAAAAAAGGAAAATCATGAGAAATAATGCCATACATAAGCTTATCCCAACCTAACTTTCCAGGCTTCTTTTAACCTCTCCCTGGTTGTCTCCATTCTCTTGTCAAAAGCCTTTTTTGACTTGATTTGCCCAAATAACAGTTTCCCAACAATATGTGTAATTAAATGAATAAAGGACATGATTAATTAATGGATAGTTAATACACAACTGTTAGTCATTTAGATTATATAGTTTCCCAGTCCGGCTTTCTGGGAAAGTTATATATTTTAGACTAGAGACCATAATTTATTGATTTTTATACTCCCAGAATCTAGTAAGATGCCTGAATTAGGCATGTAGGAAGATGCTTAAGCAGTAAGCTGTTAATAACTTTTGGTTGAATGAAAATATTTAGTACATCTTTTCTACATTTTATACATTACCCTCACATAGAGAAACTGGATCTTAAAACTTACTTTTTAAAATTAAACAATGAAATATTCATCTGTAAATTTGCTAAAGAGTTGATGATACTATACGTCTTAATGCATATTTAATCATAAAAATATAGAAAAACTATAAATTAATTTAATTATACCTTAAGATATAGGTATATGCCCATATTTAACTAAAATAACCTATATGCCAGTGCCTAGAACAATTTGGTACATAATAGTACAGGGTAGAAAAAAGTTTTCCTTCATCTTCTGAGGATACAGACTGGTTCTGAAAACTAAGTTGGCAAAGATTAATTGGAGAAAAGCATACAAATTTTATTAAGTTGTTATATGCACATAAGAACCTTCATAAAAGAATGAAGACCTGATGAAGTGACCAGTGTAGGAAACGTTCATATCTTTGTAGACAAGGAAACAATACAATTTGTGAAAAATTGGCAATGCAAAAGGATATCAGCTAGGGCTAGCAAATGATGAAGTAATTAGAAAGACAAAAGTTGGTTTAACAAGTTTTGTTTGTACAGATTTCTTGGCCTTCAATTCCCTATGACTTCCCTTCTCTTGGTATAGGGAGGGTACCTTATACACTGAAGTTTTATGATCTGTCTCAGGGAAGGGTAAAGGCAGAAGGTCAGAGTGACCTTACTGTGCTGCTTTTTTTTTTAACTTTTTAATTCCTTTTGCTTATGATATTTAATATACCAAGGTGTAATATTTTAGGGTAGCATGTCCTAAACCTTGTCAATAGCATAACAGATGCTCAATAAACACTTTTTGAAGGAATAAATAAGTAAATGGGTGGATGCCTTATTATTATATATGTATATATGTATACATAATATGTTGGATATAGGTACACACATATATGAAGACATGATGAAGTGACCAGTGCAAGAAACTGGTCAGTTTAATTTTCAGACCCAACCAGGATCTGAAAGGCCTGAAATGCCAGAGTACATCCAAATACAGCAAAAAAAAAAAAAAAAAGAATTAGGGCAGCTGTTTTTGAGTCTAAACAGTCTACCTAACATGCCAGTGTCTGGTGATTAAGTCTGATCCTTTCAGTTCTTAGTAAGTTTGATACTGGGGAAGACCTTTGATTCTTCTGAATTAAATGTGGCAAGCTATCTTTTCCTTAACACAGTGGTACAGTTCATAAACGTCTAAGTCACCATTGGTCAAGAATTGGGATGAGATGGAAAGCACATGAGGATTTGATGCCATAATGGTGTCTACTTATCTTTGATGTGAAGTGTGAAGGACTTGAGGCAGGCTTTGTGGGATAGTCTGACCAACAGAATTTAGAAAAATTAGATTTAAAAATTAGGCTTAAATTCAAAGAGCTAGCTAAATGGGTGGACATAGAATGTGCTGCTGGGCAAAAAGGGAAATTAGCAAAAATTTCAATTTTCTACCTGTTGTTAGTGGCTAAGCTAAAAAATATATGTCTGAAAGATGCTTTCTTAATATAGGATAAAAATAAATCACACTAGAAATCTCTGTCAGTCAGTGGAAAAGGCTTCTTATGCTTCCACATCCACCTGGGTAGCTGGTACATTTATGACTAAATTAACTCAGTGAAGACCACTGATTAAATAGGATAGTATATAAGAATGAAAGGTCATGATCAGGTGACCATGAATTCCCAAGCTATTCTGTTAAAGAATTAGTTTTGTTTTTGTTTTTTGTTTTTTTTGTGTGTGTTTTTTTAATAGCAGAGACCTGGCAAATCATTGCATAGATGCATAAATGCTTAGAATTAGCTATGGGGGAGGGTAGAGGATCTCTGTTTCCAGAAAAAATATTAAACGGAAGAAGTTCCTTAAGTTGATAAATAAGTAAACTTGTATAAGCAGACATTTCTGGGTAGTGGCTATTTATTAATTTGTTGCAGCTGGTGAATTAGGTATTTTGGCAGATCTACTCTGATAGGGGTAAGTGCCTACATTCCTTTTGAGGTAATATAGATGTTATAAATGAGGCCAACTCTAAACTGGCTTTATATGACACATTTAATTACGGGCACTATGACTTATATTATAGTATGACAAATGATCCCCCAATTGTCTGTGCCTTCTGTAATCTTGTATTTGAAGTCTAGTGAATATACAAGAGGCAGTAACTCACTGTTGTACCGTCTAAAGGAAGGATATGCCAGCAATTCAAAAGAAGCTATATAAAGGCAAGAAGCAGAAAAGATAAAAGAAGAAAATGTTGAGATACCTGACAGAACTGGGTGGACTTGTTTAGGTGTTCAGGTCTTTTTAAAAATGTGATTAAAAAAACAGAGAAACTTGACAGGATTCCCATTAAGGAGTCAGTTGCTCATTATCAACATAGGGTGCAATGTAGAAGTGAGATAACTGCTCCAGGCATCTCTTGCATTGTTGCCACGTCTAATATTCTCTCTTTATTCCTAGCTTAAATAAATTTAAATGTAGTGAAGAGGATCATGCTTTAAAATGAAACAAGTTAAATGAACAGGGAGTAAGACAGAAGGGTTGTAAATTTATACTATAAAGTGAAGTGAAAATAAAAAGCCTAGATTTTTTTGTCTAACCCCTGAATGGGCACCTTAAGACATATGCAAAGAATTGAGTGACATGTTCAGAGGATAGTCTGAAACACATTTTAGATTTTCTAGATACAGAAGTTCAATATAGTCCCTTTACCAGATACAAACGGCACTCTGATAGATCTGAAGGCTACATTGGTAGTATACAAAGATGTGTGGTAGAAGAAATTAAATTGAAACTTGAAAAACAAATTGTAAAGTTGTATTGGAAAGTTTAGTCTGTAGTCATAGACTTTACCTGGAGAAGGAAATGGCAACCCACTCCAGTGTTCTTGCCTGGAGAATCCCAGGGACAGGGGAGCCTGGTGGGCTGCGGTCTATGGGGTCGCACAGAGTCGGATAAGACTGAAGCGACTTAGCAACAGCAGCAGCAGCAGCAGCATAGACTTTACCAGAGTCAATAATTTGGTTGGATATTGTATGTGAATGAGGCATATTTCCCCTACCCTTTCCATAGACCAATTCAGTTTTTCAACCATTAATTGGTCAAACTAAGTATTGTTTTTGTCCCATTTCTCCTCTGTACTAAATATTAAGCAACACAGTATTCCAGTAGGTTGATAGTTCTAATGAGGTGGATGAAACTGGAGCCTATTATACAGAGTGAAGTAAGCCAGAAAGAAAAACACCAATACAGTATACTAACGCATATATATGGAATTTAGAAAGATGGTAACAATAACCCTGTGTACTAGACAGCAAAAGAGACACTGATGTATAGAACAGTCTTATGGACTCAATGAGAGAGGGAGAGGGTGGGAAGATTTGGGAGAATGGCATTGAAACATGTAAAATATCATGTATGAAATGAGTTGCCAGTCCAGGTTCGATGCACGATACTGGATGCTTGGGGCCGGTGCACTGGGACGACCCAGAGGGATGGAATGGGGAGGGAGGAGGGAGGAGGGTTCAGGATGGGGAACACATGTATACCTGTGGCGCATTCATTTTGATATTTGGCAAAACTAATACAATTATGTAAAGTTTAAAAATAAAATAAAATTTAAAAAAAAAAGAGATCACTATTATGATTAAGGGAATGATTGAAGGGAGATGTTTAATTCCCTGTAAAGCCCTTTTATCAATCTTATATGGCCAGTATGCAAAACAGATGCCTCCAGAAGGTTGACAATACATGAACAGAATTAAACAATTTGATTCCTTAGACCAATTCAGTTGTGCTTGATATACAGTAGGCGCCATAGGAAGTACAACAAGTCAAAGTGGACAGCAGGTCACAAACCTAATGCATTTATCTCCATACAAATTTGGAGTCCATCCAGACACAAAAGTAAGATTACCAGATTGAGCAGATAAAAGATAGAAGCCCAATTAAATTTGAAATTAAGATAAAAACAACAACAACAACAACTTTTGTAGTATAAATATGTCCTAGAGATTGCATGGTACAAATAATGTATTTTATCTTGCAACTCTGTGTGACATTGTTCTAGATTACAATTTAATATATAATTATTGTTTTTGCTACAGGGATATTTGAATTGCTGTAGTTTAGTGAGACAGGATTTGGATTTGGTAACCATTTAAAATATTTTAATGCACAACATTGATGATATCATGAGTTGTATCCTCTGAGAAAGAAGCACAGGAAGAGTTAAGGACTATAGTCACTCATATACAAATAGAGACTAACTGATAAATCCAACTAAAATTCAAGTGTCAGTCCAGTCTGTGAAATTCCCAGAAGTTCTCTACTCAGAGGCATTGTGTGCAGCTGCTTTTCACAGCCCATTAAATAGACACTTACTACCTTGCTATGAGATGTTTTCATAAACTGCCTTAACCATAAAAGGACATCAGATAATTCGGAAGCGAGAAATGGTGATCATGGCTGGGGTGATATGAGACATATATTCAAATATAGAAGAAGCCCATCAAAGATTACTTGTAAGATGGAAATCATATATTTCTGAGCATTCTAACCAGGGAACATTCCAAGGAATCCACCTTGCTCATGAGGAGATTAATTCACACCCATAGAACTGAATATAGAACACTCCAAGGACTTTTCTGCCCTCATTGCTACTTGAGATAAACAATGTGATTCTCCCCAACTGAAGCAAAATAGACTTCCAGGTTCCCAATTGAGGATTTCATTGTTGGTTGGAAATCATCTGCAATATACCCTGCAGATGGTAAAATCTTAGTGACAGAAGGTCAGAGCTGAGAGCTGTTTGTTTCGTGGTAGAAGAGAAATTAGGCTTGGGTTGCTTAGGGCACTTTTTGAATATTTACACACTATTGGGCAGTAGCTCATGCCCTTGCAATATGGAGAGGCAAGCAGAATCCTAGATGCCTAGACAATAAAAGCATCATCCTATGGGATTCTCAGTTATGGAAATATCTATGGGAATCTACAGAAAAAAATGAAAGTGGTTCATGTAGATAACTGTGTGTGTGTGATTGTCTATGTGGCAGACAAACAATCACAAACAAAAATCAGTTGCCAGCTTTAAAAGGGATTACAGTGCTAAGGCAACTGACTTTGTCAGACCTCCACAGCTTTCTCCCTAAGTATATGAAATATTCAGAAATAGAGGTGCTCACACCATATACTGGTGGACAAAGAGAATATGCATTATCTTGCATGTTATGAAACTGCTATAAGGAGAAGAAACCATACACATTTTAGACAGAAGAGAGCTAACTGAAAATGGCTTGAGGAATAATTCCCCAGTCAAGAGTTCTCCCCGTATCTAGCAAGTGGATTATATTGGATCTATACCAGTAGCTCCATGGACCTATACTGATAGTCTCTGCAAATGTGCTGAATGGAATTGACACTTATCCTACTTTATGGTTTACTTTTATAAAGTAAAAGTTTGAGAGAGGAAATTTTCCATTAATTCAGATAACCTGAATATATTTTTTATAATTGTATTATATAGTTTGTTGCTGCCAATATACCAATAACAACAAAAAGTGGCAAGGAAACAGTATAAAGACAAAAGACAGACTATACTCCTACCATACCCTCAGAACACTGATCTCATTTAAAATTAAAATGAGTAATTGAAGTACCTGTTACTCAAAATAAGCGATGAAAATATTTTAAAGTATAGATTATTTAAATAATTGTGTTAGGCTACATATAAAAGTACGTAAGCCAAGGTCTTGACTAGAAAGGTTTCAAAGACATGAGAATAAGAAATGGAGGATGATGAAACTATGGAATATTCTATCTTTCTGATCTCAAAATTTTTTCTTTGATTTTGTATGATTCCAGAGTCTCAAGCTCAGGTTCGGTTCAGTTCAGTTCAGTTCAGTTGTTCAGTCATGTCTGACTCTTTGTGACCCCAT
This sequence comes from Bubalus bubalis, assembly GCF_019923935.1. Classification (NCBI taxonomy): domain Eukaryota; kingdom Metazoa; phylum Chordata; class Mammalia; order Artiodactyla; family Bovidae; genus Bubalus; species Bubalus bubalis. The sequence goes on along the minus strand of NC_059157.1, from coordinate 76,952,253 downwards.
GAATTGCCTTCCTGTCCATCACCAACTCCTGGAGTTTACCCAAACTCATGTCCATCGAGTCAATGATGCCATCCAGCCATCTCATCCTCTGTCATCCCCTTCCCCTCTTGCCCCCAATCCCTCCCAGCATCAGGGTCTCTTCCAATGAGTCAACTCTTCGTATGAGGGGGCCAAAGTATTGGAATTTCAGCTTCAGCATCAGTCCTTCCAATGAACACCCAGGACTGATCTCCTTTAGGATGGACTGGTTGGATCTCCTTGCAGTCCAAGGGACTCTCAAGAGTCTTCTTCAACACCACAGTTCAAAAGCATCAAATCTTCGGCGCTCAGCTTTCTTCACAGTCCAACTCTCACATCCATACATGACCACTGGTAAAACCATAGCCTTGACTAGATGGACCTTTGTTGGCAAAGTAATGTCTCTGCTTTTTAATATGCTTTCTAGGTTTGTCAAGCTCAGGTGGACCTATATAAATCCCAAGATGTTAATAGTATAAATACACACTATGTGTTTTATAGGCTATTACATTTGACAGCTCCTGTTCTTATATCTACTGTAAAATGTAACATCACTTCGCCCCATGTAGCCAAATTGGGGTTGACCGTGATTGCAATTCCATAACTTATCAACAGAGACAGTCCTGTGTTTGTTGTTGTTGTTACTCTTTGTTGTTGTTGTTATTGTTTGTTTGTTTGTTTTTACTAGTCAGATCATTTGGCATCCATCTCAAGTGGATCTGATAAAAAGTGTCAGTCGGTTTTCTGCCTTGTTTGCCCTTGGCTCTTCTCCTGAGCCAAAAAGAGAAAGCCTGAGCAGGGAGAGAGGGATGTAGATGAAAAAATGATACATAGGAACAGAGGAGATCCTGTAAACAGGGGAATGTTCATAAATAGCTCAGAGCACTAGGAATGAAGTCAATCATGCCATTTTCTTGAGAGTATCTCAAATCTGGAGAATAATCCTATTCACTATTTTTTTCAAATCTAGTACTGTCTACAGGCTGATGCTGAGAGAAAACCACTGTGGAGACTGTCATTTTCACAGAAGGAAAATTAGATTTCTACTGATTTATGTTGTTCAGTCACTAGGTTGAGTCCGACTTTTTGCAACCACATGGACTGCAGCACACCAGGCTTCCCTGTCCTTCACTGTCTCCTAAAGTTTCCCCAAACGTGCCCATTGAGTCAATGATGCTATCTAATCATCTTATTCTCTGCTGCCCCCTTCTCCTCTTGCCCACAATCTTTCCCAACATCAGTCTCCTCCAATGAGTCAGCTCTTCACATTAGGTGGCCAGAGTATTTGAGCTTCAGCTTTAGCACCAATTCATCCAGTGAATATTCAGGGTTGATTTCCTTTAGGATTGACTGGTTAATGAGTTCTGCCTAAATATTATACTTGGATAATCTGGGAGAGCGAAATGATTTTATATATCCTGATGACTCAGCTTCAGGGTAGTCCAAAACAGTGAACCATCAAATTGTGCTATATAGGCTTTATTACCATTGAGATTGATTTACGAATCAGTTGAGAGAACTACTTCAAAGGAATAATATAGGTGGAAAATTCTGACTAGCTCCCTTCTTTGGGACCACAATCCATGATAATACCTTATGTATAATGAAAAATATATTGCTGACATGTGACTAGTGTCAAAGCTTGGTTTGCTCTTCTGATTATACCTAATGTGAATTTAGATAGAAGACATAAGTTTGAGTAAACTCCAGGAGGTGGTGAAGGACAGGGAAGCCTGGGGTGCTATAGTCCATGGGGTCATAAAGAGTTGGAAACAACTTAGTGACTGAACACCAAAAACATTTAAGGAAAGCAAAAACTAAATTAAGATAATACTAAGTGATAAGATTTCTGATGTTACTTAGTTTCTGTATATCACCAAAATTATCCCTATTAAGGTTGGTGAAAGAAATTTATATGAAATCTTGTGAGATGGGGTTGTATTTAATGGCAGAATATTATCTTATAACAGGCTTGTGGAATACAGGATAATTTAAACTGCATAAATCCCAGTAATATTTACTGATAACATATGTGATGGTTTGATCATCCCTGAATCAGCTATGCCAGTGCTATGCTCTGCTATGTTCTGAAAGGATTTTGGGAGCTGGTCTAGGGATCTAAGTTAGTCTAAAACAACATTCCTAGAGGCTCTTTGCAATCATGAAATTGACTTGCAATCTGAATAAAGATTATAGCAGGACTTTTCTTCCAAGAAACTTTGGAGACTTTAATGTCTAGAGGAAAATAAAGTTGTAAATAATTGGACTAATAAAATAATTTTTCTAAGGTAGTGATGCTAAGAGATGGCATGAATTCTCACCCAAGAACGACTGCTGGATGTTTTAGTCATCATAGATTATTTTAAAATCAGTGATTAAGATTTGTAGAAGATCAAGTTAAATAGATGAATCTATGGGTACTTTATTCATTATAAGCTTATGGCATAAGTTATAATAAGTTCCCACCTGGGTAATGGCAACTTTTCTTCTTTTGCATCTTTGTGACTTATCTGGGATGAAATAGATAAAAGAACAACACTCTGTCATCTCTATGAGAAGTTACATGATAATATCTGGAAGCTGATGTCCTAGTAATCTGTTGATATATAATTACCAAGATGGCCTAAATGTTCCCTTTAGTGTTACCAAACTTTAGACAGGTTTCTTCCTTACTGGAGGGCCTTGATCTTCCTTTTCTTAGAGTATTTACTTTAGTAACATTGCCATTGTAAATTCTTTCTCTATCATTTAAATGTAGATCTTTAACAACCCAGAAATGTTTTTTTCAAAGGCCTTGGAGTCATCTCTTTGAAATGTTAGCATTAAGAAAGGTAGCACCTCTATCACCTCTTCTCTGTTGAGGGTGGGTGCCTAACTTCCACAAATGCTGGTCAGCAAACATAAATGTCAAATGACTTCATCTCCTTGATCAGCCCTCCTCCTCATGTTCTCCATCAGCTAACTGAAGTTAATATAACTTCTTTTGTCTTTTATTTCAGCAGAATTGTGTTCTATCTCTCTCATCAATAGTCTTGAATAAGATATTGCTTATTATTTTTAACAATATCTTTTATAATTTTTCTTTGACAGTAACCATATTACCATGAACTCAGCATCTTGAGACAAAGCATATTTGCTATAGGAGTAGATGTGAAGGTACTATCGATCTGGAGGTTTGAGAGAGACTACCAATTAGCTATTTCTCTTTGAGCTACTGAAATACACTAATAGTCATCATTTGTTAATAGGATACCTACATTCTTTAACCAGTTGTAACCAACTAATTCTCTTATCTCTATCACCTTATATTGTTTTACTTTATTTCATCCACTGATAACCATCTGTAAAGTTATGTATTTGTATGTTGTTTTTGTACAATAAAAATGTAAGCTTCATGAGTGATAGGACTTTGCATTTTTCCTACTCATGCATTTTCAGCAACTAGAACAATAGCAGGTATATCATATGTCCTCTATAATATGTTTTGAGTAAATGAATGAATGATTATTATCATACTGGGATGTTTCATTTCTGATGCTCTTAAAAGAGATATGTAAATAAAATCCTTTAGACAAAGTATTTATTTATTTTGTAACTGTTATGGTTAGTTTTTTTTTTCTTTTTTTTTTCTTTTCTCTCTTTTTGTTGACAAATCTGGAAAAAATCAAGCTTGATCTTCTATTTTATAAATCTCTGGAGAGAATCTGCCTTTTCAGTGTCTGCTAAAAGAGAAACTGGAGAAGGCAATAGCACCCCACTCCAGTACTCTTGCCTGGAAAATCCCATGGGCGGAGGAGCCTGGTAGGCTGCAGTCCATGGGGTCACTAAGAATCGGATATGACTGAGCGACTTCACTGTCACTTTTCACTTTGATGCATTGGAGAAGGAAATGGCAACCCACTCCAGTGTTCTTGCCTGGAGAATCCCAGGGATAGGGGAGCCTGGTGGGCTTCCGTCTATGGGGTCACACACAGTCGGACACGACTGAAGTGACTTAGCAGCAGTAAAAGAGAAACAACTAAAATGAATTTGCAAGTTTAATGTTTCCCGGGGGCATTCAGTTCTACAGCCTTCAATCATTTTCTCATCCTTGCTCTCAAATGCTTGAGTCTTTAGGCATTTGGTAATTTCCGAAGCATTTTTATCTATCTGAAAATTTTTACATGGGTAGAGTGCTTTTCTTCATGCTCTTTAAATATCAATTTTACTTTTTTACTTTAGCTTCATAGTTTTATATATTTCAGTGAATGATGGTTGATTCTTCCCATTAAAGCCTTCTCAAAGCTAAAAACCTTCTAGTTCAAAGCCCTGGATAATAATTTATCAATATTTTTGAAGTCTGTCAAAGATCTTGAAACACTAGGATGCTCTAATACTGAGTTACTCTTTCATTTTGCTGACTTACTACTTCTATAAGCTTATACCCAGAGGTTCTTGAATTTAGTTGAATTTAGATCTTCTCAGATTTGTGTGTGTGTGTGTGTGTGTGTGTGTGTGTGTGTGTGAAGTTTCAGGAATCCTGATAAACTGAGAGGTGTAAGGAACAATAATCCCTTTGGTCTTAAAAAAAGGACAAGAAGAGTAGAGATCAGAATCCAGACCAAGATGGTAACATAGGCAGTTCCTCAGTTTCTCTCTTCCTCCAAGTTCACTGAATGTACAGCTATGCACAGAGCAATTCCCTCTAAGAGAAATCCAGAAAACTGTCCATGTATCTTCCTGGGTCAGGAAGATCCCCTGGAGAAGGTAATGGCAACCCACTTCAGTAATCTTGCTTGTGAAATCCCATGGACAGAGGAGCATGGTGGGCTACGGTCCATGGGATTTCAGAGTTGGACACTACATCTCAACTAAACAACAAACAACAAACACGCCTACACATTGAGTGAGTGAGAAAATACCTGTATCAAAATGTTGAGACAAACCCTTGCCACAAACGTCATCACCGTCGTCACACAGCTGATCAGAAGTGAACCCCCAACTTGCAGATTGTCTCTGAGGAAAACATGATTTGGACTGCACATCTAGTGCTCCAACTTTTAAGGCATCATCCAAAGGACAGGCCCTCATATTGCCTAGGTTTGAAAGCTGATGGGTCTTGCATTCAGGAGTCCCACAGAATATGTCAAAAAAGATAGTTTTTAAATGGGCACAGCTATGGCTGCTTCCCCAGGGATCAAAGCAGAGGGAACAGGCAAAAATGTCCTTATCCATGTCTTTGGCTGCAAAGGGCTTGAGTGCATACTTTATGAACTGTGCCTAAGTTTCTAGCTTCTAATTAATGTGTATCTAGGTGCTGGCTATAATTTTCCTGAGAACTTAGATGGGGCTGGTGTATACATCCTCCATATTCTCCAGGAGAAATTCTGTCATTTGTAACAACATGGATAAACTGAAGGACTTCATGCTAAGTGAAAAAGAAAGGCCAGATAAGACAAATACTCTTGTATTATTTATAGGGGGAATCTAAATCTATGTCCTCTGGGAAATAGAGAGTAGTAATGGTGGTTGCTAGGGATTAGGTTATTGGGGACATTGGGAGTGGTTATTGCAGAATCTGGTTCCTTGTCATTGTGGAGTTCAGGATTCCATTCCCCTGCTGTTGTCAGCTGATGATTATGGCTAATAATGGGGGCTTTGCAGGTGAAAGTAATGGCAAAGAACCTGCCTGCCAAGGCAGGAGACGTAAGAGACACGGGTTCAATCCCTTCTCCAGGTCAGGAAGACCCCTGGAGGAGGGCATAGCAATCCATTCCAGTCTTTTTGACTGAGGAATCCCATGCACAGAGGGGCCTGGCAGGCTACAATCCATGGGGTCACAAAGAGCTGGACATGACTGAAGAAACAGCACATCATGGTTAATTGTGGAGGGAGATGAATGAAGAGGTTAGATAAGAACAAGAAGTACTGTAAATCAGCATCTGTGCTCAATGAGGAGGAAAAATATGGAATTTTCAGCTGAAAATTTTAATTTTCAGCTCTTCTTATTGATTTTCTTCTATAAAGGTCAATGCCCACACCAAATTTCTGTTTACATAGAATTTTGGACCATATTTTCATTTCCTCAGGAAATGAGAAACCAGACCGTAGGCTTATAGAAACTGTAGAGATAAATGCTAGACAACAAATAATCATAGGAAACAAAGAAAACCCACAAGATAGGCTTAGAAAAATCTAGCAGGTGGCAAAGAGAGTGTATGGCTCTTTCAATTCCAGGAAGAAAAAATACATACATACATATAGAACCAATTGCATTCTGTGAGAACCTATAATCACGTCACTGCTTTAATATCATAATTGAAAGCTTCATATTAAAAATAACAAAATGCTAAGCCAAACAATTCAGTGATTGAGGTATCAGAATTAATATGTTTGCTGCTGCTGCTGCTAAGTTGCTTCAGTCGTATCTGACTCTGTGCATTCCCATAGATGGCAGCCCACCAGGCTCTGGTGTCCCTGGGATTCTCCAGGCAAGAACACTGAAGTGGGTTGCCATTTCCTTCTCCAATGCATGAAAGTGAAAAGTGAAAGTGAAGTCGCTCAGTCATGTTCCACTCTTTGCGAACCCATGGACTGCAGCCTACCAGGCTCCTCCGCCCATGGGATTTTCCAGGCAAGAATACTGGACTGGGTTGCCATTGCCTTCTCCGATTAATATGCCTATCTGGAAGCAAATATACAAATCTTAACTGAAAAAAAAAAATTCTAGGTCCAAGGCTTTTATACTAGTTCACTTCAGTCACTCAGTTATGTCTGATTCTTTGTGACCCCATGGACTGAAGCACGCCAGGCCACCCAGTCCATCACCAATACGTAGAAATTATTCAAACACATGACCATCTAGTCGGTGATGCCATCCAACCATCTTATCCTCTGTCGTCCCTTTCTCCTTACGCCTTCAAACTTTCCAAAAATCAGGGTCTTTTCAAATGAGTCAGTCCTTTACATCAGGTGGCCAAAGTATTGGAGTTTCAGCTTCACCATCAGTCCTTCCAATTAATACTCAGGACTGATTTCCTGTAGGGTGGACTGGTTGGATATACTTGCTGTCCAAGGGACTCTCAAGAGTCTTCTCCAACACCACAGTTCAAAAGCATCGATCCTTCTGCGTTCAGCTTTTTTTAAGTCCAACTCTCCATACATGACTACTGGAAAAAACATAGCTCTGACTAGATGGACCTTTGTTGGCAAAGTAATGGCTTTGCTTTTTAATATGCTATCTACATTGGTCATAACTTTTATTCCAAGGAGTAAGCATCTATTAATTTCATGGCTGCAATTACCATATGCTGTGATTTTGGAGCCCAAGAAGAAAAAGTCTGTTCCTGTTTGCACTGTTTTCCCATCTATTTGCCATGAAGTGATGGGGCCAGATGCCATGATCTTCGTTTTCTGAATGTTGAGTTTTAAGCCAGTTTTTTTACTCTCCTCTTTCACTTTCATCAAGAGGCTCTTTAGTACTTCACTTTATGCCTTATGGATGGTGTCATCTGCCTATATGAGGTTATTTATATTTCTCCCAGAAATCTTGATTCCAGCTTGTGCTTCATCCAGCCTAGCATTTCTCATTACGTACTCTGCATATAAGTTAAACAAGCAGGGTGACAATATACAGCCTTGATGTACTCCTTTCCCCAATTTGGAACCAGTCTGTTGTTTCATGTCCAGTTCTAACTGTTGCTTCCTTACCTGAATACAGATTTCTCAGGAGGAAGGTCAGGTGGTCTGGTATTCCCATCTCTTGAAGATTTTTCCAGTTTGCTGTGATCCACATAATCAAAGGTTTTGGCATAGTCAAAAAAGCAGAAATAGATGTTTATCTGGAACTCTCTTGCTTTTTTGATGATCCAACAGATGCTGGCAATTTGATCTCTTGTTCCTCTGCCTTTTGTAAATCCAGCTTGAACAGCTTGAAGTTTGCGGTTTACATATTGCTAAAGCCTGGCTTGGAGAATTTTGAGTATTACTTTGCTAGCGTGTGAGATGAATGCAATTGTGCAGTAGTTAGTGTTCTTTGGCATTGTCTTTCTTTGGGACTGGAATGAAAACTGACCTTTTCCAGTCCTGTGGCCACTGCTGAGTTTTCCAAATTTGCTGGCATATTGAGTGCAGCACTTTCACAGCATCATCTTTTAGGATTTGAAATAGTTCAGCTGGAATTCCATCACCTCCACTAGCTTTGTTCATAGTGCTAATGCATCCTAAGGCCCAATAGACTTCACATTCCAGGATGTCTGGCTCTAGGTGAGTGATCACACCATTGTTATTATCTGGGTCATGAAGATATTTTTTGTATAGTTTTTCTGTGTATTCTTGCCACCTCTTCTTAATATCTTCTTCTGTTAGGTCCATACCATATCTGTCCTTTATTGTGCCCATCTGTGCATGAAATATTCCCCTGGTATCTCTAATTTTCTTTAAGAGATCTCTAGTCTTTCCCATTCTATAGGTTTCCTCTATTTCTTTCATTGATCACTGAGGAAGGCTTTCTTCTCTCTCCTTGCTATTCTTTGGAAGTCTGCATTCAAATGGGTATATCTTTCCTTTTCTCCTTTGCCTTTGACTTTTCTTTTCACAGTTACTTGTAAGGCCTCGTCAGACAACGATTTTACTGTTTTTCATGTCTTTTTCTTTGGGATGGTCTGATTACTGCCTCCTGTACAATGTCACGAACCTCCGTCCATAGTTCTTCAGGCATTCTGTCTATCAAATCTGATCCCTTGAATCTATTTGTCACTTGCACTGTATAATCATAAGGGGTTTGATTTAGGTCATACCTGAATGATCTAGTGCTTTTCCCTACTTTCTTCAATTCAAGTCTAAATTTGTCAATAAGGAGTTCATGATCTGAGCCACAGTCAGCTCCTGGTCTTGTTTTTGATGACGGTATAGAGCTTCTGCATCTTTGGCTATAAAGAATATAATCAATCTGATTTCGGTATTGACCATCTGGTGATGTCTATGTGTAGAGTCTTCTTGTGTGTTGAAAGAGGGTGTTTGCTATGACCAGTGTGTTATATTGGCAAAACTCTATTAGCTTTTTCCCTGCTTCATTCTGTACTCCAAGGCTAAATTTGCCTGTTTCTCCAGGTATTTCTTGACTTCCTACTTTTGCATTCCAGTCCCCTATAATGAAAAGGACATCAAAGAGAATCTTGTAGTTCTTCATAGAACCATTCTATTTTAGCTTCTTCAACATTACTGATCAGGGCATAGACTTGGATCACTTTGATACTGAATGGTTTGCCTTGGAAACAAACAGAGATCATTCTGTCATTATTGAGATTGCATTCCAGTACTGCATTTTGGACTCTTTTGTTGACTATGATGGCTACTCCATTTCTTCTAAGGGATTCTTCCCCACAGTAGTAGATATAGTGGTCATCTGATTTAAATTTTAGTTCACCGATTCTTAAAATGTTGGTGTTCAGTCTTGCCATCTCCTGTTTGACCACTTCCAATTTGCCTTGATTCATGGACCTAACATTCCAGGTTCCTATGCAGTTTTGCTATTTACAGCATCAGACTTTACTTCCATCACTAGTCACATCCACAACTGGGTGTTGTTTGTGGCTTTGGCTCCATGTCTTCAATAAGAGAAAATAAATCTTTCTAAGTCCAAACCTCTTATACTAAAAATTATGCAAATGTTAACTCATAGTAAAAGTTATCAAACATAGATGATACTAAACTACTATTAAAAGATACAGTGAAAACAACAAAGAACAGATTTTACATTCACTTATACAATAAATATATCTTTATACTGTTCTCCGTTGGTATCTACTGAGAATGAATTGGTTTCTTAACACCTCAGACAGCAAAACTTGTGGATGCTCAAGTTCCTTATATAGTAGAGTTGATTGATAATCTGTGTCCAAGGTTTCATATCCCCAGATTCCACAAACCACAGACTTATTAAATCTGTGGATGCAGAATGTGCAGAATCTGGATGCAGAACCTGTAGATAAGGTGTGCTGACCTTATGTCATTAAAAAGCAAAGATGTTTGAAAAATATAACCACAGTACTAAAGAAACCTAAAACAAGTCATTATTGTTAATAATATCTAGTCACTGTACAAAATTCTCTTACTATTTCATAATTACTTAGGTTTTTGAGGCTCTGTGCAAGTTCATTGCTATAAAGTAGTTTAGTATGTTGCAGTAGTTTAGTATGTTTCTTAATACTTTTAAGCTGTAGATAATCCCCCTCTTCCTTCCTCTCTACCACCACTTCTCTTACTATCTCTCCTAAATTTGATGTTGCAGTTTGTTTGTTGTGAAATTCACTTGCTTGTCCTACCTTTTATTCACAGTGATTGTATCGTCACATTGTATTATGTAATGTTATTCTTTTATCAGAAAGCACAGAATCTTTGACTGTTCCTTTGTTTTACTAGCAGCTAGACATTTTATTACATCAAGGCTGTATATTGCCACCCTGCTTATTTAACTTATATGCACAGTACATCATGAGGAACACTGGGCTGGAAGAAGCACAAGCTGGAATCAAGATTTCTGGGAGGAATATCAATAACCTCAGAGAGCAGATGACACCACCCTTTTGGCAGAAAGTGAAGAGGAACTAAAAAGCCTCTTGATGAAAGTGCAAGAGGAGAGTCAAAAAGCTGGCTTAAAGCTTAACATTCAGAAAACTAAGATCATGGCATCTGGCCCCATCACTTCATGGCAAATAGATGGGGAAACAGTGTCAGACTTTTATTTTGGGGGGCTCCAGAATCACTGCAGATGGTGACTGCAGCCATGAAATTAAAGGACGCTTACTCCTTGAAAGGAAAGTTATGACCAACCTACAGAGCATATTAAAAGGCAGAGATATTACTTTTCCAACAAAGGTCTGTCTAGTCAAGGCTAGGGTTTTCCCAGTGGTCATGTATGGATGTGAGAACTGGACTGTGAAGAAAGCTGAGTGGCAATGAATCGATGCTTTTGAACTGTGGTGCTGGAGAAGACTCTTGCAAGTCCCTTGGACTGCAAGGAGATCCAAGCAGTCCATCCTAAAGGAGACTAGTGCTGGGTATTCATTGGAAGGACTGATTCTGAGGCTGAAACTCCAATACTTTGGCCATGTCATGCGAAGAGTTAACTCATTGGAAAAAACCCCAATGCTGGGAGGGATTGGGGGCAGGAGGAGAAGGAGATGACAGAGGATGAGATGGCTGGATGGCATCACCAACTCGATGGACATGGGTTTGAGTGAACTCTGGGAGTTGGTGATGGATAGGGAGGCCTGGTATGCAGCGATTCATGGGGTCTCAAAGAGTCGGACATGACTGAGCAACTGAACTGAAATGAGATTTTATTTCACCAGGTAGCAAAATTCTAATTTTATATTTTCTACTTCCAAAATTATTTGGATTATTTTATATGTATTATACATATAAAGGAAAAGCATCCCTTCTTTACTTATTTTCAACTATTTGGTTATATTGCGGTACAGTTTACATTGGTATAGAACACTCAATCAGTTCAGGTGAGTCGCTCAGTCATCCCAGCATCAGAGTCTTTTCCAATGAGTCAACTCTTCACATGAGCTGGCCATAGTACTGGAGTTTCAGCTTTAGCATCATTTCTTCCAAAGAAATCTCAGGGCTTATCTCCTTCAGAATGGACTGGTTGGATCTCCTTGCAGTCCAAGGGACTCTCAAGAGTCTTCTCCAACACCACAGTTCAAAAGCATCAATTTTTCAGCACTCGGCCTTCTTCACAGTCCAACTCTCTCACATAGATACATGACCACAGGAAAAACCATAGCCTTGACTAGACCACTAAGTTTTATCTAATAATAGAACAAAATGATGAGTTTATTCTCTGGCATCATCCAAAAATAATCGAAGAGTAATTCTGTTTGTTTTTTGCTTTTAACCATTTAATCAATTAAATGTATTAAACATTTGATTTATTTCAGTTTATTGAAGATTGAGTTTTTTTTTTCTTTATTGATGTTTACAATTAAAACTTTTTGACATTGAGAGCTTCTTCAAGTTGGTAACTAAATCTTGTAACATGACTGATAACTTTTGATATGTTTTTATGACAGGTTATATCAGATCTAGCCTACATTTTTTCTGCTCAGACTTGGAATTAGTTATTTTCACAAACAATCCTTATTCCTTTTGCTAGGGGAAGATATTTAAACAACAGACATTTATTTTTTCAAAGTTTTGGAGGTTAGAAGTCTAAGATCTAGGGGCTACAGGAAGGGTTAGCTTTTCTTGAGGTCTCTCTCCTTGGTTTGAAGATGGCTGCCTTTTTGATGCCTTTCATGTAATAATTCCCCTGAAATTGCACTTTGGTATCTCTTTGTGTTGACAGCTCCTCTTCTCATGGGGACACCAATCAGATTATATTACCCCCCCTCCCCCATATGACCTTGTTTCAACTTTGTTACCTTTTAAATGTCCTGTCTCCAAGTATAGCCATATTTGGAGGTAACAAGGGTCAGGGCTTCAAAGATAGGATTTTTGAGGAGACACAGTTCAGCCTGTAACACTGGCTGTTTATTATTCCAAAGTCTTAAGTGGAAATGATGAAGACATATATTACTTTTAAAAGATAATAGATTGTATGTTATATGTATATACCTTTCTTTTTCTTTATTTATTATTAAGTGAATATTATTCCTGGGAATTATTTAAGCATTTTTTTTGAGTTTTGTTTAACTGCTCTTGAATATAACCCATTTGAGATCTGTGCCAGCAAATTTCTAGACTATACATTTAATTAAAATAATTTTGTGGTATTTGGCCACTGACCACCATTTTTTTTAATTTGCTTTAGATTTTAGAGATTCCATTTTAAAATTTAGTTTTGTTGTCCTGTGAAACATTTTCATATTTCCAAAGTCAAATCCACTAATGGTTTCTGGTGAAGCTGCATCTCATTGTCAGTTGCTCTCATCAGTTGGACCAACTAAGCTTTTTATTCAGACTTAGAAATGCCTAATTTTAAAGGTGAATTCTTAATGGCAATTAACTTTCTGGATAATTAGTTCTTAAGGCCATCAGACTACCTTTGATTTCATATCTTTCTTTTTGCCTGGTTACAATACCTCCAGAGTCTGTTTACTGTTGATGATTTGACACCTTCTACTCACAATTCTACTTATTTTTGGAGGAGGAAATGGAAACCCACTCAAGTATTCTTGCCTGGTAAATTCCATGGACAGAGGAGCCTAGTAGGCTATGCTCCATGGGGTTGCAAAGAGTCAGACATGACTGAGCAAGTGAGCACACACTTATAATTTAACCCCCCTTCACTTTATAGTCATAGAGATGTTTTGTGAGGCCAATGTTTCAAAGATAGTTGTACCAATATATAAATGTCCCATCTAAGGTTCTTGTAAATGCTTAACTGTGTGGATCGGGGAAGGCTATAAGATTTCTTCAGTTATCAATTTTCCTGATGTAAATACTATCATCATACCTGATTTCAATCTATCAATATGATGCCACTAAAGGCAGATTTGGGAGTAATGCTAATTGTCATTCTATATGAATCAGCTCTGCACATAACTGAAACCATCCTACATGTCCTATTTACATGAGATAATGACATTGCTTCATCTAGTTCCTGGAGATTACATTGTTTTATTTGAACTTAGGCAGATTTTTCTAAAAATATCAACTAATAGATTTTAACATATGTTCTTCTATGTGATTTTTGAGAATAGATCATAAAAAGCAGTATAGCTTTCTCAGGTAAAGTCATATCTCTGCCTTTCTGTCAGTGTATGTACCTTGGAAGACATGAGCCACAGTATAAGTTTTCTATCTACTCTGTTGTGGTAGAGAGAGTATATGGAATGACCAAATTGAAAGAAATGGAGAGGAAAAAGTACACAGGTTTTTGTGTTTTAAGAGCATGTAACAACCTAGCCTCCAAATGACTCTGACCCCAGCCAATATCATCTGATTGAAATTGCATGACAGGACTCAGGCAAGATGTGCTTACTTAGATACCCTTAAACCTGTAATGAAGCACAAGCTGGAACTCTGTAATGAATTATGTAATTCTGTAATGAATGGAGACCTGTAATGAAGCACAGGGCTGGATGAAGCACAAACTGGAATCAAGATTACCAGGAGAAATATCAATAACCTCAGATATGCAGATGACACTACCCTATGGCAGAAAGTGAAGAAGAACTAAAGAGCCTCTTGCTGAAAGTGAAAGAGGAGAGTGAAAAAGCTGACTTGAAATTCAACATTCAGAAAACAAGATCATGGCATCCTGTCCCATCACTTCATGACAAATAGGTGAGGAAGCAATGGAAATCATGACAGATTTTATTTTCTTGGGCTCCAAAATCACTGCACATTGTTTCTGCAGCCATGAAATTAAAAGATGCTTGCTCCTTGAAAGAAAAGTTATGACTAACCTAGATGGCATTTAAAAAGCAAAGACATTACTTTGCCAACAAAGGTCCATCTAGTCAAAGTTCTGGTTTTTCCAGTAGTCATGTATGGACATGAATTTGAACCGTAAAGAAAACTGGGCACCGAACAATTGATGCTTTTGAACTGTGGTGTTGGAGAAGACTCTTGAGAGTCCCCTGGACTGCAAGGAGATCAAGCCAGTCAGTCCTAAAGGAAATCAGTCCTGAATATTCATTGAAAGGACTGATGCTGAAGCTGAAGCTCCAGTACTTTGGCTACCTGATGCGAATAACTGACTCATTGGAAAAGACTCTGATGCTGGGAAAGATGGAAGGCAGGAGGAAAAGGGGATGACAGAGGATGGGATGATTGGATGGCATCACCAACCTGATGGACATGAGTTTGAGCAAGCTCCGGGAGTTGGTGATGGACAGGGAAGCCTGGCATGCTGCAGTGCATGGGGTTACAAAGAGTTGGATATGACTGAGTAACTGAACCTGTAAAGAGCAATAATTACTCTTACTTTGCTTTTATCTAGGAATAATATAGATTTGCAAAAAATTAGAAATACAGTACAAAGTATTGCATTCAACCAAGTACCTCAAATTTTTGCTAGTCTCCCTTTATTGATCTTTATTCAAACCAGGAATTCATATTTAAAATTTAATCTATTAAGTATTGGGGCTGGCTTTATATACAGCATAGTGTATGGAACATCATTTCCACTTTTTGGCCAATGTTAAGGTATGTTTCTTATATGCCTGCTTTCTGGAGGGTTTTTATCATAAATGGATGTTGAGTTTTGGCAAAGGCTTTTTCTGCATCTTTTGAGATAATCATATGGTTTTTATCTTTCAATTAGTTAATGTGGTGTATCACATTGATTAGTTTGCAAATATTGGAAAGAATTGTAAATAATATTGGAAGAATATTGAAAGAATCCTTGCATCCCTGGGATAAAGCCCACTTGTCATGATGTATGATCTTTTTTATATGTTGTTGGATTCTGTTTACTAGAATTTTGTTGAGGATTTTTGCAAGTATGTTCATCAATGATATCAGCCTGTAGTTTTCTTTTTTGTGGCATCTTTGTCTGGTTTTGGTATTAAGGTGATGGTGGCCTCATAGAATGAGTTTGGCAGTTTACCTTCCTCTGCAATTTTCTGGAAGAGTTTGAGTAGGATAGGTGTTAGCTCTTCTCTAAATTTTTAGTAGAATTCACCCGTGAAGGCATCTGAACCTGTGCTTTTGTTTGTTGGAAGATTTTTTACTTTAGTTTTGATTTCCGTGCTTGTGATGGGTGTGTTAAGATTTTCTATTTCTTACTGGTTCAGTTTTGGAAGGTTATACTTTTTTAAGAATTCGTCCACTTCTTCCAAATTGTGCATTTTATTGTTGTATAGTTGCTGATAGTAGTCTCTTATGATCCTTTATATTTCTGTGTTGTCTGTTGTGATTTCTCCATTTTCCTTTCTAATTTTGTTGATTTGATTCTTCTCCCTTTTTTTCATGATGAGTCTGGCTAATAGTTTGTCTATTTTATTAATCTTCTCAAAGAAACAGCTTTTAGTTTTGTTGATTTTTGCTAGTCTCCTTTGTCTCTTTTTCATTTATTTCCTGCCTTAATTTTTATGATTTCTTCCCTTCCACTAACCCTGGGGTTCTTTATTTCTTCTTTTTCTAGTTGCTTGAAGTGTAAAGTTAGGTTATTTATTTGATTTTTCTCTTGTTTCTTGAGGTAAGCTTGTATTGCTATGAACCTTCCCCTTAACACTGCTTTTATTGAATCCCATAGGTTTGGGGTTGTCGTGTTTTCATTTTCATTTATTTCTATGCATACTTTTTATTTCTTTTTTTATTTCTTCTGTGAATTGTTGGTTATTCAGAAGCATGTTGTTTAGCCTTCATATGTTTGTATTTATAATAGTTTCCCACCCCCCCCACATTGGTTGACATCTAATCTTACCTCATTGTGATCAGAAAAGATGATTGAAATAACATAAGTTTTTTTGAATTTACCAAGGCTAGTTTGATGGCACAGGATGTGATCTATCCTGGAGAATGTTCCATGTGCACTTGAGAAAAAGGTGAAATTCATTATTTTAGGGTGAAATGTGCTATAGATATCAATTAGGTCTAACTGGTCCATTGTATCATTTAAAGTTTGTGTTTCCTTGATAATTTTCTGTTTGCTTGATCTATCTGTAGGTGTGAGTGGGGTATTAAAGTCTCCCACTATTATTGTGTTACTGTTAATTTCCCCTTTCATACTTGTTAGCATTTGCCTTACATATTGTGGTGCTCCTATATTGGATGCATATATATTTATAATTGCTATATCTTCTTCTTGGATTGATGGTTTGATCATTATGTAGTGTCCTTCTTTGTCTCTTTTCACAGTGTTTATTTCAAAGTCTATTTTATCTGATATGAGTATTGCTACTCCTTCTTTCTTTTGGTCTCTATTTGCATTAAATATCTTCTTCCAGCCCTTCACTTTCAGTCTGTATGTGTCCTTTGTTTTGAGGTGGGTCTCTTGTAGATAGCATATATAAGGGTCTCATTTTTTTTTTAATCCATTCAGCTAGTCTTTGTCTTTTGGTTGGGGTGTTCAACCCATTTACATTTAAGGTAATTATTGATAAGTATGATCCCACTGTCATTTACTTTGTTGTTTTGGGTTCGAGTTTATAAACCTTTTGTGTGTTTCCTGTCTAGAGAAGCTCCTTTAATATTCATTGAAGAGCTGGTTTGGTGGTGCTGAATTCTTTCAGCTTTTGCTTCTCTATAAAGCTTTTGATTTCTCCTTCATATTTGAATGAGATCCTTGCTGGGTATAGTAATCTGGGTTGTAGGTTTTTTTTTATTTTGTCATTTTAAGTGTGTCCTGCCTTTCCCTTCTGGCCTGAGAAGTTTCTATTGAAAAATCAGTTGTTATCCTTATGGGGATCCCCTTGTGTGTTATTTGTTGATTTCCCCTTGCTGCTTTTAATATTTTTTCTTTGTGTTTGATCTTTGTTAATTTGATTAATATGTGTCTTGGGGTGTTTTGCCTTGTTTTTATCCTGTTTGGGACTCTCTGGGTTTCTTGAACTTGGGTGGCTATTTTCTTCCCCATTTTAGAGGAGTTATCAACTATTATCTCCTCAAGTATTTTCTCACGCCATGTTTTTTTTGTCTTCTTCTTCTGGTAATCCTATGATGTTAATGTTGGGGTGTTTAATATTGTCCCAGAAGTCTTTGAGGTTGTTCTTATTTCTTTTAATTCTTTTTTCCACTCTGCTTCATTTATTTCCACCATTCTTTCACCTCACTTATCCTGTCTTCTGCCTTAGTTATTCTACTGTTGTTTCCCTCCAGAGTGCTTTTGATCTCAGTTTTTGCATTATTCATTATTGACTGACTCTTTTTTTATTTCTTCTATGTCCTTATTAAACATTTATTGCATCTTCTCAATCCTTGTCTCTAGTCTATTTATTTGTAACTTCATTTTGTTTTCAAGATTTTGGATCATCTTTACAATCATTATTCTGAATTGTTTTTCAGATAGACTCCCTATCTCCTCCTCTTTAGTTTGGTTTGATGGGCATTTGTCATGTTCCTTTACCTGCTGAATATTTCTCTGCCTTTACATTTTGTTTAGATTTCTGTGTTTGGGGTGGCCTTTCTGTAGGCTGGAAGTTTGTGGTTCCTCTTTATGGTGGAGGTTGTTCCCTGTGGGTGGGGTTGGACTAGTGGCTTGTCAAGGTTTCCTGGTTAGGGGAGCTTGCATCTGTTTTCTGCTGGGTGGAGCTGGATCTCTTCTCTCTGGAGTGCAATGAAACGTCCAGTAGTGAGTTTTGGGGTGTTTATGGGTTTGGCATGACTTTGGGCAGCCTGTATTTTAATGCTCAGGGCTGCATTAACATATCCCTGCGCTGCTGGAGAGTTAGTGTGGTATGTCTTGTTCTGGAACTTGTTGGCTCTTGGGTGGAGCTTGGTTTCAGTGTAGGTATGGTGGCTTTTGAATGAGTTCTTGTTGATTAATGTTCCCTGGAATCAAAGTTTTCTGATGATCTCAAGTTTTGGATTTAAGCCCTTTGCCTCTGGCTTTCAGTCTTATTCTTACAGTAGCCTCAAGGCTTCTCCATCCATATAGCACCAATGATAAAATATCTAGGTTAATGGTGAAAAGATTCTCCACAGTGAAGGACACCCCGTGAGGTTCACAGAGTTACATGGAGAAGAGAAGAGGGAGGAGGGAGACATAGGTGACCAGAAAGAGAAGAGAGGGAGTCAAAAGGGGAGAGACCAATCTAGCTAGTAACCAGTTACTTAAATGTTCTTCACAACTTGGAACACTCAGAGAGATTCACAAAGTTAAGTAGAGAAGAGAAGGGGGAGGGAAGAGATAGAGGTGACCTGGAGAAGAAAAGGGAGAGTGAAAAGGGGAGAGAGCAATCAAGCCAGTAATCACATCCCTAAGTGAAAATGGATACTGAAGATTAGATTCTTAAAGGTACAAAATTGATAACAAACACCAAGAAGCAAATATTAAAAATCTAGATTTGATGTTAGATAATATTGTATCTCAAAAATACAATATTAAAAACACAAAAAAATCAATCACAAAAATTATAAATATATATATATATATGAAATTTGCTTTAAGAATAGGGTATTTTTTGGCAAAGTAATAGCAGGTTATAAAAATGAAAATTAAAAGAGTAATAAAGAACTTAAAAATTAAAAAAAAATTAAAAATGATAATAGTAAAAATATATCTAGGAATTTCTCTGGAGCTGTTGTGGGAAATGTGGGGTCAGTTCAGTTTCAGATATTTCCTTGTTCCAGCTTGTACTTCTTCTCAAGGTCTATAGACTCCTCCCAATGCTTAGTCAATGTTAAGTACAGGGTTTTAATCTGTTGCACCTGTCACTTCCAGAGTGGTTCCTCTTCTTTGTTTATTTCAGTTTCCTCTGTTTGCAAGTCTCTTTAGTGTCTAATTTCTTCCCTGACACAAGGGGGTGAAGGTGGTCACTTATTTAGGCTCACTCATTCAGTTGTGTTCTGGGGAGGGAGGAACACTGAAAACAAATATCACTGGCATTTGTGATAAGTACTTGCAGTGTATGGACTACACTGAGTTTGCCCCAGGTCACGGTGGTATGTGCTTTCCCAGCCTACACTGTTCAGGCTCCAGGTTGCTCTGCAAGGGTACTGTCCAAAGCGGATCCTGCATTTCGTGCACTTCCCAGGTCTAAGATGCTGAGGTTCAGGTTCTCAGGCACTCTGCAAGGGCACAGACTCTGTTGGGCATGCATTTTATGCCCTTATTAGGTCCGAGCAGATCAGGCGACCAGGTGCTAGGCGAGCACACTGTTCCAGGTGGGCTGTACATCTTAATCACCTCCCCGGTCCTGGCTGCCCAGTTTCCCGGCTGTGCCGCAAGTGCATCATCTCAGGTGTGCCATGTGTCTCCTCAGGGAGCTGATCTCATACTGTGACCCTCCTGGCAGATGTCAACCGTTTCGGAACTCAGGAAGACTTGGTTAGCAACTGAGAGCCTGCTCGCAGTTTGGTGGAGGATGCCAGTCTCTGGGGCCAAGAAATCCCCTTGTCTTCCAGCTCTGGCTGCTGGCATGCCTGCCTCTCTGCCTCTGGCGTGAGGGAGGTGCCTGTATGCAGCCAGCTAGCTCTCCTTTGGTGTTCACATAATCCTTTGTTCTGTGAGCAGACCAGGCTGTTCATTAGGTTAGTCTTTTGCGGGAAAGTTCTCTCTCTTCTTCTTCTTCTTCTTTTTTTTTCTCTCTCTGTCTATCCCATAGTTTGGGTTGTATCTCACGTTGCTATCTCAGATTGTCCTCAGGGTGTTCAGGCCTGGTCCTTACCCTAAGCATGCAACCTGCGCCTCCCTGCCCGGCCCCTGCTTGCTGGTGGCAGACACAAGTGCCTGGGCTACTTCTCCCCTGGGACTTATGGTTAGGCACTTATTCTGTGGGTTATTTACTAATTTTTAAGAATTTCTCCCAGTTATGTTGTCCTCTGCAATTCCAAATTCCCCACAGACCAGCTGATGAGAGGGCTTCCTTCTGTTTGGAAACCTCCTCCTTTATGACTCCCTCCCCAGGATGGGTTTCTGTCCCTAACTGTTTGTCTCTCTTTTTGTCTTTTATGTTTTGCACTACCTCCTTTTGAAGAGAATGGGCTGACTTTCTAGGTGCCTGGTGTCTTCTGCCAGCGTTCAGAAATTGTTTTGTGGAAGTTGCTCAGCATTCAAATGATCTTTTGATGAATTTGTGGAGGAGAAAGTGGTCTCCCTGTCATATTACTCTGCCATCTTGGGACTGCCCCCACTTTCTCTTTTGAGTCCAGGCTAATAGTCTTTTATGATGCAGTTCTCATACACATTTGCTGGTTTTCTTTTCTTCTTGTAAAGGTTGAATTCTCTGAGAGTTATTTTCTATGTATAATTCTATGATTTGTTTTATTTTTTTTTTGAAGGATAATTGCTTTATAAAATTTTGTTGTTTTCTGCAAAACCTCAACATAAATCAGCCATAGGTATACATAATCCCTGCCTTCTGAAACTCCCTCTCATCTCCCTCCCCATCCCATCCCTCTAGGTTGATACAAAGCCCTGTTTGAGTTTCCCAAGCTATACAGCAAATTCCCATTGGCTATTATTTTACATATCATAATGTAAGTTTCCATGTTACTCTTTCCATATGTCTCACCATCTCCTCCCCTCTTCCCACGTCCACAAGTCTATTTGCTATGTCTGTTTCTCCACTGATGCCCTGTAAATAATTTTTTTGGTACCATTTTTCTAGATTCCATATGCATGCATTAGAATATGATATCTACCTTTTTCTTCCTGACTTATTTCACTCTGTATAATAGGTTCTAGGTTCATCCACCTCATTAGAACTGACTCGAAGGCATTCCTTTTTATGACTGAGTAATATTCCATTGTGTATATGTACCACACTTTCTTTATCCATTCATCTGTTGATGGACATCTAGGTTACTTCCATGTTCTAGCTATTGTAAATAGTGCTGCAATGAACAATGGGATACAAATGTCTTTTTCAAATTTGGCTTCCTCAGAGTATATGCCTAGGAGTGGGATTTCTTGGTCATATGGTAGTTTTACTCCTAGTTTTTTTAAGTAATCTCCGTACCGTTTTCCATCAGAGAAGGCAATGGTACCCCACTCCAGTACTCTTGCCTGGAAAATCCCACGGATGGAGGAGCCTGGTAGGCTGCAGTCCATGGGATCGCTAAGAGTTGGATACAACTGAGCGACTTCACTTTCACTTTTCACTTTCATGCATTGGAGAAGGAAATGGCAACCCACTCCAGTGTTCTTGCCTGGAGAATCCCAGGGACAGGGGAGCCTGGTGGGCTTCCGTCTATGGAGTCACACAGAGTAGGACACGACTGAAGCGACTTAGCAGCAGCAGCAGTAGCAAACCATTTTCCATAGTGGCTGTATCAATTTACATTACCACCAACAGCCCAAGAGTGTTCCCTTTTCTCAGCACCCTCTCCAGCATTTATTGTTTGTAGACGTTTTGATGATGGCCATTCTAACCAGTGTGAGGTGATATCTCATTGTGGTTTTGATTTGCATTTCCTAATAACGAGCGATGTTGAGCATCTTTTCATGTATTTGTTAGCCATCTCTATGTCTTCTTTGGAGAAATGTCTCTTTAGGCCTTTTGCCTTCTTTTTGATTGGGTTGTTTGTTTTTCCGATATTGAATTGTATGAGCTGCTGGTATATTTTGGAAATTAATCCTTTGTCAGTTGTTTCATTTGCTATTATCCTCTCCCATTTTGAGGGTTGGCTTTTCACCTTGCTTAGTTTCCTTTGCTGTGCAAAAGCTTTTAAGTTTAATCAAGGCCCACTTGTTTGCTTTTGTTTTTATTTCCGTTACTCTAGAAGGTGGGTCATAGAGTATCTTGTTTTGATTTATGCCATTGAGTGTTCTGCCTATATTTTCCTCTAAGAGTTTTATAGTTTCTGGTCTTGTATTTAATTTAGGTTTTAATCCATTTTGAGCTTATTTTTGTGTATGCTGTTAGGAAGTGTTCTAATTTCATTCTTTTACATGTAGCTGTCCAGTTTTCCCAGAACCATTTATTGAAGAGGCCATCTTTGTCCCATTGTATATTCTTGCCTTCTGTGTCAAAAATAAGGTACCCATATGTTCATGGGATTATCTCTGGGCTTTCCATCTTATTCCATTTTCTATATTTGTTTTTGTACCAGTGCCATAGTGTCTTAATGACTGTAGCTTTGTAGTATAATCTGAAGTCAGGAAGGTTGATTCCTCCAGCTCCATTCTTCTCTTTCAAGATTGCTTTGGCTGTTAGGTGTCCGTTGTGTTTCCACATGATTTGTGAAGTTTTTTGTTCTAGTTATTTGAAAAGTGTCATTGGTAATTTGATAGGGATCCCATTGAATCTGTAGATTGCATTTGATAGTATAGTAGTTTTCACAATATTGATTCTTCCTACCCAAGAACATGGAATATCTCTACCTGTTTATGTCATCTTTGATTTCTTTCATCATTCTTATAATTTTATGGGTACAGTTCTTTTGTCTCCTTAGATAAGTTTATTCCCAGGTATTTAATTCTCTTGTTTCAATGGTGAATGTGATGGATTTCTTAATTTCTAGTTCTGATTTTTCATTTATATATATATATATATATATATATATATATATATATAAAATCAGTTCAGTTCAGTCACTCAGTTGTGTCCAACTCTTTGCAACCCCATGAATCACAGCACTCCAGGTCTCCCTGTCCATCACCAACTCCTGGAGATCACCAAAATTCATGTGCATTGAGTCACTGATGCCATCCAACCATCTCATCCTCTGTTGTCCCCTTCTCCTCCTGCCCCCAATCCCTCCCATCATCAGGGTCTTTCTAATGAGTCAACTTTTTGCATGAGGTGGCCAAAGTGTGTATATATATATATGCAAGTGATTTCTGAGTATTGATTTTGTATCCTGCAGCTTTGCCAAAACAAGTGATTAGCCCTAGTAATTTTCTGATACTATCATTAGGGTTTCTATGTACAGTATCATGTCATCTGCAAACAGTGAGAGCTTTACTTCTTCTTTTCCAATCTGGATTCCTTTTATTTGTTTTTCTTCTCTGATTGCTGTAGCTAGGACTTCCAGAACTAAGTTGAATAATAGTGGTGAAAGTGATCACCCTTGTCTTGTTCCTGATCTTAGGGGGTATACTTTCAATTTTTAACCATTGAGAATAACGTTTGCTGTAGGTTTATCATATAAGATCTTTACTGCGCTGAGGTAGGTTCCTTCTGTCATCATTTTTTGAAGAGTTTTAATTATAAATGGGTGCCAGAATTTTGTCAAAGGATTTCTCTGCATCTATTGAGATTATCATATGCTTTTATCTTTCAATTTGTTAATATGGTGTATCACATTGATTGATTTGCATATATTTAAGAACACTTGCATTCCTGGAATAAGCCCGATTTGATCATGGTGATGAGGTTTTTGATGTGTTGCTGAATTCTGTTTGCTAAAATTTTGTTGAGGAATTTTACATCTATGTTCATCAGTGATATTGGCCTGTGGTTTTCTTTTTCTGTGTTGTCTTTGACTGGTTTTAGTATCAGGGTGATGGTGACCTCGTAAAATGAGTTTGTAAGTGTTCTTTTCTTTGAAATTTTTTTAAAGAGTTTTAGAAGGATAGGCTCTTTGCTAAATGTTTGACAGGATTCTCCTGTGAAATCAACTGGTCCTGGGCTTTTGTTTTTTGGGGAAATTTTTCATCACAGCTTCATTTCAGTGCTTGTAATTGGGTTGTTCATAATTTTTATTTATTCCTGGTTCAGTCTTGGAAGATTGAAGTATTCTAAGAATTTGACCATTTCTTCCACGTTATCCATTTTGTTGCCATATAGTTGTTCATCATAGCCTCTTATATGCTTTGTATTTCTGCATTGTCTGTTGTAACCTCTCCTATTTCATTTCTAATTTTGTTGATTTGATTCTTCTCTCTTTTGTTCTTGATGAGTCTGTCTAAAAGTTTGTCAATTTTGTTTATCTTCTCAAAGAACCAGCTTTTAATTTTATTAATCTTTACTATTGTTTCTTTCATTTCTTTTTCATTTATTTCTGCTCAGATCATTATCATTTCTTTTCTTCTACTAATTTTGGGTGTTTTTTGTTCTTCTTTTTCTAGTTGTTTTAGGTGTAAAGTTAGGTTGAGTTGTTGTGTTTTCATTGTCATTTGTTTCTAGAAATTTTTTGATTTCCCTCTCTGTTTCTTCAGTAACCTGTTGGTTATTTAGAAATGTGTTGTTTAATCTCCGTGTGTTTGTGTTTCTTACAGTTTTCTTCTTGTAATTGATATCTAGTATCATAACATTGTGGTTGGAGAAGATGCTTGATATTATTTCAATTTTCTTAAATTTACTGAGGTTTGATTTGTGACCCAAGATGTGGTCCATCCTGGAGAATGTTCCATGTGCAATTGAGAAGATGTATTCTTCTGCAATTGGATGGAATGTCCTGAAAACATCATTGAGATTCATCTCATCTAATGTATCATTTAAGACTGGTGTTTCCTTGTTAATTTTCTGTGTTGATGATCTGTCCATTGGTGTAGGTGGGGTGTTAAAGTCTCCTACTATCAGTGTGTTACTGTCAATTTCTCCTTTTATGTATGTTAGTGTTTGTCTTATATATTGAGGTGCTCCTATTATACATTGAGGTGCATTGATATTTAAAATTGTTATGTCTTCCTATTGGATTGATTCCTTGATCATTATGTAATGTTCTTCCTTATCTTTTATAATCTTTATTTTAAGGTCTATTTTGCCTGATATGATGCTGCTCCATCTTTCTTTTGCTTTCCGTTTGCACGGAATATATTTTTCCATCCTCTCACTTTCAGTTTATATGTGTCTTTAGGTCTGAAGTGGGTTTCTTGTAGATAGCATATATGCAGGTCTTGTTTTTGTATCCATTCAACTAGTCTGTGTCTTTTGGTTGGAGTATTTCATCCATTTACATTTAAAGTAATTATTGATATATATGTTACTATTGCCATTTTTTAATTGTTGGTGGGTGGGGGACTGGCGAGTGGAGGCTGTGAGGCCCTGGAGCAGCAAGAGGAGATAACCCACGTTCAAGATCAGGAGTACTGTCTAGTTTTTGCTTGAGCAGCGGTTAAGAGATACCCAATGTCCAAGGTCAGGAGCAGTGGCTGCACTTCACTGGACTGGCCATGTGGAGATACCCCACGTTCAAGGTCAGTGTAAGCCCAGTAAGATGGTAGGCACTGGAGTGACTGGGAGAAGATATCCCATGTCCACGGACAAAGGAGAAGTCCCAGAAAGACAGTAGGAGGGGTGAATTCGTGTTTAGAATCAAACCACATTCCCACCAGAGACACTCAGAGGGCTCAAACAAACCTTGTGCACAGTAGGACCTAGAGACCTGTGTTTGAGCATCTCCTGTGGAGGTACAGATTGGCGGTGGTCTGCCACAGGGACAGGGGATCTGGTTGAAGCAGACTTGGGTATGGCATAAGTCCTCTTGGAGGAGGTCACCATAAAACCTCACCATAGAACTTCCAGAACTTACACAGGACTGAGAAATAGACTCTTGGACTGTACAACAGAACCTTGTGCACTAGGACCCAAGAAAAAGAGCACAACCTCACAAGATACTGTCCCAGACATGCCTGTGGGTGTTGGGGAGACTCCAGTGGAGATGTGGGTCAGTGGTGGCCTGCTCCAGGGTTGAGGGCACAGATTGTAGAAGTACATGCATGGGATCTTTTGAGGGAGGTCACCATCATCTTCATTACCTGCACCATAGTTTCAGTTCAGTTCAGTCACTCAGTCATGTCCAACTCTTTGTGACCCCAAGAATCACAGCATGCCAGGCCTCCCTGTCCATCACTAACTCCCAGAGTCTACTCAAACTCATGTCCATAGAGTTGGTGATGCCATCTGGCCATGTCATCCTCTGCCGTGCCCTTCTCCTCCTTCCCGCAGTTCCTCCCAGCATCAGGGTCTTTTCCATTGAGTCAACTCTTCGCATCAGGTGGCCAAGTATTAGAACTTCAGCTTTAGCATCAGTCCTTCCAATGAACACCCAGGACTTATCTCTTTTAGGATGGACTGGTTACTCTCAAGAGTCTTCTCCAACACCACAGTTCAAAAGCATCAATTCTTCAGCACTCAGCTTTCTTCACAGTCCAACTCTCACATACATACATGACCACTGGAAAAACTATAGCCTTGACTAGACAGACCTTTGTTGGCAAAGTTTGGTCCCAGGTAAAATGCAGGGAGGGAATACAGCTCCACCCATCAACAGAAAATTGTATTAAATATTTACTGAGCATGGCCCCACCCATGAGAACAAGACCAAGTTTCTCCCTCAGTCAGTCTCTCCCATCAGGAATCTTCCATAAGCCTCTTATCCTTTTTCATCAGAAGGCAGACAGTCTGAAAACAACAATCAAAGTAAACTAACCAATCTAATCACATGGACCACACCCTTGTCTAGCTCAATGAAACTAAGAGCCATGTGATATAGGACCACCCAAGACGGATGGGTCACGGTGGAGAGTTCTGACAAAATGTGGTACAGTGGAGAAGGGAATGACAAACCACTTCAGTATTTTTGCCTTGAGAACCCCATGAACAGCAAGAAAAGATAGGACACTGAAAGATTAACTCCCCAGGTCAGTAGGTGTCCAATATGCTACTAGAGATCAGTGGAGAAATAACTACAGAAAGAATAAAGAGATGGAGCCAAACCAAAAACAACACCCAGTTGTGGGTGTGACTGGTGATGGGAGCAAAGCCCAATACTGTAAAGAAAAATATTGCCTAGGAACCTGGAATGTTAGGTCCATGAATCAAGGCAAAATGGAAGTGGTAAAACAGGAGATGGCAAGAGTAAACGTCAATACTTTAGGAATCAGCAAACTTAAATGGACTGGAATAGGTGAATTTACCTCAGATGACCATTATATCTACTACTGTGGGCAGGAATCCCTTAGAAGAAATGGAGTAGCCATCATGGTCAACAAAAGAGTCTGAAACTCAGTACTTGGATGCAACCTCAAAAAAGACATAATGACCTCTGTTTGTTTCCAGGACAAACCATTCAATAATATGGTAAACCAAGTCTATGGCCCTATCAGTAATGTGAAAGAAGTGAAGTTGGACGGTTCTATGAAGACCTATAAGACCTTCGAGAAATAACATCCAAAAGAGATGTCCTTTTCATTATAGGGAATTGGAATGCAAAAGTGGGAAGTCAGGAAACACCTGGAATAACAGGCAAATTTGCCTTGGAGTACAGAATGAAGCAGGGCAAAGGCTAATAGAGTTTTGCCAAGAGAACACACTGGTCATATCAAACACCCTCTTCCAACAACACAGGAGAAGACTCTACACATGGACATCACCAGATGGTCAACACCGAAATCAGATTGATAATATTCTTTGCAGCCAAAGATGGAAAAGCTCTATACAGTCAACAAAATCAAGACTGGGAACTGACTGTGGCTTAGATGATGAACTCCTTATTGCCGAATTTAGACTTAAACTGAAGAAAGAAGGAAGAACCACGAGACCATTCAGGTATGACCTAAAGCAATTCCCTTATGATTTTGCAGTGCAAGTGAGAAATAGATTTAAGGGACTAGATCTTATAGACAGAGTGCCTGAAGAATTATGGATGGAGGTTTGTGACATTGTACAGGAGACAGAGAGCAAGACAATACCCAAGAAAAAGAAATGAAAAATAAAAGAAAAAAAGGCTGTCTGAGGAAGCCTTACAAATATCTGTGAAAAGAAGACAAGCAAAAAGCAAAGGAGAAAATTAAAGAAATACCGTTTGAATGTAGAGTTCCAAAGAATAGCAAGGAGAGATAAGAAAGCCTTCCTCAGTGATCAATGCAAAGAAATAAAGGAAAACAATAGAATGGAAAAGCCTAGAGATCTCTTCAAGAAACTTAGAGATACCAAGGGACTATTTCATGCAAAATGGGCTCAGTAAAGGATATAAATGGTATGGACCTAACAGAAGCAGAAGATATTAAGAAGAGGTGGCAAGAATACACAGAAGAATTATACAAAAAACATCATAATGACCCAGATAATCACAATTGTGTGATCACTCACATAACGCCAGATATCCTGGAATGTGAAGTCAAGTGGGAATTAGGAAGCATCACTCTGAACAAAAGCTAGTGGAGGTGATGGAATTCCAGCTGAGCTATTTCAAATCCTAAAAGATGATGCTGTGAAAGTGCTGCACTCAATATGCCAGCAAATTTGGAATACTCAGCAGTAACCACAGTGCTCACAAACATCAGTTTTTATTCCATTGAAGAAAGGCAATGTAAAATAATGTTCAAACTACTGCACAATTGTATTGATCTCACACGCTAGTAAAGTAATGCTCAAAATTTTCCAAGCCAGGCTTCAAGAATACCTCAACCGTGAATTTCCAGATGTTCAAGCTGGTTTTAGAAAAGGCAGAAGAACCAGAGATCAAATTGCCAACATCCACTGGATCATTAGAAAAGCAAGAGAGTTCCAGAAAAACATTTATTTCTGCTTTATTGACTATGCCAAATCCTTTGACTGTTTGGATCACAATAAATTGTGAAAAATTCTTCAGGAGATGGGAATACCAGACCACCTGACCTGCCTCTTGAGAAATCTGTATGCAGATCAGGAAGTGACAGTTAGAACTGGACATGGATCAATAGAGTGGTTCCAAATAGGAAAGGAGTAAATCAAGTCTGTATATTGTCACTGTGCTTATTATCTTGTGTGCAGAGTATATAGTGAGAAACACTTGCCTGGATGAAGCACAAGCTGGAATCAAGATTGCTGGGAGAAATATCAATAACCTCAGATATGCAGATGATACCACCCTTATGGCAAAAAGTGAAGAAGAATTAAAGAGACTCTTGATGAAAGTACAAGTGGAGGTTGAAAAAGTTGGCTTAACATTCAACATTCAGAAAGGAAAGATCGTGGCATCAGGTCCCATCACTTCATGGCAAAAGATGGGGAAACAGTGAAAACAGTGGAATACTTTATTTTGGGGGGCTCCAAATCACTGTGGATGGTGACTTCAGCCATGAAATAAAAAGACGTTTACTCCTTGGAATAAAAGTTACAACCAACCTAGACAGCATATTAAAAGGCAGAGACATTACTTTACCAACAAAGGTTTGTCTAGTCAAGGGTATGCTTTTCCCAGTGGTCATGTATGGATATAAGAGTTGGAGTATAAAGAAAGCTGAACACCGAAGAATTGATGCGTTTGAACTGTGATATTCAAGAAGACTCCTGAGAGTCCCTTGGACTGCAACAAGATCCATCCTATTCATCCTAAAGGAAAACAGTCCTGAGTATTCATCGAAAGGACTGATTTTGAAGCTGAAACTCCAATATTTTGGCCACCTGATATGAAAAGCTGACTCATTTGAGAAGTCTGATCTTGGAATGATTGAAGGCAGGAGGAAAAGAGGATGACAGAGGATGAGATGGATGTATGACATCATTGACTCAATGGGCATGAGTTTGAGTAAACTCCAGGAGTTAGTGATGGACAGGGAAGCCTGGCATGCTGTAGTCCATGGTGTTGCAAAGATTCGGACACGACTGAATAATTGAACTGAAACTGAAACTCAAATGTTTGGATTTTATTGTTTCAATCTTTTTTATTCTCTTGTATTTCTTAACTACATAAGTGTGTAAAATATGTGTTGCAAAGCTGGTTTTGTGGTACTGAATTCTCTTAACTTTTTCTTGTCTGAAAAGCTTTTAATTTCTCCATCCATTTTGAATGAGATCCTTGCTGGGTACAATAATCTTGGTTGTAGTTTTTCCCTTCAGTACTTTAAACATATCCTATCATTCTCTTCTGGCCTGCAGAGTTTCTGCTGAAAGATCAGCTGTTACGTATTTGGGGGGTCCCTAGCATGTTTCTTGTTGCTTTTACTTTGCTGATTTTAATATTTTTTCTTTGTGTTTAGCCTTTGTCAGTTTGATTTCTATGTGTCTTGACCTGTTTCTCGTTCGGTTTATCCTGTATGGGACTGTTTGTTCCTCTTGGACTTGATTGACTATTTCTTTTTCCATATTGGGGAAATTTTCAACTATGAGCTCTTCAAAAATTTTCTCATACCCTTTCTTTTTCTCTTCTTCTTCTGGGACCCCTATAATTCAAATGTTGGTGCATTTGATATTGTCCCAGGGGTCTCTGAGACTACCCTCAATTCTTTTCATTCTTTTTACTTTATTCTGCTCTTCAGAAGTTATTTCCTACATTTTATCTTCCAGCTCATGATTCATTCTTCTTCTTCAAATATTCTGCTATTGATTCCTTCTAGAGTATTTTAATTTCATTAATTGTGTTGTATGTCTCTTCATGTTTATTTTTTAATTCTTCTAGGTCTTTTTTAATTGATCCTTGAATTTTCTGCATTTAGTTTTCAAGTTTTTTTTTTTTTTTTATCATTTCTACTATCATTATTCTGAATTCTTTTTCAAGTAGTTTACCTATTTCCTCTTCATTTGTTTGGACTTTTGTGTTTCTAGTTTTTTCCCTTCATTTGTGTAGTATTTCTCTGCCTTTTCATTATATATTTTTTAACTTATTGTGTTTGAGGTCTCATTTTCCTAGGCTTCTAGGTTGAATTTATTCTTCTTTTTTTTTCCTGCCCTCCTAAGGTTGGTCCAGTGGCTTGTGGAAGCTAGTATAAGGTGTCATTTGTGCTTAATTTTTGCTTGTTTGTTTCTCCTCTTATGGGAAGGCTGAGTGAGGTGGTAATCCTATGTGCTGATGATTGGGTTTGTATTTTTTTTGTTTGTTTGTTGTTTAGAAGAGGCATTCTGCACAGGGTGCTACTGGCGTATGGGTATTGCCAGGTCTTGTATTCCAGTGCTTTCCTTTGTGTGAGTTCTCAATATTTGATACTCCATCAGGTTAGTTCTCTGGTAGTCTAGGGTCTTGAAGTCAGTGGTCCCACTCCAAAGTCTCACAGCTTGATCTCTTGTCAGGAGTGAAGATTCTACAAATTTTTTTTTTTTGCTTTGTTTTGTTTTTTTATGGCATTAAGTGAGACTAAATCAAATATCCAGAAAGAAAAAACCAAAGATGAACCCCAGACAAATGGCAGTTGCAAAATCAGGCAAATAATAATTAAAATAATGGAACATACACATATACATATACACCCATAAGCAAAGTTGAAATATTCCAACAATCATAAAGTACCATAGATTGACTTGGGAAACGAAGGAAATCAAAAATCATATTTACCAATTAAGACCAAAACTTACTATAGCACAAACTGGAAAATAAAACTCAAGCAAGGTGCCAAGTAGGGAATAAAACAATGTAAACATATCTAACAAATATATTGAGAGGAAATTTAAGAAAGAAAAGGGAGAAAGAATAGATATGCAAATTTAAATAGTGATAGATGAAGAAGATTTATATACAAAGGGTTAACTGCAAGGGGAAAAGATTAGTAGGAAAAGCAAACAAAGGGATAAAAGTAGAGGAAAATATAATAGATTAAAAAAATTAGAAGTTAAAATTATAAAAAAGAGGAAAGGAAAAAAAGGAAGAAGAAAGAAAAAAGGGGGTTGCAAAAAGGGAAAATTCCACAGAACTGCAAAAGCCCAAAACTGCAAAAGATGAAGAGGTTTATAATCACAATCAAAAGTGTGACTGAATATACACATATGTATATACACCCATAATCAAAATCAAAACAGTCCAACAAAAATAATGTACAATAGATTGATCCCGTGAACAAAGGGAACCAAAAATTATGTCTACCAGAAGTAAACTAACTAAAGCACAAACTGGAAAACAAAACTAAAGCAAGGTGCCAATTGGAGAATAAAGCAATGAAAATAAAACTAACTGATATGTTGAGAGGAAAAGAAAGAAAGAAAAGAAAGAATAGATATGCAAAGTTAAATAAAGGTTGATAAAGAAGACTTATATATATTAAAGATTAACTGCAAGAGGAAAAAAACAGTAGGAAAAGCAAATAAAGGAATAAATGTAGAGAAAATAATAATAGGTTTAAAAAATTAAAAATTAAAATTAAAAAAAAAGAGAAAAGTAAAAGGAAAACTCCCCAGAACTGAAAAAGCCCAATGTAGAGGCAGAGGTTTGTAACAACAATAAAAAATGTGACTGACCAAAAAAAAAAAAGAGAGAGAGAAAAGAGAGAAAAAAAAAAATGCTCAAAAGCTGAATAGATTTCCAAGTGCCAATAAAATCGACAACTACAACAGAGGGGGCAAGAAAAGGAAAAAAAAAAAAAAATCCAAAAGAATCTACAGAACAAGTCAAAACATAAGAATAATAAATGTTTTTGTTGAGTCACTGCTGTCAGAGACCTTTCCCTTGCTTGGAGTCACAGTCCACTTCACCTCCCTTGGATGCTCTCTAACACTGTGCTGATCCTTGGGCCTGCTGTGGGCAGCTCAGATTCTAATCTGGTCCTACTCCTGTGTGTTCTTCCCTTCAACATCCACAGCTATCAGAACTAGTGTGTTTTCTTTTTTGGGGGCTCTCAATGACCTTTTATATATTTCATAGACACAGAGTCTGCCAAGTTGATTGTGTTGATATAACCTTCAGCTTGAATAGCAGGTGGGAGGGTTTGGGTCTTATTCCTTAGTCACACTGCTCCTGGGTTTCAACTGTGGTTTTATTTCCAGCTCTCCATGTGGGTCCTCCACTGGGGTTTGTTCCTGAAGCTGTCCTGGAGGACTTGGGTTGACCCTGTGAGGGTCAGGTGTGGAGATGGTGCAGCTGCTTGGATCACAGGGGTTCTGGCAGCACCAGGTACTCAGGGCAGTTGGTAGCTAAGGCAGCAAGAAAAATAGTGCTATAGAAGGGTATTGCAACCAGTATTGGCCAATGTGCTCAGTATTCTTGCGTGGAGAACCCCCCTCCCTGACAGAGAAGCCTGGTAGTGCACAGTCTAAAAGGCTGCAAAGAGTCAGACACTACTAAAGTAACCCTGCGCACATAGGTCCAAGACATTTTTGCCTGTGGCAGCTCTGCCCCAAAGAGAGTTGAGTGTGAAGGTGGCATGGCTGCTTGGCTTGTGGGGACCCTGGCAGTGTCAAGTGTGCAGGGACATGGACTGCTGCAGGAGTTATGTCCCTATCACACTCTTTTTTCGAGCCTCTTGTAGCTGGCGATCAGAAGGCCTCTTTGGCTAGTCTTTCTCTGTAGCTCCACCCATTCAGGCACTTAGAGTGTTTCCTTGCCTGGGGTACTTCTCTGTAGTTCGGTGCATCAGTCACTTAATGAAGCACCCTGGGTAGGGTCCCACACTGTACTTCAGTGTGTCAGGCATTTGATGGGCCAGCCTCTCTATATTTCAGCTGCCAATGTGGGCGTGTGGGAGGAGAGAGGCTATGGTGATGACTCTACCCCCTATGCAGGACTCAGCAGTATCGCCTTGCTTCCATGGCTGCCCAGCTTTCCTCCACAGGCATTCCCCACCATAATCTCCTTCTCCATATCCCCTCAATCTGTCTCTCTGCAGTCAACAGCAGCCCTCACCCAGGGACTGCTCCAAAACCCCTAAACTAGAGTTCCCAGCCACTGCGCCTTCCAGGGGAATCTGCGTCCCTGTCTGGGTATGGCTGGGGCAAGGACTGTCTGATTCTCATTCCAGTTCAGTTCAGTTCAGTCACTCAATCGTGTCCGACTCTTTGTGACCCCATGAATCACAGCACGCCAGGCCTCCCTGTCCATCACCAACTCCCAGAGTTCACTCAGACTCACGTCCATTGAGTCAGTGATGCCATCCAGCCATCTCATCTTCTGTCGTCCCCTTCTCCTCCTGTCCCCAATCCCTCCCAGCATCAGGGTCCTTTCCAATGAGTCAACTCTTCGCATCAGGTGGCCAAAGTACTGGAATTTCAGCTTTAGCATCATTCCTTCCAAAGAAATCCCAGGGCTGATCTCGTTCAGAATGGACTGTTTGGATCTCCTTGCAGTCCAAGGGACTCTCAAGAGTCTTCTCCAACACCACAGTTCCAAAGCATCAATTCTTCAGTGCTCAGCCTTCTTCACAGTCCAACGCTCAGATCCATACATGACCCCAGGAAAAACCATAGCCTTGACTGCTGCTGCTGCTAAGTCGCTTCAGTTGTGTCCGACTCTGTGCGACCCCATAGATGGCAGCCCACCAGGCTCCCCCGTCCCTGGGATTCTCCAGGCAAGAACACTGCCATTTCCTTCTCCAATGCATGAAAGTGAAAAGGGAAAGTGAAGTTGCTCAGTCATGTCCGACTCTTAGTGACCCCATGGACTGCAGCCTACCAGGCTCCTCTGTCCATGGGATTTTCCAGGCTAAGAGTACTGGAGTGGGGTGCCATTGCCTTCTCCGTAGCCTTGACTAGATGGACCTTTGTTGGCAAAGTAATGTCTCTGCTTTTGAATATGCTACCTAGGTTCGTCATAACTTTCCTTCCGAGGAGTAAGCGTCTTTTAATTTCATGGCTGCAGTCACCATCTGCAGTGATTTTGGAGCCAAAAAAAAAATAAAGTCTAACACTGTTTCCACTGTTTCCCCATATATTTCCCATGAAGTGATGGGACCAGATGCCATGATGTTAGTTTTCTGAATGTTGAGCTTTAAGCCAACTTTTTCACTCTCCACTTTCACTTTCATCAAGAGGCTTTTGAGTTCCTCTTCACTTTCTGCCATAAGGGTGGTGTCATCTGCATATCTGAGGTTACTGATATTTCGCCCCGCAATCTTGATTCCAGCTTGTGTTTCTTCCAGCCCAGCATTTCTCATGATGTACACTGCATATAAGTTAAATAAGCAGGGTGACAATATACAGCCTTGATGTACTGCTTTTCCTATTTGGAACCAGTCTGTTCTTCCATGTCCAGTTCTAACTGTTGCTTCTTGACCTGCATACAAATTTCTCAGAGGCAGATCAGATGTTCTGGTATTCCCATCTCTTTCAGAAATCCACAGTTTATGGTGATCCACACAGTCAAAGGCTTTGGCATAGTCAATAAAGCAGAAATAGATGTTTTTCTGGAACTCTCTTGCTTTTTCCATGATCCAGCGGATGTTGGCAATTTGATCTCTGGTTCCTCTGCCTTTTCTGAAACCAGCTTGAACATCAGGAAGTTCACGGTTCACATATTGCTGAAGCCTGGCTTGGAGAATTTTGAGTATTTCTTTACTAGCATGTGAGATGAGTGCAATTGTGCAGTCGTTTGAGCATTTTTTGGCATTGCCTTTCTTTGGGATTGGAATGAAAACTGACCTTTTGCAGTCCTGTGGCCATTGCTGAGTTTTCCAAATTTGCTGGCATATTGAGTGCAGCACTTTCACAGCATCATCTTTCAGGATTTGAAATAGCTCAACTGGAATTCCATCACCTCCACTAGCTTTGTTTGTAGTGATGCTTTCTAAAGCCCACTTGACTTCACATTCCAGGATGTCTGGCTCTAGGTTAGTCATCACACCATCATGATTATCTGGGTCGTGAAGATCTTTTTTGTACAGTTCTTCTGTGTATTCTTGCCATCTCTTCTTAATATCTTCTGTTTCTTTTAGGTCCATACCATTTCTGTCCTTTATCGAGCCCATCTTTGCATGAAATGTTCCCTTGGTATCTCTCATTTTCTTAATGCGATCTCTAGTCTTTCCCATCCTGTTGTTTTCCTCTATTTCTTTGCATTGATTGCTGAAGAAGGCTTTCTTATCTCTTCTTGCTATTCTTTGAAACTCTGCATTCAGAGTTTTCTTTTCTCCTTTGCTTTTCACTTCTCTTCTTTTCACAGCTATTTGTAAGGCCTCCCCAGACAGCCATTTTGCTTTATTGCATTTCTTTTCCATGGGGATGGTCTTGATCCCTGTCTCTGTACAATGTCACGAACCTCATTCCATAGTTCATCAGGCACTCTATCTATCAGATCTAGGCCCTTAAATCTATTTCTCACTTCCACTGTACAATCATAAGGGATTTGCTTTAGGTTATACCTGAATGGTCTAGTGGCTTTCCCTACTTTCTTCAATTTAAGTCTGAATTTGGCAATAAGGAGGTCATGGTCTGAGCCACAGTCAGCTCCTGGTTTTGTTTTTGCTGACTGTATAGAACGTCTCCATCTTTGGCTGCAAAGAATATAATCAATCTGATTTCAATGTTGACCATCTGGTGATGTCCATGTATAGAGTCTTCTCTTGTGTTGTTGGAAGAGGGTGTTTGCTATGACCAATGCATTTTCTTGGCAAAACTCTATTAGTCTTTGCCCTGCTTCATTCCATATTCCAAGGCCAAATTTGCCTGTCACTCCAGGTGTTTCTTGACTTCCTACTTTTGTATTCCAGTCCCCTATAATGAAAAGGACATCTTTTTTGGATGTTAGTTCTAAAAGGTCTTGTAGGTATTCATAGAACCATTCAACTTTAGCTTCTTCAGCGTTACTGGTTGGGACATAGACTTGGATTACTGTGATATTGAATGGTTTGCCTAACTCTAATATATAATATGCTTAAATCTAGTTATTTTATTATTACATTTACTGCAGATGTCTCAAAGGTAAATCTCACTGTTTAATATCATCTCTCAAGCTAGCCATTAAATATGCCCTTTCAGTTGAATGAATATATGAAAACTACTTCCATTGCTTACAAACTCATAGGTTTTTCCTTTAGAACACAACATTCCTTACAAAAGCTTCTCAGTTGTTTCTGATGTTACCATTCTTTTCTTTAGCAACTCGTTCCTATTAGGAATTTAGTAATTTGGGGATGTCATGAAAACTTTAATTAATTATTCCAGTGTTGTACATAACAGTGTTTCAAAGGTTTTGATAAAAAATCATTTATAATGGTTCAGTTCCATTCAGTTGCTCAGTCGTGTCTGACTCTTTGTGACCCCATGGACTGCAGGATGTCAGGCCTCCCTGTCCATCACCAATTCCCAGAGTTTAGCCAAACTCTTATCCATTGAGTTGGTGATACCATCCAATCATTTCATCCTCTGTAGTCCCCTTTTCCTCCCTCCCTCAATCTTTCCAATCATCAGGATCTTTCAAATGATGCTCTTCGCATCAGGTGGCTAAAGTATTGGAGTTTCAGCTTCAACATCAGTCTTTTGAATGAACACCCTGGACTGATATCCTTTAGAATGGACTGGTTGGATCTCTTTGGGGTCCAAAGGACTCTCAAGAGTCTTCTCTAATATCACAGTTCAAAACAATCAATTCTTCATTGCTCAGCTTTCTTTATAGTCCAACTCTCATATCCATACCTGTCCACTGTAAAAAACCATAACCTTAACTAGACAGACCTTTGTTGACAAAGTAATATCTCTGCTTTTGAATATGCTATCTAGGTTGGTCATAACTTTCCTTCCAAGGAGTAAGCGTCTTTTAATTTGATGGCTGTAATCAGCATCTGCAGTGATTTTGGAGCCCCCAAAAATAAAGTCAGCCAGTTTCCTGTTTTCCCATCTATTTGCCATAAGTGATGGGACCGGATGCCATGATCTTAGTTTTCTGAATGTTGAGCTTTAAGCCAACTTTTTCACTCTCCTCTTTCACTTTCATCAAGAGTCTCTTTAGTTCTTCTTCACTTTCTGCCATAAGGGGGGTGTCATTTGCATATCTGAGGTTATTGATGTTTCTCCAGGCAATCTGGATTCCAGCTTGTGCTTCATCCACTCCAGCATTTCTCATGATGCACTCTGCATATAAGTTAAATAAACAGGGTGACAATATACAGCCTTGACATACTTTTTTTTCTCTTTGGAACCAGTCTGTTGTTCCATGTCCAGTTCTAACTGTTGTTTCCTGACCTGCACACAGATTTCTCAAGAGGCAGGTCAGGTGGTCTGGTATCCTCATCTCTTTCAGAATTTTCCACAGTTTTTTGTGATCCACACAGTCAAAGGCTTTGGCATAGTCAATAAAGCAGAAATAGATGCTTTTCTGGAACTCTCTTGCTTTTTTGATGATCCAGCAGATGTTGGCAATTAGATCTCTGGTTCCTCTGTCTTTTCTAAAACCAGCTTGAACATCTGAAAGTTCACGGTTCATGCATTGCTGAAGCCTGGCTTGGAGAATTTTGAGCATTACTTTGCTAGCATGTGAGATGAGTGCAATTGTGCGGTAGTTTGAGCAATTTTTGGCATTGCATTTCTTTGGGATTGGAATGAAAACTGACCTCTTCCAGTCCTGTGGCCACTGCTGAGTTTTCCAAGTTTGCTGGCATATTGAGTGCAGCACGTTCACAGCATCATCTTTCAGGATTTGAATAGCTCAACTGAAATTCCATCACCTCCACTACCTTTGTTCATAGTGATGGTTTCTAAGGCCCACTTGACTTCACATTCCAGGATGTCTGGCTCTAGGTGAGTGATCACACCATTATGATTACCTGGATCATGAAGATATTTTTTGTATAGTTCTTCTGTGTATTCTTGCTATCTCTTCTTAATATCTTCTTCTTCTGTTAGGTCCATACCTTTTCTGTCCTTTACTGAGCCCATCTTTGCATGAAATTTTCCCTTGGTATCTCTGATTTTCTCGAAGGGATCTCTAATTTTTTCCATTCTAGTGTTTTCCTTTATATCCTTGCACTAATCAGTGAGAAGGCTTTCTTATCTCTCCTTTGTATTCTTTGGAACTTTGCATTCAAATGGGTATTTCTTTCCTTTTCTCCTTTGCTTTTTGCTTGTCTTCTTTTCACAGCTATCTGTAAGGCCTCCTCAGACAGCCATTTTGCCTTTTTCCACTTCTTTTGCGGATTGTCTTGCTCCCTGTCTTCTGTACAATGTCTGCCCTCTGATGCCCTCTCTCAGCACCTACTGTCTTATTAACTTCTCTCTTACTTTGGATATGGTGTATCTCTTTATGGCTACTCCAGCAAAGCACAGCCACTGCTCCCTACCTTGGACATGGGGTATATCCTCTCTACTGCAACCCCTGACCTTGGATGTGGGGTAGCTCCTCTCAGCTGTTTGTGGGTCTAGCACTGTGGAGCCACCACTCTCTGCTCAATAATTATTTTCTAGAGTAATTTTAAGATGATTTGTGTACATAAATGAAACTATATTTTCTTCACAGGATTTATAATATCTCTCCCTTAATTCCCTGCCATTTTTAGTCTACTGAATATCTGTTTTTCAGACTTTTTACCCCCTGGGGACTTCTATCTTGATACTGCTTGTAGCCTTCCATCACTATTGACACTCTCACCTTGGACACTGAGAATCAGTATTTACCCCACCTTTCTGTTTGAAATTCTGCTCATGCTTGGTTTCAATGATTTTACTTTCTCCTGTTTCTCATTCTAGCTCTAAAATTGTGTGTCTTCCCCCACTGGTACCTTCCATCTGCAGTACTTTGTCTTAAATAGCATGGAAAACCATTTAATAGAGATTATTTATATTTGTGGATTTAGGATCTGTGATTTTAATCATAAGTAATTGACACAGATCTCTATGAATTTTAATTATTTGTAATTTTTAGTGAGGTGCCTTTCTGTTCTACCTGCTTTCTTGAAAATATTATTTTCCTAAATCTTTGTCTTCCTGCTCCATATAAAGCCTACTCAACAACCAGTTTCAAGAAAATATATTTATCTTCTTGAAATTTTCATTTGTACTTTGCCTGAATTTGAACCTGATACCTTCTTATACTTAATCTTTTTACTTTATCTCAGAGTACATTTATAATTTTTTCCCTAATTGCAGGGTGTTATCATATTTAAAGGTCCTTTTTGAAAATTATTGTTCTGAGTACTCAATTCAATAAACCTTTTCTTTCTGTTGGTTAATTATGGAAAATTTATCTTGTTTTACACTTAGTTTTAAGTAATGCCACGTATTACTCTGTTCTGTTCTATAGGAAGCTTTGTTTGGTTAGATATGATGTATTTTAAAAATTTTTAATTCTGTTTTCTCTTTTATCCATTTTTGCCTATTCAAATATTGAGAGATTTTATCAACCTGTCTTTAATTATTTTGTTACTGCTATTTTATTTTTTTACTTCTCAGGAACAGTTTTATGTTTTCTAAGTGTTTATGGTTTTTTAGTAAGTTGTGTGTTTTTTTTTTTTTCCTCCCCCATGGATGCAAGTGTTCCTCATCGCTGTGGTTGTATTTATAATTTATTTAATGTTATCCTGTTTTATCTCTGTTTCTACTAGCTTTTTTCTTCCTGTTTGTTTTCTTCTTTGTCTTCCATGTTTAGGCTTCTTTCACACGCTATACATAAGAATAAAGAGATCATTTCTGGCATAGGACTCATAGGATGCTTCAGAACAAAATTTTATTGACAATTAGAAGAAAAACAAATCTAAAAAAAAAAAAAAATTAAAAGGAATGAAGAATCCAGAGTGATAAGTCTGAAAAATGCTGCTTTTTCCTCCTAAGGTTCTGATGATTTTGAAAGTGGTTTTACCAAGTTGAACAGTACTTTCAACCTTCTCAGGGAGCTGAAGGATCAAATGTTAAAGAATGCAATCTGCCAGAAAGAGGTTTCTGTATTCACTTAGGCTTAGTGTTCAGATTCCAAAGGCCAACATCTTGAGATGGAGGGAAGATACGAAATGCATAAACTTACATGAATTGTAGCCCAAACATGAATTCTTTAAATTATTGAATGCAAACAGTATTAATAGATTTGATATTTCTATGGCCTTGCTACTGTTAAGTTGCTTCAGTTGTGTCTGACTCTGTGTGACCCTGTAGATGGCAGCCTGCCAGGCTCCCCTGCCCTGGGATTCTCCAGGCAAGAACACTGGAGTGGGTTGCCATTTCCTTCTCCAATGCATGAAAGTGAAAAGAGAAAGTGAAGTTGCTCAGTCATGCCCGACTCTTAGAGACCCCATGGACTGCAGCCTACCAGGCTTCTCCATCCATGAGATTTTCCAGGCAAGAGTACTGGAGTGGGGTGCCATTGCCTTCTCTGTCTAGGGCCTTAAGCCTAGCCAATTAAAAAAGGAAAATTTATCTCAGGAAAATAATATTATCTGTAAGTGTATAACATAGACTCTATAGTTTTTCATATGGAAAGTATAGAATCTGGTAAGAAAGAAGCTAAATGAAACATTGAATTATTGAAAAATGAGAAGATAATAGGAATAGCAGCACTAAAATTTAAGTAACAGATGTTAATCTTTAAGTTTACTATCAAAATATTATAAAATATAGAACTAAATTTGATAACAGTGAAAATTTTCAGAAGATCAAAACTGTCTTGTAATCATTTAAGCAATCATTTTTTTTTACTTAAGTACTCACAAAGAAAGTGAGTATCTTCAGGCCTGGATGGACCCACTAGTGAATTACATTAAACAGTTATGAAATAATGCCAATGTTGTAAAAATTCATCCAGAGAACATAAAATGAAGAAATATTCCCATTGCATTTTATGAGGCCACTATAACACTAACACTGAAACTTAACAAGAATTATAAGAAAGGTAATTTACAGAAAATTTTCATGATTATATGTATAAAAATTAATAAGTATTGTAAACTGAGTCTAATGTGACTATTGTAAAAACAACCAAATATTATCAATTACCATGGAGACTGAGACAGAACTGTGCTTGAGTGTCTCCTGAGAAGACAGAAAACTAACCAATCTGTTCTCATGGATGACTACCTTCTCTAACAGTGAAACTATGAGCCATGCTTTATAGATGGACGGGTCATGGTGGAGAGTTCTGACAAAATGTGGTCCACTGGAGAAGGGAATGGCAAAGCAATTCAGGATTCTTGCCCTGAGAACCCCATGAACAGTAATAAAAAGCAAAAAGATAGGACAATGAAAGATGAACTCCCCAGGTCAGTAAGTGCCCAATATGCTACTGGAGATCAGCGGAGAAATAATTCCAGAAAAAAATGAAGAGATGGAGCCAGAGCAAAAACAACACCCATTTGCACATGTGACTGGTGATAGAAATAAAGTGTGATACTGTAAAGAGCAATATTGCATAGGAATCTGGAATGTTAGGTCCAGAAATCAAGGCAAATTGGAAGTGGTCAAATAGAAGATGGCAAGAGTGAACATTGACATTTTAGGAATCAGCAAACTAAAATGGGCTGGAATGGGTGTATTTACCTCAGATGACCATTATATCTACTACTGTGGGCAAGAATCCCTAGGAAGAAATGGAGTAGCCATCGTGGTCAACAAAAGAGTCCGAAACGCAGTACTTGGATGCAATCTCAAAAATGACAGAATGATCTCTGTTTGTTTCCAGGGCAAACCATTCAATACCACAGTAATCCAAGTCTATGCCCCAACCAGTAATGCTGAAGAAGCTAAGTTGAACCTTTCTACGAAGACCTACAAAACCTTTTAGAACTAACACACACAAAAAGATGTCCTTTTAATTATAGGGGACTGGAATGCAAAAGCAGGAAGTCAAAAAATACATGGAGTAACAGGAAAATTTGGCCTTGGAGTGAAGAATGAAGCAGGGCAAAGGCTGCTAGAGTCTTTCCAAGAGAATGCACTGGTCATAGCAAACACCCTCTTCCAACAACAAAAGAGAAGACTCTATACATGGACATAAACAGAAGGTCATTAACGAAATGAGATTGATTATATTCTTTGCAGTCAAAGATGAAGAAGCTCTATACAGTCATCAAAAACAAGGCCAGGAGTTGATGGTGGCTCAGATCATGAACTCCTTATTGCCAAATTCAGACTTAATTGAAGAAAGTAGGGAAAACCACTAGAACATGCAGGTATGACTTAAATCAAATCCCTAAAGATTACACAGTGGAAGTGACAAATGGATTCAAGAGATTAGATCTGATAGACAGAGTGCCTGAAGAACTATGGACAGAGGTTCGTGACACTGTATAGAGGGCAGTGATCAAGGCCATGCACAAGAAAAAGAAATGCAAATAGGCAAAATGGTTGTCTGAGGAGGCCTTACAAATAGTTGTGAAAAGAGAAGCCAAAGGCAAAGAGAAAAGGAAAAATATACCCATTTGAATGCAGAGTTCCAAGAATGGCAAGGAGAGATACAGAAGGCTTCCTTAGTGTTCAGTACAAAGAAATAGAGGAAAACAATAGAATGAGAAAGACTAGAGATCTCTTCAAGAAAATCAGAGATACCATGCATTAGATACTTCATGCAAAAGTGAAGTGAAGTGAAGTCACTCGGTCATGTCCAACTCTTTGCAACTCCATAGACTATAGCCCACCAGGCTCCTCTATTCATGAGATTCTCCAGGCAAGAATACTGGAGTGGGTTGCCATTTCCTTCTCCAGGGGATCTTCCCAACCCAGGGATCGAACCTTGGTCTCCTGCATTGCAGGCAGACGCTTTACCCTCTGGCCCACCAAAGATGGGCACAATAAAGGACAGAAATAGTATGGACCTAACAGAAGCAGAAGATATTAAGAAGAGGTGGCAAGAATACACGGAAGAACTATACAAAAAAGATCTTCATGACCCAGATAACCACGATAGTGTGATCACTCACCTAAAGCCAGACATCCTGGAATGTGAAGTCAAGTGGGCCTTAAGAAGCATCACTATGAACAAAGCTAGTGGAGGTGATGGAATTCCTGTTGAGCTATTTCGAGTCCTAAATGATGATGCTGTGAAAGTGATGTACTCAATATGCCAGCAAATTTGGAATACTCAGTGGTGGCCACAGGATTTGAAAAGGTCAGTTTTCATTCCAATCCCAAAGAAAGACAATGCCAAAGAACGTTCAAACTACCACACAATTGC
Organism: Bubalus bubalis; assembly: GCF_019923935.1. Classification (NCBI taxonomy): domain Eukaryota; kingdom Metazoa; phylum Chordata; class Mammalia; order Artiodactyla; family Bovidae; genus Bubalus; species Bubalus bubalis. The sequence continues at coordinate 76,908,039 of NC_059157.1, read as the reverse complement.
ACGTCTCACCCACCAGCACAGTAACGCTCAAAATTCCAAGCCAGGCTTCAACAGTACATGAACTGTGAACTTGCAGATGTTCAAGCTGGTTTTAGAAAAGGCAGAGGAACCAGAGATCAAATTGCCAACATCTGTCAAAAAAACAAGAGAGTTCCAGAAAACATCTACTTCTGCATTGTTGATTGCACCAAAGCCTTTGACTGTGTTGCTCACAATAAACTGGAAAATTCTTCAAGAGATGGGAATAAAAGACCATCTGACCTGCCTCCTGAGAAATGTGTATGCAGGTTAAAAAGCAACAGTTAGAACTGGACATGGAACAACAGACTGGTTCCAAATAGGAAAAGGAGTACGTCAAAGCTATATATTGTCACCCTGTTTATTTAAATTATATGCAAAGTGCATCCTGAGAAATGCTAGAGTGGATGAAGCACAGGCTGGAATAAAGATTGGTGGGAGCATTATCAATAACTTCAGATATGCAGATGACCCCATACTTAGGGCAGAAATTGAAGAATAAATAAAGAGCCTCTTGATGAATGTGAAAGAGGACAGTGAAAATGTTGGCTTAAAACTCAACATTCAGAAAACTAAAATCATGGCATCTGATCCTATTACTTCATGGCAAATAGATGGGGAAACAAGGGAAACAGTGACAGACTTTATTTATTTATTTGGCCTCAAAATCACTACAAATCTTGACTTCAGCCATGAAATTAAAAACTACTTGCTCTTTGGAAGAAAAGTTATGGCCAAGCTAGACAGCATATTAAAAAGCAGAGACATTACTTTGCCAGCAAAGGTCTGTCTAGTCAAGGCTATGGTTTTTTCCAGTTGTCATGTATGGATGTGAGTTCTACTGTAATGAAATCTGAGCACTGAAGAATTGATGTTTTTGAAGTGTGCCATTGAAAGACTCTTGAGAGTCCCTTGGACTGCAAGGAGATCCAACCAGTCCATCCTAAAGGAAATCAGTCCTGAATATTCATTGGAAGAACAGATGCTGAAACTGAAACTCCAATACTTTGGCCATCTTATGCGAAAAACTGACTCATTGAAAAAGTCTCTGATGTTGGGAATTATTAACATGGGAGGAGAAGGGGACAACAGAGGTTGAGATGGTTGGATGGCATCACCAACTCAATGGACATGAGTTTGAGTAAACTCTGGGAGTTGGTGATGGACAGGGAAGACTGGTCTGCTGTAGTCCAGAGGTTTGCAAAGAGTTAGACATGAGTGAACAACTGAATTGAACTGAACAGCATTATCAGATTTATTATTTATTTGGTTAATGTTAGAACAAGAAAAATATTTTTTTTATACATATGGAAGTTCACCATGGAATATATCTAACAGTCTTCTCTTTGGAGGATGATGTATCAGGAAGATTAAGATATCTAGACATCGCAATAAACTTTTAGTCGGCTCTATTACTGATTTTGCTCTTCTTAACATAATTTTATGTTTGCTTTTCTTGCTGCTGCTGCTGCTAAGTCGCTTCAGTTGTGTCCGACTCTGTCCCTGGGATTCTCCAGGCAAGAATACTGGAGTGGGTTGCCATTTCCTTCTCCAATGCATGAAAGTAAAAACTGAAAGTGAAATCTCTCAGTCATGCCCGACTCTTAGCGAGCCCATAGACTGCAGCCTACCAGGCTCCTCCTTCCATGGGATATTCCAGGCAAAAGTACTGGAGTGGGGTGCCATTGCTTTTCTTAGTCTTTACAAAATGTGTTGAATAAAAGACATGTATCTGACTGATGGCATTCTTACAGTTAAGACAAATGGACAAAAAGTGAAGAGGAACTCAAAAGCCTATTGATAAAAGTGAAAGTGAAGAGTGAAAAAGTTGGCTTAAAGCTCAACATTCAGAAAACGAAGATCATGGCATCCGGTCCCATCACTTCATGGGAAATAGATAGGGAAACAGTGGAAACAGTGTCAGACTTTATTTTTCTGGGCTCCAAAATCACTACAGATGGTGACAGCAGCCATGAAATTAAAAGATGCTTACTCCTTGGAAGAAAAGTTATGATCAACCTAGATAGCATATTCAAAAGCAAAGACATTACTTTGCCAAAAAAGGTTCATCTAGCCAAGGCTATGGTTTTTCCTGTGGTTATGTATGGATGTGAGAGTTGGACTGTGAAGAAGGCTGAGTGCCCAAGAATTGATGCTTTTGAACTGTGGTGTTGGAGAAGACCCTTGAGAGTCCCTTGGACTGCAAGGAGATCCACCTAGTCCATTCTGAAGGAGATCAGCCCTGGGATTTCTTTGGAAGGAATGATGCTAAAGCTGAAACTCTAGTACTTTGGCCACCTGATGCGAAGAGTTGACTCATTGGAAAAGACTGTGATGCTGGGAGGGATTGGGGGCAGGAGGAGAAGGGGACGACAGAGGATGAGATGGCTGGATGGCATCACTGACTCAATGGACGTGAGTCTGAGTGAACTCTGGGAGTTGGTGATGGACAGGGAGGCCTGGCGTGCTGTGATTCATGGGGTCTCAAAGAGTCGGACACGACTGAGCGACTGATCTGATCTGATCTGATGTAAGAATGGGAAATGACTCATTTGACTAAGTTTCTCAACTCATCTGCTTGTTTTCTGTGTTCTTTTTTTTCAGCCTGTTCTTTCTTTGGCATCTTTACCTTTTCCCAAATGAAATCAAACTGAAATGCAGCTGTGGGTATATCTGAGAAAAACGACAAAGCAATACAACTAAGATGACGTACTTTTATGGCTTGTTCTCTGATTGGGAGATGCCAAGAGTACAAAGATTTACTTGTGAGGTTGACGCAAAATGAAGTAATATACAAATGCATTTTCCTATAGCACACTCATTTGGAAGCTGTAATTTAGCTCAAGCAAATCCATTTATATTAAATTACAGATGATCTATAGGGAAATCAATATGAAATCAAATTCAGTATACGTGGGAAAACTCTTAGAAATAATTTGCTTCTACTCTCAACAAAGAAACTTCTCAGAACACTGAGATGAAGAAAACTTTCATAGGATAAAAAGTTTCACTGATCCCTCTGAAATTAAGCAAGGGTGACACTGTCTCATGAGATCTTTAAATGGTAGATTTAATGAAAAGTGTCAGTATTGCATGAATGGGTTCAAGTATAATGCAAAGTTTAGTATTGTAACTGTATATTTTTCAGTGTGTCTTGCACTTTGGAATTGTATTTAAGAGTTGGGGTAGAAAAATAGAAATATAATTCTACTTTAGCTATTATATATTGACTGTATTATATTTTTTTTGCAGTATGTTAGGCTTTCAATATTATGGAACAGATTACAGTATATGGTATTTTATCTTGAGCAGATTACACTTTAATTCAGGACCTGGGGGGGAGAAACATTAATGGAAATCTACTCTAAAGTTTCCTCAGCAACACCCCCCCCACACACACACACATTGATTTTATTTAAACCTTTTCTAACTTCATTGAGCTCTTGACCTGACACCTGCAATTTTGTCAAATTAATTCCCCATTTATTTGATAATATTGACACAGTCTGGTAGGAGTTCACTTATCATTCTTTCTCACAAAGTTTATGGGATCTTGATAACCTTTTCTGTCATCTCAGTAGAATATTGATCATTTATTCTACCCAAGACAAGTCACTCTGCTGGGTTTTCAAAACTAGCTCCTTTCTTGAAAGTTTTGCTTTTGTACATCACTTTCTTCTTGGCATTCATTCTCTCCATTTCCACTGAAAGTGAAAAATGAAAGTCGTGTCCAACTCTTTCACCTGTGAACTATACAGTCCATGGGATTCTCCAGGCCAGAATACTGGAGTGGGTAGCCAATCTCCACTGAAGCTTTCTGGTTTACTTTTCTAACTTGTCTGTCCTATCCTGATAAAGTATTTTAGTCAGCTCTTCAACTGTTCATTCTCTTTTAATCATAAAATTTTTTGAAAGATCAATCCATATTTACTGTTTCCATTTTATCACTATACACTGATCTTTTTGAAATCAACTTTTTATTTTCTATTGAAGTATAGCCAATTAACAATTGTGATCTTTTCAGATGCACAGCACAGTTACTCAGCCATACATATAAAGGTACCAAATTTCCCCTAAATTCCTCTCCTAATAAGGGTGCCACGTAACATTGAACACAGTTCTCAGTGATATACAGTGGGTCCTTTCATTCTTCTATTATAACAATGTTTTGCTTTTCAGTCCTGAATTTTGACAGTTCTTATCTGGACAGAGATCTACTATTATCAGAGATTTTTTTCCTACTCCCTAGCTAATCTGCATAGCTCTTATTTATCATTGATTTATTATTACATCCAATATCCTAGTTTAAATCTTCATTTTTTATTTCTGAATGGTCAAATTTGCTTTCTGTTGAGCTATTATTAATCTCTATGTTCTCCAATTCTTTATGCACACAGTTACTAAATGAATCTTTTCTAAAATTGATCTTATAAACAGTTATTGTAGGAAACCTCTACTGAACCCCCATTGTCTGCAGAATAAGACTAAAAAAAATTGACTTGTTTTTCAGGCACTCAACAATTAGACACCAAATCACCTTTCTGATTTTACTTTCATGAGTCCTATAATCCTTCCCACAATCTTTTCTTATGTTTATAGCTTTGCTTTCATTTTTTTAATATCAAGTCTACATTCTTTAGCACATTCCCAATTTCTCCTGCTTCAACAACCCTTCCCTGATACATTCAGTAGATTATAATCTCTCTCTTTTTAACTTCGATCATATTTTACCGATACATTTCTTCATTTTTCTCTAAAATCATATTATTATTTCTAAAATGTAGCAAAATAGTGATATATGATAAATTTATTATCAAAATTGCAATATTTGTATCATATGTTAAACATAATAAATTTTAGTTTCTTATTAATGTAGTATCTTGATTTATTATGTTTCTGGCTTTCCTCTCTACAAATTCATTTTTTGTCCATTCAAGTATTAATATATGATTTATCAACTTTATTTTCAATTAATTCAATATTGGAAACCACATTCTAGGCAAGAATACTCTGTTGCTCTTGGGAAATGCAAGATTACAAATTTTTTATTATTATTTTCAATATTGTTTCTACCAATAAAATCTAATAGAATTGTTTGATTTTTAAAATCTATTTTGAGAATCGTTTGTGTATTCTAACTTCAAGTCTTTTATCATGTGATTTGAATATATTTTCTTCCAATATGTATATTTCATTTTCATTCTTTTAGTAGAATCTTTCATTGGGGAAAATTATATTTTAAATGAAATCCAATTTATCTTTTTTTTTGGATTGTATATTTGGTTATAGACTGTTGTGACTAAGAAGTTTTCACCAAACCCTAGTCTCTAAGTGTTTCTAGTCTATTTTTCATTACATTTTTGTGTATTTAAGTTTTACATTTACATCTGCAGTTCATTTTGAGTTCATTTTTGCAAATGTGTAAGGGTTAGGTTGAAGTTCTTTTTTTCTATTCTTTCTTCCATATGTTCCCACTCTCTCTTAGTGTTTTTTTTTTTTTTTTTTCCTCCGTTCTGAATATGAGTATCCTATTGTTTCAGCATAATTTGTTGAAAGACAAGACTTCTTCCTTTGACCTGCTTTTGTTCCATAGTATAAAATCAGTTGGCCATACTTGGTGCATATATACTTATGGCTTATTTATTTTTTTCCATAGATCTGTGTGTCTATTCATCCACCTGTACCACACGTTCTTGATTACTCCACTGTGTATAAATCTTAAAATTATAGTGATTCCTCCCACTTTTTATTTTTTTTTAATTTTGTTTTAGTAATTTTAGTTCCTTTCCTTTTCATGATTGCTTTTAGAATAATCTTATCAATGTTTACATAATATTGCTTGAATAATGATCAGGGGAGAATTAATGTCTTTACTCTTTCAGTTCAGTTCAGTCACTCAGTCGTGTCCGACTCTTTGCGACTCCATGAATTGCAGCACGTCAGGCCTCCCTGTCCATCACCAACTCCCAGAGTTCACTCAAAGTCACGTCCATCGAGTCAGCGATGCCATCCAGCCATTTCATCCTCTGTTGTCCCCTTCTCCTCCTGCCCCCAGTCCCTCCCAGCATCAGGGTCTTTTCCAATGAGTCAACTGTTTTCATGAGGGGGCCAAAGTACTGGAGTTTCAGCTTTAGCATCATTCCTTCCAATGAACACACAGGACTGATCTCCTTTAGAATGGACTTGTTGGATCTTCTTGCAGTCCAAGGGACTCTCAAGAGTCTTCTCCAACACCACAGTTCAACAGCAGCAATTCTTCAGTGCTCAGCTTTCTTCACAGTCCAACTCTCACATCCATACATGACCACTGGAAAAAACATAGCCTTGACTAGTAGGACTTGGTTGGCAAAGTAATGTCTCTGCTTTTCAATATGCTATCTAGGTTGGTCATAACTTTCCTTCCAAGGAATAAGCGTCTTTTAATCTCATGGCTGCAGTCACCATCTGCAGTGATTTTGGAGCCCAGAAAAATAAAGTCTGACACTGTTTCCACTGTTTCCCCATCTATTTCCCATGAAGTGATGGGACCAGATGCCATGATCTTCGTTTTCTGAATGTTGAGCTTTAAGCCAACTTTTTCACTCTCTTCTTTCACTTTCATCAAGAGGCTTTTTAGTTCCTCCTCACTTTCTGCCATAAGGGTGGCATCATCTACATATCTGAGGTTATTGATATTTCTCCCAGAAATCTTGATTCCAGCTTGTGCTTCTTCCAGCCCAGAGTTTCTCATGATGCATTCTGCTCTTTAGAGAGTTTCAATTGACTATATCTTTCCATTTACTTAGGTCATCTTTTACTTCCATCAATACTATTTTGTAATTTTCAGTATATAGCATTTCTATACATGTTTTGTTAGATTTTTGTGTATTTTCTTGTTTTTGAATTAAGTGAGTAGTAGTGTATATTCATCTTTTGTTTATATATGTTATAAATACAATTGATATTATATTCTGCACTTTGATTAACTTAATTGAGTTATTTGCAGGAGTTTTTGAATTTTATATATAGACAATTATGTCATCTGCAAGTATTTTACCTTTAGCTATATGTTAATATTTATGTATCTCTGTGTTGTTATGTTTTGAGAGCTGATTTATAAAGGTTTTTCATTAACCTCAAGGATATGTAAGGATTGAACTTTAGTATTTCACATTAGTAGCTCCCAACAAACAATTTCAAATGAATTGGCTAAAATTTTTAAATTATTTTGTTCATATAATGTGTTAGAGTGAATTATGAATTAAATTATGATTTTATTATACTGCATATAAAAATCTAATATTTGAGAATTTTCCCAGCAGCTTGTGAAGTGATATGTGCATCATATTCTCTGGATATTTAATGTTATATAACTACCCAAAATATTATGAATGAGTCTTACTCATTAGACCCTTAATTCTGTCATTTGCCAGTTATCCAAGAGGTATCTATACTATGTGGACTGCTAAAAGCCTTAATGACTTTCAAAAATGTGAATTCCATGCTTTTATTTCAGGTCTACTGAACAAAAATCTCTTGGTTCTGAGGCACTGGAATCCTATTTTTAAAAGTATGCATACTTTATGTTTTAATTTATACAATATATAAAGTAGAATATTTAAGATATGGAGGATAGATTAGCATTTGCTAAATACTAATAATTTTAGCAAATACTGTTTGCTAAATAGTAATTGCTGAAGTTTAGAGACCGACAGTAGGAGAAGAGAATGTGGCTGTGAAGGAGTAGAATGAATAGGTCTTTTCCTGGGTGCAGTTAAGTATCTTGATTGTGGTAAAGATTATAAGAAGCTACACAGATGAAAAAATTGCAAAATGTGTGTGTGTGTGTGTGTGTGTGTGCACATGCCTAATGCACACTAAGGCATGTATAACAGGTTAAATCAGATTAAGCTGCCTGGAGTGTATCAATTTCAATTTCCTGGTTTTGATATCCTCACATGATGTGTCCCTGCATGCTCAGTCGTTCAGTCATATCCAACTCCTTGGGACCCTATGGATTGTCGCCTGCCAGGTTCCTCTGTCTGTGAAATTTACCAAACAAAAGTATTGCAGTGGGTGGCCATATCCCACTGTAGGAGATTTCCTGACCCAGGGATCGAAACTGTGTCTCCTGCATTGGCATGTGGATTCTTTACCACTGTGCCCCCTGAGAAGCCCATACTATAGTGATGCTAGATATTAAGTTTGTGTGAGGCTGGGTGAAGGCTGCATTACACCTCATATATTTCCTAAACTTCATGAGATACTATGATTTTTTCAAGAAGTAAAATTTTAAAACGAACAAAAAAAGGTCTTTTTAGGTAATTTTTGTGTAGCCTCTTGACTCTGTCCTGACTGGCATTTTGGAACCTCTGTGTAGGAAGCATTTGAGAGAATTCATAAGAAGGTTACATACATGTTTCTCCTTTTGTAAAAATATTATAAAACTGTTATCCTAAAAATGTGATTTGTAGTTTGAGTGTTTGAGTAGCACAGGACTACTTTCAGGCATATGTTAGAAGCATATTGCTTAATTTAAAATTAATCCACCCATCTCTTTCTGCTCCACATTAGGCTGCCCAGATCTTTTATTATAGTCATAGAAGATAACATGAATCTCAAACTCCCACACTGGTAGATAATATATCCAGAGTAAGCTATAATTGATAGTCATTTCATTATTGAGGAAGGTCACTGGATTTGCATGATTATTCTTTTATTGTGAATGTGTAATTCACATTTGATTCTATGAAGTGACATCTTTGGTTCTCTGGTTCGTAATCCCAATGGGAACTATTCATTAGCAGTGGGTAACAAGATGAACTAACAAGATGAACATGAGTGCATAATGTCATTCCTTAGTTATAAAAACAGTGCAGTACTGGGATTCATGGTGAGAAGAAGAATGTGTTGATACTATGAGATAAATCTTCCATTATACTCAGCAACTCAGCATGCTTAAAAACCTTTCATGGGTACCACATTTAGTTGTGCCTCTGTAACTTAAAAGGGAATTTACAGAGGATTAAAAGAGAGTTCCTAAATGATTAAAGGATTAAGAATATGACCTCTAAAAGAAGGTTAAAGGGACTGTAATTATTTAGCCCAAAGACTGGGAAACCAAGAGATAAGTTAGAATTATCTCTTAAGAATATGACAGACCATTATACAGAGAATGTTATACTGTATTCCCTAATTCTTCTGAAACTGCCTAGAAGAAGTGAACATAAGTTGCAGCATAAGGAATTTAGATTATATCTCAAATAGAATTACAAGAAAATTAGGTCTTTTAGATATTTAAAATTATTGAATGTGGGTATTATAGCAATTCCATTTTGAAAGCAGATAAAAAGAATATTCACGTAACATGTATTACAGTTGACCTAAGTCCTGAAGGAGTTATGGGGACAGAATAATTTTTATATTATAGAACCCACTCAGATGCTAATCTGGGCCCATCTTAGTACTGCCCTGCCCTGTAATTTGTTGTTGACATTGTTATTTAGTTGCTAAGTCACCTCTGACTCTTTTACAACCACATGGACTGTATCCCACCAGGCTCCTCTGTCCATGGGATTTCTGAGGCAAGAATACTGGAATGGGTTGCCATTTCCTTTTCCAGGGGATCTTTCTGACCCAAAATAAAACCTGTGCCTCATCTCCTCCATTGCAGGCAGATTCTTAACCACTGAGCCACCAAGGAAACCTGCCATGTGATTAACTAAGTAAAATTACAACAGAGGCAGATCTGATAGTGGCTTGCACCCTACAGAGATACAGTGATGGATTAGTCTAACACACAAGGAACAAAACAAGCCAAAAATGCTCGCTGAATATGAAGGAAATGTAGAATGAATAGGGGGATGAAGTAGTTATAAGTTCTTGTAGAACCATCAGTTCAGTTCAGTCGCTCAATCATATCTGATTCTTTGTGACCCCATGAACCACAGCACGCTAGGCCACCCTGTCCGTCACCAACTCCCAGAGTTTACCCAAACTCATGTCCATTGAGTCGGTGATGCCATCTAACCATCTCATCCTCTGTCATCCCCTTCTCCTGCCTTCAAACTTCCCCAACATCAGGGTCTTTTCAAATGAGTCAACTCTTCACATCAGGTGGCCAAAGTATGGAGTTTCAGCTTCAAGATCACTCCTTCAAATGAACACCCAGGGCTGATCTTCTTTAGGATGGACTGGTTGGATCTCCTTGAAGTAAAAGGGACTCTCAAGAGTATTCTCCAACACCACAGTTCAAAAGCATCAATTCTTTGGTGCTCAGCTTTCTTTATAGTCTAACTCTCACATCCATACATGACTGCTGGAAAAATCATAGCCTTGACTAAACAGACCTTTATTGACAAAGTTTTCTCTGCCTTTTACTATGCTGTCTCAGTTGGTCATAACTTTCCATCCAAGGAGTAAGCGTCTTTTAATCTCATGGCTGCAATCACCATCTGCAGTGATTTTGGAGCCCCCAAAAATAAAGTCAGATGCTGTTTCCACTGTCACCCATCTATTTGCCATTAAATGTGGGACTGGATGCCCTGATCTTAGTTTTCTGAATGTCAAGCTTTAAGCCAACTTTTTCACTCTGCTCTTTCACTTTCATCAAGAGGCTCTTTAGTTCTTCTTTACTTTCTGCCATAAGGGTGGTGTCATCTGCATATCTGACTGAGGTTATTGATATTTCTCCTAGAAATCTTGATTCCAGCTTGTGCTTTATCCAGCCCAGCATTTCTCATGAGGTACTCTGCATATAAGTTAAATAAGCAGGGTGAAAATATACAGGCTTGACATATTCCTTTTCCTATTTGTAACCAGCCTGTTGTTCCATGGCCAGTTCTAATTGCTGCTTCCTGACCTGCATATATGTTTTAGAAGAGGCAGGTCAGGTGGTCTTGTATACCCATCTCTTTCAGAATTTTCTACATTTTATTATAATCCACACAGTCAAAGGCTTTGGCATAGTCAATAAAGCAGAAATGGATGTTTTTTCCTGGAACCCTCTTGCCTTTTCAATGATCCAGCGAATGTTGGCAATTTGATCTCTGGTTCCTCTGCCTTTTCTAAAACCAGCTTAAACATCGGGAAGTTCATGGTTCACATGCTGCTGCTGCTGCTAGGTCGCTCAGTTGTGTCCGACTCTGTGCGACCCCATAGACGGCAGCCCACCAGGCTCCCCGTCCCTGGGATTCTCCAGGCAAGAACACTGGAGTGGGTTGCCATTTCCTTCTCCATTTCCTTCATGGTTCACATGAGATGAGTGCAGTTTTGCTGAGGTTGAGCATTCTTTGGCATTGCCTTTCTTTGGGATTGGAATAAAACTGACCTTTTCCAGTATGCTTATTTCTTTCTTGTTTTGATATAAATATATTATTGGGTTGGCCAAAAATTTCATTTGGGATTTTCCCACAGATTTTACAGAAAAAAATAAAAATGAACTTTTTGGCCAACTTATTACTCCCCAGGTTGGTAGGTGCCCAATATGCTACTGGAGATCAGTGGAGAAATAACTCCAGAAAGAATGAAGGGATGGAGCCAAAGCAAAAACATTACCCAGTTGTGGATGTGACTGGTGATAGAAGCAAGGTCCAATGCTGTAAACAGCAATATTGCATAGGAACCTGGAATGTTAGGTCTGTGAATCAAGGCAAATTGGATGTGGTCAAACAGCAGATGGCAAGACTGAACATCAACATTCTAGGAATAAGCAAACTAAAATGGACTGGAATGGGTGAGTTTACCTCAGATGACCATTATATCTACTACCGTGGGCAGGAATCCCTTAGAAGAAATGGAGTAGCCACTATGGTCAACAAAAGAGTGTGAAATGCAGTACTTGGATGCAATATCAAAAAAGACAGAATGATCTCTGTTCATTTCCAAGGCAAACCATTCAATATCACAGTAATCCAAGTCTATGCCCCAATCTGTAACGCTGAAGAAGCTGAAATTGAACGGTTCTATGAAGACCTACAATACCTTTTAGAACTTACACCCTAAAAAGATGTCCTTTTCATTCTGGGGCACTGGAATGCAAAAGTAGGAAGTCAAGGAACACATGGGGTAACAGGCAAATTTTGCCTTGGAATACGGAATGAAGCAGGGAAAAGGCTAATAGAGTTTTGTCAAGAGAACGCACTGGTCATAGCAAACACCCACTTACAACAACACAAGAGAAGACTCTACACATGGACATCACCAGATGGTCAACACTGAAACCAGATTGATTATATTCTTTGCAGCCAAAGAGTGAGAAGCTCTATACAGTTAGCAAAAACAAGACCAGGAGCTGACTGTTGCTCAGATCATGATGTCATTACCAAATTCAAACTTGAAGAAAGTAGGGAAGATCACCAGACAATTCAGGTATGACCTAAATCAAAGTCCTTATGATTATACAGTGGAAGTGAGAAATAGATTTAAGGGACTAGATCTGATAGAGTGCCTGATCAACTACGGATGGAGGTTCGTGACAGTGTACAAGAGACAGGGATCAAGACCATCCCCATGGAAAAGAAATGCAAAAAAGCAAAATGGCTGTCTGCGGAGGCCTTACACATAGCTGTGAAAAGAAGAGAAGTGAAAAGCAAAGAAGAAAAGAAAAGATATAAGCATCTGAATGCAGAGTTCCAAAGAATAGCAAGGAGATTTAAGAAAGCCTTCCTCAGTGATCAATGAAAAGAAAGAGAGGAAAACAACAGAATGGAAAAGACTAGAGATCACTTCAAGAAAATTAGAGATACCAAGGGAACACTTCATGCAAAGATGGTATCGATAAAGGACAGAAATGGACCTAACAGAAGCAGAAGATATTAAGAAGAGGTGGCAAGAATACATAGAAGAACTCTACAAAAAAGATCTTCATGACCAAGATAATCTTGATGGTGTGATTACTCACCTAGAGCCAGACATCCTGGAATGTGAAGTCAAGTGAGCCTTAGAAAGCATCACTATGAACAAAGCTAGTGGGGGTGATGGAATTCCAGTTGAGCTATTTCAAATCCTGGAAGATGATGATGTGAAAGTGCTGCACTCAATATGCCAGCAAATTTGGAAAACTCAGCAGTGGCCACAGGACTGGAAAAGATCAGTTTTCATTCCAATCCCAAAGAAAGGCAATGCCAAAGTATGCTCAAACTACTGCACAATTGCACTCATCTCACATGCTAGTAAAGTAATGCTCAATATTCTCCAAGCCAGGCTTCAGCAATACATGAACCTTGAACTTCCTGATGTTCAAGCTGGCTTTAGAAAAGGCAGAGGAACCAGAGATCAAATTGCCAACATCCGCTGGATCATGGAAAAAGCAAGAGAGTTCCAAAAAACATCTACTTCTGCTTTATTGACTATGCCAAAGCCTTTGACTGTGTGGATCACAATAAACTGTGGAAAATTTTGAAAGACATGGGAATACCAGACAACATGACCTGCCTCTTGAGAAACCTATATGCAGGTCAGGAAGCAGCAGTTAGAACTGGACATGGAACAACAGACGGGTTCCAAATAGGAAAATGGATGCATCGAGGTTGTATATTGTCACCCTGCTTATTTAACTTATATGCAGAGTACATCATGAGAAACACTGGGCTGGAAGAAGCACAAGCTGGAATCAAGATTTCTGCGAGAAATATCAATAACCTCAGATATGCAGATGACACCACCCTTATGGCAGAAAGTGAAGAGGAACTCAAAAGCCTCTTGATGAAAGTGAAAGTGGAGAGTGAAAAAGTTGGCTTAAAGCTCAACATTCAGAAAACGAAGATCATAGCATCTGGTCCCATCACTTAGAGGCAAATAGATGGGGAAACAGTGTCAGACTTTATTTTTGGGGGCTCCAAAATCACTGCAGATGGTGATTGCAGCCATGAAATTAAAAGACGCTTACTCCTTGGAAGGAACGTTATGGCCAACCTAGATAGCATATTCAAAAGCAGAGACATTTCTTTGCCAACCAAGGTCCATCTAGTCAAGGCTATGGTTGTTCCAATGGTCATGTATGGATGTGAAAGTTGGACTGTGAAGAAAGCTGAGTGCCAAAGAATTGATGCTTTTGAACTGTGGTGTTGGAGAAGACTCTTGAGAGTCCCTTGGACTGCAAGGAGATCCAACCAGTCCATTCTAAAGGACATCAGTCTTTGGTGTTCTTTGGACGGACTGATGTTAAAGCTGAAATTCCATTCTTTGGCCACCTCATTTGAAGAGTTGAGTCATTGGAAAAGTCTCTGATGCTGGGAGGGATTGGGGGCAGGAGGGGAAGGGGACGACAGAAGATGAGATGGCTGGATGGCATCACCAAATCGATGGACATGAGTTTAGGTGAACTCCTTGAGTTGGCGATGGACAGGGAGGCCTGGCGTGCTGCAATTCATGGGGTTGCAAAGAGTCGGACAAGACTGAGCGACTGAACTGAACTGAACTGATCATATAAAGTAATACTTCCTTCTATTTTATGGATTATATAAATTAGAATACATTTATGTATTAATATCATGTTATATTATTCATTTATATATAAAATGAGAGCTTTGATATACAAAGTTAAACTTATCCAGTTATTGGAGCAGATCAAGCAGTCCATGTGATACTGCTAGAGTTTCCATTTGTTTAATCAAACCCTGAGTGATAAATGTGAATAATAATGCAATTACAAGTGGATAATATGGATATGTGGAAAATGTGGATAAAATCCATGTTTATGTTGTATTTATATGCTTTAGAACCTCACTCATAGAATTAAGATGATGTCTAAATAATATTTATAACATTTAAAACCCCTTAGAACATTCGACATAAAGTAAATAATTTATATTTATTGTTATTAATATTATTGCCTACATTTTCATAAAAATTTTTATTCTTTTAAAAGCCTAATCATCTCTTTATTTTCCCCTAATTTATTGTTTTTTCCATCAGCTTGTGAAATTTACTTGAATTTTAGTATATATTTTTTGTGAATGGATTATTTTGCACAGTAGCTTGCAATCATTGCTGTATTTTATACCCTTTCCTAAGCACATATTTATTTTTGTGCAAAACTGATCAAAATCATATATAACTAAATTATGTATTAAGGTTACACAATTCAATAATATATGAATATAATTTATGTTCTATATACAAATATTATCAAAGATTGAAAAAAATTTATATAAATATATATAAATTCAGAAAAATATGTACAGCAGGTGGTCACATTATTCCACCCAGTATTTATAACTGCTTCTAGTACTCATGCTGCATTCCCTTTATCCTCAGCAATCATCTTGGCTGTTATATTCCTAGTGGAGTAAGATAACCTACAACATCTGTAAAGTGTGTGGACCACTGTTGGGTTTGCCCAAATACATTGGGCTGTATTTTTAGTTAATCACAGGGCAGGACAGTACTAGGAGGTACCAAGGGGATCTTCTGAACTCCAGAGATACTATTTCTTAATCCTTATCTTAGTTTATTAGGGCTACTGTAACAAAATGCCGTAGACTGGGTAGCTTATAAGCAACAGAAATTTATTTTTCACAATTATGGAGGTTAGGAGTGCAAAATCATGGTGCCATCATGGTCTGGCTTTTGCTAAAGTCCTTCTGAGTTACAGACTGTCAACTTCTGTGTCTTCACTTGGTGGATGAGACTAGGGGATTTTGGGGTCCCTTTTGTAAGAGCACTAGCCACATTTAAGAGCGTTCTACCCTCATGATTAAAGCATCTCCTAAAAGCCTCACCTCCTAATACCATCACTTTGGACATTAGAATGCCAACATATACATTTTGCAAAGGACACAAAACATTCAGTCCATTGCACCCATACTATTCAGTAGGAATCCATTTTCTCTGGATCATCAGTTTTCTACTGAATATATTAGATTTTTCTTAGTTTTATTGTATTATGAACAGTGTTGCTATAAACATATAACCATCTATCTGCCAAGTAACAAATTACTCCATAACTTGATCTTTAAAAAACAAATTTTTTCAGTTCAGTTCAATTGCTCAGTTGTGTCCGAATCTTTGTGACCCCATGAACTGCAGCACGCCAGGCCTCCCTATCCATCACCAACTCCTGGAGTTTATCCAAACTCATGTCCATAGAGTTCGTGATGCTATCTAACCATCTCATCCTCTGTCATCCCCTTCTCCTCCTGCCTTCAAACTTTCCCAACATCAGGGTCTTTTCGAATGAGTCAGCTCTTCGCAATAGTCGGCCAAAATATTGGAGTTTCAGCTTTAACATCAGACCTTCAAATGAACACCCAGGACTGATTTCCTTTACGATGAACTGGTTGGATCTCCTTGCAGTCCAAGGGACTCTCAAAAGTCTTCTCCAACACTACAGTTCAAAAGCATCAATTCTTTGGTGCTCAGTTTTCTTTATGGTAAAACTCTCACATCCATACATGACCACTGGAAAAACCATAGCCTTGACTAGATGGACCTTTGTTGACAAAGTAATGTCTCTGCTTTTTAATTTGCTGACCAGGTTGGTCATAACTTTCCTTCTTTAAAAAACTGTTTTTTTTGTTGTTGTTGTTGTTGTTTCTTTTTTTTAATCATTATTCCTTGGGTCAGAAATTTTGACTGGGATTATCTGAGAACAATTATCTTATAAGATCTGTCCTATGTCTGGGGTCTCAGCTTACAGGGCTGAGCCTTTCCCTTCACATGGTCTCACATCCATAGATGGGAAGTCAGGCTTTTCACATGGTGACAGCATTGCAAGAGGCCAAGAGCAAAATTTGTGAGGCTTCTCAAGTCTTAGGCTTGAAACAGACAAAGCACAATGTCCATAACATTCCATTAGTCAAAGAAATTACAAACCCAGCCCAGATTTAAATGGTAAAATAATTGTCTAGCTGTGCTATATCTTCTTTTTCTAGTTGCTGTATCTTGCTTTTTTAGTTGTCATATTCCCTGTGACCTACTTCCTTACCAGATACTGAAGTTTTCTCAAAAAAAAAAAAAAAAAAAAAAAAAAAACCAAAAAACTTGTTTTGTTAAAGATCCCTTGAGTATAGAGTGAAAAATTCTGTGACTATTTAAGCCTTCAAATAACTGTTGCTTTCCCTTCTCCCATTAGCAAGAAATGGGCTGAGAAGACTATGTAGCTTCCAAGGAAGACGGGATAGTACCAAATATACAGTTTTGTAAAAATTCTGCATACCAGTGTAGGAGATGCCAGAGACGCAGGTTTGATCCCTGGGTTGGGAAGATCCCCTGGAGGAGGAAATGGCAACCCACTCCAGTATGTTTGCCTGGAAAATTCCATGGACACAGGATCCTGGCAGGCTGCACCCCATGGGGTCGCAAAGAGTCAGACACAACAGAGCACTCACAGATATTAGTTATTATAATCATACATAATGGCCTGCCTCAGAAAATCCTGCCCCTCTGCTTGACTTAAACTAAAGTGCCTTGTTCAGGACCCTGTCTAATCCTGGATGGTAAGAAAGAAGAAATTAACACATCCTCTGCCTGAGACTTGCCATTCTAGGAGATATTTGCAAGATTAATTGCCTTTTTACTTTGTTTCCTCACCTCTTCCCCCCACCCAATATCTGTTCTGTAAAAGAACCTGGTGTCCAGACCCCAATAAGATGGTTATGTTGAGGCATTAGTCCATCATTTGTTTAAAATATTAATTTGTTTATTTTAATTGGAGGCTAATTACTTTACAATATTGTATTGGTTTTGCCATACATCAACATGAATTTTCTCGACACCTTGTCACTTGGATTTATAGGCCTGTCATGCCTATAAAGCTTGGAGTCAATAACACTTGTGGCTCTGCTTGTATTCCATTCTTCCTCTTTCCATATGGGACCATTTGTTTTTCCTGTTAGGCTATTTTACATTACATCTAAGTGGAGGGGATAGGAGTGCAGATAACTTTTGTTTAAATGTTGACAACATGGCCTAGTCTATCCTGGCTGACATATAAAGTGACAGATTAATACT
Source organism: Bubalus bubalis (assembly GCF_019923935.1). NCBI lineage: Eukaryota > Metazoa > Chordata > Mammalia > Artiodactyla > Bovidae > Bubalus > Bubalus bubalis. The sequence continues at coordinate 76,890,090 of NC_059157.1, read as the reverse complement.
CTTTCAACCTATTTACAGAGTTATTCCACTGTAATTTTAAGTTGCTTATTGTGACTGAGTATTTTTTTATTATTAAATATAAAATTTTTACCTTGGAACCTCTATTATTTGGGGCTGATGTTAAGATCTGGCATTCTCCATGATATGACTATATGCTGATTTCTATTAAATTTAATCTGATTTATATTTGTTGTTTTCCTTGAATCTTTTGCTGCTTGTCCTTTGTAACTTTACAGAATTTTCACAGTTATCTTTACCTCTGACCCATTTTCTCTCCCCTGTAGCAATCAGGAAGAGACTATAGGATCTTCATAATCTCATGAAGAGACAGTATCATGCATGTCTCTTAAATTATCTTTCAGATCTAATACCTCTTGCTTTACTGGCTGTGCCCTGGAAAATCTTTTGTAATCTTTCTTGATCTTTAAACCTATACATTGAAAGTTTAACTTTAATTACTGTTATATCATTTAGTTATTATATCAATTACTATTTCTAGAAACTTTATTTGATTTTTTGATCTCCTTAGAAATTTTTCATACTTCTGTTCCTGATTAATTTATTCAAGTTTTTATTTTTTAATCATTTTACTTTATTAAGCATGATTAATAAATTTTATGTCCAATTTTTAAATTTGTGTCTGATAATTCCAAAGTGTAAAATATTTTGGGGCACTGTATGCTATCTATATTGGAGAAGGAAATGGCAGCCCACTCCAGTGTTCTTGCCTGGAGAATCCCAGGGATGGGGAAGCCTGGTGGGCTGCCGTCTATGGGGTCGCCCAGAGTCGGAAACGACTGAAGTGACTTAGCATAGCATATGCTATCTATAGTTATGCTGGTTATCACTAGTGACTTGATTATTTGCATTATTTTGTCTGCAAAATGCTTGAAGTTTTTAATGTAAATTAATCTCTGATCATTTTTAAACATTGCTTGACTTCAGTTTCTCCAGAAAGAATTTTCATTTGCTACTGTCTTCAACCTAGGGCCAATAATAACCAGGGCCACTTTAAATTTTAAACCCCTCTTTGTTATTTGATGTTTTTCAAAGAACACAAGTAGCATGAAGATGAAGAATTAGTGCTAGAGCCATTTTAGGATTTCAGATTTTCAAAAAAGATTTTTATTTATTCTGCCAAAGTTGAGGTAGTCAAACTTCACTTCTGTATCCACCTCAGTGTAGCTGATTTCTTGTTTGATCTTACCCTGAAGGTGTTCAGTTCAGTTCAGTCATTCAGTCGTGCGTGATTCTTTGCAACCCCATGGACTACAACATGTCAAGCTTCCCTGTCCATCAACAACTCCAGAGCTTAGTCAAACTCATGTCCATTGAGTCGGTGATACCATCCAAACCAGCTCATCCTCTGTCGTCCCCTTCTCCTCCTGCCTTCAATCTTTCCCAGTATCAGGGTCTTTTAAAATAAGTCAGTTCTTTACATCAGACGGCCAAAGTATTGAAGTTTCAGCTTCGTCAGTCCTTCCAATGAATATTCAGGACTGATTCCCTTTAAGATGGACTGGTTTGATCTCCTTGCAGTCCAAAGGACTCTCAAGAGTCTTCTCCAACACTACAGTTCAAAAGCATCAGTTCTTTGGCGCTCAGCTTTCTTTATAGTCCAACTCTCACAACCATACTTACTAAGGGAAAAATCATAGCTTTGACTAGAAGGACCTTTGTTGGTAAAGTAATGTCTCTGCTTTTTAATATGCTGTCTAGATTGGTCATACCTTTTCTTCCAAGGAATAAGCATCTTTTAATATCATGACTGCAGTCACCATCTGTAGTGATTTTAGAGGCCAAAAAAAAAAAAAGTCTCTCACTATTTCCATTGTTTCCCCATCTATTTACCATGAAATGATGGGCTGAATGCCATGATGTTAGTTTTCTGAATGCTGAGTTTTAAGCCAACAGTTTCACTCTCCTCTTTAAATTTCATCAAGAGGATCTTTAGTTCTTCTTCACTTTCTGCCATATGGGTGGTGCCATCTGCATATCTGAGGTTATTGATATTTCTCTGGGCAATCTTGATTCCAGCTTGTGCTTTATCCAGTATTTCTTATGATGCATTCTGTATATAAGTTAAATAAGCAGGGTGACAATACAGCATTGATGTACTCCTTTCCTTACTTGGAACCAGTCTGTTGTTCCATGTCCAGTTCTAACTGTTGTTTCTTGACCTGCATACAGAATTCTTAGGAGGCAGGTCACTTGGTCTGGTATTCACATCTCTTGAAGAATTTTCCACAGTTTGTTGTGATCCACACAAAGACTTTGCATGTGGATAAATAAATAAAGCAGAAGTAGATGTTTTTCTGGTATTCTCTTGCCTTTTTGATGATCCAACAGACGTTGGCATTTGATATCTGGTTCCTCTGCCTTTTCTAAAAAAAAGCTTGAACATCTGGAAGTTCACAATTCATGTACTATTGATGCCTGGCTTGGAGAATTCTGAGTATTACTTTACTAGTGTGTGAGATGAGTGCAGTTATGAGGCAGTTTGAGTGTTCTTTGACATTTCCTTTCTTTAGAATTGGAATTAAAACTGATCTTTTCCAGTCCTGTGGCCACTGCTGGGTTTTCCAAATTGGCTGGCATATTGAGTGCAGCACTTTCACAGCATCATCTTTTAGGACTTGAAGTAGCTCAACTTGAGTTCCATCACCTCCTCTGGCATTGTTGGTAGTTATGCTTCCTAAGGCCCACTTGATTTCGCATTCTAGGATGTCTTGCTCTAGGTGAGTGATCACACCATCATGGTTATCTGGGTAGTGAATATCTTTTTTGTATAGTTCTTCTGTGTATTCTTGCCACCTCTTCTTAATATCTTCTGCTTCTGTTAGGTCCATACCATTTCTGTCCTTTGTTGTGCCCGTCTTTTCATGAAATGTTCCCTTGGTATCTCTAATGTTCTTGAAGAGATCTTTAGGCTTTCCTAGTCTACTGTCTTCCTCTAGTTCTTCGCATTAATCACTGAGGAAGGCTTTCTTATCTCTCCTTGCTGTTCTTTGAAGTCTGCATTCAAATCGGTATATCTTTCCTTTTTTCTTTTGCCTTCAGCTTATTTTCTTTTTTCAGCTATTTGCAAGGCCTCATTGGACAGCCATTTTGTCTTATTGCATTTCTTATTTTTGGTTATGGTCTGATCACTGCCTCCTGTACTATGTCATAAACCTCTGTGCATAGTTCTTCAGGCACTCTGTCTATCAGATCTAATCTCTTGAATCTATTTGTCACTTCTACTGTATAAACTTAAGGGATTTGATTTAGGTCATACCTGAATGGTCTAGTGGTTTTCCCTACTTTCTTCAATATAAGTCTGAATTTGGCAATAAAGAGTTTGTGATCTGATTCACTGTTGGCTCCTGGTCTTGTTTTTGCTGACTGAATAGGGCTTCTCAAAAAATATAATCAATCTGATTTCGTTATTGACCATCTGGTGAAGTCCATGTGTAGAGTCTTCTTGTGTTGTTGGAAGAGGGTGTTTTTTTGTTGTTATTTTTTTTTTTTTTTACTTTTAATATTTATTTTACATTATAAACCATATAAATACCACCTGCGTATCAGGTAGTAAAATTTTACTATGCTTTTTCTGATGAAATATATATGTAATTAAAATCAGTCCCTTTGCTAATATACTGTTATGACCAATCAATATATTTTTCAGATCTTTAATTTAGTTATATATGGGGCTTTTGATAACATATGAGGGATATTAAAATAACAGACATAGACAGTATTGAATTTTTGATGAAAACTGAAGTATCTTAAAGACTAATTTCTAATTTAATAAACACTAATGTCTATTTTTCTTTATTTTATAACATATATTTAGTTGCTTTGGAAAGTGCAACACTAATTGAGATTTTCTCAATTGACAAATTCTCATTTAGTAAGCATTGCTGTAGTTTGGGTTTACGTGTGACAAACTGTCTGACTCTTTGTGACCCCGCAGATTATAGCCTATCAGGCTTTTCTCTCCATGGGATTTCCCAGGCAAGGACGCAGAAGTGGATTACCATTTCCTCCTCCGGGGGATCTTCCCAATGGAGGAATGGAATCCATGTCTCCTGCATCTCCTTCATTGGCAGCCAGATTGTTTACCACTGAGCCACCTGGGAATAATACCATTGTTGTAGTAGTGTTGACCTTTAACTCTGCTTGTTTAATTTTAAATATTCTTTGGAATTTCCCTCATCTGGGAGCTATTCACTTGGTTTTACTGAGTGCGTAGCACTTATTCTTGTAGGGAAACTTTTTCCTGTTGATTGTGACAACATCCATGTGAGGTATAGTGGTTAGTTTGCTGGATAGGTTTAATCCACTGAGAAAAATCAAATGACATTTTACAAAATAAAGGTTTGGATGCACTGATGTTATACTGAACCCATAAATGCAATTTCAGATTTCACTTGTTTCTATGATACCGTTTCCTTGACTTCACATACATTCAGAAAAGATAAATATATCAATAAAAAACAATGAGAGAATAGAAGCTGAAGCACCTCTCCTTAGAATAATTATGAGAAAAAGTATAATCATAGACAAATATATCTATGGGACAAAATTTCAAATCAACAGAGTTATCATTTAATCTTCCCAGAACTTGGTCTTTGTAGTGAAAAAAGAAAGTTTTATTCACAAAGAGTAATAGAAATTTTAGGAAAAATAGATTATCATTGAGGCTTCTAGGAATTTATGTAAAAAAGAAAGGCATACATAATTTCTATACTCTCTTGAAATTTTAAGTGTTGTCCTAGAAGACATCAACCTGGTGTTCGTGAATCTATGATTCTTTGCTAGTGCTAGACTTCTAATTAAACAAAAAAAATCTACTGCAACATTAGGAACATGATTATGTCTGTTAATAGTGAGCCACTGACCACAGAGAGCAAAGATGAGCTTCGCTATAGAGTTCACTGTCAAGAAATGGGTAGGGAATGAGTCTTAAATAATCAAATGATGTTATAGACTGATCTCTATAGTTCTGAAGCGAAGTCTCTCAGTCGCGTCCGACTCTTTGAGATCACATGGACTGTAGCCTACCAGGTTCCTCCGTCCATGGGATTTTCCAGGCAAACTACTGGAGTGGGTTGCCATTTCCTTCTCCAGATCTTCCCGACCCAGGGATCAAACCCGAGTCTCCTACACTGTAGGCACTTTACCGTCTGAGCCACGAGGGAAGGTTAAAGCAGGGGTCTTTAAACCTCTGCGCCGGGACAAGCTAGGTACCTGGAAAGGGGGAGGCGGGCGAGGGGCACGGCGCGCCCCACAGGCCACCGCCCCGACGTCGACCACCAACCACCGCGTCCCAGCCCTCGGGCCTCGGCGCTGCCAACCCGTGACGCATGGGGGCCCCGCCGTGCGACAATCGACCGCCGCCCATCCCCGCCGACGCCAGACGACCACCCCCACGTTCCCCCGGAACGGAGCAGAGCCCTCCCCCACTAACCTCGCACACCCGTACGGTCGGCCCCCCCGAACCCCGTCCTCTTCCCCAACTACCAGGGCCCCTACCCATGCCCGCGTTCCCAGGAACCCTCCCCCCGGCTCCCCCACCACCGAGGGCAGAGAGAGGGCTCCGACTGGAAGCGTGGCGCCAAGCTGGTAGGGGACACGACAGAGGTAAAGGGGCGAGAGGGAGAGAGTACCAGACAGAAAGCCGCGGGAGGCGTCGGGGGGACAAAGCCCCGAGGCTCCGAGGGCGTGGGGAGGCGCCTGGCGACCGCGCAGCAGGCCTAGAGCAGCGGACTACCGACGACCGGCCGAGGCAGACCGGTCCAGGGCCGGCGGCGGGAGGCGACGGGGCAAGGCAAGCGGCCCCGCGACGGGGAGCTGCCACCCGTCACGCCACACAGCCCGCGAGACGCGACCGGAGGATCCGCGCCGCGCGGTCCGCGGCCGTTAACGGGGGGAAGGCAGTCGTGGCCGGCGCCACGGGCGAAGGCGTGTGGGGTGGGGTGGGGGCGCGCGGAGCACCCCTCCCCCCGAAACCTCCAGCCCAACCTCGAGGGACGTGGCGGGGAAGTCGGGCGGGAAGAGGGACACCGGAGACGACGCCACCGAGCGCGGGGCAGGGTGGCGGGGCGCCCCCGGCCGGGGACGGAGGCGCGGAGGGGCCGGCGGGGCGGGGCGAGCAGGACGGCAGAGAGCCGCCTTTCCCACCCGACCTCCGCCTCAGCACGCCACCCCCAACCTTCTCGCGCGGCTCCTCGTCCTGGAACACCAGGGAGGCCACCGGACCCGACCGCCCGGGGCGGGGCGCCTTCCAGACGTCTTTCCCTCCCTCCGTTCCCGTCCCGCGCCGCTGAAGGCGAACACAAAGTAAGAGAACCCAGACAGGCACAAGGCCAGCCATGCAGATTTATCTGGGTCAGTGAGGGAATTGTATCATCTGCAAATTTTGGGGTATTAATCGTCTTAACTTTGGTTTATTGACAATGTTCTAATTTCATATTTTATTTCTGGAACTAATACAGTTAGATTCCCCTCCTGTCCTACTGGATGCTCCCACACACACTCTTCTGCACACTATACCTTCTTGACTAAAGTTTATAATGGTAACACTTTTCAAGTTTCAAGCTGGACAAAATATTTTTATTTAAAAACAAGGTATATTATTCCACATCTTAAACGTATACTGATGTTTCCCAAATGTGTTTATCCAGCCAGACCTATCCACTGACTTTCAACTGTTTATATGCAGTTGACTTCTTTATCTTCTTCACTAGGAAATTGCATAATAATTTTCAAACTCAACAGTTACAAAAGAGAACTCTAGACTTCCTCTCAGAGTATTATTATTGCTTGAGCATTTTCTGCTTCATTTGTAGACATCAGGAATCCTACTAAATATTAAATACATACATCATATTAAGATTTGGAATCTGACCCGAGACTTTTATTCCTTATTTCCTCCTATTCAACCTATTTTCACTTCAAAATGTATCTTGAATTTGCTCTCTCCTTTTAATTCTTATGTTCTTGACCATTTTCTTGTAAATATTGTTTCTATTTGCCCTCGAACCCCTTCCTTATTCCTATTATGTTGGATAAACCAAAATGAGTATTTAAAATAGTGTAAATCATAATGTAAGCTTTTCAATTAAATATATGTCAATCTCCAAGCCTCTTCCCATGTTAAGTCTATCCCCTGACTTCTCATGACTCAGGTTATTCTCAGTTCTTCTTTGTTCACTTAGTTCTAGTAGCACATTGTCAGTCCCTGAAACACACCAAAACCATTTTCTACCTCAAGAACTGACTCTTTTCCTGATAGTTCTTTTACTGGATCATTCTTATTAATGATAGTCTCTTCTAAATGTCATCTGTAAGAGGTAATCCCTGATTATCCTGTCCAGGGTGCACTTCCTTCATTTTTATATATCATAGAATCATATTAAGTATTAATAATATATACATGTATATGCATATATACATATATGTGTGATTCCACATGCGCATACACATATGTGGTTAAATTGTACATATAATTTACATATACCATTTTATACATTATATAGGATATAAATATTTTATATTGTATGCTTATATATAACATATGCCTGTGTTTCTACAACTGCTGTCTATGGGGTCGCACAGAGTCGGACATGACTGAAGCAACGTAGCAGCAGCAGCACAACAATTATATTATACATTTGTGCATAAATATTATATGTTTCCCTATGCCAATGTAGCATGTGGTGTGGACCTTGTCTGCCTTGTTCTTCATGTTTCCCTAGCAAATAGTATAGGGTATACATGTGTTAAACTCTTAATAAACATTACAGAGTTAAAATAGTTAAATAGTTGATAGTAAATTAAAATAAATCTTGTTGAGGTAGATTGCAGATAAGTATTATTGTTGATCTTTGTTTAAACAGAAGTTTAAAAATTCTGTCCCTTCTCAAATATATGGATGCCATTTCATTTTATCACAAACATCAGTTGTAAGACTAATATGTAATAATTATTGCATTATGGAATGGAAATCTCATACTGTGGTGATCTAAGTGTGTTTTACTATCTTGAAGTTCTATTCTGATTAAAAAGTCAAAAGATATTCAAATTATTAAAATGTAAATTTTCAAATTTGTTAATGATTATAAAGGAGTATAGAAAGTGTCATTTGAATTTTAATATGAAGAAAACTTGAAAGCTAAATATCTGAGTTGAAAAATTTTAAGGTATTTCTGGCATTGATTGTTGTGTATGAAAGTCCAAAGACTTGCCTAGATTTGTATTTTATTTGTTTATAAAGTGATAGCTTTCACTTATGTTTGAAATGTAGGATAAGAGAGGTCCAAAGCAAATGAGGAGAAATCTATCAGCTAATAGTAGACCTCAAGAGAGGAATTGTACTTTGGATAAGGGTGACAACAGTGGAGATGAAGATAATTAATGGATTTGAGAGAAAATCAACATACAAAATTTCAAAAGCTGTTCAAAAGTCACATTATCAAAATGGCCATCATTGATTACCTAATATATAATAGCCAGTCATAATTCACTATCAAATATAACCTGCTCTATTTTCTTCATAGCTATCATGAACTGATAGATTCTCTCATATTATTTCTTGACTTTTTTTTTCTACTTCCTTCACCCTCTCATTGAAATGATTCATCATGATGATAGACTTATTTTTTTCTGTTATGTCCCTAGAATATAAATTAGTATTGGCCAAGAGTAGACACCCAAGAAATACTAAGTGAATGAAAGACTGAATTTGGGAGTAAGAGAAAACTAGGAATCAAATACCTTGCAGGTTTAAAGTTTCTGAAAACAGGAAGAAAGGTTGGTGTTGTAGTTCATTGATGTTGTAAATATTGGGAGGATATCAGATGTGGAGTGAAGGAGAGAGAAAGTCATAAACATTGTTTAGGACATATTGAATCCGAAGTGGGCATTTAGATACACAATTAGATGTAGCTAATGTAAGATATTAAGATCTACACCAGATATAGAACAAAAAATGTCATGACTGAAATATATAAATTTAGAATTGTTTGAATATAAGCTTTAATTTCCTATAGTTAGGGGAGAGATTGACTACAAATTAAAGCATTTGATTCAGTCTACAACCTTGACTTGAGAAAACCCAACTTTTAATGGCTAGCTAAAGGATCATATTGTTTAAAAACAAACTAATAAATAAGATGAAAATTAATTATTGGAAATATAGGGAAGGTATCAGAAGATAATATCATGGAAGTAGAAGAGGGTTCTAACAAAGAGGCAACAGTGATATCTGCATCAGTTTGGGGAGAGATGAAATAATCTAACCTCTGGAAATGTACATTGGGTTTAACAATATGGTTGCTGTTAACATCTTTAGCTACAGTTTGTTTGTGTGTTTATGGAAGGAGAGAGACAGAAGATAGATTGCACTGAGTGGAAATGCAGAGATGAAGAATGACGATATTCTGTGATACTATTAAAGAGACTGACTATTAAAAAAGACAGTCTAAGCTATTGAGTTCAGGGATTTTTTTTTTTTTTTCTAAACAAAGAAAATTATGTTTAAATGGTGAATATTATTGAGAGGAAAATAGCTTAAAAATAGATAACTGATCATCTGATATTCCTAAGAGGGTGGAAAGTATGAAACCCAAAACTTAGATGAAAATATTGATCTTTGATAAGAGATGTTTCCTCTGTTAAAAAGAAATTGGAGAAAAATGAACGAACAGCATTGAATAAGTTCCAGTTGAATGGTTTATATGTAACCTATGATTTACATGGCAAGCTCATCTTATAAAAAATGGGAAAGTTTTGGTGGAAAGATAGAAACTTGTAAGATGTTAGAAAACTTTAGAAGTAGCAATTGTGAAAAAGAGGAATTTACTGAAGAATTACTGTAAGATTGACAGGATTGCTGAATGATCTTCAAGGCATGAGATCTTGACATTGTAAATCACTCATTTTTAATGGAAATAATAATAGCAAATACTTATGTAGAATTTACTATGCACTGGACATTGTTCTATGTTCTTTACATGTTTTAAGTCATATCATTAAAGAAGATATGTAATTTAAGGTCAGCTAGTAAGTGTTGACGGAGAAGGCAATGGCACCCCATCCAGTACTTTTGCCTAGAAAATCCCATGGACGGAGGAGCCTGGTAGGCTGCAGACCATGGGGTCGCTAGAGTCGGACACGACTGAGCAAATTTACTTTCACTTTTCACTTTCATGCATTGGAGAAGGAAATGGCAACCCACTCCAGTGTTCTTGCCTGGAGAATCCCAGGGACGGGGGGCCTGGTGGGCTGCCATCTATGGGGTCGCACAGAGTCGGACATGACTAAAGCGATGCAGCAGCAGCAGCAGTAAGTGTTGAAACTAGATTAGCAATTTCTACTCTGTTGCTAATTACTCAGCAGTGGTGTGTACTGTTACAACCAGTTGAAATTTTACCCTACCCTTGCTGATTATGTACCAACGAATTTTTCCAAAACCAGCAACCAGAGGGAGAGAAACTGTGATTTCACAAATATCTCACTTTTATTCAATAAAGAAAACATTTTTACCCTCTGATATCAACTTTCAAAGATGAGGTTTTTTTTTTTTTTTTTTCATTTAGTGTAGATATTCCTTGTGTTCTCAATTTGCTTCTAATAAGACAGTTGCCAATTTTAATATGTCCTAAGGTTCCCGCTGTAGAAAAATTCTTCATTATTCCATCGAGAGAAAACTGAAAGCTAGAAGGAACCTGCATTCTCCTTGTTTCCACCTTGCTAGGTAAAAGGGATGCACATCAGACTCTAGTACAACTAGGTCAACTACTCCTTATATAAACCTTAAATAGCAAAGGAGATACACACACACACACACACACACACACACACAAGCATTGTATAACTTTATTGGTCTCATATAAAAAGTCCCTCCTCCCTAGAGCAGGGAAATTACAGATAAATATATTATTAGCCACTGTGATACATTATTAGTCTTCCAAGAATTGAGCGTATCATAAGCAACATATATCTTGTTTTCTCTTTATTATTCATAGACCCTTCAATAAAAGCTGTTAAATACCAAAAGAAAATAAGTTAGCATACAATAATAATTGAACTTCTGTGTGGTGTGAATTAGCTATGAAAACTTATTTCTTTTTTTTGCTCAAAATTTATTTTTAAAGTTATGCAGGACAGTTCAGTTCAGTCGCTCATTTGTGTCTGACCCTTTGCAACCCCATGGACTGAAGCACGCCAGGCCTCCTTGTCCATCACCGACTCCCAGATTTACCCAAACTCATGTCCATCAAGTCGGTGATGCCATCCAGCCATCTCATCCTCTGTTGTCCCCTTCTCCTCCCACCTGCAATTTTTCCCAGCATCAGGGTCTTTTCAAATGAGTCAGTTCTTTGCATCAGGTGGCCAAAGTATATGAGATTCAGCTTCAACATCAATCCTGCCAATGAACACTCAGGACTGATCTCTTTAGGATAGACTGGTTGTATCTCTTTTCTGTCCAAGAGACTCGTAACAGTCTTCTCCAACACCACAGTTCAAAAGCATCAATTCTTCAGTCCTGAGCTTTCTTTATAGTCTAATGCTCACATCCATACATGACTACTGTAAAATTCATAGCTTTGACTAGACAAACCTTTTTGGCAAAGTAATGTCTCTGCTTTTTAATATGCTGTCTAGGTTGGTCAAAACTTTCCTTCCAGGGAGTAAGTTTCTTTTAATTTCATGGCTGCACTCACCATCTGCAATGATTCTGGAGCCCCCCAAAATAAAGTCTGCCACTTTTCCACTATTTCCTCATCTATTTGCCATGAAGTGATGGGACCAGATGCCATGATCTTCATTTTCTGAATGTTGAGCTTTAAGCCAACTTTTTAACTTTCCTCTTTCACTTTCATCAAGAGGCTCTTTAGTTCTTCTTCACTTTCTGCCATAAGGGTGGTGTCATCTGCATATCTGACTGAGGTTATTGATATTTCTCCGGGCAATCTTGATTCCAGCTGTGCTTCATCCAGCCCAGTGTTTCTCATGATGTACTCTGTGTATAAGTTAAGTAAGCAGGGTGACAATATAAAGCCTTGATGTACTCCTTTTCCTATTTGGAACCAGTCTGTTTTTCCATGTCCAGTTCTAACTGTTACTTCCTGACCTGCATACAGGTTTCTCAAGAGGCAGGTCAGGTGGTCTGGTATTCCCATCTCTTGAAGAATTTTCCATAATACGTTGTGACCCACACACTCAAAGGCTTTGGCATAGTCATTAAAGCAGAAGTAGAGGTTTTTCTGGAACTCTCTTGCTTTTTTGATGATCCAGCAGATGTTGGCAATTTGATCTCAGGTTCCTCTGCCTTTTCTAAAACCAGCTTGAACATCTGGAAGTTCACGGTTCATGTATTGTTGAAGCCTGGCTTGGAGAATTTTGAGCGTTACTTTACTTGCGTGTGAGATGAGTTCAATTGTGCGGTAGTTTGAGCGTTCTTTGGCATTGCCTTTCTTTGGGATTGGAATGAAAACTGACCTTTTCCAGTCCTGTGGCCACTGTTGAGTTTTCCAAGTTTGCTGGCATATTGAGTGCAGCAATTTAATGGCATCATCTTCCAGGATTTAAAATAGCTCAACTGGATTTCCATCACCTCCACTAGCTTTGTTTGTAGTGATGCTTTCTAAGGCCCACTGGACTTCACATTCCAGGTTGTCTGGCTCTAGGTCAGTGATCACACCATCATGATTATCTGGGTCATGAAGATCTTTTTTATACAGTTCTTCTGTGTATTCTTGCCACCTCTTCTTAATATTTTCTGCATCTGTTAGGTCCATACTATTTCTGTCTTTTATTGAGCCCATATTTGCATAAATGTTTCATTGGTATCTCTAATTTTCTTGAAGAGATCTCTGGTCTTTCCCAGTCTATTGTTTTCCTCTGTTTCTTTGCATTGATCACTGAGAAGTCTTTCTTATCTCTCCTTGCTATTCTTTGGAACTCTTCATTTAAATGGCTATATCTTTCCTTTTCCCCTTTGTTTTTCACTTCTGTTCTTTTCAAGGCTATTTGTAAGTCCTCTTCAGAGACTTATTTTGCTTTTTTGCATCTTTTTCTTGGGGATGGACTTGCTCCCTCTGTACTGTATAATGTCACGAATCTCTGTCCGTAGTTCATCAGGCACTCTGTCTGTCAGATCTAGTCCCTTAAATCTACTCCCCGCTTCCACTGTGTAAGGGATTTTATTTAAAGTTATTAGTATTTTATAAAAGAAAATTGTTCATTGTATTGGGCACACACAGAACACACAGAAGTCGCTCAGTCATGTCCGACTCTTTGCGACCCCATGGATTGTAGCCCACCAGGCTCCTTGGTCCATGGGATTTCCCAGGCATGAATACTGGAGTGGGTTGCTGTTTCCTTCTCCAAGGACTCAGTAAAATTCTCATGGCATAATGAAGAGGGACAAATGAGGAAAGTTTTAGTGAGAAGCCTATATACAGATATTTGGCCAAGGGAAAGATCCATGAGGGATGGTGAACTGCTGTGGGGATACCCTTGAGACTGATGGAGCAAAAGTGGTTGACTCATACTGAGCACACATATTGAGTTTAAGATGCTCATTGAAAATGAAATTTTATTCAGCCTTAAAATCTTGCCATTTGTGGTAACATTGATGAACTTTGAGGACATTATGCTTAGTAAAATAAACCAAACACAGAAAGATCAATACTTCATGCCTTCACTGATTGATACATAGAAAATAATCATACTTATAGAAACAGAGAGTAGAACTAGGGCCAGGAAGTAGGGCAAAGGAAGATGGGAGAAGTTGATAAAAATATACACATTTTCTGTTATTCAGGATGAATAAGTTCTGGACATCTAATGTACAACATTGTGAATTTATTTAGTAACATTGTATTTTATATTTGAAATTTGCTAAGAGGATGGAATCAAGATTGCCAGGAGAAATATCAATAACCTCAGATATGCAGATGACACCTCCCTTATGGCAGAAAGTGAAGAGGAACTAAAAGCCTCTTGATGAGAGTGAAAGAGGAGAGTGAAAAAGTTGGCTTAAAGCTCAGCATTCAGAAAATGAAGATCATGGCATCTGGTCCCATCACTTCATGGAAAATAGATGGGGAAACAGTAGAAACAGTATCAGACTTTGTTTTTTGGGCTCCAAAATCACTGCAGATGGTGACCGCAGCCATGAAATTAAAACATGCTTACTCCTTGGAAGAAAAGTTATGACCAACCTAGATAACATATTCAAAAACAGAGACATTACTTTGCCAACAAAGGTCTGTCTAGTCAAGGATATGGTTTTTCCTGTGGTCATGTATGGATGTGAGAGTTGGACTGTGAAGAAAGCTGAGCGCCGAAAAATTGATGCTTTTGAACTGTGGTGTTGGAGAAGACTCTTGAGAGTCCCTTAGACTGCAAGGAGATCCAACCAGTCCATTCTAGAGATCAGCCCTGGATGTTCTTTGGAAGGAATGATGCTGAAGCTGAAGCTCCAGTACTTTGGCCACCTCATGCGAAGAGTTGACTCATTGGAAAAGACTCTGATGCTGGGAGGGATTGGGGGCAGGAGGTAAAGGGGACGATAGAGGATGAGATGGCTGGATGGCATCACCGACTCGATGGACATGAGTTTGAGTGAACTCCAGGAGTTGGTGGTGGAGGCCTGGCGTTCTGCAATTCATGGGGTCGCAAAGAGTTAGACATGACTGAGCGACTGATCTGATCTGATCTGATCTGAAGAGGAAGGAGTTAAAGTGTTCTCACTCACAAAGAGCAAAATATGGTAACTATGTGAGGTGATGGATAGGTGAAGTAGCTTGATTTTTGCGATTTCTTCACAGTGTATACTTATATCAAAATATCAAATTGTATACCTTAAATTATGGAATTTTTATTTGTCAGTGATACCACAATAAATCTTGAAAAAGTAAAAGATACTCATCGATCCCAGAAAAATGGAGATGAAGATAAATTGGTCTTGCTCTCAGTCAAGGGAAATCTGTGTCATTCACACAAAAGCACTTGGGTAAAGACGTGAAGAACAGTTCTGTGGATTCATAAGGTGTGTAGTCTTATGTGTCATTTTGTAACAGGACTAACAATTTTGATTTTCAGGCTGGTAACAACACTCTGTTCCTTTGGTATGACAGCTTAACAATGTGAAATACTTATGGTCTCTGAAATAGTGAAGTAAAAGCTAGTTTTTACTTTTTTTTTCCCCATCCACAAGAACTATTATCTGTATTTGAAAGTACGATGTAATTTTTACAAGATAATCAACAGTGGATTTTCTCATTTTTTATTCCTGAGAGGCTGATAAAGGAAGGAAATGGGAGGGAGTCAGAGCCACTGAACAGCTCGACAGTTTACTGCCACTGCCTAAACTCATCTTGGATATGGGGTTATGAAAGAAACCTGCTGGAAGAATAAGGATTTTACTGGAACATTTCAGAATTATATTAAAGTGAGATTTATATTGATACTTAACATGAAAATTAATGCTTATTCTGTTAGCTCCTGTGATGTGAGGAGATGTACAGTGCTGAGGCACATCATCCTCTCAGCTGGAGCAAGTTATATAAAGTATAGAAAGGATAGAGATATTGAAGGGGGTGGAGCAAGCACAGAGATCTATGGTATTTTAAAGAAAAGCAGGAAAAGAGAAAAGAAAATGTAGACAAAAGGTAGGGAGGGCCATAATGTAAATTTGGGAGATAGGAATATTAAACCAAAAGAAAAATGTTACTAATTCCATGTTTAAAAAGCACAGGGAAATAAAAGTTGAACAAATAAGGATAAAATTGAAGCCAATATGAACGTATTCTGATTAATGTCTTCATTTTTATTTTTCATTATTTAACATATATTTTTGAGTTACAGCATGTGTTGTTTACTCTGAAATTGTGCTTACTTATTTTTCAACTCCTTTTCTCAAAGTTTAATAATTTAATTGTACACTTTTCAATCCAAATGCCAGCTTAATAAAACCTTTATTGAGTTTGCACACATTGCTTCAGAGATAGGCTTTGCAGCATAGTGGACAGAACATAGGTTTCACCCAGATTCAATGTAAAATACTGGGTAGAAAATTCTGGGAAATAGTGGACAGGGACACCTGGCATGCTAGAGTCCATGGAGTCGCAAGGAGTCAGACATTACTCAGCGACTGAATAACAACAACAAAGTATCCACCCTCTCTTTGCCTCAGTTTCCTCAAATATAAAATGTAGTTGGTTACAGTATTTCTTATAGCACACTATGACCCTGAATGTTACCAGGATTAAATCATAAAAACACCAAAGTTAGATAGCTAAATAGTATGTGACTAATAATATTACCATTATTGTTACCTTCTTCAGTGTATTCCATGGTGGCTCAGAGGGGAAAGTGTCTGTCTGCAATCTGAGAGACCTGGGTTCAATCTCTGGGTCAGGAAGATCCCCTGGAGAAGGAAGTGGCAACCCACTCCAGTACTCTTGCCTGGAAAATCCCATGGACAGAGAAGCCTGGTAGGCTACAGTCCATGGGGTCGCAAAGAGTCGGGCACGACCGAACAACTTTACTTTCACTTTCAGTTTATTAGTTTGTGACTATGCAGAGCTCTAACAACATTTACTAGATAACTTTTTAAATTAAGACATACCTAAAAGTTGCCAAAATCTTATGAAGTGTTCCCTTATTGTTTTATTCTGCTTTCCCTGTGTCAGCAATTTATGTAGCTGTAGTGTAATAGACAAAAATCACAAAATTAGTGTTGATACTATACTATGAACCGATTTACAGGCTTAAAGAAATTTCATCAAATTTTCCACTAATGTCCTTTTCTGTTTTAGGATTCTATCCAGGATCCATATTACTTACAGTTTTGTCTCCTTAATATCTTCCAAGCCTGTAAGATTTTCTGAGCCTTTCTTTGTCTTTCATCATGTTGACACTTGAAGAGCAGTGATCAATAGTTTTATTGAATGTCTCTTAATTTGGGTTTGTCTGATGATTTCTCATCATAGAAATGATGTTATGCATTTTTTGAAAGGACACCATAGAAATAATGCTTTATCTTTTTTAGTGAATCATATCAAGTAGTTCATAATAAGATGTTATTAAACTTGATAATATAGTCAAAGTGGCTTCTTCCATGGTTCTTCATAATAAAGTTACTATCTTTTCCTTTGTACTTTACCAATATATTGGAAAGGTAGTTTGAGATTATGAAATCCTGACTCTTTTCATACATTTTAGCATCCATCAGAGGATTCTGTCTTTAAAATTTACTACTGTGGTGTTTTCCTAATGGTATTTTTTTTTTCTTCTTGCCTTCTTTATCAGTTTTAATAGTACTATAAGAAAGGATAGCCTGTCATTCCCCATATATTAATTAATAGACTATTTTAACAATATTAATTTATTAATATTCTATAGTTGAAGTCTAATACTGTCATTTATTTTGCTGTTCAAATTTCTTTTCCTGTTTTTGCCATTAGGAGATTCTTCAGTTTGATTGGCTTTTGTGTTCTTTCAACAAGCCCTCATTTTTTTTTTTTTTTTTTTGAGCCTTCTTTATTTTCTGAGAATATAAAATGTTCCAGCTCTTGTATTTCTTCTGTCCTGAAGTCACTCACTTCTCTAAATAGTCACAGCTCCTTTTATTAGGGAATGGTGTTTAGAAGGCAAAATGGAACACTGTGTGTGCTGATTACGCCATGTTCTGTATATATAAACACACACAGATTTGTATATTAAAATCATGAGTTTACAGTGCTATTTTATAGTAAATAACTCAGTATGAAGTTAAAAATCTGAGACAATTTTAACACATATCCACATAAATAGCCACTGGATACCCAGCCAATGTAGCAGTTGTGGGGAACTCTAGGACAGCTGCAAGATTGCATAAACACATATGTGAGAAAATAATCATAGGCATAGTAGAGTAGCATACTTCCCAATGGAATTGTAAACATAAGGAACAGAAAAGTGAAGAGGAAATCAAAAGGATCAGGAAGGAATTAACCAAATTGAATAGGTCAGTGTGGTGAGAATGAATAAGAGTAGGACTAAAATTCCACTATATACTATCAGAGAGACTGCTCTGGAAATAGAGAGAGGGAGTTGTAGAAATGGGGATTGAAAGAAACATTCCAGATAAATTCATTTTTGATATCAAATTTCAATAAGGAAAATGAAAATTGGACCTATGATGGTGTTCTCAAAATACCAATAGGATGAGCAGAATATAGAAATGTCACATAATATTTTTTCAGTAATAGTAATACTGAAATATGAAACATAAGGTCCAAAAACTATTTACTTTACCAGTTAGAGGTAAAGAAAAACCTGAGAATCCTTTAAATTGGGTCTAATAAGAAATATGTAGCAATTAGGTTGATAGTTCAGTTTAGAATGTAATAAATGTATTTAAGTTTTACCACATTGTGACCTGAAATAAGTGAGTTTAAGATAAGGTAGTAAATCATCATAAGTAATAAGGTACAAAGCATATTCAGACAGAAGTAAATTGTAGGTGATGTAGGGAAGGAGAGGCATTTGAGACCAATGCTGTGAGTCAGCATTGTTACTGAACTCATTATTTGGATGGAAAAAATATGTTCCTCTGTTGGTAGCCCTTCTGGAAAATTCTTAGATGGGGTTACTTCTAATAATCAGGTCTGGAATAGTAGAAACTGTGTGCTTTTGTGAATTTAATGTGTTCAAAAGACTAGTCTCATGACATGTTCCCACTCAGGATGTGGATGACACAGTGATGGCTCCTCAAAGATGTCCAAGTTCTTTAACCCCTGGGAACTGTGAACATATTACTGAACATTACAAAAGGGAATGTGGATATGTGACTAAGGTTATAAATCTTGAGATGAGTTTGTCCCAGCTGGCCTAATCTAATCATATGAGTCCTTAAAATGTAAGAAGATGAGAAATGAAAAGGATTTGACCTGAACCTGCTGGCTTTAAAGAATGATGAAAGGGGTGCACAAACCAAGGAATGAGGTGATTTACAGCATTGTAAATCATATATACACCAATAAAAATTTTAAAAAGAGTTGGAATTGACCCACAGTTAATAGACAGTAAGTAACAGAACCTTTGCTTCTACAATTATAAGGAACAATATTAACTGAGTCTGAGAGCAGATTCTACCCGCGAGCTCCCTGTAAGGAATACAGCAACCTGACATTTTGATCTTAGTCCAGTGAGTCCTGTGTTAGATTTCTGACCTATATAAATGTGACATAATAGAATCATGTTGTTTCAAGTCACAAAGCTGTGGTACTTTGCTACAGCAGAAATAGAAATTAATGCACTGAGTTTTGCCCTAACTCTGTATGCATAGAAAAGCTTGAGAAAGTTCAGTCAGTTGAAATGATTCAATTCAAAGCAGAGTTATACTAAAATGTAAAATAAAAATGAATCTTTGCTAAGTACTGAATATTAAATGTTTAGCATCTTAAAATATTATCATACATAGCCACATTAATAACCTTATGAGATAAGTATCATGTTGTTAATTCTCTACATGTAGAAACTAATGTTTAGTTGAGATTGAATAATGTTCTGAAGAAAACATAATTATGAAGGAGTGAGGTTTCAGTTTACAGATAATGTGGGGCAGCTTTCAAAGCTGTGTCCAAATAAGGCCATGTTTCTTAAAACATCTTTTCTGTGTCAAGTCCTGTGAAGTGTGCTTTACATGCATGATCTTAATTGCTACTTAAATAATTTTTCAAAGATCAGCTATAAGGGAACATCATAAAGAAAGGAAAACATCAATCATTGGAACAGTTTTTTTAAAAGGTGAAATTGGAACAAATATCGAGACTAGAATAAGAGGTGAGGAATGGTATTTAGGTTGCTTGAGAAGAGAAGGAAAACAGCAACATGCTCTTACTATCAAAAATATAAGAAACACTAAGAATTATATTTTGTATATGATGCACAATGTCTATACAATTATGCAAGATTTATAACATCAGCATTGTTTTTTGACGTAGTATTTATGTTGGCTGATTTGTCACATTTGAACATATTGATAAGATATAGTTGTTCATTAATGGACAATATATGTAATTTCACCACACCTAAAGAAAGCTTTAAAAGAAGGTTCTCAGATATGTGACCAAGGGAGATTTTGTCTCATATTTATAATTTTAGAAATATAGATTATAAATTGCCATCTATTACATATTTATATACAATTTGTAACCTATATGGTTGTTTAAGATATATTCATGAAGTACAACCTAAAGGTAACTTTAAATAAATAGTTGTAAGAAAACAAGCAACGTTTGCTACTTATAGCAAGTAGCTCACAATGAACTTAAAATTCTAGCTAAAATTTGACTTCCCCATCTAAAGAAGTGAGACAATTTTGCTCAATTTCCTTTCACTTTTCCCCTAATTTTGTCACCAGAATGAAGTATTGGCATTTGCATGCTCCATTTATTCTGTGAAGTATAGTAATATGCTGTACTATTTTGACCTTTTTGAAAGTTTGAAATTTAATTAGTTGACTATTTTCCACTAGTCATCATCTCAACCTCATTGAGTTGTGAGAAAGGATAGACTAGCCATAAAAATGTGTGAAAAATGATTAAGGATTTCACATTTCATATGCTTTTAATCCTGTGAACCTCTCAGTTCTGTTTCAGAAATCTCAGATGTATACCCAGCATTTGATCATATTGAACTCATGATAAAACAGCAAAGTGCTCATTACAGCATAGATGTTATGATGCTTAAAAAATTTAGCTCATTTTGACATATCTGGAAAATGATGTATTTTCAAAGTGAATGTATAGTATAATAGAAAAAAAGATACTTGATTTGTAGGAAAATTATTTATTATTTTTATATCTAAAGATTGTCCTGAACTGGACAGTCATGTAGATGAAGAAGTGCCATAAATTACATGAAATAAATAGTTACTCTAGTCCGTGCCTCCTTTTAAAAAATGATCTGCTGTTAGTCTTAAATACCTTTCTCCAAATCTTTATTTATAGTTAGGATAGAAATCCATTCTTCAACAAAACAATGAAACATGTAAGCATTGCTGTTTTGAAATGATGTGTGGATAATAGGAATTGGATATCCAGATGTTTAAGCTGGATTTAGAAAAAGCAGAGGAACCAGAGTTCAAATTGCCAATATTTTTGGATCATAGAGAAAACAAGGGAATTCCAGAAAAAAAAAAAAAACAAAAAACATCTACTTCTGCTTTATTGACTACACCGAATCCTTTGACTGTGTGGATCACAATGAACTGTGGAAAATTCTTAAAGAGATGTGAATACTATACCACCTTACCTGCCTCCTGAGAAACCTATATGCAGGTTCAAGAAGTAATAGTTAGAACTTTACATGGAGTCGCAAAAAGTTGGACACGACTGAGCGACTAACACACACAATGTGATATTACAGTTTTCCCATTCTTATCCAAGGAAGATCTCTAGAAAAAAAGGATAATTTTTCTCTGTTACTTCCTAGTGATCATATGTTTATGATTTTTTAGCAAATATGGATTAACTTTAAGTATTACTACTTAGAATGTTCTACAGTGGCATATTAAACTTACTAAGATTTTTAAATATACGGTATAATTTTCAATATGTTGTTTGCATGTTGAGGATGCTGCATTTACCATCACCATGACTTGTTTGTTGTGTGAAAAGCAAATAAAACAAACAAAACAATGAAAACCTGGGAGACAGTGTTATTCTATCTCTAATAATTTGGGAAGCATGCTTAAAGTAAAAAAGAATTTTCTTTTTATATCTTCATAATTTCACCTTCCCCAACAGTTTCATTGGTTCTCAGAGCTCTGCTGCCCATAGCTAAACTCATTTCTCTGTTCCACTAAATCAAATACTAATTAGACTCTTACCCCCAAAATGACATATTTTAAAATAATTCTGCTTCACTTAAGCACTTTGTAAGAATGGGAACACTTTAATTAAGCCAAGTGAGCAGGCTTTGAATTGTTACAAAGTAATTCACACCAAGGGAATAGTTATAAACAGTATAATAATTCAAGTCCATGAATATATTTTTATTATTACAAAGTGATATCTTAGAAATGCTCATTTGTTTGCTAAATCGCATGAGGACACATTATACTTTATAATATCAATTTCCCCAAAAGAAATGATTCCGTGAAATATAGAAGCCATGGCCCAAGAAGAATTCACTTGATGCCAAATTCTTAATCTTCCCTAAAAACAGTCAGTGTGATTCTGTTGGCTTCTCTGTTGCAGTTGCAGAACATACGAGAAAAAAAAAAAAAAAAGTTTTATATGTATATTTTGATGTTTTTTCCTCCAAATTTTTCAGTTTATTAACTATACCACATTTGAAAAGTTACCAGCCATATAGAATGTCTGGTTTCATTGTTAAAAATGTCAATAAAAATCCGTCTGTATTCTAGAGCCTAAGTTGAGACAATTATGAGTGATTGATAAAATGTATGGAAATGAAAATTGTATTATTGTTTATTATGGCAGATGTGTATTTTATTATAGTATTTATTAATTTAATATCATTTGTGATTTTCCTAATACAGCTTAGAACATCTCATGGATGATCACTTTTTTTTGAACATGTTTTTACCTAAAATCATATTCCAAGTAGTACTCAAGATGAACTTACATTTTTCCCCTTTCACTAAGATTCTTCCTAAGTAGTCAGACATGAGGTGGAAGCATAGGCAATATATTCTCCAAAACAAATTCCAGAGGTTACCTTTTATTATTATTCATTATTTATGTCTTTTGCATCCCAGTCTGCTATAATGAAAAGGACATTTTGGGGTGTTAGTTCTAGAAGGTCTTGTAGGTCTTCATAGAACCGTTCTACTTCAGCTCTTCAGTGTTACTGATCGGGGCATAGACTTGGACTACTGTGATATTGAATGGTTTGCCTTGGAAACAAACAGAGATCATTCTGTTGTTACTGAGATTGCATCCAAGTACTGCATTTCAGACTCTTTTGTTCACTATGATGGCTACTCCATTTCTTCTAAGGAATTCTTGCCCACAGTAGTAGCTATAATGGTCATCTGAGTTAAATTCACCCATTCCAGTACATTTTAGTTCTCTGATTCCTAAAATGCCGATGTTCACCTTTGCCATCTCCTGTTTGATCACTTCCAATTTCTTTGATTCATGGACCTAACTTTCCAGGTTCCTATGCAATATTGCTCTTTACAGCATCAGACCTTGCTTCCATCACTAGTCACATCCACAACTGGGTATTGTTTTCACTTTGGCTCCATCTCTTCATTCTTTCTGGAGTTATTTCTCCACTGATCTCCAGTAGCATATTGGGCACCTGCTGACCTGGGGAGGTCATCTTTCAGTGTCCAATCTCTTTCCTTTTCATACTTTTCATGGGGTTCTCAGTGCAAGAATACTGAAGTGATTTGCCATTCCCTTCTCCCAGTGGACCACATTTTGTCAGAACTCTCCACCATGACCCATACATCTTGGGTGGCCCTACATGACATGACTCATAACATTGAGTTAGACAAGGCTGTGGTCCATGTGATCAGTTTGATTTTGATTTCAGTTTTCTGTGATTGTGGTTTTCATTCTGTCTGCCCTCTGATGGAGAAGGATAAGAGGCTTATGGAAGCTTCTTGATGAGAGAGACTGAGGGGGAGACTGGGACTTTTCTGATGGGCAGGGCCATGCTCAGTAAATCTTTAATACAATTTTTTGTTGATAAGTGGGGCTGTGTTCCCTCCCTGTTATTTGACCTGAAGCCAAACTATGGTGGAGGTAATGAAGATAATGGTGACCTCCTTCAAAAGGTCCCATGCAGGCACTGTTGCACACAGTGCCCCAAACCCTGCAGTAGGCCACTGCCAACCCACACCTCCACTGGACACTCATGGGCAAGTCTGGGTCAGTCTCTTGTGGGGTCACTGCTCCTTTCCACTGTGTGCTGGTGCGCACAAGAGTCTGTTTTTCCTCAGTCCTGTGTAAGCTCTGGCAGCTCTATGGTGGGATTAATGGCGACTTCCTCCAAGAGGGCTTATGCCATACCCAGGTCTACTTCACCCAGAGCCCCTGCCCTTGCAGCAGTCCACTGCTGACCCATACCTCCACAGGAGACACTCAGACAGAGTTCTGCCTCAGTCTCTGTGGGGTCTCTGGGTCTTGGTTTGCACAAGGTTTGTTGGAGCCCTCTGAGCGTCTCTGTCAGGTATGGGGTTTTATTCTAAACATAATCTTGCTCCTCCTACTGTCTTGCTGGGGCTTCTCCTTTGCCCTTGGACATGGGTTATCTCCTCAAATTCACTCCAGCACTGTGCAGTCGCCGCTGCAGCACCTACCATCTTGCAGGGGCTTCTCTGCCCTTGGATGTGGGATATTTCCTCAAAAGTATGTACTTTTCATTATAGGGAATGGCAATGCAAAATTAGGAAGTCAAGAGATACCTCGAGTAACAGGCAAATTTGACCTTGGAGTATAGAATGAAGCAGGGCAATGGCTAATAGAGTTTTGCCAAGAGAATGCATTGGTCATAGCAAGCACCCTTTTCCAACAACACAAGAGAAGACTATACATGGGCATCACTGAATGCTCAATACTGAAATCAGATTTATTTTATTCTTTACAAACAAAGATGGAGAATGTCTATACAGTCAGTGGGGAAAAAAAAAAAAAAAAAAAAGACCAGGAGCTGACTGTGGCTCAGATCATGAACACCTTATTGCTAAATTCAAACTTAAATTGAAGAATATAGGGAAAACCAATAGAACCTTTCAGATATGACCTAAATCAAATAACTTGCAATTATACAGTAGAAGTGAAAAATAGATTCAGGGATTAGATCTAATACACAGAGTGCCTGAAGAACTACAGCCAGAGATTCATGACATTGTACAGGAGGCAGGGATCAAGACCACCCCCAAGAAAAAGAAATACAAAATGGCAAAATGTTTGTCTAAGGAGGCCTTACAAATAGATGGAGAAAAGGAAAGATATATCAATTTGAATGCAGAGTTTCAAAGAAAGCAAGGAGAGAAAAGAAAGCCTTCCTCAGTGATCAATGCAAAGAAATAGAGTAAGACAGTATAATGGGAAAGACTGGAGATTTCTTCAAGAAAATTAGAGATACCAAGGGAACATTTCATACATAGATGAGCACAATAAAGGACAGAAATGGTATGGACCTAGCAGAAGCAGAAGATATTAAGAAGTGGTGGCAGGAATACACAGAAGAACTGCACAAAAAAGGTCCTCATCACCCAGATAATCATAGTGGAGTAATCACTCACCTAGAGCAAGACATCCTGGAATACGAAGTCAAGTGGGCCTTAGGAAGCATCCCTACAAACAAAGCTAGAGGAGGTGATGGAATTCCAGTTGAGCTCTTTCAAATCCTAAAAAATGATGCCATGAAATTGCTGCACTCAATATGCCAGGAAATTCTGAAAACTCAGCAATGGCCACAGGACTGGAAAATGTCAGTTTTCATTCCAATCCCCAAAAAAAAAGGCAATGCCAAAGAATGTACAAACTACTGCACAATTGCACTCATCTCACACGCTAGCAAAGTAATGCTCAAACTTCTCAAAGCTAGGCTTCAACAGTACATGAACCATGAACTTCCAGATGTTCAAGCTGGTTTTAGAAAAGGCACAGGAACCAGAGATCAACATCTGCTGGATCATGGAAAAATCAAGAGATTTCCGGAAAAAACATCTGCTTTATTGACTATGTCAAAGCCTTTGTGTGGATCACAACACACTGTGTAAAATTCTTAAAGAGATGTGAATACCAGATGATTTGACCTGCCTCTTAAGAAATTTGTATGCAGGTCAGGAAGCAAAAGTTAGAAATGGACATGGAAGGACAGACTGGTTCTAAATCTGGAAAGTTCCCGAAAGTTACCCTGCTTATTTAACTCCTATTCAGAGTACATCATGAGAAATGTTGGACTGGATGAAGCACAAACTGGAATCAAGATTGCCGGGAGAAATATCAATAACTTCAAATATGCAGATAACACCACACTTATGGTGGAAAGCAAATAAGAACTAAAGAACCTCTTGATGAAAATGAAAGAGGAGAGCAAAAATGTTGGCTTAAAGCTCAGCATTCAGAAAACTAAGATCATGGCATCTCGTCCCATCAATTCAGGGCAAATAGATGGGGAAACAATGGAAACAGTGATAGACTTTATATTTTGGGGCTCCCAAATCACTGCAGATGGTGACTGATGCTAGGAAATTAAAAGACGCTTGCTCCTTGGAAGACTATTTTTGACCAACCTAGTTCAGTTCAGTTCAGTTGTTCAGTCGTATCCGACTCTTTGCGAACACATGAACCGCAGCACGTCAGGCCTCCCTGTCCGTCACCAACTCCTGAAGTCCACCCAAACCCATGTCCGTTGAGTTGGTGATGCCATCTCGTCCTCTGTCATCCCCTGTTCCTCCTGCCCTCAATCTTTCCCATCATCAGGGTCTTTTCCAATGAGTTGGCTCTTCGCATAAGGTGGCCAAAATATTGAAGTTTCAGCTTCAGCATCAGTCCTACCAATGAATATTCAGGACTGATTTCCTCTAGGATGGACTGGTTGGATCTCCCTGCACTCAAGGGACTCTCAAGAGTCTTCTCCAGCACCACAGTTCAAAAGCACCAATTCTTCTGCGCTCACCTTTCTTTATAGTCCAACTCTCACATGCATACATGACCATTGGAACAACCATAGCCTTGACTAGACGGACTTTTGTTGACAAAGTAATGTTTCTTCTTTTCAGTATGCTGTCTAGGTTGGTCTTAACTTTCCTTCCAAGGAGTAAGCATCTTTTAATTTCATGGCTGCAATCACCATCTGCAGTGATTTTGGAGCCCAGAAAAATAAAATCATCCACTGTTTGCACTGTTTCCCCCTCTATTTGTCATGAAGTGATGGGACCGGATGCCAAGATCTTAGTTTTCTGAATGTTGAGCTTTAAGCCAACTTTTTCACTGTCTTCTTTCCCTTTCATCAAGAGGATCTTTAGTTCTTCTTCACTTTCTGCCATAAGGGTGGTGTCATCTGCATAACTGAGGTTATTGATATTTCTCCTGGCCATCTTGATTCCAGCTTGTGCTTCCTCTATCAACATAGATAGCACATTAAAAAGCAGAGACATTACTTTGCCAACAGAGTTCCATCTGGTCAAAGTTGTTTTTTTTTTTTTTTTTCAGTAGTCATGTATGGATGTGAGAGTTGGAATATAAAGAAAGCTGAGCCCTGAAAAATTGATACTTTTGAACTGTGATGTTGGAGGAGACTCTTGAGAGTCACTTGCACTGCAAGGAGATCCTTCCAGTTCATCCTAAAGGAAATCAGTCCTGAATATTCACTGGAAGGACTGATACTGAAGGTAAAACTTCATTACATTGGCCACCTGATGCAAAGAACCAACTCATTGGAAAATACCCTTTCTGAGTAAGATTGATGGAGGGAGGAGAAGGGGGCTACAGAGGATTAAATGGTTGGATAGCATCACCAATTTGATGGACATGAGTTTGAGTAAGCTCTGGGAGTTGTTGATGTACAGAGAAGTTGGCATGCTGCAGTCCATGGGATCACAAAGAGTTGGACACAACTGAACTGACCTCAACTGATTTGACATTTTGAAGAATAATTTAGGAATGATTTTACATTAATAAAACTTCTCTTTTGTTAGGTAGACACAGTGCTATGACAGTGCTAGAGCCTAAATAAAAATTTGCTGCTTGGTTAATTGTTTTAAAATAGAGTATTATGATGATCACCAACATGTCTGATTCCTTTTTTTTTTTTTTTTTTTTTTTTGCATTTTTTTCATCTCCTTGAGATTACAGGAGATGTGGTGGTGGTTTAGTTGCTAAGTCATGTCTGACTCTTGAGGTCCCATGGACTGTAATCCACCAGGCTCCTCTGTTCATAGGAGGTGTAGTGAATTGTGTTTTAAGGAGCATTTAATTTGTTTTAACTTCATGTTGAAACATTTATCACCTAAGAGCCAATTGGTGATTTTCCACAGTCTTTTTCTTAGGACACCATGATAATTGAGACATATATCAATATGGATATCCAAAAGCTTACAGTGTTTTTGAATGATAAGTCACTGGAAGGTCATTGTCTTAGAGAATTGCCCAGACTACAGTGAAAAATTTATCTTGGTTGTCGTAAGTCACTTATTTTTGTATTGTTACTGAAGGACTCAAGGATAACTTATTTTATTCTGAGTAACAGCAATGCCAGTTTCTCAGTGGAACATTTGCCAGTGGTACAAATAGAAGGTCTGTGTGTGCATGTGTGTGTGCGCGTGCTGAACAAGCATAAGTAATGTGATCTAAAGAACTGTGGGTGAGCTAATTGAATGACACCATTGTGTGAATGGGAAAACCAAAATGGAGATTACAGATGACATTTTGAGTGTGAAGAACTTCCATAAAACCAAGCTACTGATGTCAGAAATCCCATCTTATGATATTTTCCCAGGTACTACACTCTAGTCATGGCACAGTCCTAGTTATTTCTCACCTTCTTCTGTTTGCTTTTGAGGTGTATCTAGAATGCCTACCAAAACAATATATTCTTAATTGCTATTAAATCTTTATGTTTCAGCTCAGCTATAAACTACTCAGAGAAGCTCTTTTTTATATTTACCCATTTCTGGCATAATGATTTTGGTAATAAATACTAATTACCTAAGTATGTGTCTTTTCTTTATAAACTTCTGAAAGTAAGGGTTATCTCTTTTTTTCTTGCATTTCAGTGCCTGAGAGCTATTTTGTGTTCAATAAATATTTATAGAATGAATGAATAATGAATATATAAACATACTGTATTAAATTATATCAATGACCATTTATTATACATCAGTGTGAATAGTCTTAAAATGAATTGTAAGTCATTTCATTCCAGTCTTTCTGTTTTGAACTTGATCAACTTTTCTAAAGATCCAAATCAATATTATAAAATTTTCACAGTGCACTCACAATATATAAATTTCTTATGACCAGTTAGAATTATAATCCTCAGCTGTATGCAGTTTTTTTTTGTGTGTGTGTTTTCTTTAATCATCTTTATTAAGTGTGTTTTTAATGAAGAGGGTTGAGGAATTTAGGTTGAATATATACGGTGGTTCAGATGATAAAGAATTTGCTTTCAATGTAGGAGACCCCAGTTCTATCCCTGGGTCAGGAGGATCACCTGGAGAGGGGAATGACAACCGTCTCCAGTATTCTTGCCTGGAAAATGCCAGGGACAGAGGAGCCTGGTGTGCTGCTGTCCATTGGGTGGCAAAGAATCAGATATGCCTGAGCAACTAACACAAACAGCAAAAGCTGATGTGTTGTGCTGTGTTTAATTGCTCAGTCATGTCCGACTCTTTGCGATCCCATGGGCTGTAGCCCACCAGGCTCCTCTGTCCATGGGGCTTTTCCAGGCAAGAATACTGATGTGGGTTGCCATGCCCTCCTCCAGGGGATCTTCTCAAACCAGGGATGGAACCCAGGTCTTCCACATTACAGGCGGATTCTTTACCGTCTGAGCCGACAGGGAAGCCCTGAACTGAATTTGCCATAGTCTAGAAAGTTATCGGAGAAGGCAATGGCACCCCACTCCAGTACTCTTGTCTGGAATATCCCACGGACGGAGGAGCCTGGTGGGCTGCGGTCCATGGGGTCACATAGAGTCGGACATGACTGAAGCGACTTAGCAGCAGAAAGTTATCAGAGTATGCTTAAATGGATTACATGAGTTTCCTTTTATGAGGTAGGCTCCTTTTAGAATTTTGGGCCACTTATTTATTTATTTTTTTTTTTAGTTGAACTCACAGGTATGGTTTATTACACCAAAAGGATACAAAGTAAAACCAGCAAAGGAAAAAGGTGCATGAGATGAAGACTGGAGGAAGCCAGGTATGAGGTGTTAAGAATTCTTCCTCTTCCGGTAGAGTCACAAAAGATGTGATTAATTACTCCAAGAATTAACACATATGAAAACACACGTGAAATGGGCCACTTATTTTTGTCTTACTGGTTTTACTTCTATTTTCCAGGATAACAAGATGCAGTTATTTCTCCTGTGGTCTCCTTAACTTTTGTATTATATCTTGATGCTATGTGTCCATCTCCAGCTTCTTCTGATTCCTTTCAACCAGATTTAGTCTGCATTTAAGTAACATATCTATGAAATCCCAGAATCTGTATTTGTAGAAACTGTCCTTGAAAGTGGCCCTTGATTCTTGTTCTTTGCTTAAGGCCTCCACCTGGAGGTTCTACAAGTACTACACACTTGGGAACCTATCCTTTTCTCTTCCCCATTCCATCACGACCAGTTTTCTTCCTTTTTACTGTTTCTCTTAGCACAACATCATTCTTGCAATCACCTATATATGAAAAAATCTGATTTTCTTAGGCTCCTTTTTCTACCTAAAAACTCAAGTTCTTATAGTTTGTCTCTTTGCATTATGGCTAGAATCTTCAGCGTCTGGTATATTCTTTTTTTTTATCACTAACTTTTTTGTAGGCTGTACAACAGAATCCACATTGCCCCCCATATCAATTGGTTTTATTTTTCAGTATCTTGTACAAACTGACAGTTTTACTACAATAAATCTAAAATCATAATTTTCAGTAGCAGTCTCATGATATTTTAACTGACTCATAGCTATAATCTTGTATAAAATGACTAAAGAAATAAATATAAAACACCTCATTCTGCTGTGTAGTAATATGCTTTGTCCTGAGTAATCTTAATTGGTTTACTGGAATTTATGTTTCTCAAAATTAAACAGTATAAGACTGTTATTTCAAGTTGGGAATTAGGTTATTATGGCTGTGATATAAATCATTAGTTCTTAATGAATAATCTGTCTTTGTACTGAAGAAGACAAAAACATATCCTTATAATGCATTCTAAAATTATATGTCTCTATTTTTCTATATATTGTGCATTTCTTCATAACTGTCATAGATTAGCTATGCTTTAATTCCTTATCTGTATCTTTCTTTTCTTTATCATTTTTTTAGTGAAGTACTTATCACAACTTTGTTGAAAGAAAATAACTATTGATAATTATCTGAAGGTTATGTCATCTATTCATTCTTACCTTTAAGACTGTTTCTGATTAAGTAAATCCACAAAAGAATGTTCTGCCTAGACCATATTGTTTTGGTTCACCAAGTTAGGACTGCCAAGCCAGATCACAATTTTGCTGAGATACAGAATTTTTCATCTCTTGAGGGGACCATTCAGCATTTTAGGTGCAAAATCTCTTAGATTGGTTAATCTGTTCATAGCAGTAAGAGAGAAGGATACAGTATACAAATACAGGGTTATCATTCTCTGAGTGTATTTTGTTTTGAACCTGGTTGTAAAACACTCTAGACAGTATTTAAATAAAAATTTTCTGTGATATTATGGCATGTATTTATATTGAGCTATAATATTATGTAAAACATGGTAGTATAATTATACCAGTGTCTTTAAAAATGTAACTTACTGAGAACTTCCCAGATGGCTCAGCAATAAAGAATCTGCCTGCAATGCAGGAGACATGGGTTCAATCTTTGGATCAGGAAAGTCCCCTGAGGAAAGAAAAGGCAATCCACTCCAGTAATTTTGCCTGGGAAATCCCATGGAAAAAGGAACCTGGAAGACTATAGTCTATGGGGTTGCAAAGAATTAAGCACAATTTAGTGACTAAAATAACAACCAGGGAAACAAATAATGGTAGATTTTATATATATTCTAACTGCAAGGGATTGTGTACCTGGTTATGCACAAAAAGACAAGTTTGAAACCCATAGGGCAGGCCATCAAGAAAGGCAAGATGAAGCTTTTCAACATGAGCTAAAGCCTCTATTTGTAGGTAGTATTTCTTTTTCCTCAGGGAAGCCTTCAGTCTACTTATAAAGACTTTGAATTCATTGAATTAGGCCCATTCAGATTATCTAGGATAATTTAGCTTAAAGTTAATTGTTTATGGACTTTTATCACATTGTATCTACTACTGTAGGCAAGAATCCCTTAGAAGAAATTAAGTAGTCCTCATAGTGAACATAAGAGTCCAAAATGCAGTACTTAGGTACAGTCTCAAAAACAACAGAATGATCTTGGTTCATTTCAAAGGCAAACCAGTCAATATCACAGTAATTCAAGTCTGTGCTCCAAACACTAATTCCAAAGAAGCTGAAGTTGAACTATTCTATGAAACCTACAAGACCTTCTAAAACTAAAACCAAAAAAAGATGTTTCATCACAGGTGATCAGATCAGATCAGTCGCTGAGTCGTGTCCGACTCTTTGCAACCCCATGAATCACAGAACGCCAGGCCTCCCTGTCCATCACCAACTCCCGGAGTTCACTCAGACTCACGTCCATCGAGTCAGTGATGCCATCCAGCCATCTCATCCTCTGTCATCCTCTTCTCTTCTTGCCCCCAATCTCTACCAGCATCAGAGTCTTTTCCAATGAGTCAACTCTTCCCATGAGGTGGCCAAAGTACTGGAGTTTCAACTTTAGCTTCATTCCTTCCAAAGAAATCCCAGGGCTGATCTCCTTCAGAATGGACTGGTTGGATCTGCTTGCAGGCCAAGGGACTCTCAAGAGTCTTCTCCAACACCACAGTTCAAAAGCATCAATTCTTCGGTGCTCAGCCTTCTTCACAGTCCAACTCTCACATCCATACATGACCACAGGAAAAACCATAGCCTTGACTAGACGGACCTTTGTTGGCAAAGTAATGTCTCTGCTTTTGAATATGCTATCTAGGTTCGTCATAACTTTCCTTCCAAGGAGTAAGCGTCTTTTAATTTCATGGCTGCAGTCACCATCTGTAGTGATTTTGGAGCCCAGAAAAATAAAGTCTGACACTGTTTCCACTGTTTCCCTATCTATTTCCCATGAAGTGATGGGACCGGATGCCATGATCTTCATTTTCTGAATGTTGAGCTTTAAGCCAACTTTTTCACTCTCCACTTTCACTTTCATCAAGAGGCTTTTGAGTTCCTCTTCACTTTCTGCCATAAGGGTGGTGTCATCTGCATAGCTGAGGTTATTGATATTTCTCCCGGCAGTCTTGATTCCAGCTTGTGTTTCTTCCAGTCCAGCGTTTCTCATGATGTACTCTGCATATCAGTTAAATAAACAGGGTGACAATATACAGCCTTGACGTACTCCTTTTCTTATTTGGAACCAGTCTGTTGTTCCATGTCCAGTTCTAACTGATGCTTCCTGACCTGCATACAAATTTCTCAAGAGGCAGATCAAGTGGTCTGGTATTCCCTTCTCTTTCAGAATTTTCCACAGTTTATTGTGATCCACACAGTCAAAGGCTTTGGCATAGTCAATAAAGCAGAAATAGATGTTTTTCTGGAATGCTCTTGCTTTTTTGATGATCCAGTGGATATTGGCAATTTGATCTCTGGTTCCTCTGCCTTTTCTAAAACCAGCTTGAACATCAGGCAGTTCATGGTTCACATATTGCTGAAGCCTGGCTTGGAGAATTTTGAGCATTACTTTACTAGCGTGTGAGATGAGTGCAATTGTGCAGTAGTTTGAGCATTCTTTGGCATTGCCTTTCTTTGGGATTGGAATGAAAACTGACCTTTTCCAGTCCTGTGGCCACTGCTGAGTTTTCCAAATTTGCTGGCATATTGAGTGCAGCACTTTCACAGCATCATCTTTCAGGATTTGGAATAGCTCAACTGGAATTCTATCACCTCCACTAGCTTTGTTCGTAGTGATGCTTTCTAAGGCCCACTTGACTTCACATTCCATGATGTCTGGCTCTAGGTCAGTGATCACCCCATCGTGATTATCTGGGTTGTGAAGATCTTTTTTTGTATAGTTCTTCTGTGTATTCTTCCCATCTCTTCTTAATATCTTCTGCTTCTGTTAAGTCCATACCATTTCTGTCCTTTATTGAGCCCATCTTTGCATGAAATGTTCCTTTGGTTTCTCTGATTTTCTTGAAGAGATCTCTAGTCTTTCCCATTCTGTTGTTTTCCTCTATTTCTTTGCACTGATCGTTGAAGAAGGCTTTCATATCTCTTCTTGCTATTCTTTGGAACCCTGCATTCAAATGTTTATATCTTTCCTTTTCTCCTTTGCTTTTCGCTTTTCTTCTTTTCACAGCTATTTGTAAGGCCTCCTCAGACAGCCATTTTGCTTTTTTGCATTTCTTTTCCATGAGGATGGTCTTGACCCTTGTCTCCTCTACAGTGTCACGAACCTCATTCCATAGTTCATCAGGCACTCTATCTATCAGATCTAGGCCCTTAAATCTATTTCTCACTTCCACTGCATAATCATAAGGGATTTGATTTAGGTCATACCTGAATTGTCTAGTGGTTTTCCCTACTTTCTTCAATTTCAGTCTGAATTTGGCAATAAGGAGGTCATGGTCTGAGCCACAGTCAGCTCCTGATCTTGTTTTTGCTGACTGTATAGAGCGTCTCCATCTTTGGCTGCAAAGAATATAATCAATCTGATTTCAATGTTGACCATCTGGTGATGTCCATGTATAGAGTCTTCTCTTGTGTTGTTGGAAGAGGGTGTTTGTTATGACCAGTGCATTTTATTGGCAAAACTCTATTAGTCTTTGCCCTGCTTCATTCCGTATTCCAAGGCCAAATTTGCCTGTCACTCCAGGTGTTTCTTGACTTCCTACTTTTGCATTCCAGTCCCCTATAATGAAAAGGACATCTTTTTTGGGTGGTGACTGGAATGCAAAAGTTGAAAGTCAGGAGATACATAGAGTAACAGAAAAGTTTGGCCTTGGAGTACAAAATGAAGCAGGGCAAAGGCTAACAGTTTTGCCAAGAGAACACACTGGTCATAGCAAACACCCTCTTCCAACAACACAAGAGATGACTACACATGGACATCATCAGACTGACAATACTGAAATCAATTGATTATATTCTTTGCAACTGAAGATGGAGAAGCTTTAAACAGTGAGAAAAAACAAGACTGGGAGCTAACTGTGGCTCAGATCATTAACTCCTTATTGTAAAATTCAGACAAATTGAAGAAAGTAGGGAAAATCAGGGATAACCTATAATAAATCCCTTATAATTATATAGCGGAAGTGACAAATAGATTCAAGGGATTAGATCTGACAGAATGCCTGAATAACAATGGACGAAGATTCACAACATTGTACAGGAGGCAGTGATCAAAACTATCCCCAATAAGTGGAAATGCAAAAAGGCTAAATGGTTGTCTGAGGAGACCTTACAAATAGATGTGAAAAGAGAAGCCAAAGGCAAAGGAGAAAAGGAGAAAATACCCATCTAGATGCAGAGTTCCAAAGAATAGCAAGAAGAGACAAGAAAACTTTCCTAAGAGACCAAAAGCAAAACAATAGAATGGGAAAGATGAGAGATGTCTTCAAAAAAAATTAGAGATACCAATGGAATATTTCATGCAAAGATGGGCACAATAAAGGACAGGATAAAGGTATGGACGTACCAGAAACAGAATATATTAAGAAAAGGTGGCAAGAATACACAGAAGAACTATAAAAATATCTTAATGACCCAGATAACCATGATGGTGTAATCACTCACCTAGAGCCAGGCATTCTGGGTTGTTAAGTCAAGTGGGCCTTAGGAAGCATCACTATGAACAAAGCTGGTAGAGGTGATGGAATACCAGCTGAGTTGTTTCCAATCCTAAAAGATGATGCCGTTAAAGTACTGCACTCAGTATGCCAGCACATTTGGAAAATTCAGCAGTGTCCACAGTACTGGAAAAGTTCAATTTTCATTCCAATCCCAAAGAAGGGCAATGCCAAAAATTGTTGGCACTGCCACACAATTGTACTCATCTCACATGCCAGCAAGGTAATGCTCAAAATCCTTCAAGCTAGGCTTCAACCATACATGAACTGAGAACTTCCGGATGTTCAAGCTGAATTTAGTAAAGCCAGAGGAACCAGAGATCAAATTGCCAACATTTGTTGGATCATAGAGAAAAACAAGAGTATTCCCGAAAAACATCTTCTTCATTGGCAATGCTAAAGTCTTTCACTGTGTGGATCACAACAAAGTGTGGAAAATTCTTCAAAAGATGGGAATACCAGACAACTTTACCTGCCTCCTGAGAAATCTGTATTCAGTCCAAGAAGCAATTGTAGAACCGAACAAGGAACAACAGACTGGTTCAAAACTGGGAAAGGAATGTGTCAAGGCTCTATATTGTCACCCTGCTTATGTAATTTATATGCAGAGTACATCATACAAAATGCTTGGCTGGATGATGCACAAGCTGAAATCACAATTGCCAGGGGGAAGTATCAACAGCCTTAGATATGCAGATGATATACCACCTTAATGGAAGGAAAGAAAGAGGAACTAAAGAGCCTCTTGATGAAAGTGAAAGAGAAGAGTGAAAAAGGTTGGCTTAAAATTCAACATTCAGAAGCTAAGATCATGGTATCTGGCCCCATCGTTCATGGCATATTCGGGAAAACAATGGAAACAGTGAGAGACTTTATTTTATTGGGCTCCAATATTACTGTGGACAGTGACTGCAGCCATGAAATTAAAAGACACTTACTCCTTAGAAGAAAGGCCATGACAAAGCTAGACAGCATATTAAAAAGCAGATACTTGACTTTGCTGACAAAGGTCTATATTGTCAAAGCTATATTTTTTTCCATTATTCATGTATGGATGTGAGAGTTGGGCCATAAAGAAGTCTGAGCACCAAAGAATTGATGGTTTTGAACTGTGATGTTGGAGAAGAATCTTGAGAGTCCCTTTAACTGCAAGAAGATCATATCAGTCCATACTAAAGGAAATCAACCCTTAATATTCACTGAAAGGACTGATGCTAAAGCTGAAGCTTCAGTACTGTGGCCACCTTATGCCAAGAGCCAACTCATTGGAAAAGACCGTGATGCTGGGAAAGACAGAAGGCAAGAGGAGAACGAGGTGACAGAGGATGAAATAGTTGGATGGCATCACTGACTCGATGGACATGAGTTTCAGCACACTCTGGGAGTTAGTGATGGACAGGGAAGCCTGATGTGCTGTAGTCCGTGAGATTGCAAAGAGTTGGACATGACTGAGCGACTGAATTGAACAGATGTTTTTTTCTGTGAGTTCCTTGTCATGAGGAAATTGTAGTCTTGGAACTGTCAGCTTTGACCTTTATCTGATTCCCAGGCAGTGTTGCAGAAATTCTGTGGCTTGTCTTAGTTGGCATAATCCCAAGGCCTTCTTCATCCACCCTATGCTCATTATACTTATGAATATCTGAGATCAGCATTATGGCTTTACACTCAGAAATAAAAGGCAACAGGTGATGCTACCAGGTCAGAGATAGAATATCTACTGGAAAGAAATAGAGAAAGCCAGATGACTTTGTAAGAATCTTAAGATCAAGATATTTACAGAATACTTCTGAGGTGAGTTAGTGCTTAAGCATGATGCAAGGAAGTAGAGAAAAATATAGAGAAATTACATGATATTTAAATAAAGGATAGGAGCTCAGGAAATAGTTTCAGAGGGCATGGCAACCCACTCCAGTATTACATGGAGAATCCCCATGGACAGAGGAGTCTGGTGGGCTACAGTCCATGGGTTCACAAAGAGTCAGACACGACTGAGCAACTAAGCACAGCACAGAGCACTAGAGTGGCACTGAGCAACAAATCTGCAGAAATAAAAGAGCAGAGGGGCATACCTTAAAGGAGACTTGAAGCTTCAGAGGGTGAATTAGTTCTGTAATCTAAATTTGAAAAGAGAATGTATATCCAAGAAAACTCTGTATCAAATTTCTGTTTAAAGACAAGTTTACAAAGAAGGAGGTTTGACTGGTTACCTGGTAAAGGAACATGACTGGGGACCAAAGATATCCTAATTTAAAAAATTATCAATTTAGGGAAAAGAGAAAAAACTGGAATGAGAACCCTCCTCCTCCTTCTCCCTTTTCTCCTCCCCCTCCTTCCCTTCCTCTCTCCCTTTCATAACAGTCTGAATTTGCTTATAGCCTGTAAAATTATGTGAATGATTTTACAAAAAAATGAGAGATGAAAGCTACCAGTCTTCTTTCAGCTTAGATTTGGAAGATACATAACTTCACTTGGGTTCCATTCTACTGCTTAATGAAAGTCAAAATGAATGTATGGCAAAGAAGGAATTGTAACTAACCTTATTTAGTGGCTATCTTTTGTTCAGAAACACTTATTCCATATTTACCATATTAGGCAAAAAAAAAAAAAAAGCATTGGTTATATGGTACTGTGGACATATTTTACTCAAAATATCTATTTAGATCTTTAATATGTCAAACAGATATATCCCATATGTCATTGGTGATTTTTAGTTGCTAAGTTGTGTCCGGCTCTTGCGACCCCATGTACCCTGTCAGACTCTTCCGTCCATGGGATTTCCCAGGCAAGATTACTTGAGTGTATTGCCATTTCCTTCTCCAAGGGATTTTCACAACCCACGGACCTAACCCAGCACTCCTGCATCGCAGTCCGATTCTTTACCATCTGAGCTATCAGGGAATCCCTTATGTCACTGTGCTATATCTAATAATGAATACAAATATTAGTCAAAATATCTCTTCAAAATATTGTTCTAAATTACTATGTTAGTGATTAAAAACTTTAGGGAACTCTGTGCATCTATAATAAGGGGAGCATAATTTAATTTGGGGGAATCAAAGAATAATTTATGGACTGCTAATGAAGGTTAAATACAAGTGACAAGGTGAAGTAGTTGAGTATGTGGGACTGCAGGCAGAGGTAGCATGTGCAAATACTGGTATAATAATAGATCAGCATTCAGTTTGACTATTTGTGCACCTGAATTGCATGAATTAGAGAGTGGTTTGAAATGAGGTACAAGAGGCAAGTTAGAACAGATAGTTCTGGGTCTTGAAACCCACAGTAAGGATCTTAGTTTCTTATACTCAGTCATGGGCTCTTAGTGTTAAGAACTGATATGTTTCTTTATGTTTAAAGTTTACACTGGCTACATAGTATGTGATGAATTGGGGGAAACAACTGTATATTTGGAGAATATTTAAATCAATATTTCAGTAATTCAGAAAAGAGATGCTGGTAGCTCTGTCTGGTAGTTAAAGAAGGAGATGGATAGGGGCTCACAGATGAGAATTTTTTTTTTTTTTTTTAAGTAAAATCAACAGAACTTGGTGAATTTTTGGACAGAGTTATTAGTGAAGGAGTTTTGTCAAGGGTATAGCTTTCTCAGATTCTGGAATTTTCTTTCCAAGTATCTGACTTGGGAGGCTAAGTGAATTTTTGACATATGATTCCTAGTTCCTTTCACATTTCTGAGTTGAAATGTCAAGTGACCTCTTGGATGTATGGGATATATAAGGTGGGTATTTTACGGCTTTGAATTTTATTTAATTGATAGCTTATTGTATAAATCCAGCTTAGGATATGTTGTTATATTTACATATATGTTTATCATCTCAGTTATGATTTAGCAACTTAACATACTGTATCTTTCAAAGCACGTTTTAAACTGAATTAACACAACTCCTAAAAATTGCCTGCAGTTTTAACTTTCTCCTGGAATTAGGTCATGTCTATTAGTCTTATCTATTTCAACACAATACTTCAAATTCATATTCT
Source organism: Bubalus bubalis (assembly GCF_019923935.1). Lineage (NCBI taxonomy): Eukaryota > Metazoa > Chordata > Mammalia > Artiodactyla > Bovidae > Bubalus > Bubalus bubalis. The sequence continues at coordinate 76,850,483 of NC_059157.1, read as the reverse complement.
ACAACTTTGTTAGAGTGTGGCATTTTCTTTTCTCCAGGTTCTTCCTACAGAAATAAAAGCATACTTAAAAATCATAATCATATAATATGGTATTTATTTAATATGTTATCTGGGAATACAAATAGTATAAATAATATTTGCTTTTGAAATTAAGTGGAAAAGAGAATATTTTTATCTTTTTCAAAGAATGAAAGGGTAGAATTTAAAAATCTGTGTTATCTAAGTGGGATGATGTATGACTTGGTGTTTTTCATCTTAAAATACATTTCTCAGGTAACAATCTCTAATGTAAGCATTTAATCAAAGTTTAACAGTAACAGCAAGGACATTATTCTGTGCTGTAGAAGGAAATATATTTTGTTCCTTACATTAATTTAAAAGTCAAAGAAAATATTTCCTAATTATAATATGAGCATACTTGCCAGTTTGATTCCCCTGGTTTATACTTGTATTTATATACTTTTTTCTAACTATTCTTTTATTCTCGGCATCACCCGTATTTGGTTAATAAATTGTATGGTCATCTTACTTAACCATCATGAATACTCTCATTGTGCAGTATCCATGAATTTTCCAAAGTCTGTCTTAAAACTACACATTTTTGTAGATTATAAAATAATGTAAGCAATTCCATATATTATACCTTATGTAATGTACACCTGCTTTTATTAATATACATCCTTAACTCTTTTATATTTGGCTCTTAAATTATTTTTAATTTTTCTTAAATTATTTTAATTGTGCCTTACTCCTTTTTTGTTTGTTTGTTTGTTTTTTCTCCTCCTCATCAGGGTAGCGTTACGTTCAGTTGGCATTCATATCCTTTCGCTATTTACTTTTTCCTCTCTGGACCTTCTCCAGTATCATTCTTAAAATGTGATGACCAGAAGTGCTTGCAGTATTCAAGGTACAGGTGCACTAAGGTTTTCTACAAGAATAGTATAATATAGGCTCTTCGGGGTTTGCTTTTGCTTTTATGTTTGCTGGCTTCCAAGAGCTCTCCTGAGGGTGTTAAGTATTGTATTGGTGTCTTTGTCTACTGCATTTCATTGGCTTGATGTCCACAGGGATGAAGCTCCAGCTTCCAACACTGATACTCATCATATTGTCTTAAGGGTGCCACAGATGCCCTCAGCTGCTGTTATAAGCTGGCAATTCAAATATCCCTTTTGCCACTGCCTGAATGAAACCCACTCTAACAGAAGGAATGTGGATGAATGAAGATGTCAAGCTCTCTTTGAGGTCACTATCTTTATCCTAGTCATAAGTGTTCTGTAAACTGATGTTTTCTACCCCTAACAATTGCAGTATTCAAATAAAATGTTAATCCCCTAAAAAGAAAGGGCATATGTCTCTGAAAACATGCAGTTTAAAACTCCTTTGAATTTCTTCCATATAAATCAAACAAATCTCTCCATTGTTTCTTACATAAAACCCAAATGTTCTATAGTTAATTTATAGTTAATATATACTTTTCAGGTCATTATGATATTAAATACAAATTAAAAAAATTGTTTTCTGAGTTGAAATGTGTTGTTTTACTTCTTAGGCAAAAATTGCTATAGTTTTCAGGAGTGTTACCTCTATGAGTTTTTCTTTTTTTTCCTCTGGTAATGGGAGGCTTTAAAGTTCTATTTAAGAAGATTTTGTCAGTGTTTTACAGGCTGAAATTGCTAAGGAGAACAACAGTCTGGAGTCATTTTCTCTTAAAAGATAAGGACAAAATTCATTTTGTGTGTCTTTAGTTACTGTCTCAGTTCTCTCTCCAACTTTAGGAAAGATTTGTACAAGTAATTGAGAATAAAGATACTAGCCTACACCACTCTTATGTAAGACTCTCCATAACTAAGTTAATCACTTCAAGAATGCTTACTTTTCTTTTTTTTTAATTATTTATTTTAATTGGAGGCTAATTATTTTACAACACTGTAGTGGTTTTTGCCATACATTGACATGAATTAGCCATGGGTATGCATGTGTCCCACCATCCTGAACCCCTCACCCACATCCCTCCCCACCCCATCCCTCTGGGTTGTCCCAGTGCACTAGTGTTGGGTGCCCTGCTTCAAGCATCGAATTTGCACTGGTCATCTATTTTACATATATTAATATATATGTTTCAATGCTATTCTCTCATATCATCCCACCCTTGCCTTTTCCCACATAGTCCAAAAGTCTGTTCTTTACATTTGTGTCTCTTTTGCTGTACTTTTACATAATGGAATATTACTCTGCTATAAAAATAATGCATTTGAGTCAGTTCTAATGAGGTGGATGAAACTGGAGCCTATTATACAGAGTGAAGTAAGCCAGAAAAAGAAACATTAATACAGTATTTAAAGCATATATATGGAATTTAGAAAGACAGTAACGACGACCCTATATGCAAGAATGCTTATTTTTCATTATAAGTATAGACAGCATGGATACTCTCAACAAATTCAAAGAAAATAATATGAATAAATGGAAATACTGTATCCAGATTATAGAGTATACTATTTGCACACAGAAATGTATACAATTATAACCAGAAAAATATTTAATAGTGATCCTTTTTTAATAGTTTAGGATTGGTACACAACAACAAAGGATGGGTTTTAAGGCAAGGGATTCAAAGAGTCTTAAGGTGTAAACTCCCTATTGATGCTATTTACTGGAGTTCTGCTTCATGACAACATAAAAGGCTTTAACTGTGTGGATCACAAAAAATGTGGAAAATTCTTAAAGAGATGGGAATACAAGAAAGCTTTTCCTGTCTCCTGAGAGATCTGTATGCAGGTCAAGAACAACAGTTAGAACTTGACATGAGACAACAGACTGGTTCCAAATTGGGGAAAGGAGTATGTCAATGCTGCATATTGTCAGCCTGCTTCTTTAACTTACATGCAGAATACATGATGCGAAATGCCAGGCTGGATGAAGCATAACATAGAATCAAGATTACCAGGATAAATATCAATTGCCTCAGATATGCAGATTCAGTTCAGTCACTCAGTCATGTCTGACACTTTGTGACACCATGAATCACAACACACCAGGCTTCCCTGTCCATCACCAACTCCTGGAGTTTACTCAAACTAATGTCCATCAAGTTGGTGATGCCATCCAGCCATCTCATCCTCTGTCGTCCCCTTCCCCTCTTGCCCCCAATCCCTCCCAGCATCAGAGTATTTTCCAACGAGTCAACTCTTGACATGAAGTGGCCAAAGTATTGGAGTTTCAGCTTTAGCATCAGTCCTTCCAAAGAACACTCAGGACTGGTTTCCTTTAGAATGGACTCGTTGGATCTCCTTGCAGTCCAAGGGACTCTCAAGAGTCTTCTCCAACACCAAAGTTCAAAAGCATCAATTCTTCAGTGCTCAGCTTTCTTCACAGTTCAACTCTCACATCCATACATGACCACTGGAAAAACCATAGCCTTGACTAGACAGACCTTTGTTGGCAAAGTAATATCTCTGCTTTTGAATATGCCATCTAGGTTGGTCATAACTTTCCGTCCAAGGAGCAAGCATCTTTTAATTTCATGGCTGCAATCACCATCCACAATGATTTTGGAACCCAAAAATTTGGTGCCCAAAACATATGCAGATTATACCACTCTAATGGCAGAAAGTGAAGAACTGAAGAGCTTCTTGATGAAAGTGAGAGAAGAATAAAAAAACTATCTTAAAACTCAACGTTCAAAAAAACTAAGATTATGGCTGTGTTGTGTTCAGTTGTGTCCAAGTCTTAGTGACCCCATGGACTGTGGACCACCAGGCTCCTCTGTCCATGGGGAGTCTCCAGGCAAGAATACTGGAGTAGATTGCCATGTACTCCTCCAGGGAATCTTCCCAACCCAGGAATTGAACCCAGGTCTCCAGTATTGCAGGTAAATTCTTTACTATCTGAGTCATCAGAAAAGATCCAGTCCCATCACATCTTGGCAAATAGATGGAGAAATAATGGAAAGAGTGACAGACTTTATTTTCTTAGTCTCCAAAATTACCGTGGATGGTGATTGCAGCCATGAAATTAAAAGACACTTGCTCCATGGAAGGAAAGCTATGACAAACCTAGAAAGTGAAAGTGAAGTCGCTCAGTAGTGCCCGACTCTTTGCGACCCCATGGACAGTAGCCTGCACCAAGCTCCTCCGTCCATGGGATTTTCAAGGCAAGGGTACTGGAGTGGGTTGCCATTTCCTTCTCCAGGGAATCTTCCCAACCCAGGGATCGAATCCAGGTCTCTCGCATTGTGACAGACACTTTACCGTCTGAGCCACCAGGGAAGTCCATGACAAACCTAGAGAGCATATTAAAAAGCAGAGACATCACTTTTGTCAACAAAGGTCTGTATAGTCAAAGCTATGGTTTTTCTAGTACTCATGTATAGATGTGAGTTGAACCATAAAGAAGGGTGAGTGCCAGAGAATTGATCCTTTTGAATTGTGAAACTGGAGAAGACTCTTGAGAGTCCCTTGGACTGCAAGATCAAACCAGTCAATTCTAAAGGAAATCAACCCTGGGTTCTCCAGAGGAAAAGATAGACTGCTAAAGTGAGAAAGTTCTGGTCCAAACTGCTCCTAGATTATACATGTAAACAGTTCAGGGAGAGGATTCCAGAAAGCTCCAGAGGGCATGTGCAGTGACTTGCCAAAGGATATGTAGGGAATTGGTTGCAGATCCTAGAAAAAAAACCCCGATTCTCTAGATACAGCCCTTAGTTCTTTCTGCAATCCTCCCTGGGTCTTGGCATTTGGGAACTCATCTGCTCGGCACTTCTGGCCTCTCCTCCTTGACTGTGCTTGCCTGGTGTGATGCTCACTCAGGCATCTCAGAATACAACTCCAACTCTGCTTAGAAGAGAATAAGTGAGTATGAGAGGTAAGCACTGGCCTCACACATTCTGTCCTCACCCACTGAGCACCTATGACCAGAAAGGATGCCAGAATGAGGTGTACTGCGGTGAATGAGAAGGGATCTCTGCTCTTTGGGGGACAGGAGTTTCTAGACTATGTTTGGAGATAGGCATGGGGAGAGAAATATTACTGCAGTGTTGAACTGACATCATCTTTATTTTACATATTAAAATACTCTGCAAAAAAGTAAAATGACTTGTCTGAGGTCACAGAACTATTAAGTGGTAGAGTCAATATTGAACTCCAGCACACTGCATCCAAAGCTGTTTGTATCAATTTTATATGAGAAGTTACCTAAAGGTAGATTAAGATAGAAATGTTCAAAGAGAAATTCAAATGACCAAAAGAAATACATTGTGCAGTGCCCTTAGGAAGCAGTCACAAGCCCTAGTCAGTAGTGTTAGATGATTAGAAATCTTTATATTTGCCTCATACCAGCTATGGGTTGTTTAACTAATGTTCTAGAATTGGGCAAAGCTTAAAATTATGACATTTATTTGATATAGGTGATTCAGAAAATAGCATTTTCTAAGAGGAGAAAAATACAAGAAATCACAAAATTTTTAAAAGTCTACTTTTTTTTATTATATTATGATTTTGCCTCTTGTAAAAATAAGATAGAATACACATGACATTTAAGGTTATAAAGATAAAATATCCATTTGTTTTATGCTGTCTGTTGTGGGCTAGAAAACATAATAGTTACTCAAGTATTTCATCAGTTCAGTTCAGTCGCTCAGTCATGTGTGACTCCTTGCGACCCCATGGACCGCAGCACGCCAGGCTTCTCTCTCTATCACCAACTCTCGGAGTGTGCTCAAACTCATGTCCATTGAGTCGGTGATGCAATCCAACCATCTCATCCTCTGTCATCCCCTTCTCCTCCTGCCTTCAATCTTTCCCAGCTTCCAGGTCTTTTCAAATGAGTCAGCTCTTCCCATCATCAAAGTATTGGAGTTTCAGCTTCAGTATCAGTTCTTCCAGTGAATATTCAGGACTGATTTCCTTTAGGATGGATTGGATCTCCTTGCTGTCCAAGGGACTCTCAAGAGTCTTCTTCAACACCACAGTTAAAAAGCATCAATTCTTCGGCACTCAGCTTTCTTTATAGTCCAACTCTCACATCCATACATGTATTTCATAGATTTCAAATATGCCAAAATGTATAATTTTATCAGTTGAGCCTTTTGAATCTCTTAAGTATTTATGAATATGGTATATATGGATAAATTGTAGTGTTTTTCTGATGTTTGCAGTGTAAAAGAGAGAGGATGATGAGCCTTAGAAAAAATAATTGTATATTTTTGCTGTGTTTCTGAGAATCAGTCAAGTAGAAAAGAAGCTTTTATATAATCACAGGTTTCTTATACAGGTTTCTCAAACAGGGGTGCTCATACCGTTATTCATCTAAGAAAAGAAATATATTTGACCAATGAATATGTTAAGAGCACATATCATGAAAGAAACTTGGGGAACAATGGAAAGAAAATTGTGTGATTTTTAAAAAATACAAATATATCATGTAATCAGCAAATGGAAAAGAAAAGACATCCTCCAAACATACCCTACAGAAAATTAGTTAATGAATGCTCAGTTGCTCAGCTATATCCAACTCTGCAGTACTATGGAACATAACCCTCTGGGGTTTCTCTGTCCATGGGATTTTCCAGGTAAGAATACTGGAATGGGTTGCCATTTCCTCCTCCAGGGGATCTTCCCAACCCAGGGATGGAACTCATGTTTCCTGTGGCTCCTGCATTGTCATGCAGATTTCTTTACCACAGAGCCACCTGGGAAATCCAGTTACTTAATATCACTCCATATTTCTTTGTCAGAATTAAGCATGTTTATTAACTGAATAGATTATATAAACTACTTTCCTGTTTCCAGGATATGATAATGCCTTTTTATTCAAGCAGCTCCCCACTAAGGACTTGTCTTACAGTTTTCATTAAGTACTTTTTAGTAGACAAGTCAAAGATCATTATTTTACTAATAATTGTATTGATTTTAGTAAGAAAAAGACATTCTTATTTAAGAAAAGAAGTGTTTCTAAGAAATTCCTAGTATAGGCCCTTCACTCATTTTCTCTATTAACTTTGTATATTTTAATTCAATTATTGTTTTGCATATTTTATACTAAGCCATATTTTGCCTGTTTTATAGCTGTCATTATTTTCACTGAGCTTCCCTGGTGGCTCAGACAGTAAAGAATTTGCCTGCAAAGCAGGAGACCTGGGTTCAGTCCCTGGGTTGGGAAGATCCCCTGGAGGAGGTCATGGCAACCCAAACCAGTATTCTTTCCTGGAGAATCCCCATGGACAGAGGAGCCTGGCGGACTACAGTTCATGGGGTTGCAAAGAGTCGGACACGACTGAGCAACAAAACACAGCACATATTTTCACTATTTTTTCCAGTTTAGAATAATATTATTTCAGTATATATTAGAATTGTAATGAATTTATGGAAAACTTACCGATCTTTATAACTTTAAATTCTCTTATCCAAGAGTATGGACTGTTTTATTATTAAAAGTGTATGTATGTTGTTTAATATGAATTAAAAATTCACTATAGTCATTTTTAGCTACAATTTAAGCTGCATGTTTTAAGCTTGTTATAAAATACTGTTTTTAGTTTTTGTTGCTCTTCATATTGGTATATTACTTTGAATTATATTTTCTTTGCTGTTCTTTTGAAGGAATGTTAATGACTTTTGTAGTTGATATATTGAAGTTGATTTTGTATTTAAAATACTGAAATCATTTGTACTAATTTCATATTCTGTTTTTTTCTTAAATATTTATATCATCTCTAAATAATAGAATATGTGCTTCCTATTATATGTATTCATATATTATTTGTTTTGCTTTTCCTGGTTATGTTCTTGATATTTAGAGGAGCTATTTGTGAAGTTTCTCCATTAAGGATAATATTTGCTACAGATTTTCTAAAATTCTGTTGGTCTTAAATAATTTCCCTTTGATTTTTAATTTTCCAAGAATTTTAAAAGCCATAATTGAAGTTTTTAATACCATAAAATATTAATACTTCCTCTATTGAGTTAATTCATTTAAGTTTTTTTCCATTAGCCTATTAGTTTAGTTAAACATAGATGATCATTTTAACACATTATTGGATTCAGTTAGCCAATATTTTATTTAGGGTTTTCACATCTAGTTATAACTGAAATTGGCTCCTCACTGCATCTTTTCCAGTATCAAGGTTTTACTTGATTTTAAAATAAAGAGCTTTATCGTTTATATTTTCCATAAAGTTAAAATAATAATAATCTGTTCCTTCAAAGTTCAAAAGACCTTATTTGATAAAATGTCTGGACTTACTTCTCCTTTCTTTTTGGAAGGTGATGCCATTTCTACTTCTTTAACATTCTTTGAAATATCTAAATCTCTGGATAATTACCAGTGTTGATATAGTGCATCTTTTAAAATTATTGTATCTAATAGCTATTTCTCTAAAGATTTCCCCATTTTAATCTTGAACTTTGTTAACTTTTATCTCTATTTTTTCACTTACCAATTTTTGAAAATCAATGTAGATAGCATTTCCAAATAACCATATATTTTCTACTTATTATTACTGTTCTCTATTTCATTGATATCTATCTTTATTATCTCACTTTCACTTGAGATTACTCTCATAATCTTTTATCCTAAATTCTCAAATTGAGTATTTTATGTTTTTTTTCTATTTTCTAATCAATTTATTTATACCTTCAAAAATGTTGATAAGAACAGTAGAATTTTAATTCAATCCTAAATATAATATTATATCTGATGGTTTTCTTTTAAAGAAAGTTTGTAGAATTGTGACACAAATTTTTGATATTGATTTTTATAATTTTATTAAATTTTAGTCAGAAATCAATATATTCAATTATTTGCTCTTGCATACATGCTCAGTCATGTCCAACTATTTGCAAACCATGGACTATAGACTTCCAGGCCTCTCTGTCCATGGGATTATCCCGGCAAGAATATTTGAAGTGCTTTGCGGTTTCCTTTTCCAGAGAATCTTCCCATTCCAGGGATTGAACCTACATTTCCTGTGGCTCCTGCATTAGCAGACTAATTTCTTTGCCACTGAGCCACCTGGGAAGCCTATATTCAATTATAAGTTTCTGCAAATACAGTACTTAATAATATGTTGATTCATTTTGACTCATGTCATTCCTTGCTTTACACATATATTTTGAAAATAAACATTCTTAAGTATTCTTTTAGAAGGATAAAACTATCTGTTTTAGCTGAATTCTATTTTGTCAACTATTAAATATGCTGCACTCTTTTATTCTTATTTTTGCTTATATTCATACTTAGCTTTTTTTCCCATCATTTTAATTTCAACTGCTGTTAACCATTGCTTTGTAGTAAAAACCATGTTATCTGTGCTCTAAAATGGCCATATTATGCAGGATGATTGCTTCTTAATGATGTAATTTACTAACAGTTGCTCAATCATGTCCAACTCTTTGCCACCTGGTGGACTGTAGGCCAACAGGCTCCTCTGGAATTCTCCAGGCAAGAATACTGAAGTCGGTTGCCATGCCTTTCTCCTTGGGATCTTCCTGATCCAAGTATTGAACCCAGATCCTTTACCATTTGAGCTTCCCAGGATGTAATTTAACTTACCTTCATATTCCTCATATTTCCCAGGAATTTGTATTTTATTTTGTTGGTTAGAGTCAAGTTAATTTTGCCTTAAATAGTATATTTCATAGACTACCTACAACTGTGTATTATTAACAGAGAAGGCAATGGCACCCCACTCCAGTACACTTGCCTGGAAAATCCCATGGATGGAGGAGCCTGGAAGGCTGCAGTCCATGGAGTTGCTGAGGGGTGGACACGACTGAACGACTTCACTTTCATTTTTCACTTTCATGCATTGGAGAAGGAAATGGCAACCCACTTCGGTGTTCTTGCCTGGAGAAGCCCAGGGACCGGGGAGCCTGGTGGGCTGCCGTCTATGTGGTCGCACAGAGTCGGACACGACTGAAGTGACTTCAGTTCAGTTCAGTTCAGTTCAGTCGCTCAGTCGTGCCTGACTCTTTGCGACCCCATGAATCACAGCACGCCAGGCCTCCCTGTCCATCACCAACTCCCAGAGTTAACTCAGACTCACGTCCATCGAGTCAGTGATGCCATCCAGCCATCTCACCCTCTGTCGTCCCCTTCTCCTCCTGCCCCCGATCCCTCCCAGCATCAGAGTATTTTCCAATGAGTCAACTCTTCGCATGAGGTGGCCAAAGTACTGGAGTTTCAGCTTTAGCATCATTCCTTCCAAAGAAATCCCAGGGCTGATCTCCTTCAGAATGGACTCGTTGGATCTCCTTGCAGTCCAAGGGACTCTCAAGAGTCTTCTCCAACACCACAATTCAAAAGCATCAATTCTTCGGTGCTCAGCCTTCTTCACAGTCCAACTCTCACATCCATACATGACCACAGGAAAAACCATAGCCTTGACTAGACAGACCTTTGTTGGCAAAGTAATATCTCTGCTTTTGAATATGCTTTCTAGGTTGATCATAACTTTCCTTCCAAGGGTAAGCGTCTTTTAATTTAATGGCTGCAATCACCATCTGCAGTGATTTTGGAGCCCAAGAAAATAAAGTCTGACACTGTTTCCACTGTTTCCCCATCTATTTCCCATGAAGTGATGGGACCGGATGCCATGATCTTCGTTTTCTGAATGTTGAGCTTTAAGCCAACTTTTTCACTCTCCACTTTCACTTTCATCAAGAGGCTTTTGAGTTCCTCTTCACTTTCTGCCATAAGGGTGGTGTCATCTGCATATCTGAGGTGATTGATATTTCTCCCAGCAATCTTGATTCCAGCTTGTGTTTCTTCCAGTTGGTGTTTCTTCCAGTCCAGTGTTTCTCATGATGTACTCTGCATATAAGTTAAATAAGCAGGGTGACAATATACACTCTTGACATACTCCTTTTCCTATTTGGAACCAGTCTGTTGTTCCATGTCCAGTTCTAACTGTTGCTTCCTGACCTGCATACAAATTTCTCAAGAGGCAGATCAGGTGGTCTGGTATTGCCATCTCTTTCAGAATTTTCTGCAGTTTATTGTGATCCACACAATCAAAGGCTTTGGCATAGTCAATAAAGCAGAAATAGATTTTTTTTTTTTTTTTGGAACTCTCTTGCTTTAGCAGCAATGTATTATTACAGGGAATAATATCTCATTTTCCAATTTTAGTGAGTCACATTAATATAATTGATACATAACTTCAGGTGGTACTCCCCTTCATTTGGGGGAATTTGCTTCTATTCTTGTTTCAGTTCTTTCTCTAAGAGTGTTTTCTCATGGCCCCTTCTGGCACTCACTTCTGAAGCCTTATATACCTAAAAAATATTTCAATTGCATATTCTCATATAATTCACAATTTTACAGGATGGGCATTCAGATGTCATTTCTTTTTGTACTTGGAAGACATTGTTTTTACAATAGACCCAGGATTGCTGGGCAGGCTACTGTTATCATTCTTAGTTTTTTTTGCTTGTGTTGATTTTTATTTTCTCTCTGAAGTCTTTAGAATTATTTATATATCTTAATTTTTCAAATTTCACTATAATAAGTCTTTATATGTACTTTCATTTTCTATCCTGTATGGCAGTCATTGAGAATTTTTAATCTTATGTCTTCATCTTGATTTGATTTTAGAAAATTCTTTTCATTATTTCTTAATTCTCTGTCCTTGTTTTTTTTCCCATACCATTGAAACTGTTATTTATATGATGACATATTTTATATTATTATAGCTTGTTTCTTTATATTTTATGTCTTTTTAACCTAACTTGATATCTTTTGGAAGAGTTATTCAATGTGTTCTTTTAGATTATGAATTTAAATTTTCCTTTGTCTCATTCATCCTATATATCCTCCTCCCAATTTTGAATATAATTTCATTTACTTTATAAAATGAATGTTTTATATCCATTTAATTATTTAATTATAATTAAATTTAATTTATAATTAAATAAATATTTAATTATTGTATAAAATGAATATTTTCCCCTGAGGCATGTATGTGTATTTGTGTGTGTGTATAGTTTGTGGAATTCCAGTTGAGCTATTCCAAATACTGAAAGATGATGCTGTGAAAGTGCTGCACTCAATATGCCAGCAAATTTGGAAAACTCAGCAGTTGCCACAGGACTGGAAAAGGTCAGTTTTCATTCCAATCCCAAAGAAAGGTAATGCCAAAGAATGCTCAAACTACCACACAATTACACTCATCTCACACGCTGGTAAAGTAATGCTCAAAATTCTCCAAGCCAGGCTTCAGCAATATGTGAACCGTGAACTTCCTGATGTTCAAGCTGGTTTTAGAAAAGGCAGAGGAACCAGAGATCAAATTGCCAACATCTGCTGGATCATGGAAAAAGCAAGAGAGTTCCAGAAAAACATCTATTTCTGCTTTATTGACTATGCCAAAGCCTTTGACTGTGTGGATCACAATAAACTGTGGGAAATTCTGAAGGAGATGGGAATACCAGACCACCTGACCTGCCTCTTGAGAAATCTGTATGCAGGTCAGGAAGCAACAGTTAGAACTGGACATGGAACAACAGACTGGTTCCAAATAGGAAAAGGAGTACGTCAGGGCTGCATATTGTCACCCTGCTTATTTAACTTATAGGCAGAGTACATCATGAGAAATGCTGGACTGGAAGAAACACAATCTGGAATCAAGATTGCTGGGAGAAATATCAATCACCTCAGATATGCAGATGACACCACCCTCATGGCAGAAAGTGAAGAGGAACTCAAAAGCCTCTCTTGAAAGTGAAAGTGGAGAGTGAAAAATTTGGCTTAAAGCTCAACATTCAGAAAACGAAGATCATGGCATCCGGTCCCATCACTTCATGGGAAATAGATGGGGAAACAGTGGAAACAGTGTCAGACTTTATTTTCCTGGGCTCCAAAATCACTGCAGATGGTGACTGCAGCCATGAAATTAAAAGACGCTTACTCCTTGGAAGGAAAGTTATGACGAACCTAGATAGCATATTCAAAAGCAGAGACATTACTTTGCCAACAAAGGTTCGTCTAGTTAAGCCTATGGTTTTTCCAGTGGTCACGTATGGATGTGAGAGTTGGACTGTGAAGAAGGCTGAGCGGGGAAGAATTGATGCTTTTGAACTGTGGTGTTGGAGAAGACTCTTGAGAGTCCCTTGGACTGCAAGGAGATCCAACCAGTCCATTCTGAAGGAGATCAGCCCTGGGATTTCTTTGGAAGGAATGATGCTAAAGCTGAAACTCCAGTACTTTGGCCACCTCATGCGAAGAGTTGACTCATTGGAAAATACTCTGATGCTGGGAGGGATCGGGGGCAGGAGGAGAAGGGGACGACAGAGGGTGAGATGGCTGGATGGCATCACTGACTCGATGGTCGTGAGTCTGAGTTAACTCTGGGAGTTGGTGATGGACAGGGAGGCCTGGCGTGCTGCGATTCATGGGGTTGCAAAGAGTCGGACACGACTGAGTGACTGATCTGATTTGATCTGATCTGATAATTTGTGTATGTCATTATATAATAGTCTATATGTTACCCTTGATATTGTTGTTCCAATGTTTTGTTTTTGATATATTGCTTTGTTTACTGTTTTTACTGTGGTCATGTGTTATTTGAAATGTCTAGTTATTTTTGACCTGTAAGCTCAAGTTCCCCAGAAGTTTTAGCTATCCTTTCTCTAGAAGGGTAGCAGAGTAGGAGATGGATCTCTGATGATGTTATGAATATGGTAAGTACTGTGGGTACATCATTTTAGGTATCACAGATCAATGATTCACCAAGAAAGTTTGCTACTATATTTTCATGCAAAGTTTTAATCAGAGAATCTCACTCAAAGTTTTTGAAATGGATATCACTGAAAAATAGTTACATTTCCTAGCTTATAATCCTCAACATTTGAATATTCAGAAGAACAGAGGCGAGCAGACAAATTGATTGGCCAAACCTGTTTTCATCAACTATTTTCCTCAGGAGGACTTTAGCAAAGTTAGATAATAGGTATCTTATTCCCCATAGATGTGGTATTGCTGCTTATTTCCATTTTACGGTGAAAGTAAGGAAGTTCTTTCCAAGAACAACTTAATTTTTACAAAATATTCTCCTTCTGGTAAGTCTATCACCAAACATCCCTGACTACTGGCACATACCTCTCCCTTTGTATCATTTCAAAAACCTTAGTCTTTACAGGTAGTTTTCACAATTATTTGTAGTCCCGAGGTTCAGGCTTAAGCTGTCTCTTCCATAGTTTCTACAGAGTAAAATATGGTGGGAAAAAACATCTGTCTATGCCAGCTCACTATCTCCCCAGGAAATGAGAGTTCCACTTAAAATTTAATTTCAGGATGCTCTCTTTATCAGCATCTTTTGTAGATTGACATTTTAGGAAACATATGGAAGATATATTGCCTTTATATAAAATGTGTATCTTTAGAGTATTAGCAGGCTTTTCTTTAAACGTTGTTTACTGTAGCTTGTAAATTAATTCAGGGGACCACCATCTTTTAAGACATTAATAATTAACATTATCCTAATTAAATGTGTACATACATATGTGTCTATAAAATTTGCAGTAACCTATGAATAGAAGCATAACATTAGCTGAATTATGCACCAATAATAGCCTATGAAATTTTTATTTTATTTTTTATTTTTTTTAAATTTTATTTTATTTTTAAACTTTACAAAATTGTATTAGTTTTGCCAAATATCAAAATGAATCTGCCACAGGTATACATTAAAAAAAATCCTACTCCATTGAATTAACCTGGTAAAGCATTTCCCAAGAAATCAGAATAGATTCTTGTAAATACCTAAAGAAGTAGGAAGGAAAACAGCTTTCTCTTCAAATAGATATCTAATCAACTTTAATATTAATTATATCTATAAATCCAAGCTATTCTCCTTTTCTTTATAAACTACAGTATTGGCTGAAATGATAGAAATTCTGAAAAGTAAATACAGTGGGCCCTCATATATTTGCAGCTTATGACTTGTGTGTGTGTGTGTGTATATATATATATATATATATATATATATATATTTTAAGTGAAAGCATGTTTATTGAGAGAGATATTACATTGTGTAGCAGAATATACATTCTGTGTCAGGAGTTGAGAGCAGCTCTAAATCATGGGGTTATCTTAGAAACTGAGAGCTGCTATATAATTTACATCTTTATTCTATTTGATGTAATGAGTTAATCTTGACTCCTAAATGTTTTATTCACTATTTTACATCAATTGAACAGGAAGAAATACAAACTCTACAAATGCATTCCAGTTTATTAGTGCTCAGCTGGTAAAGACACACCTGCCAATGCAGGAGACACAAGAGACATGCTTTTGATCCCTGGGTTAGGAAGATCCCCTGAGGAAGGAAATGGCAACCTGCTTCAGTATTCTTGCCTGCAAAATTCCGTGGACAGAGGAAACTGGCAGGCGACAGTCCACGGGATTGCAAAGAGTCAGACACGACTGAACACATGGCGCACACACACATTATTAGTACCTTCAAACCCAGAACTATTTATTCATTATATTATACTATTTCTATCTTTCATGTTATCTATAAATTTAAATAATAGGGAAACACCAACTTTCACGATATTTTCCTAAGTTTTATTCAACAGACAGTTTTTTTTTACATAAGAAACTTGCCAAAGCTGCAGTTAAAAGTTCAACCAATTTGTTTATTTAATTTTCCCTTGCCCCTTTTCTCTATCTTAATATGATACTTTAGGTGATTTATGCAATAAGTGGCAAAATGAAACTTTTAAATGTTTATAAATAATGCAATCATGTATTACAAAAAAAACACTGTTAGTGTTGAATTTGTGCTCACTAGAGGAATGACTCATTTATATAACTGCCAACTCAAAGTGAACTCTCTACAGGGAATCTGATCATATGTACCTCAGAGTAGTCTAAAAGTGAAGCAATATCAAAATATCAGCATCAGAATCTCTATCACCTCATTTTTGTATTTCCTATTGCTCAGTGCCATCTCAGTTCCAAGAGTCACATGTTATATTAGTAAAGAGAACAAGTATACTATTTCTCATATCAAATGACAACCAGAAGATAAAAAGATGATACTAACATTTATTATATTTGGTGTTTTATATGTATTAAATATATGTGTATATTTATATGTATTAAATGATACATAATAATATGTCATTATATTCATATGCATCATCTGTGTTTTATAAGTAATCCAACTCCAAAGATTACGCTCTTAACCAACAGTGTGTGCTAAAGATGTTAATCATTTGATGAATATTGAACTACATAATTAGTAAGCACTAGCTAAGGTGAGCACCAGCTAGTTTTGCCTTTGCCATTTGTTGGTCTGTCATTCATTTCCTAGTTTATGACTCACAGATCCTCTTTGTTGATCTTACCTAGCCATCTTTATGTGTATGTATTTATGTATATCTAAGTGTCTGTGATATGGAGCCAAGTCACATGAACTCTATACCTTCTATTGTTTGATTAAAAAAAGTGTCTTAATAAAGAACTGTTGTCACTTTCTAATCTAGGGAGACCAGCTATTCTAGTTTGTCCAGTACTAGGGGTGTTCTCAGGGTATAAGACTCAGTTTTAAAACTAGGATAAAAGTCCCAGGAAAAACAGATGAATTAGTCATTCTATCTTTATGTTTTTCTGTGCATAGTTAGAAGCAGTAGAATTTCCTAACCCAGTCTTCTTCCACACACATTTAATTGTCTTTTTTTTAAGTTGTAGAATAACCTAAAGTATCTTCCAATAAGTGTGGAGATGATTTACACTAATATCTGCAACCCCTGGACAAATAGGCTTTCTTTTGTTTAAGGTTTATACAAAACAATGTCATGGTTTAGATGCATTCACAAGTTGCTATGCAGAGGCTTCAATAATGAGGATTTTGTTTTAAGAGACTTTAAGGAAATATCTGAAACCTGTTAGATTACCAGTGTTAACCCTTTTTCCATAGAGACAGCTGTTCCTATAAGCTTTTGTTTATCATCCTTAATTTTCACTTAAGAAGTCATAAACTTCAAGTGACACTCCTCTCCAGAGCTCAGCTGGAGAGCCAGATAGATTGCACTTTGATGTCTGCATGCTGAATGGCCATCAGGTAATAATAATAATCCAAGACGCATAGAAGTGTGTTTTCAATAATACATAGGGTGAAATATGAGTAAACTTCCTTCTACCAATAATAGCACTTGTACTTGAAGTAATAGCTCTTTGAGAGTATAGAGAATAAATCTTTATAATGTTTAATTCTAGATCGTTAGATGATGGGCTTTCAGTTTTGACAGAGCTCATTGTATGCATAGAGAGATCACTTTTATTTTGCTAAGATCCTCTTAGGCACACTGTACAACTGAAGAACATTTCAAACTCCCTAATGATCAGAACTTCGGTTACCATCTATGATTTATGTCTGTGTGTATGTTATCTGCATGACTGTCTTATAACAAGTATGTTATTTAGGCATGTGTTTGGTTGACAGGACTTGCATTTCAACTTCCTCAAGGCTATATTACTAAAAAAAATCAGTGCAATGAAACACAATGGTAATCACATGTGTATTCTACTCTCAGCACATAAACATTTATTATATAACTTTTCCAGACAAGGCTCTCCTAGAAATTCTTAAGAGACCGCCTATGTAAGTATATAATAAATGGGAGGTAAATTTCAAACAAATAGCTTATTTTTATTTCCAATTCAGTCATCCATTATGTAGGTCCATTATGTTCTGGCTCCTGTGGAGCTGAACACTGCAGGAGCAATAAGTTGAGCAGCGCTGACTACCATTCTGATTAAACCAGAAGCTGAGACAGAGTAATTTAAATAGAATAGGCTGGCCAATGCCTGGATGGAGGGGGTGGAATGAAGTGAGGAAGTAATTTACAGAATTGGACAGCATCACAAAGGTGAGATTATCCAGGCTCAATCCCTCATCCATATCTCATGTGGTCCTCCTTGGAATACTGTGGCCATCACCTGCTGTTAAAACTCACTTTGTTCTCTTGCAGGTTAGCAAATAACATCTATTTGAAACTATTAGGATTTGCTATGGTTTCGCTAAGGAAAAAAGCCACAGAGCTTTAAATAAGAAACTGCACCTGTACTTATCTAATTTTGTCTTCGTATAATCTACACTCTGGTAATTGAAAATCAAACAACAAATGTAAAAAATGAAGGTTATTTATTTCCAAGTGTATAGAACAAATAACAATAAAATTGTGATTCATATTGCTGATAGAATCAGAGACATTTATAGCAGATTTTGGACAACCACTTTACCTTTAGAAAAACTGGTCAGTTACAACTGAGGGCAGAGTTGAGGGTAAATCTTTGATAATGAATTTAAACATTTGTAGATTTAATGATTCTGCCCATTCACTACAAATAATAGTAGTTCCTTTGCTGAGACATGAATCTGAAACACAAAGTAAATATCGGGGTGTAGAAGGAAGTTTTGTGGTGAGGGTTCAAATCTAGATATCTATCGCTTCTCAAAGCAACCTTGTTGGTCTCATTTAACAACATTTTTTTGAATTCACACAAAGATTGGTGAAACTGGCATTGCCATCTATATTATACAGATGAAAAATGAGGAAATGATACGCTATTGTGAATTTCATGGATTTTGACAATCACTGATGTCTTTGAAAATACCTTTTGTTAATAGTATCAAAAAGTATGTAAAAAATACAAATTGTTTGTTCATCCTGGCAGTCTGATTAAATTGAGTGAAATATTATGGAAATAGTTTGTTTAATCACTATGAAACTAATAACCAGTTTACTTCTTATGGAATCAATACCACTATCATGTATATTTATAAAATTTCATTAATGGTCTTATGATAATTATTAAGAAGCCTTTAAATTCAAAAATTATTAAACATTCTGGCTATAATTAGAAGCATTTCAAAGACTTCCTTTCAGATATTCAATTAATACTAAATACTTGTTTTCTTAGGAAACGCTGTAAATCAAGTGCTTTCCTATTCCTGTCTTTTAGTCTTCAGAATGTGGAGTCCTTTTAGGAGGTTTTCTTTCTGGAATTACATAATAACTTTTTAGTAAGGAAATTAAATCCAAAAGATCAAATATGGTATGTATAGATAGAATTTGGCCCTGACACAGTGCTTGCCTAAATCCTGCTTTCAAAAAGCTTAAGGTAAAATAATCTTGTGCAAAATATTGCAAAATAGTTGACAACTTCTTCATCTAGTACAGAATATTGCTCAGTGCTGTAGGGTGAGTCTTGGCAGATCATCATCAATCCTGCTTTTGCATCCCAATTCAAATTGAAAACATAAAATTTAGTGGGTACAAATTAAATTAATGACAGCAAAAACACACAGGCCTGTTTTATACTGCGTGATGCAAACATAAAGTTGACAATTATTACCACAGTGTACTCTGTAGCCTTGTTACCATGGGTTGATTTATTTCATCTACTTTTTCTAGCATGACAGACAGCCAACCTACAGGGCGCCACACTCTTGGAGATCATTCCAGCCAAAATAGCCACAGTAGGAAAGAGCAAATGCCGCTTATTAGCTTGTCTTGTACTCTAATCCCATTTTTGGGAGTGGAGGGAGGGACAAAGACATTTTAGAAAGAGCAGGTAGACACAATAAGCCATCCAAAAGTAGGAATATCTTGGACAATAACGTATTAGTTTCACCAGTACTTTACTCTCTAAATCTCTCAGCAAAGGACTCCAAATTCTCAGGCTACCGTGTAACAGAGTATGAGTCATAAATTAGTGTTGACATCTTTTATGACTTCTCTTACTGTGTAGGTTTCCAGATAGTGAGGCCTAAAGTACACTTCCCATCTCTTGTATCTTTCTAAAGATAAAAATCTACACCAAGAGAAAATTCCTCCTTTCCCTGGGCAGCATATATCTTTTTTTCTTTGTAATGGGAATATTAAAGTTAATGTTCACGTTTATTATATTCTCTAATTACACATGGAAACAAAAAAGCATAATTCACAGCTGTTCTATAAAATACAAGTTGTATATGATTTAAATTTGTGCACAGTATATACTTTATTCCAGTCAATATATATCTGTTATGTTATTCTCCTGTCACAGACATAAATCAACAGAGAATGTCTTTCCCTGGAGAAGAATTGTATGCTGCCTTTCCTCCCCATGTAAACAAAGCATGGTTTTCCTCTACAAACAGGACTTTCATTTCATTCATTTTTAGAGAAAACTTCCAATGACTATATTGGTCTTGTAAGTTTGTTTTGATTCCAAAGAGTAGCCCTAAACTTAAAACAAAAGCAAGCAGAAGTTAACTCAGATTAAAAGAACAAAAAGGGTGTTCTGTTCATGAGAATTTTATAAGCACCAAGTTACTTAAGAGCCTTTTCTTCAACTTTTGTATTAGAGAAAGTTAACAGTTAAGTTGGTTTAATATGAAAACTTAATAGACTACAACCCTCATGAAATAATCCAGATTGCTGATTCCATAGTCTCAAATCATGCTAATTAATTTTTTTTTATCAGTCTAGTTAGTTCATTGTTTTAGTCAGTTCAGTGTTTTTCACACAGTTAAGAGTTAATTACTTGGATAAATAAAACTTAGCCATACTTCTTCAGTTTTATTTGAAAATTAAGTTTCAAATAAATTACATATTCTATAATGGGATCTGAGTTGGGAAAGTAGAAAATAACAGACAACCACATTCTTGTCCGTGTGCTGCTGCTGCTGCTGCTAAGTCGCTTCAGTCATGTCCGACTCTGTGCGACCCCATAGACGGCAGCCCACCAGGCTCCTCCGTCCCTGGGATTCTCCAGGCAAGAACACTGGAGTGGGTTGCCATTTCCTTCTCCAATGCATGAAAGTGAAAAGTGAAAGTAAAGATACTCAGTCGTGTCCGACTCTGTGCGACCCCATAGACAGCAGCCCACCAGGCCCCTCCATCCATGGGATTTTCCAGGCAAGAGTACTGGAGTGGGGTGCCATGGCCTTCTCCTTCTTGTCCATGTACTGTTTTATAAATGTAAATTGACCAATTGAACTGAAAATTCTTGTATCAGCCATCCCTTTCATTCTTCCTGCTCACATTTTCAATTTAATTGTTTTGCACACTGAGTTATTTTATAAAGATGGCTATTGACAAATCTTTCTTGTTAGAAGATTATTCTCCCCCTCTATTTTCAATGGATTTCTGAGATTATTATTCCCAATTACAGTTTTTATGTGATTAACTTTATTTTTGTTTGGTGTCCAATGCTTGCAAATCACATCCAGATTCTATACTTTGGGTTAAGGTATAACAAAGATCCCTACCCTATCTTTATTATCTTCCTAACTCTGGGAAATGTTTTTGTCATTTAAGACTTGACACTATGTAGTATTCTATTTGGTCTTACCCCAAACTTTCTGCTTTCTCAATATGAAACCCCATCTCTGCTACTGTCACTTTCCAACTGACCTTTCACAATGTATTTTTAGACTTGAGGCTACTTGAAAAAAACTTCCACCTTCTAATCTCAACATGCCTGTTCCTTTTCTACTCCCCTCTGGGTTCAGAGGAATATCTTTCAGTCTTGTTTACCAGAGCTAACCTGCCTACTGAGGCTATGATTCTTCTTCTTATCCTTTGTGACTTTTCTCTCTTTTCAAATCTGTCTCTTCACTGTATCTTTCCAGTCCACTAAAAATATGTTAAAAAGAACTTCATTCTAAAAATTTAGTAACAGGAAAAAATAAAGGTTTATAACCTCAAATCTTGTACCCATCAAAGCTGATACACTTAACCTCTCTACTGCAATAATTATTGGACAAGTTAGTGTTTACTGCTTCTGTGTTATAATTAACATCCAAATCATAAATCCTTTGGAGTTAGGCTTGATTTTCATCACTCTTCACAACTGCTCTTATAATCAAATCATTATTCTTAGGCTAAAATTTATTGAAGGTTTTTTATTTCCAACAGAAACTAGAGCCTTCACATGGATGATACTTTAACCCACACATAGATAACAAATTGGCAGTTAGAAAACTTAGCAAATCACCCAAGGGTACAAAAGAGCTAGAAAGTGGCAAAAAATGGGATTAATTTCAGGTTTTCTATTTCCAGAACTTATATACTACCAGGCCTCTTCTTACTAGAAAACAAATTTCAAAACAAACAAGTTATCACAGAGTTATTTTAGTTGTTATCTTTAATTTTCTGTATGATTCATCACTCTTAACTGCCATGTTATTAATTCATTTTTATACTTCCTTGATATCTGATATTGCAGGTTTTCTGTTTCCTTCCTAATATGCTACCTGGCATTTTTTTTTTTTTTTTTTAGTTTCTTTACTGCTACACTTTATTCGTCCTTCATTTAGTCAAATGCAGTTGTTACCCAATGAATATCTCCATGACCCTTTGCTCTCTCGACAAAATATGTCTTTATACTTTTACATCTTTTGAAATATCATGTCTATGTAACTACATCCCAATTTTATAAATCCTGTACTGACCTTCCTGAGATGTAAGTCTTAATTTTTAACTGACTCTGGTCATTCCTTACTTCTTATTGAGGCTGAATATAATAACTTTACCTCGAGATAAAATGATAAGGCTAAATATTGTTACTATGATGTCATGACAGACATCCTTCTTTCCTGACCCCATAGCTACCAGTTCTCCAAATCCAATGAAGATTGAGGAACTGGTTTAAAAGAGGAGATACATTGTTCAGAATTGTAGAAAAAGGGATATAAAAAGTAGAGCAATAAGCCATTTTATTGAGTAATAAAATAAAACTAGAATTTGTCTATAGAACTGAGTATTTCAACCTTTTGAGATAACATGTTATATTTTGGAATATTTCTTAGGTGATAAGGTTCCTATGACTATATTTATCATTTCCATTCCTTTCTTGAAACTCAAATGCAGACTTGACCATAGCCTTATCTTCTCCAGTTAATTATCTTAAAATATACTCTTCTTTTACTCTTCCAGGTCATCGTCAGTGGTTATTGTTTCAGATGAATGGCTACTCAGGATACCTAGAGTGATGTTATGACTTGATCATGGTAAATTATTAAGTAAATGGAAGAACACTTAGGATCCTGGAGAACATTAGGATCTCTCTTTAATTAATCCATACAAATGGTCTTCTGGTATAACTGGACAATCAGAGCTCTGAGCTTCCTTGGACTCTTACAATATCTGCATAGAATCATCTCTCTGTTTCTTCAGCTAATTTTTGTGGGGCAGGATGATAATTGATCTTAGATAAGAACTTTGTTTTAGGATTAAACAATTTTTTTTTCTCTTCATAAGATGTCTTATAAGACATGGGATGCTACATGTTTATTTGTATTTCCTGGCTTTAAAAGTCAAAACTCTATCAAGGGGCCTACCTGCACTGGCACAACCTAAGTTTCTGGACCACGCTCAGCTGCTTTAGTCTGTGGTGCTCAGAAATAGCCATCATTGATGCAGCTGTTCCTTTATAATAACATCTCTATGCGTTGAAGACATTTTGTTCTCTATTATAGTTACCAAGGCCGTTACCTAGTGTTTAGTTCTCCCATTTCTGGAAATACAGTGCAGCTGTGTTTCCCTGTGTTCTTCAAGTTGAAAATGGATGTCTGACTTGTTTCTGTAAATGGAATGTGAATGGAACTGACACATTTTACTTCCTTTTGGAATTCATTAACAGCCAACTCCTCCTGCATGAAGAGTTTCTGCTCTAGAATCTTTCTAATCAGTGAAGCTTACAGGCCAACAACATAAACATTATCTATGAACTTTCTAGAAATACAGAATGTCAGCTACTTCTCCAGAGTTCAGTCAATATATGCATTTTAACAAATGATTTGTATGTACATTAAAGTTTGAGAAGTATTTTCATGAAAGCTGTTTTATCCAGTGTCTCAGAGTAAAGACATATTGGAAGAGAGCTGCCAGCAAAACCAGTGTGAACTTGTAGCACAAATGGAAACAAACTATAATTGTTTTAAGCTCTGTAGATATGAAGCTATTTTTTATTGCAATATAAGCTAGCTACAACAATTGAGACAAACATCAAAAACCCCACTGCAACATAGGATAAGTGACCCCATATCCATACTGAAAATGTGGTACCTACACATGAAATTTGAAATGTTGGAACAATTAAGCCCTTCTCAAATATGCAATGTCCTATATTAAAGATTTATTAAAAAAAACAAAACCTTCAAATTACATTATTTTTCCTTTATATAAAATAGAACTTTATTTTATTTTTTATTTTTCATTGTAGAAAAAATGGATAATTATCTCCACAATGAAAAATTTTATTGTGGAAAAATTTAACAAAATGTATAATCTTAACCATTTTTAACTATACAGTTAAGAGGTATTAAACAAATTCATAATGTTGTTGTGATACTATTAGCACCATCCATCTTTAGAACTCTGCTCATGCATGACATTTTGAGGCAGTTTTGTTCTATTTCTATTTTTCTGATTTTTTTTTTTTTTTTACTAAGAAAAGGTGTTGAATTATGTCCGATGCTTTTGCTTTTTCTGTATCAATTGAAAGATAATGGGATTAAAAAATAGTTCTGCTAATATGGTATATTTCATTGGTCATTTTTTATATGTTTAATCATCTTTTCATTCCAGAAATACATCCTACTTGGGTGTGTGGTATAATTCTTTTCATATGTTATTGAATTTGGTTTGCTAATTTTTTTTAAACTTTCGCATCAATGTTCATAAAGGATATTAATTTGTAGTGTTCTTTCCTTGTAATCTTTCTTTCTGACTTTAATGTCAGGGTAATTTTGGCTTCAAAATTATTAGGTAAGTGTTCTCTCCTGTTTGTTTTTGAAAATTTGAAAAGTGTTAGTGTTAGTTCTCTTAAAATGCTAGGAAGAATTCACCAATGAAGCCATCAGGTCCAGGGCTTTTTTTTTTTTTTTTTTTTAAAGTATTGATTCAGTCTCCCTACCAGTTTTAAGTCTGTTTTGACTTTCTGTTTATATGGATTTAACCCTACTAGGTTTTGTTTTTGTAGGAATTTGTTCCTTTCATCTACATTATCCAGTTTGTTGGTATACAATTTTTATAGCATTCTTATAAAATTATTTTATTTCTATAGAATCAGTAACAATGCTTCCATTTTTATTTCTGGTTTTATTAATTTAGTCTTTTTTTTTCCTTATTCTATCTAGCTAAAAGTTGTCTCAGCTTTGTTGATCTTTTCAAAGAAATAACTTTGGATTTTATTGATTTTTGTCTCTTGATTTTCTATTTCTTATTTCTTTGTTTCTGTCCTAATCTTTATTATTTCTTTCCTTCTGATGGATTTAAATTTGGTTTGTTCTTATTGTTCTAGTTCTTTATTTCTAAAGTTAGATTGCTGATTTAAACTTTTTCTTTAATATAAGTATTTAAAGCTACACATTTTCTCATTATCAGTACTTTCTCTATGTCCTATAAATTTTGTTTGCATTTTTGTATTTTGCAATTCTCTCTGTTATTTCTTCCTTGATCTATTAGTTTTTTAGGAAGGCATTGTCCAATTTCTATA